>NW_026712272.1:10781538-11981538 GCF_030504385.1 Musca domestica | reverse complement strand
TTCTAGCTCCGTTGGCGAAACAGTGTATGTATAGGTGCACGTTTTCCTATAGCGCACATGTAACGGTACCCACCCATCTTTTACCCACAGAATTGTTTCAAATTTGGTATTTTAGAAGAATTGATAGATGAAAATCCTTGAAGTATAAAATTGTCTATGGAGGTTCCCGTTTTGCTATGGCCCCATATAACGGGCTCACTCACTTTATGGTTTTTTGATAAGTTTAACTGCATTATCCAAACAGTCATACTGGAATATGAAATTTAATCCTTCTCGAAGTCATATCATGCACTCTATGGCAATGTTATTTGGTACGATAGGTACAAATGGTGCAAATTGGTGGAAATCCGCTCTGATCTAAAGCCATAATACGCATTTAAAAAAGGCTCATATTATCTACTTGACATAAATTCCCAATATAAACGTTAATTTTTTACGGGTACCTCTACAAAATGTTCATAGTGGTGTTGGTTAACATAAAGTCGACTTTTGTCTATCTATACTGTTTTCTTTTTAAATTCAGTTTTGTATGGAAACAATTTTCTGGCATCATTTAAATAATAGTTTTTTGCCAAACATAACCGAAATATCAACTGAAAAGTAGACTGTCCTAAATCTTCCTTCTCTCATATACTCTTTTTAGTTTTCCAAAAATATATATCTAATACAATTTGTGTATAAAAACAAAAACAATGCAACAGCATAAATTTTACAATAGCTTCTTGAATTTGAAACGAAAAACATATTTGGAATACAACGCACAATTATATACAATATACATATATACAACAAGAAAAAAAACCTAATTATTATTGTAATACAACTACAACAACAATACATATAACAATTTTATACGAAATGTAGTTTAAAAATGTTCAAAAATCATTTAATCATAACAAAACAAAAAAATTCAAATTAAAATACTAGTTTATTAGTATCGAGAAGAAAAACCAAGAAAAAATTTTAAAGTGCCCTGTAAAAAACATAATTTAAAACAAATTTATATATACATAATAATAAAAAATTATATAGTTTGGCTTTATTCAAATCTGTAGTTATTCTTTAATTTTACTACATATACTATATATATACCATATTATATTATATATTTGTGTATTATAAATTTAAATATATATAGTTAATTTTTTTCTAATGGAACTAATATTAAACGAACTTTTAATAAAACACAAAGAAAATAAAATCCCAAAACTTCCCCCCAACATTTTTTGCCCCAAAAACACCAACTCCACAAAAATTAAAAACACAAACCCCTTTTACGCCCCTTTGAACCATGTATTAGCAACGAAATAAAGTTCTAAATAAAACAGTATTGTTACTGCATTTTTTTCTACAAAAACAAAAAAAGAAAACAATTAATTGAAAATACATACCAATCCAACACATCTACATATAACTAAAATGAAAATCAACCCCTAATTGGGAAATGCAAAATAATACAAATTCAATCAAACAAAACAAAACGAAAAAAAAAACACACACACAAACTTAAACTCTCTCTTTGAGATCATTTATTTGATCGCCATACACACATACATACATATATTATATATGTGAAACCGTAACAATTTCTATGAGAGAACTTAATTAAAAAACAAAAACAAGAAAAAATACGAAAAAGAAAAAGCCTGTTAACGTAAAGTATCTGTATTAATAAACAATATTCCGTTTATATATAAACTATCGTAAAACTTAAAATAAATATAAAAAAAACATAACTAAAAAACTAGAAATTTTCAAAAATAAAGTAAATGATAAACATAAAATTAGTTTTATTTTTTTAAACCTTATGTCCTTCCATCTATTCTTCTACTTCTTCCTTTTTTGTATACAAACTTTTTTCTAGTTGTAATTTTTTGTAAGCTATTTTTAATTTTTGACCCAAACACACACACATACATGCACGTCTAGTTTGTAAAATGTAACCACTTTGTAACAATATTTACGTATACTTTTTTTTGTTAAATATATTCGTTATTTTTAAATTTAATTGTTCTTTTTTTGCATTATAATGGAACATGGGAAATTTACAACATGGCAACACTGGTTTAAACAGCTACGGGACGTTTCGTGTTTTATTTTACTTTCAAACATATTTAGTTTGGTCCATAATTTACAAAAAGTGCAAACCATTCAATTTTATCAAAATGCGTGAAATATGAAAAATTTAATCGACCCCCTGAAGCGTCTATTCGGACTAGATCGTGAGATTTAACGCCTTTTGTAGGACTATGTTAAAGCTCCGATCTTTCCTTCTGATACCTCCCCCACAAAGAGTCAAAGTTTTGAAGAACAAAAACGATCATAAAATCCGAAATAAGCAACCGTTTCTCTCTTCAAATTACACACATCACAATATTTTTATTAACCCAAGGTCTGGTGTGATGATGGAATATATCGGTCCACTCCTTCTGGTACCACCCCCATAAAATGGTGACAATTTTGAGTATCCTTAGAGCTCATAAAACGCCTTAGTTATATTTTAATAATTTATATATTTTTCATCAATATGTATAAAAATATATTACATAACAATTGTTCTAACAAAAAAGATATCAGTTTTAAAGCCATACATCAACTCTGTATTTTCCCTGGGCTTTGTAATCTTTCAACATTTGCCCAGCTTCCGTTTCGGAAATTTGTAATTTTTCATGGAATATTCGACACAAACATGTTTCTATACTCTTGGAGATTTCTCCACCATCTGCACATAGATAGAGCACCGTATCTGGTTGCAACAACAGTTCCACAATATTGGCAGAATTTTCTAACAGCACATCCTGTACATATTGAGGCTGAGAAGAACGCGAAAAGGCTTCCGAAAATGTATTTAGAATATTTTTTGTTTTCCACTTTACTAGGTGATCTCTATGAAGTATCGCTTGTTCTTTGGTGGCCCCAACAAATAAGCAAGTTTGTCCACTTGGAATATTTGATTCTTGTCCGGCGAGTTGCTCTTTGTGTTGCAGGAAACCCAAAAATGGTGCCAATGCCGTTCCAACAGCTATCAATATTTGATTTTTGCCATAATCTTCTTCCACATAACGGAATGTGTTGGCCTCTCTTAAATACATGAGGATTGTAGGATTTTCTTCTTGAATTTTTTCCATTAGAAAACTTGTTGCCACACCAGGTTTGTCGTTCAGGATGGAAAAAATTATTTGTATTTCTTTGTCATCCACCAAGGGACTATTTGCAATAGAATAGGGCCGGGGCAAAAGTCTGGGTAAGTGTTCTATGAGTAGAGCCAGAGGTGGCCTACATGTATGGCAAATTTCCAAAATATCCAGCAGCGTAAAACCTCTGCTCATTATCAAATCATTGTACAATGTCGTGGCTTCTTTTGAGGATAAACATTTAAGAAATGATTTTTCGTCATTATCACTACAATAATTGGCTAGACTACTTAATAACTGTTTCTTGAGTACACCTCTAATGTTGATGCAATCTCTCAATAATTCCCGTGGTGTACTTGTGGAGGGTATGTGCATTGGCACTTTTACTGTTTTCTTTGTACACAAAGGATTAACTTTAATGTGACACTTCACATCAGCTTCATCGTTCAAATCCAAGTTGTACAACAAGTTTTCGACTTCTTTTCTGGGATTACAGGGCAGAATAGCTATTGTATCACCAGGTTGCCAACTTATGCCGGTTTTTTCAATATTTAATGTTATTTCGGCAATTGATTTATTGATATTCTCCTCAGGATTTGATTCGAGCAAGACTTTGCTTTCTTTAATTGGAACTTCAAAGAGTTGAGAAGCTGCAAAGGGATACACTAAATTCGTGCATTTTTGTTGGCCATGTCCTTTCGATGGTGTCTAAAAAAAGGAGACAAATTGAGATGGTGTGCTGATGTAAAAAACAGATTAATGACGGTACTATGTATTTCACAACTTACCACATGTTCCTCATCAAACACCACTTCCAAATTGGAATCCGATAATGCTTTAGCCTCTGTGTATGATTTTAGTATAAAGTCGTGGATGTTAATTGGACTCCTTGTCGCATCCATGATAGTGCTGGGAATTTCTCTATGTACTCTTAATCCCCAAATCAAATCTCCTCCAAAGATGAAAATACCACGCACTGTACAAACAAAAGTAAAAAGAGTAGGGGTTTCTAGATAGAAAAGAGATTAACCAAGGTCTTAGTAAATCGATTTGATTTCTGTAATTTTTGCACAAGTTATCGATAACACTAAGAGTTAATGTTAACAGCCAGTTCCACGATATCGAAAGAACACGTTCGCACAACTTTTACACGACAAACAGCTGTTTTCCGTTCCACTAAAATCCATCAGAACGAAAATTTGCACGAAAATCAAAGCGAACGAAAACGTAAGCATTTCAGTGTAATTTTGCGTTCCACTATCTTTTTTCTTTCGTACGCATGCGAACACAAATGTCAAAATCAGTCACTTGTGTGTTTGCTATCGTATAATAACAATTAAGGAAAATTGTTTTAACATAAACATTGCTTGATTGAAAATGGAAACAAAAATGTAAGTAAAAATAATAAATGCAATTTAATATGTGAAAAACAAATATATATTTTTTTTATTTTCTCAATTCCAGCACGAAAAAATCATCAACTACACAGCTGCGGGCACTAGTTGAGTATATGGAGGAGAATCCTGTGTTCGCCAGAGGAGTGCCAATTTTTGGAAGCAGCAGAAGAAGTTTTAAATCGGGGCGGATTTGGGTAGTTCTGCAACCGGGCACCCACATCTCTTCCATCATATCCAAAAGAGCCCGAAAACTTCCTTCGACACACCAAAATTGGACACAAACCTAGAAAAAATCATTTTTTATTATTTCAAAAATGTAAAAATACAATCATACTTACTGGTTGTTAGGTACTTCAAATAAATTCGAAGCATCTCTTAAATGCCTCCGTGGCACATTTTGAACCTCCTTCACATCATCCATAAAAAATAGGACTACGGAAATATTCTTTTTTTTATTTTCTAAGAGCACAAATGGTTTGAACACAATCACTAGAAATTTTATTTTGTTTGTTTATTTACAATTTGTTTGTTTACAACTGAAATGTCAGTTAAGACAGAGCCACTGCTGCTTTTTCGCGTTTAAATTAGACATTTGGCGCTTTTTTTGCCTTATTTCGAGATTAATTTTTCCAAAAAAATATTTAGCAACACTGAATCACGTAAGGCTATGCGAAAGAAAGAACGAAAGTTAGTGGAACGCATTCTTATACGAAAGTGAGTGAGTAACCTTCGTTCGCACAAATTTTCTTTCGAGATCGTGGAACAGGCTGTAAATTACCATTTTACGCGTTAAAAACCACCAATAAAAAAAAAACAACCACACGGAGACGTTGAGTATTGCTAAACCCGTCTTCTATTTACTATGATTTTTAACAAACGTCGGATATTAGGTAGACCTGGGCCTCAATTCATGTTCTATGAAAATGTGAAATAAAAACTTTTATAAAGAAAGGAACTGTCAAATGAAAACTTTTATGAAGGAAATATTTTTCATTTCATATTTTCATAAAACAAGAATCCAGCCCCTGTAGTGGAATTCTGTAACTCATTTTCTGAGTTACCGAAAAAATCGGTAAAATTCAAATGCTTATAATTTTGATAATTAACGAAATTTTTCGTTAAGCCAGCGACGAAATGAAAGTCGTCGCTAAGACCTGCCTATAGATACCGTTGTTGTCAACACTTCTTATTTATATGTGATGTAACTACCCGTATTATTTTGCCATGGCTATTTTTTTGTAAGGCTGCAAATATATAAAGAGCATATTTGGCAAGCTTAAGGCTGGAAATACATAAAGCGCTTATTTGGCTGGCTTAAGTCATCGGCTGGCTTCTTCGTAGATGAACAAAGGAGTTTTAGGTTGACTTAGTTCGATTTTGGCCCTAAGCTCCTTTGTTCATTTCCGAAGAAGCCAGCCGATGACTTAAGCCATCCAAATATGCTCTTTATGTATTTCCAGCCTAAGTCATCGGCTTGCTTCTTCGTAGATGAACAAAGTAGTTTTAGGTTGACATAGTGCGATTTTGGCCCTAGGCTCCTTTGTTCATTCCCGAAGAAGCCAGCCGATGACTTAAGCCAGCCAGTTAAGCGATTTATGTATTTCCACCCTAACTCAAAAAATGAGTTCGAAAATCCAACAACTAGTTAGCTGTTTCTTTGATCAAACATCGACTACTAGATCCCTAATTTTTCTTGTTTCATCTGGACGGCGTCATTTCAATAAAGGGCGGACTTCGAATTAATAAAATCGGGTTATGCATTCCACTCATTCGTAAACAACAGAGGTCCCTCGGGGATTTTGCTTTCTCGTTCTTTTTTATCGGGCATTTCTTTTTGATTTCTTATTTGTTCCGTTGGGGACGTCTTTCATTTTGGTTTCCCAAAATGAGGTGGAGGAAACTTCTAGAAAAGAAGGGCGAACTTTGACGGACGTGTGCGAAGAAGGCGTAATTTGTAATTTTGTGTTTTCTCTTGGAAACTTGTAGAAAAAGAAAACAAAAACAACATGCCAGAAATTACAGAATTAGTTGACAGTGATGATGAGTTTCAAGATGCCGTTAATGAACCAACTCCAACTCCCAAGCCAGCATCTGATGATGCCACAGTCAAGACAAACTCATCCATTGTTGAAGAAATTATTAAACAACAAAGCGGTATAGGCGATTTAAAACTAGACGATGGCACCCCACATGCTGGTCAAGAGCAGGAGGAGGAGACGGCCAGCTGTAGTAATGACAACAAAGAGGGCCCTGTGTATTTGCATGATGAAGTTGACGAGGAAGCCCTTAAGGAACGAGAGAAAACAATGAGCCCCGAAGAGTTGGAGGCCAATAAAGAAAAAGCTCTAAAAATGAAATTGGAAGCCAATGAATTGTTTAAAAATGATGAGTCAGAACGTGCCATCGACATTTATACCGAGGCGTTGGGTGTTTGTCCCACAAAATATACAAAGGATCGTGCGGTGTTATATGCCAATAGAGCGGCGGCCAAAATAAAAATCGAGAATAAAAAAGCGGCAATCGAAGATTGCACCAAGGCCATTGAACTGTGGCCGGAATACGTTAGGGCGCTGATGAGGTATGGTAGTTTTGTTGATTTTCTCTAGATTTAGTTGTTTGATGTTTTATTGCCTTTAGGCGCGCCAAGCTGTATGAGCATGAAGACAAATTGGATGAAGCCTTGGCTGATTATAAGCGCGCCTTTGAATTGGATCCTGGTCAACATGAAGCTCGCGAAGCCATGATTCGCCTACCACCACTTATCACCGAGCGTAATGAACGTCTAAAGGGGGAAATGATGGAGAAACTTAAAGACCTGGGAAATTTGATATTGAAACCCTTCGGTTTGTCTACATCAAATTTCCAAATGCAACAAGATCCAGCTACCGGTGGTTATTCCATTAATTTTAATCAAAATCCCAGCTAGAAACATTAGCTTGATGGCCAAAGATTTACGTTCTATTAATTTTATGTGTAATTATGTAAAAAAAGGAAATTTGATTTTTCTCAACTAGAGATTAGAGCGCAAATAGCGTTTGTGGCGTGATAAAATAAAAGCTTACAAAACAGAATTTACTTAATTTAATGATGCATAGCTTGTTTTTCAGCGGATAAGACCTTATGACAAAAATTTTATTACATTTATTGCATCTTTTAGTTATGGTACGGATGTGTTTGTTGTGGAATAACCAATACTGGTGATTTTAACTTTAAAATTTATTATATGTTTTGTTTGTAATGAAGAACGCAATATGAATTCCCCTATAATTTAATTTATTTTAGAAATATATAAAAATCTAGAAGTATCCATGAATATAACCCAAAAATGTATTAATAAAATTATAAATGTAATTGGATGCACTAACGTTTTTATCCGATGTGGATCCTCCTAGCATTGTTTAATAATTTGTAAGAAGGTCTCGGAGTGGTATCGAAGTTAATCCTTTACGCACAAAGAAGACAGTGCCAATGCACATACTCTGAATAGGAAGATATTAAAAAGAACATCCTGTAGAACAATTTCTTTGAAAATATTTCTAATGACTGACAGACGACCTTTAATACATTCTTACGCACAATTATCGTAATTATTAAAAATTACATACATTATTAATATTATTACTATACTTGGCATAAATTTTCAAATTAAATTAAATTATTAAACGTTTAAAAATAAATTCAAGGGATCAACAGATTGAAAAGTCACTCTCTGTAGGGATCAACAGATTGAAAACCGTATACTACTAGGGAACAACCGGCTGAAAATGACTATTTATAGGGTTCAACAGATCGAGAAATGAACCTTCTTATGGGAATCAAATAAAAACAAAAGCAGCTGCTTGAATTTTCTCATTTCCTGTAGATCTCCCTCTCTAAACCATGTATTGCCAACCATTGTAATCGATTAGGCAGAGAGTTGCCAAAGACAAGGGGCGGCTTCCGCTCGGTTAAATAAAAAGCGCTTGCGTTTAGCAATAAAAATAAAACAAAATAAGTTATGGCTATGTTAACATAAAAAAAAAACATTTATACCAATAATTTCTAGAATTAAATACTCTATTACGTATTATTTCGACATAATTTCTTGTAGTTTTAGTAAATTTTTATCCTCAAACTCATGCCATGAATCGCCCACAATGACGCTCAACGCTTGGAATGTAACTTTAACGAGCCAACTAACAAATACCTCTACACAAATGCCATGCATTGCCATAGTCAATGAAAAAATCTGTCCAACATCTGTGTTAGCCCATGGCAAGGCATATTGTTCGTTCACATCGCAGTCATTTCGTAGCAGTGAGACCGTGAACGGGTGTGTTTTCAAGAGATAAAATAATACGCTGCGTGACAAGAAAAAAACAAGAAGAATTTTTTACACTAGATCTGGTGTGAAACAGCAAAGAAAAGTGTAGAATAAGAAAATTCAGTGCAAAAATTTACATTGAAAATGTAATGAAATTATGGAAAATTTATATGCAAATTATAGTGTGTTTTGTTGTGATAAAATTGTGATAAGAATTTTCAAAAAATTACACCAAATTATGGGAGTTTTTGAAGAAAACATGAATCTTTGCAAAAAATCAAATAAGAAAAAAAAAAAAAATAGAATGAAAAAAAGAATTCCTATATATGTATATCTATATATGTGTGTGTGTCAGTGTAGGGTCGGTCGTTTGGGGTGCGTGTATTTGTAGTGAGTGACTGATGTGCGTGTGTTTTATTTGGGTGTGAGAGAGCGTGCGATAGAGAGAAAGAGAGCAATGCAAGTGTGGCTGTGTGTTTGTCTTCTCAAGACCCGACTCGTTGTGTATACGTGAAAAATTTCTTTACAAAACCCTACCCTTGATTAACAAAAAAATAAGAAATACAAAATAAACCAATAACAACGCTAAGCCATCAATGACAACATGAGAAAATAACAATAACAACGAGGTGTAATGGCCAAAAAATCAAATAGTGTGTCAAGTAGAGAAGACCTACATATCTGTGTCTCAAAGAAATTAGTTTGTCGCTAATGTGGTGTTAATGTTTTTGTTCAAATAAAATTATTATTCAACTCAGTTATTTGTTTGCTAATTGCGGAAAATAAACGGTGAAATAAAGAAAGCAAAACAGTCAAATCCATTATCGGCTGTGATGTTAACAAATTAATTATTGATTTTTCTCTCCCAATTGTTGTTATCGTATTTTGTTTGCTAATCATTATCATTTACCATCCATTAAAAAGTGTTTCCATTTCCTTTGGAAATAACCAAAAAAGTTTAAGGCACCCTTTAAAAGCCATATTGCCATCTGAGGGAAACAAGTGTTTTTGTGTTTCCTATTTCCTATTTACATGGATTGATTCAACCCATTTTGTGTTGTGTTTAGTGGAAAGAAATGACAAATTGTTCGTTATTTACTATGAAACTCCTTCTTTTGTTGGTGTTGCGTTGCTGTTGTTTTGCTTTATTTTCCCCCCATCTAACGCACACACACATTTACTCTCTGAGTGCTCCAACACAGTTAGTAAATACTCTCTTTCTCAAAAATGTCAATGTTGTATTGTTGCTCACTTCATTAACGGATAGAGTGACAATTAGTGCTGCCAACTTTTTGGAATTGCAAAAACGCAAACTTTGCCCATAACGGCTATATCCGGTGAATTGACATGAAATACGGCAGTTAACAAATGTCAGCGGAACCGGCATTTACTTGCGTCGAACAAAAATATATATTTGCATAAATATCTAAACATAAAATAAAATAACGTGAAATAGATTTGGTGTTAAAATAAATTGGAATATAATAAAAATTCATGAAATTTTCTCAGCGGACAATTGAAAGTTTAGACTTATTGCATCATTTTGAAAAAAAAATATGTAGCAATAAAAAAGATAATAAAAAATATTGAATTTACCAATAAATAATAAGTTTCAGTGAATAAACGATTTTTGGAAAAAGGGAAAGGAAATTTGCAATTATTTTCTTATTGGAGTTTTTTTGTAGGGGCAAAGCCGACAGCCATAACATAAAACTGACAGCCATATTACATAAAATATTCAATGTACATTATGAGCGAAATAAAAAATACGAAAGAAGTGTGTCTATTTCAGTTATTTAATATTGTTATAATTCATTTTTAAACGGATAAATTCGAAAATTATTCAACTCTAGAGACAACTTATTACATTCACTTTGTCCAGCATAACATAGAAATTCTCTGTTTTTCCCATCTCAAACCGACATCTCTCAACTTCTAGCAATGCAGATTTGAAAATCTGTTATAGATTTGGAAAAATTTTCGATCGTAAATTTCAGAATTTTAAATTTGTTTCGAAAAGAACAATTCCCCAGGACACGCAGAGTGAGAAGAGAAACCGGCTGTTCTGTTCGGGCGATTCAATACTCAAATTCGGATCGAAGGACCAAATGTAAAAAATGAGAGGAGAAATCAACCGTGCTGTTCGGGTGTAGATTCAATTCAAACCCGGCTCGAAGAACCAAATGTAAAAATGAGATTTGCAACTACACCCGAACAAAGCGGTAGTGCTTTTCTTCTTATTTCTCTTCTCAAAACCTTAGAGAACGTAAATGTACTCTTGCTGTTTCTCTTGAAAAAGTAAGACATAAGACGTTTGTCTCTTTTATCACAATATTTTTATTAACTCAAGGTCTGCTGTGAAGAGGGAATATATCGGTTCACTCCTTCTGGTACCTCCCCCACAAAGGTTCAAAATGTTAAATATTCATGAAGCTCATCCGATTCCATTCAGACTTGGCACATCTCAATATTTCCATCAACACAAAATCTCTTATAAAGATGGCAGAGATCGGACCATTCCTTTTGGTATCTCCCTCACAAAGGGTCAATGTTTTGAATAACCAAAACGATTATAAAATACGAAAAAAGCATTTGGCTCTCTTTAAATTACACACATCACAATATATGTATTAAGCCAAGGTCTGGGGTGAAGATGGAATATATCGGTTCTCTCCTTCTGGTACCTCCCCCACAAAAGGGTCAAAATTTTGAATATACATGAAGCTCAAAAAACGAGAAATTATCACCCGATTCTATTCAGACTTGCTACATCTCAATATTTCCATTAACACAAGATCTCTTATAAAGATGGTAGAGATCGGACCATTCGTTTTGGTACCTCCTCCACAAAGGATCAAAGTTTTAAATAACCAAAACGATTATAAAATCCGAAATAAGCATCCGATTCTCTTTAAATCACATAAATCACAATATTTTTATTAACCCAAGGTCTGGTGTGAAAATGGAATATATCGGTTCTATCCTTTTAGTATTCGCAAAAGGGTCAAAATTATAAATATTCATAAGGCTCATAAGACACGAAATTTGTATCAGATTCCATTCAGACTTGGCACATCTCAGTATTTTTACCACCACAAGATTTGTTGTAAAGATGATAGAGATCGGACCATTCCTCATATAAAGTATAGGAAGTAGTCGACATAGTCCAAATATGGCACATTGTAATATTTATATCCGTCTTAGTTGAGATACAAATTGGTCAATATGTATTGGCCAACTGCTTCGGAACCTCCTCCATAAAGGGTCAACAGTTTCAATTATCATAACCCAAGGCTGGGGGTATACATATGTCGGCAAAATCGACTGATACTATTTTACTTGTATTAATAATTTTAATCGATATTTGTCGGTAACTCTAAAATATGAGTTAGAGAATCGCGCATTTTTGTCCATGTCCTAGGTTCCCCTAGACTCTCATAACTAAATTGAGACCTGGCATATGCGTTATATAAATATATTTTGGATATACAGTAATTCTTACACTAAATAATGTTAAAAATCCCTAATCAACCCGCAAAAATCACCAAATTGGCCACACTGTTTATGGGTGTCATATTTCCAACATTTTTCATTGTTGTATCTCCTTGACGTGTCGTCGTCGTGTGTGTGTATGTGTAATTAAATGTGTTACATTTTTTTGGCGGAGAAGCAAAACAAAAAACCTTTTTTCTTATTGTGTCAGCCAGAGCTAGCTAGTTTACAAGGACATTAATAGCTTGCGGATACATAGCCCGCATTTGAGAAACAAAAAAAGTAAAAATTGCTGAAACCTTAACAAAAAAACAAAATCTAGCAAAAAAAGACGACTAAGATTCATGTTGACAACCTTAGAAAAAATGTGTAACAAAACGAACATGAGAGAGTTATTTTGTGTGTGCGGGAGAGAATGAGGCAGAGAGAGAACAACATGATACAAGGCGCGTAGGTGTGAGAGCTAAATTCATTCATACAAATAACTGAGCTGAACCAATAAGCCAGCCAGCCATCCAGCCAGCGGAAAGTAAGCCTGGCCGAAAATTAATAGTACTACAAAAATATATAACACAAGAGCAACAATAACAAGAAAAACCAAGAGGAAGCACAAGGCAATTAGTGTTGCCATCCTCCTCGTTGATAGGTGATTGGTGTTATCAATTACCCATTTGCATTGCTGATCCTGTTTCACCTTGATTACCGTTATTCGTGTGCGAGTGTGTTTTTGTTTTATTTTTTCCGCGTTTCCCTATATGTGTGTGTGTTAGTGTGCGTGTATGTGTTTATACGTGTTTCCTCTAATATAAATGTCCCATTTTTTTCAACTCCTTGTGCAGAGAGACAAACGAAAAAAAAACAAAACTAAAGAAGTGAAAGTTTGAATATTATCACTGACGTCGAACAGAGAAACAAGAACAACAATCAAACAGCAACAATTGCAGCAACAACTCTACGATTATCATCATCAGGTGCATTTCTTGTTTTCGTTACCCCTCTCCTGTTTTGCTGTCTGTCTCCTAGAGAACCTATCAGTTTGTCTTATCAAATGGTAAGTAAATATGTATTGAGCTGTAATATTCGACATATTTTCTCTTTGAAGGTGTTAGATTGAATTTTGTAGTGTTAGCCCCTCAGTTTTTTGGTGAACGAGGGGACATGAATTGTAAAAATTTAATTTATTTATGCATTTTTTTAAAGCATTCTTAACAATTTTACCAGGCCTTTGGCAGTTTGTCTCCCAGGTTTTTTTTGTCCTGCTGTACAAGTTATCCCTCTGTCTGTCTGTCTGTTCCTGTACTCCAAGGGGCTTATCATTAGTTTACAATTCTGTGCGCATAAAATACAGATTCTTGTTTTGTTGCTTCCTCTGTTTTTCTTGTTTTTTTTTTTCTTCGGGTTTGTTTGTCCCTTCAAATCCAGGTCATTGAATCTGTGTGCGTGTGTGTGTGTGATGTGGTGGTAGTAGTACTAAGAGAAAACTACGTGTTTTCATTTATTTCATTGTGTTTTTAAAGGAATTCTATATAATAATTTAAAAGGCAGAAGGATACACAATAAGGATAATTCACAATTTATGGGGCATGCAGAGAGTGAAGATAATTTATCTATATTATGTGCGATCAGGTGATTTTCTAGGATGGTGGAATTTTGTGGTGATGTCGTATTTTCTTCTTCTACGAAACGATTATGTCCTGTGGCGTTGCAGGTATATCGTGATTATTTTTTGTGCGAAGAATTTCGAAGTCTAGTGAAGTATAACATGATGTGGAAGTCAGATGAAATTGTAGGGTCTTCCACAGCTAAAAAATATGAGAATGATGTTCTTTTCGGAAAATTCATATTAAATTGATGCACTCCGAACCACACCTCTACACTGGGCCTATACTAATTTCACCTATGTGTCTTTAACCAGTACAAGTTAAATAGCATCAGGTTTTGCCGACAGATGTATACCCCAGCTTTGAGTTACGTTTACAGGATGATATAAAAAAACTGCAACAAAGTCAAGGCTGTTATGGCGGACCACACCATCACCATGGCCGGCGTTTGAGTTATGGTGGCCAACCGAAGGTGCACATTTTTAGCTTGGCTTTACCCTGACCTCAATAGCTTTATCCCGAGCTCATTTTTCAATATTTGCCGAATGGAAGATTGCGATATGTTCAGCTCACTAGCCATTTTTCGCCCACTGCTACGCGGGTTTCGATCAAGTCGCTTCTTTACCTTTCGAACCACTTCTGCTGATGTTGCTGTTTTCTTCCGTCCACTTCTGCATGGAATCGGATGTTAATTCCGATTTTTAAGAGCTTTACTGATATTCAAAATTTTAACGCATTGTGGGGGAGATACCAGAAGGAGTGGACCGATATATTCCATCTTCACAGCAGACCATGTGTTAGTAAAAATAATGGGATGTGTGAAATATGAAGACAACCGAATGCTAACTTCGGATTTTATGTTCGTTTTAGTTGTTAAAAACTTTGACCGTTTGTGGTGGAAGTACCAGAAGGACTGGTCCGATCTCTACCATCTTTATAAAATATCTTGTGTTGACGGAAGTATTGAGATGTTCCAAGTCTGAATGGAATCAATTGTTAATTTCGCGTTCTATGACCTTCATGGATATTTGAAATTTTGACCCTTTGTGGGGGAGGTACTTGATGGAGTGGACCGATATTTTTAATTTTCGCATCTGACCTAGCATTGATGCAAATACTAGAATTATCCTTTCTCTTTCTGTGTTCTAAAATATTTTCTTTGACCATTTCAACCTTTGTGGGGGAGGTATCAGAAGGAGTGGACCGATATTGCCCATCTCCGAACTCGATCTAATTTCGATAATAATATTACGATGTACCAAATTTCGACCGTATCCACCCCCTTCTCTAGGCATATGGCTGAGTGTATAATCAGATATTACCAATATTCGATTGTGTCATTCTCTTCCTCATCCTCACACCGCCTGCAGTATTCGGCGTTAGAGTTATCCCATCTGAACATTTTTGATCGTAAGTGACAGTGGCTTGTAATCCGAAACGACGATATATGATTCATTATTAATAGATGCTGAGGCAGATTTGTTTTGATATCTTGCGCCGTGGTTCGTTGTAGCAGCTCGCTTTGACTTTCTCTCTGAAAAGTTTTCACGTCAATACCTCAGGTTCTCAGGTCAATACCTTTCGATATTTGCAAGTCCTGTAAGGACTTTCAGGTTAATAATCGTGGATATTTTACAAAGTATTTTTAAGGACCTCTGGATCTGACCCTCAAATCAATGATCGTTGCTATTTAAAATATTATTTTTTCAAGGACCTTTTAGTCAATAGTCT
Organism: Musca domestica; assembly: GCF_030504385.1. NCBI lineage: Eukaryota > Metazoa > Arthropoda > Insecta > Diptera > Muscidae > Musca > Musca domestica. Next base: position 11,965,880 of record NW_026712272.1, on the reverse strand, counting down.
GATATTTTAAGGAATACTTTTTTACGACATTCGGATCAATAATCGTAGAATGTTAAGAGAATAACACCTGGTCAATAATTGAGAATATTTTAAAGACAAATTCTTCAAGAAGGTTCTTGATTAAAAATCGTGGATATTTTACAGACTATTTTTAAGGATTTCTGGGTCTGACCTTCAGGTCAACCATTGTGGATATTTAAAATAATATTTTTTCAGGGACCTTTTAATCAATATTCACATATTTAAACGAATACTTTTTAGGACGTTGGGATAAATAATCCATAATCAATAATCAGGTCCATAATTGTGGATATTTTAAAGAATACTTTCTCAATAACTTTCAGATCATTGAGGATATTTATAATAATATTTTTAAGGACATTTTAGTCAATTTTCAAGAACTTTCAGATCAATAATCGCTCCTAAAGAATAATTTTCAGGAGCCTCTAAATAATATCATATTTCATCGAGTCATTATTTCAAGGACATTCAGGTCATAAATCGTGGATATTTTCAAGATTTTTTAGAACCTTCGCGAACATTTCCCCATTTGATAATTTCGGATCAATAATCGTAGAATGTTAAGACAATAACACCAGGTCAATAATCGAGGATATTTTAAAAGGAATCTCTTCAAGAACCTTCAGATCAAAAATTTACAGACTATTTTTAAGGACCTCTGGGTCTGATCTTCAGGTCAATTATCGTGGATATTTAAAATAATATTTTTCCAGGGACCTTTTGATCAATATTCAGATATTTAAAGGAATACTTCTTTAGGATGTTGGGATAATTAATCCATAATCAGGTTCATAATCGTGAATATTTTAAAGAATTTATTCTCTATAACTTTCAGGTACTTGTGGATATTTAAAATAATATTTTTAAGGACATTTTAGTTAATAATGAGATATGTTAAAGAATACATTTTTCAAGAATTTACAGATCAATAATCGACGTTTCTTAAAGAATAATTTCCAGGAGCCTTTCAATAATATCATATTTCAAAGAGTAATTTCTTCAAGGACATTCAGTTCATAAATCGTGGATCTTTTCAAGATTTTTTTAGAACCTTCGCGAAGAGCTCCCCATTTGATAATAGTCTGACATTTTAAGAAATACTCTTTTAGAACATTCGGATCAATACTCGTAGAATGTTAAGACAATAATACCAGGAGAATCTCTTCAAGAACCTTCAGATCAAAAATCGTGGATATTTTACTGACTATTTTTAATAAATAATATCAAATTTCAAAGAGTCATTTTTTCAAGGAAATTTAGGTCATAAATTTTGGATATTATCAAGATTTTTTAGAACCTTTTAGGACATTCGGATCAATAATCGTAGAATGTTTAGACAGTAACACCAGGTCAATAATCGAGGATATTTTAAAGAGAATCTCTTCAAGAACCTTCAAATCAAAAATCGTGGATATTTTACTGATTATTTTTAAGGACATCCGGATCTGACCTTCAGGTCAATCATCGTGGATATTTAAAATAATATTTTTTTGAAAGGTCCAATAATATGATATTTCAAAGAGTCATTTTTTCAAGGACATTCAGGTCAGAAATCTTGGATATTTTCAAGATTTTTTAGAACCTTCGCGAAAAGCTCCCCACTTGATAATAGTCTAACATTTTAAGAAATACTCTTTTAGGACATTCGGATCAATAATCGTAGAATGTTAAGACAATAACACCCGGTCAATAATCGAGGATATTTTAAAGAGAATCTCTTTAAGAACCTTCAGATCAAAAATCGTCGATATTTTACTGACTATTTTTAAGGACCTCTGGATCTGACCTTCAGGTCAATCATTGTGGATATTTAAAATAATATTTTTTCAGGGACCTTTCAATAATATCATATTTCAAAGAGTCATTTTTTCAAGAACTTTCAGGTAATAAATCGTGGATATTTTCAAGATTTTGTAGAACCTTAGCGAACAGCTCCCCATTTGACATTTCGCAGTGGCCACGTAGAAGGTCGGTCGTTTCCGTTATTCCTAATTTCCCCCGGCATGTCTTCCTTGGAATATCGCCTCCATCCCCTATTCGGGCTGATATGAACGATTCATACTTATTGCCGGTATAGCAGCATATTATTGAAATCTCTGCGAATAAAGTTTTTAAGCTTTTCTGGATTCTCCTTCCAAAATGCCATACCATTCTCCAAATTTTGTAAAACTCAATATTTTCTTCCTCCTAGAATCATGCACAATCCTCTGAAGATTCTCAAAAACACACATACCAACAAAAGAAGCAATTAAAAATAATTAGTGTGTTCCATTTCATAAAAATATCTATTATCCTTTTATCCCTGTTATGCTATCAGCAAAGCAAAACAAACAAAACTAAAGATATTTTATTTCTAAATTCTTTTTTTCCAAGTATTCCAACGGCAAAAAGGATAATGAGAACACATTATGAAATAATCTTAAATTTCAGCAGCAGCAGCAGCCCAGCCCATTCATCCAGTTGGCATAGATTTTAAACGGCATGTTTGTTTAGTCATCTTTGCTGGTTTTAATGAACCGCCACCACTACCATCACCATTACAAATCTAAATATCGCTCAACGATTTGCAGTAGATAACATAGCATGGCGGAATTGTGTATAGCATCCTAAATGGTATTCATAATTTAAACGAAGCAGATTCTCCCAATGCCGTTGCTGCTCCTTATCTATCATTGATGTAAAGCAGGAGCAGAAGCAAGAGGAGGAGGAGAGGGAGCAATAGACATGGCATTGTTGTTTAATCCACTTTTCTACTTTTTTCTCCACTCTTTATTTTTCAACATATCTTTGTTCTCTGCTGTTGATTTGTGCCAGAAGTTTCTATTCATAACACATTAACACAATATGAAATAATCATAAAATATGATAAAATATTGATAAATATTGTCGACGAGATGAGATGAGAGTGTTCGCTAACATTTCATATCCTAGGCATTGAAGATGAAAATACATTACAAAGATGAGGAGGATAGGCGTTCGATGGTGTTACCGGGTCATAAATATTGCGTGCACTGAAAGAAAATTGTCAAGGGAAGCTAAAAATATGGGTCGAGTTGAAAAGTGGCGCCCAACGGTTGTGTTATAGAGCTAGAAGAGATTACACACTACTTGTGTCACTCAATAATTTTGAGGTCCGGGTGTAATTTCAAACTCAATTTCCCAGAAGCAGAATGTAGGCCACCTAGCCATATCCTAGCCGAAGATGATAAATTCCATTACTAGACCAAAAAACAAGGCACATACTGCAAGAAACTAGAAAGTAAGACAAGGTGAAAATGGCGCCCAATAGTTTTGTTGGATCCTTTGCATTGAATGCTCATTACAGGTGCCACTTGGAAATTCTATAATTTCGATGTTATTTTAGAAACAATTCTTAATGAGATTTGAGTAGAGACCCACGTCAATAGATGTGAATGCTTTAAAGAATACCTTTTTAAGGAACTTCCGCTCAAGATTCGGGCCAATAATCAAATATTTTAAAGAATATTGTTTTCAGGGAACTTTAGATTTAAAATTTTGGATATTTTTATGGCCTTCGGATCATAAAAATATAATCCTGAATTATTTCCAAGGACCATCTTTAGGTCAATAATCGTGGATATTTTCAAGGTTTTTTTTAGGAATCTTCGCTGATTTTTTCGAGGGTCTTCAAGTCAAAAATCGTGGATATTTTAAAGAATTTTTCAAGGACTTTCTGATCAATAATCAAAAATGTTAAAGAATGCTTTTTAAGGACCTTCTGGTCAAACATCGTGGATATTTTAAAGAATATTTTTTCAAGGACTTTCTGGTCAAACATCGTGGATATTTTAAAGGGTATTTTTTCAAGGACTTTCTGGTCAAACATCGTGGATATTTTAAAGGGTATTTTTTCAATAAATTTCTGGTCAGTAATCAAATCAAATGAAAAAGGGGTTTTTAAAGGACCTTCTGGTCAAACATCTTGAATTTTTTTAATAATATTTTTTCTAGGGACTTCTGGTCAAACATCGTAAATCTTTTAAAGAAAATTTTTTTAAGGACCTTCTGGTCAAACATCGTGGATATTCTAAAGAATGTTCTTTAAGGACCTTCTGGTCAAACATCGTGGATATTTTAAAGGATATTTTTTCAAGAACCTTATGGTCAAACATTGTGGATATTTTAAAGAATATTTTTTTAAGGACTTTCTGGTCAATAATCAGAAATTTTATAGAATGTTTTTCAAGGACCTTCTGGTCAAATATCGTGGATATTTTAAAGAATGTTCTTTAAGGACCTTCTGGTCAAACATCTCGGATATTTAAAAGGAATTTTTTTAATAAATTTCTGGTCAATAATCACATATTTTAAAGAATGTTTTTCAAGGACCTTCTTCTTCCTTCTGAAAAATATTTTTTAAACAAATTTCTGGTCAATAATTAAATATTTTAAAGAAAGTTTTCAAAGACCTTCTGGTCAAACATCGTGAATATTTTAAAGGATCTTTTTTCAATAAATTTCTGGTCAATAATCATATATTTTAAAGAATGTTTTTCAAGGACCTTCTGGTCAAATATTGTGGATATTTTAAAGAATATTCTTTAAGGACCTTCTGGTCAAACATCTCAGCTATTTTAAAGGATATTTTTTAAATAAATTTCTGGTCAATAATCACATAGTTTAAAGAATGTTTTTCAAGGACCTTCTTCTTCCTTCTAAAGAATATTTTTTAAACATTCTGGTCAAACATAGTGTATATTTTAAAGAACATTTTAAGGGGCATTTAGGTCAATGATCCTAAATATTTTTCAAAAACCCACCAGAATCTTTAGGTCAATAATCTTGGATATTTTAAAGAATGTTTTTTAAGGACCTATTAGAAAATAATCCTAAATGTTTTCATGGGTCTCTAAAACAATAATGAGGAAACTTTAAAGAATATTTGAATACTTTTTAAGAAGCTTAGCGGACATTTTCGTATGTTGCAAAAATCGAGGACATTTTGGGCCACAGGTCAAAAACCGTGGATATTTTGAGGAATATTTTTTTAAAGATTCTTTTTATACCCTCAGCCAGAAATCACTGTTGTAGAGTAGCTGTTCTTAGAGGCTATTGCTGTGAGGTGTCTGGCCCATGGAACACACATTGCTATGGAGAAGCTGACCTCAGATGCCACCAGAATAGAGTAGTTGGCCTTCAGAGGCCACTGCTGTTGAGTAGCTAGCCTCAGATACCTCTACGATCGAGTAGATGGGCTAAGAGGCCACTGGTGGTGGCATTCAGAGACCTCTATTGTCGTTTAGCTGGCCTTTAAAGGTCTCTGGCCCTAAAAGGCTATTGCTTTGAGTGTCTGCCCTTTGAAACGCTCTGCTGTAGAGTAGCTGCCTCCAGAGGCTATTGCTGTAGAGATGTTAAGCTCAGCTGTTGTGGAGCAACTGACCTTAAAGGCCTTTGTAATTTTCCTCAGATGTCACTGTTGTAGAGTACCTCTTCTAACAGGCTATTGCTGAGAAGTGTCTGGCCTTCGCAACATACATTGCTATGGAGAAGCTGGCCTCAGATGCCACTAGAATAGGATAGTTGACCATCAGAGGCACTGCTGTTGAGTAGCTGGTCTCAGATACCTCTACGATCGTGCAGATGGGCTAAGAGGCCACTGATGGTGGCATTCAGAGACCTCTATTGTCGATTAGCTGGCCTTAAAAGGCTTCTGGCTGGTCTCAGATATCTCTACGATCGAGTAGATGTGTTTAGAGGCCACAGGTGGCCTTCAGAGACCTCTATTGTCGATTAGCTGGCCTAAAAAGGCCTGTGGCCCTAAAAGCCTTACTTTAGAGTGTCTGCCCTTCGAAACGCTCTGCTATGGAGTAGCTGACCTCATACTATTGTGCCGCTTACACATTAAAAGACTGTGTTGCAGTTTCAGACTCAATTCACAAAAACACCATTGACTTTCAGATTATTAAGGAACGGCAGGACCTGTTCCTCGGTGTCATTGCGAAAGAAAATATGAATGAAAAACACATAAGGAACGACGTTTTTCTTTCGCATTCACGTTCGCATCGACAGAAGAGGCCCTGTGTATTTGTAAGTCATCAGATTCCAGTGGCGCCCAACGTATATTTAGTTATAGTTTAGCCAATTTTGGAGTTTGGAATTAATCTTTTTCACAACCTTGTGTTTCTAGGAAAGAACACAAAATCTCCCCCCTTTTATCACCTGGTATTGTATCCATGGGCACCATAAAACTTGTTTAGCCGCCTTGCTAGACATTCCCGAATACCTCAAACATTATTTTCTTATCTTCCGAATGGCAAAGCGATTCTTTTGTTTTATCTACAATTTATTTGTCATTCAGAAACTACGTAGATAAGATATGCCGAGACAATAACAGCAATTTTACAACAACAACATCGAATACTAAAAATAATTGCAAAATTTCAGAACTGTCGCAATTGAAAGTGATAACGTGACAAATTTAAAATTTGTGGTTCTGCGTTGAACTTGGAGAAAATCAGCGCAATTTGAAATACCCCAGCAATTTGTTGACTACAAATTAATTATCAATTAAATGATTGTTGTCGGACTTAATCCGCTAGCGAGGGGGAGAGAGGCTAATAAATAAATAAATGGGTATAAGGTTTGAGATATTTTGTATATTTGTCCGAAATATTAAATCCATGAGGTTAGATGAAATTTAGAAAAACTTAGCTCACAAATGGCGTCCAATTGGAGGATGGTGTCCCACAAATCTAGATAGAATTAAGGTAATATTAATAAAAATAGGAAATTAGGGTTCTCTGGTCAGCATATCAATAACCATGGATTACATCCCAAAATATACCATTCTTTCCCTCTGTCAGAACATTTCTTTTCACACTTTTCATTTACCCTCCATACACTCGAAAATCTTTCGAAACCTTGTCCAATGTCCAATGTTTTTTACTTGGCTTGTGTGTGTGTGTGTGTCAGAACATAAAATACATACATGTACATGTAGAAGCCACTTAACCCGATTTCTTGACTAAAGTGGAAAATAAGGCAAACATGCATGCCAACTAGCTAGCTATTCAGTCCAGCCAGCCATTCAGCTATCCAATCAACCATCCAACAACCAGAGCACACAGTTGAATTCCTCCACAACGATCCCCAAAAGGGCAATTTATTCATATTTTGTTTTCATTTTATTTTATTATTTAACGAAAAACAAGACCAAATAGCTCGAATGGAGGAGCACTTAAGTTTATGACTCTGTTGTAACAATAAATATATATGTTTTTTTTTTTCCAAAATGTGTAACTCATAATTCATAGACCGGGCGAGCAGAGAACATTCTGGCCAGAATATATTAATAAAAGGCCATTGGGCGAGGATTTGTTAGGCAGAGCACTTTGGAAATTAAGGACACGTGGCTAGATAAATGTGATCTTGAACATTTTGCGGTAGTAGAACACATTATTATTAATGACGTTTGGTGGGATATAAAAATAGCAATATCGGTACAAAAGCTCTGAAACGAAAACGGGAATTAAGGGACTAAATAGGATTCCGGAAAACAACAGCGAATATCTTAAAAATTATATATTTTTGAAAATAATTTTTTATTGAAAATGGCGCCCAACGTAAGCATGGAATTCTACTCAGACTTGCTTGACAGGCTTGTTGCCTCACCGTTATGTCTTTGGACCTGCTCCTGTAAGTTCTTTCCAACATGCCTGAGCGGGGTAGTTCCAATCATCATCTGATGTTTTAAAACACAAGCAGGCATCCCAAAAACGAAAACCAAAGACACTTCTTATATACGGAAAGATTTTGCGGTCTTTAGCTGGGCCGTAGCTAGCCCCAGGGACCACAGTTTTAGAATAGCAATCTTTAGAGGACGTTGCTGTAGATTAGCTTGCCGCAGAGGCTACTGATGTAGAGTAGCAGACTTCAGAGAACACTGTTGTCGAGTAGCGTATCTTCAGAGGTAACTTCATCAGTTGATCTTCAAAGGTCACTGTTGAAGAGTACCTGATCTCAGCCAGTGGTCGCTGAGATCAGAGTGTAGAGTATCTGTCCTCAGAGACCACTGCTGTAGAGGAGTTAAGTTTTTAAGGCCACTGCTGGCCTTCGAAGACCTCTATTGTCGATTAGTGGGCCTTAAAGGCCTTAGTGGCATTCCTCAGATGTCAGTGTTGTAGAGTAGATGTTCTAAGAGGCTATTACTGGCCTTCAGAGACCTCTATTGTCGATTAACGGGCCTTAAATGCCTTAGTGGCTTTCCTCAGGTGTCAGTGTTGTAGAGTAGATGTTCTAAAAGGCTATTTGTGGCCTTCAGAGACCTCTATTGTCGATTAGGTGGCCTTAAAGGCCTTAGTGGCTTTCCTCAGATGTCAGTGTTGTAGAGTAGATGTTCTAAGAGGCTATTACTGGCCTTCAGAGACCTCTATTGTCGATTAGGTGGCCTTAAAGGCCTTAGTGGCTTTCCTCAGATGCCAGTGTTGTAGAGTAGCTGTTCTAAGAGGCCATTACTGTGAGGTGTCTGAAACGCTCTGCTATGGACTAGCTGGCCTCATAAGCCACTAGAATTGAGTAGCTGGTTTTCAGATGCCTCTAGAATTGAGTAGTTACCCTTCAGAGGTCACTACTGTAGAAAAATTGAGCTCAGATACATCTACGGTCGAGTAGCTATGATTGGAGGCCACTGCTGGCCTTTAAAGACCTCTATTGTCGATTAATGGGTTTTAAAGACCTTAGTGGCTTTCCTAAGATCTTACTGTTGTAGAGTCGCTGTTCTAAGACGATATTGCTGTGGAGTGTCTGACTTTCGAAACGCTCTGCTATGGATTAGGTAGCCTCATAGTCCACTAGAATTGAGTAGCTGGTTTTCAGATATCTCTAGAATTGAGTAGCTGGCCTTCAGATGTCACTGCTGTTGAGTAGTTGGCCTCGATTACATCTACGGTCGAGTAGCTGGGCTTAGAGGCCTCTGCTGTCCTTCAAAGACCTCATTTGGTCGATAACCTGGCCTCAAATGGCCTCTGTTGTAGAGTGTTGGATAATCTTCAGATGGCACAGCGAGAGAGCAGCTGGCCTCAGAGACCCCTACAACCGAAAACCGAGTAGATGGCCTTAGAGCCAACTGCAGTAGAGTAACTGACCGTTGGAGGCTACTGCTGTGAAAAAGCTAGCCCCAGAGACCTCTACAGTAGAGTAGTTAGACTTTAAAGACATCTACGGCCTTAGAGGCCACTGCAGTAAAGACATTGGAACTTGGTATGCTACTGCTGTAGAGTAACTTGCCTCAGAGGTCACTGCTATGGCGAATCTAACCTCAGATACCGCTTCTGTAGATTAATTGGGTATCGGGGAGTACTGGTGTGGAGTAGCTGGCCTCAGATATCTCTACGGCCGAGTAGCTGGACTTAGAGGCCACTGCTGGTCTTCAGAGACATCTATTGTCGATTGCCTGGCCTTAAAAGGCCTCTGTTGTAGTTTAGATAACCTTTAGACTTCACAGCAATAGAGTAGCTGGCCTTAGAAGCCACTGCTAAAAATTAAGTGGGCTTCGGAGGCTACTGATTTGGAGAAGAGACCTCTAAAGGCCTGTTACTGCATTGGAGACCTCTAGGGTCAAGTAGCTGGCGTTCATATACCTCTACTGTCGATTAGCTGTCCCTCAAAAGCTCTGTTGTAGATCTTCAGAGACTTTTACTGTTGTGTAGTTGGCCATTGGAGGCCGCTACTGTAGTGCCTGACCTTCAGAGACGAGAAGTTTACAATGAAAACTGAAACTTCTTCGGTTGAAAAGCTGGCTTTAGAGGCTACTGCTGGCCCTCAGAAACCTCTGTTGTAGATTAGGTGCCAGGGAGTAGAGTAGCTGGCCTCATAGACTTAAATAGTTGAGTAACAAGCCTTCAGAGCCCTCTACAGTCGAATAGCTGGCCTTAGAGGGCATTGTTGTAAACTAATTGGCCCTTGGTGTACCATTGCTGTAGAGTAACTGGCCTCAGAGGTCACTGCTATGGCGAAGCTAATCTCAGAAGCCGCTGCTGCGGCGATGCTGCCCTCAGAAACCTTTACTATAGAGTAGTTGACTTTTAGAGACCTCAGATATCACTGCAATAGAACAATTGGCCGTCGGCGGCTACTGTTGTGGAGTAGTTGGCCTCAGAGGCGCTGTTGTAGAATACCTGATCTTCAGAGGTCTCTGTAGGAGAGTAGCTGGCTATAAAAGACCACTGCCGGGCATCAGAGACCTCTGTTGTAGAGAAGTTGTTTTCAGAGGACGCTGAGAAAGCCACTGCTGGGCAGTAGCTGGCCTCAGGAATCTCTGTTGTAGAATATATTGCCTCAGGGACTTCTCTTGTCCTCAGAGATCGTTATTGTAGAGTAGCAGGCCTTAGACGACACTGCTGTGGAGTAGCTTCTCACAGATGTCACCATTGTAAAGTAGATGGCCTCGGAAGCCGCTGCTGTAGAATATCTGATCTTCGGAAGCCACTGCTGCCCTCAAATGCTACTGCTGTGGAGTAATTGCCTTCAGGTATCTGCGATGTAGAGTAGCCTAAAGACCCTTGCTGAAGACGGGCTTGCCTCAGAGTCCTCTAGCTGTCCTTTAGAGGCCTCTTTTGTGGGGCAACTGGCAACAGATGTCATTGCTGTGAAGTAACTGCCTCAGATGTCATTGCTGTAGAATACCGGGTATCAGAGAACTCTGTTGTAAATCAGGAGGCCTGAAATTTAACTTTGCTGATGAGTGGCGAATGAGACGAATATTGTGAAATAGCTGTCCTCTGTTGTGGAGTAGTTGTCCTTAAATGTGATTGTTGTGGAGCAACTGTCTTCAGAGGCCACTACTGTGAAGTAGTTACATCAGAGCCCTCTGCTTCAGGGGCGATTATGTTTCGTCCAAATCTTATTTTGGTGTGGCCTGGGTGAATTGTGGCCTAGCCTAAAAATAAACGCCTAATGACAATTGAAATTGTGGTTTCTCAAAACAGTCCACGATAAAAATGTTCCGATGCGATCCAATTATCCTCAGCCAGACGGAGAAAGTAATTCGTGCCAAAAAATAAAGTTCAATGGTCATCGAACTTGATAAAGCCGCAAATGGCGCCCGAATGAATTGGAATTCAGTCAATAACACATTACCTGTAATAATCACAATTAAGTCGTTCATCTCCAGACCAATAGTTTCTCTTTTTTTTTTAATCTCCACTGATCTATATTTATATAACATGGCTTCTACACAAAGTAATTGTTTTGTGTTTCACCCCCACTCATTTCCCCCCAAAGATAATGTCAAACAAATGACGCTAACAATTGAAGCAGTGCAAACAAAAAAATATACGAAAAATAGAAAACGAAGCAGTAGAAGACAACAAAAGAAACCAAACCTTGTTATCGTACAATTCAAATCACAAAATAAATATAAAAAAACAACACACAAAAATGGTAGAATGAGATAAAACAAATTTAAACACAAACCAAAAAAAAAAGTTAAACAAAAAATGAAATCACGATTTGCTAACTTAATTCTTATGATGTCATCATCGTCATCAAGTTGATTGTCGAGATATGTTTTTTTTATATTTTATTTTTTGTATTTTTTTTCTCTTTTTCAAAAAATGGAGAAATGTATTCCCCTGTTTTCCATTTTTTTGTCTAAATTCTCGCATTTGCAAAGCTTTCCTCCATTGCTTGCCTTTGTCGCCTTTTTAGAGTGGCTTTACTAGGATTTTATTACTAATGGCGTTCTATTTTTTCTGTAGTTCAGTTGAATCGTTTTTTTGCCTTAGTTTTACTTGTCTTTTCTTTTTCTTCATTCTCTTCCTTCTCCCTTTATTTCTGTTTGTAATAATTTTCTAAAATTTGTTTGGCTGGCATCCCAAGCTCTTGATTTAACAAAGCGTTAAATTAAATGATGTCTAAATCCGCAGATATTTGTTCTGTTTTTTTGCGCGCTCGAGATATTTACATTTGTGTACAACAACTAAGTATTGAAATGAAACTGCTAGCCACAGCATCAGTGCTTGGCAGACAGTCAAAGTAAAATGTTTGTGAAATGGAAGGCAAGATTTCGTATTTAATGTATGAGGTGGCGCCCAATGGAAGAACGTGAGAGATTTAGTTTTGGTGGACAATTTAAGAAAAGAAAAATATTGAAGATCACAGATCTTGATTTAAAAATTGCTGTAGGTTGTAAATGGCGGCCAATGTGTGGCGGAGCTCTTCTGAGAATAGAAAATACAGTTGAACTGATATTTAATCCATTAAATCTGAGCCTATGAGCGATGTGTAGGAACAACATTTCAGTTAGGAAACATCTAATTTTGAAAATGGCGTCCAACGTTCAAAATACTAATTCTAAGATGCAGATGCCAAATTTAAAAACTAAGGTGCAGCAATTGAGTTGGCGTGGATGACATAGGAATTAGAAAACGTACCTTGGTATCCTTTTTTTCTGGACTCATAAAAACTCTCTTCAGGTAAATGTCGCCCAAAGTTTCCAATTTGACAACGGCGAAGTATTGTGAATCAGGCCTCCAGAGGCCACTGCTGTCTACTAGCTGGTTATCAAAGGGCACTGAGATGGCCTTCTGAGACCTCTGTGGTAGAAAAGCTGGCTTTCAGAATCTACTCCGTAGAATAGCAGCCTCCAGAGGCCTTTGCATTAGAGTAGCTGGCCTTCAGAGACAGAGTAGGTGATCTTCAGAGACCACTGTTGTGGAATAGCTGGGCTTCAGAAACAACTGTTATATAGTATTTGGCCTTAGAGGCTACTCTGTAGAATAGCTGGCATTTAGGGTCCACTGATGTAGAGTAGCTTGCCTTCAGAAGCCACTACTGTAGAATAGCTGGCCTTCTGAAGCCTCTATTGTAGAGTAATTGTCCTCAGAGGCCACTACTGTGAAACAGCTGGCCTCCAGAAACCTCTGTGGTAGAATAGCTGCCCTCAGGAAACTTTGTTGTAGAGTAGCTGATTTTCCGAAACAACTGTCATGGAATAGCTGGCCTCAGAGGCCACTGCTGTAGAGTTGCTTGCCTTCAGGGGCCACTACTGTAGAATAGCTGGCCTTCAGAAGCCTCTGTTGTGGAGTAGTTGTCCTTTGAGGTAAGTACTGTAGAGCAGCTAACCTCCAAAGACCTCTGCTGTAGAATAACAGTCTTTAGATGCCACTGCTGTAGAGTACCTGACCTTAAGAGTCCACTGCTGTAGAGTTGCTTGCCTTCAGAGGCCACTACTGTAGAATAGCTGGCCTTCAGAAGCCTCTGTTGTGGAGTAGTTGTCCTTTGAGGCAAGTACTGTAGAGCAGCTAGCCTCCAGAGACCTCTGTTGTGGAGTAGTTGTCATCTGAGGCAAGTACTGTAGAGCATCTAGCCTCCAGAGACCTCTGCTGTAGAATAACTGGCCTCGAATGTCACTGCTGTAGAGTAGATGGCCTTCAGAGGCCAGTACTGTAAAGTAGCTGTCCTCAGAGACTTCAATTTCCTAAGAGAACACTTCTGTAGAGTAGTTGCCTCCAGAGGTCGCAGAGTAGCTGGCCTTAGAGGCCACATTTGAAGAGTAACTGGCCTCCAGAGACCTCTGCTGTAGAATAGTTGCTCTCAGAGGCCACTTCTGTAGAGTAGCTAGCATGAGGGTCCACTGAGAGGGGCCACTGCTGTAGAGTAACTGCTCTCAGAGGCCACTGCTGTGGAGTAGCTGGCTTCAGCGACCTCTGTTGCAGAGTAGCTGGCTTCGGCGAACTCTGTTGTAGAGTAGCTGGTCTTCAGATGACACTACCCTTGAGTAGTTAGCCTTCAGAGGCCACTGCCGTAGAGAAGCTAACCTCAGAGACCACTGCTCGAGAGTAGCTGGCCACAGAGGCAACTGCTGTATAGTTTCTGATTTCAAAGGCTACTCCGTAGAGTACTTGGCCTTCAGAGGTCACTGCTGTTGAGTATCTAGCATTAAGAGGCCACTGCTGTAGATTAATTGGCCGTCGCAGTATACTGCTTGGGTGAAGCCGACCTTAGAGATCTCTACAGTCCTATAACTGGCCTTTATAGGCCTCTACGGTCGAGTAATTGGCCTCCAGAAGCCACAAAATGAACAAAGTTTGGGGTAGTAATTCGCTCTGCATAGACTTAATTACTGTAAAAAATAAACTCATATTGAAAGTGGCGCCCAACGTTGAAAACCTAGGCCTATAATCCTAGCTTATCGAAGTGTCTTTCAACGCATTGAAATCAATTTTTACACCAATGTAACCAGAACTGTATTTGAAGGGCGTCTGGACCTGAGTCCCTTGTGCCCAACGTTACAAATTCGACGATAGGGAAAAAACAGAGACTTTGCAACACCTCCAAGTTCAGCTCTCAAATGTATCACTGCACTGCAAATGGCGCCCAAACATGGGTGCTAAATTTCCGACTGCATTTAAATTGCAAAAATCTGTTCTCCGGAAAGAAAGGTTGCTATCTTCAAAAATACTGACAAAATTTTGTGGAACTAATGATTAAGCTTTTAACAAATGGCGTCCAAATCTACCACTGTGCTATAATTGGCGCCCAAAATGGGTGCTAAATATTTAAATGCACACAAATTCCAAAAAAATTGTTTTCCAGAAAAAAAGATTGCTGTCTTCAAAAATAATGACCAAATTTTGTGGACCTAATGGTTCAGCTTTTAACAAATGGCGCCCAATGTGGGATCAGATTCTCAAACAAATTTTAAGTTCCATACCCAAAATTCGGACTTCAAAATTAAATGTCTTTCAACACCCAAATTTCTTTGAGTGTCTTTGCCCCGCTAATGAAACGAAGCCGGGAATAGCTACAAAAACTGAAATAACTGAAAAATACACAAAACACTCACACACACCCACAGAAAAATCATGACAACAAACAAACAAACCAATTGCTGGGCATACGAAAGACAGTAGCTGGTAGAAATGAAAGTAAACACAGATAGAAGAGTATCTATCATTTGTTTGTTTTCTTTGGAAAGAAGAAGAAACGAAACGAAAAACACAGCTACGTTTCACGCCCAAGTACAAACATCGAAACATACATGAAGACAAACATATACATACACATGGGATTATACACTATGCAATGAATACATAATTAGGTGGATGGAGATCAATGGTAACATAGGGTGGGTAAAGAGTTTGAAATGAGAATTATTTTCGCCACTGAATTTTTTTTGGATAAGGGCATCTATTATCCCTCCTTTAATGGGGACATAACGAATGAACATAATTTTTTTTTGGAAAAAAAATGTTGTAGACCCCCTCTAATGTCTCTAACCTATGGTAGGGGGGTAAAAACTATTACTGATGAACCTACCAACTCAAAATATTACTCTTTTATGCCAATATTTGTTTTCTTGTAGATTATTTTGATTTTGTCTGTGCCGTCTGGCATCGTGTCATTGGAGTGCGTGTCTTCATTTCCAATATTTGCCCAAAGAAATTGTTTATCTTCATTTCCAATCATTGTGTCTGCCTTCAAGCTCAAATCATCGTCATCGCCTTCTAGACTTTTCTTATTTTCTGTTTTGTGTTTGTTTTTTAATATTGTGGTGTCTTGCATAAACTATCTTATCAAGCGTGTGGGAGGATTTCGGAAACCTACTCGAGAAATTGCCTAAGGAAATTCATTGGTATATTAAAATAATATTGAGTTATGGGAACATAAGTCCAGAGGAAAAACAAAATAATGAGTTTTATTGAGGAAATGGCGCCCAAACTGGCATTGAGTTAAAGAAAAATATTTGAAGGATAATCAGAATGTGGTGTAGTTTTATTAACTTGAAATGAATGGATAAAATGTTATAATGCGGAATTAAAGGCTCATAATTCTGTTAGGGTTTTAAAAAATTCCGTAGATTATTGTTATCTTACACCCAGAAATACAATAAGAAAATTTTCATAAAAGGCCCTAAAAGTACACTCAAAATAAAAAAAGAATTTCTAAAAATTGGCTCCCACACCCAGTATAACTTATATTACAGTCATACGAGCAAATTTTATATGCGAATTGGCGTCCAATTCGGAAGGCTTAAGCATGAATTGGAAAAAATGTTTAATTATGGAAATGGCGCCCAATCTGGTATTGAAATTGAAATACATACTTTTGGCATATAATCAAAATATGGGGAATTTTTATTAGTGTATGCTGTTATAATGAGGATTTAAATATTGATAAGAAATGGCGCCCAATGTGGGGCTAAAATGCACCCAATATAGGTTGAGTCTTAAAGGACGACCGCAAAGACTGTGACCCAGCAAAAACTTCATTTCCCAAAAGTGGCACTTAAACACAGTTTTAAATACGGATTGGAAATGGCGTCCAATGTGGGGCTAAAATACACCCAATATCGGTTGAGCTTTAAATGATGACCGCAAAGACTGTGACCCAGTAAAAAACTTTATTTCCCAAACGCGGCACTTAAACACAGGATAATCAACATTCAAAATCCTATAGGTAATGTTAGTGGCGCCCAATCCGGAGGCTGGCGTTTAAACGATGCAAATTAATCAATCAACATTAAAATCCCAAACGTAAAATTAGTGGCGTTCATACCGGGGCTTAGCGCTTAAACGATGCAAATTGAAAACTGTGATCTAAAAAAAAATAGGAATACCAGTCCTTTGAGCGAATTCCATATGTAAAATACCGTCCAATTCGGGAAGAGGTGCTTAAGTATGAAGCCATTCAAAAAACAGGGTTTAACAAGGAAATGGCGCCCAATAAGTCACATATATTTTTGGGATATTATGCAAATTGTGAACTTTTATTTTACTTTGAAAAAGGTATAACAAACAGGGCCGAATGTGGAGCAGGAAATAAAAATAAAAAAATCTAAGAAATCAAGAAAAAAAATTAATACCAATTGTATGCATTCCTAAGGGTTGTTATTCTCCAAAATTTTGGAAAACTAAATCGTTAGTCTTAAAATTGGCGCCCAACATGGGTCAAGTTTTGAATTACTCCCAGTCGATGACAAGGCCCTACAAATGCTAAAAAAAATAACATTTCCTTTAGTAAATTCCTAAGGGTTGTTATTCTCCAAAATTTTGGAAAAATAAATCGTTAGTTTTAAAAATGGCGCCCAACACGGGTCAAATTTGGAATTACTCCCCGTCGAAGATGAGGAAAACAAATATTTCATCCTTAGAAGTAAAGACTAGAATGCACATATCTCCCAAATGCAAGGCGAGATTCCTACGTAGTGTCAAAAAATGCCCCGATAAAGTTATGATAGAAAACTAACATTTCGGCGATACAAATGGCGCCCAAATGCAAAGCTGGATTCCAAATTGCCAAGAAAATATTTGCCCTTAAAAAGAAACAAAAAAGACAAACAAGAAGCAAATATAAACAGACATCTCCAAAACTTTGGAAAAATAAATCGTTAGTCTTTAAAAATGGCGCCCAATGCGGGTCAAATTTTAAATTATTCCCCGTCGACGACTAGGTCTTCTAAATGCTGGAAAACTAACATTTCGGCCATTGAGGTAAAACTATGCAAATGGCGCCCAAATGCAAGGAGGAATGAAAAGAAAAAAATAAAAAAAATGTCCCGAACAAGAATCAAATATTTCTGTTTGAATTTAACCAGGATAAAGTTAATAGTGAAAATGGCGCCCAAACTGGTGGTCCAAATGTTGGAAAATTACATTTCGGCCTAAGACGCAAAGACTTCGATCCAATTGGCGCCCAAATGCAAGGCGGGATTCTAAGTAAATAAAAAAAACATGTTAAAAAATATCAGCCAGTTTAACCGACAGATGTATACCCTCAGCCCATGTTCGATTATTTAAATATATTTTGACTTGCGTTGTGATTATTTCAAATGTCCCTCCCCTTTGTGGGGAGGTACCAGAAGGAGAGGACCGATATATTCCTTTTTCACAGCAGATCTTGTATTAGTAGAAGTAATGAGATGTGTGAAATATGAAGAAAATCGGATTTTTATTTCGGATTTCATAATCGTTTGGGTTATTCAAAACTTTGACCCTTTGTTGGGCAGGTACCAGAAGGAATGGTTCGATCCCTACCATCTTTATAATAGATCATGTGCTGATAGAAATATTGAGATGTGCCAAGTCTGAGTGGAATCGGATGTTAATTTCGCGTCGTATGAGCTTCATAAATATTCAAAATTTTGACCCTCATTGAAGGAGGAACCAGAAGCAATGGTCCAATCTCTACCATCATAATAATAGATCTTGTGTTGATAGAAATATTGAGATGTGCCAAGTCTGAATGAAATTAGATATTAATTTCGCCTTTTATGGGCTTTATGGTATTCAATATGTTGACCATTTTGTGGGGAGGTACCAGAAGGTGTAGACCGATATATCCCACTTTCACAGCAGATCTTGTATTAGTAGAAATAATGGGATGTGTGAAATATGAAGATAACCTGATGCTTATTTCAGATTTTATAATAGTTTTGATTTTCAAAGCTTTTCAAAACTTTGACCCTTTGTGGTGGAAGGTACCAGAAGGATTAGGCCGATGTATTTCATATTTATTCCAGATCTTGGGTTAATAAAAATATTGTGATATGCGTAATTTGAAGACAATCGGGCTGTTACATCACATTTTATTAGAGTCATATTTTCTTTGAAAATATTGATATTTTGTGGGGGAGGACCCAGAAGGATAGGACCGATGTTGCCCATCTCCGAACTCATTCTAAGTTTGACAATAATATTACGATGTACCAAGTTTGGATCAAATCGGATACTCCCTTCGAGAGTTATCGTGAGCACCAGCCAGACAGTCGAACGGACGGACGGACATCGCTAGATCGACTGCAAATGTCCTAAAACGGATTTGGTCCAAAGAGACCTAGGGTCTAAAACCCTTTTTTCAATGAGGCACTCTATCCATATGGCTGAGGGTATAAAAAATTTCAAAGAGAAAATGGCGCCCAATAGTTTGGCAAATATTAAGATTATCCACGTCAATTAGTGTCGAAACCGATTCTAGGCCTTAACAGCATGTGGCTGAGGTCCTGTGCAATAACATTCGCTCAAGTCCTGTATCTATGATTCTTCAAAGGAAATTTCAGGAATTCTAAGACAACTGACTTGGCAATAATTTAAGTTTTTACACCGTAGAGTGCATAAAATTTTCGCTTCGGTTCCACTTAGCTTTTTTATTTCAAGGTTCAATTTCCCCCCTACTCCCCCCCTTACTGCAGTTAATTTGATGTCCATTTTATTCAACCGTTTCCTCTTTGTTTTCACTTTCATTCTTCACATCAAAGAGTGCATGCACCTCATTAACGCATTTGACCTCGAGAGAGAATTTCAATCCCTTCAACAAAAAGAGAGAGAAAGAAACACACACAGACGTTTCTCTCGACAAAATGCATTCATAACTGTAAATTTGGTTAATTTAGTCATCGTAATTAGCATAATTATGTATTTATGACAATTAGAACTACAAACTTTCTAAAACGAAAAAAAAATTCAAAAGAAATTGTAAAAATGCGCTGCCCAGCTCCGTGGTATAGTCGGCTAGTTCAAAACTCCAGAAGGGCTTCCCTACCGTTTGATGACTCTGAAAGAAGCCGGGGAAGAAAATGCAACGACTTTTTGTTGTCGAAAATTAACAATAATTTGTTTAAACACAACTGTTTTAATATCTTTCCCACGAAGAACAAAGACGCCACAGAGGCACTTCAAATTCCGGCGAGTATTTGTGTGTGCGTGTGCGCTTGCATATAATGCGGGTCGAATGGAACGTGATTTGAACGTCATACTTGAAAAATATCAAACATTTTTTTATTTCGATTTTTTTTTCTCAAATCCCCACACACATCAAGTTGTTTTTTTTTGGTTTCATTTTCGCATGGGAGTACAATGATCCAAACGGCCGATGCTGCTGCTGCTGCTGTCCATCACCAGCAGAAAGAGTCAGACACTGGGCCATTAAAAAGTCTCGTTTACTTTGAGCTGCACTGAGTTGATTTGTGTCAATTACGTGTCGTTCTGTACATTTTCAAATGCTTGGCCTGGGTAGGCTGCCTGGTAAATATTGACTGTCATAATGGCATGATTTCTGAGTGACTGACAGCCAATCCTCCAGTGCGGTGCGGCCTGAGTGCAGCTGATGAGGGTGTCAGTGTCCCACAACAACTCTCAACCATAAGTCATAAAGTTAGCCAGCGCTCAGTCAGTCAGCCAGTCAATCAGAAGATTACTGCCGTCAACGGTCATTGATCGGCTGGCTTGAGTTTTGCTTTAACGAGTTGTGTTTTTTTTTTGTTGTAGTTGCGAACTGAACAGAACTTGTATTCCCTCGCTTTGAAAGCTTAGCCAATAAATTGTCAAAACTGTGGGCTTAGCAACGTGTTTTGGTTTAGTTCGGCGATGATGATGAATGTCGGGGTGTAATTCGGAATTGGTAAAGATTTATTGTGAATTTTCTTGGGACCCTATTTTGAGTTGTGTCATAAATTGTGTGACAACACATGTTGTCATTTTGCAGAGCTATAGGATGGCCAGAGGGGATTTTTTACGAGAGAGAGGTGTGAAGGAGAAATTTTTACTTGGAGACGAGCTGCTGAAGAGTCAGAGGGCACTTTTTCAAAGAGAGGTGTGAAGCAGGAAGTCTCATTTGGAGACGAGTTCCAAACTAGGGAGTCTTGAGTGTAGCCTTTGTACCTCAAGAAGTCCTTATAGGCAATCTGTGGAGCAGTGGGTCTTTGTACCTAAATTTAAGGAGGAAAATTGACCTCCGTAGTTACTGACAATATTCTGAGGGGATTTTTTACGAGGGTGGTGTGAAGGAGGAAATTTTACTTGGAGTCGTAAACTAGTGAGCCAGAGGGGATTTCTTCACGAGAGAGGTGTGAAGCAGAAATTGTCATTTGGAGGTGTTCTGTAAATTAGAGAGTCTTAAGTGTCACCTTTGTACCTCAAGGGGTTTTCATAGGCAATCTATGGATCAGTGAGTCTTTGTAGCCAAGGAAAGTTGACCCCGAAGGTACTGACAGAATTCTGGAAAAGGATTCAGCTTTTAAAGCACATCATTGCAAATGGCGCCCAATGTGGGACTTAATTAGTTAATATTTTAAATATCACTACTCAAGAAAGGATGATCGGAGCATAGAAGTTCAGAGAATAGCCTGAGGGGACTTTTTTGTAAACAGAATACCCATGGACGATAATCCGATCATGGAAGTCCTATAGAAAGCTCATTGTCTACCAAAATCTCGACGAAGTTCTTCTAGTTACAGAAGTCCTGTGGAATGTCTCGTGGCTACAAAAATCTGGTTAAAAGTATTCGATCTAAAGAGGGCCAGAGATAGACATCAGTATCCCGAATGTATTTGAAAGATAAAGTCAGTGGTGAAAATGGCGCCCAAACTGGTGTTTAGATATATTCTGAATTTTTCATTGACTTGGGACAAAATGGCGCCCAATGTTGGACCAGATTCTAAAACAATATCAATTACATGACATTTTTAAAAAATATTTTAATAAAATTCTGGAGATATGAAAGATATAAAAAAATGAAACAAAGACCGTAGAACCCAGTTTTAAACCTCCAAAGACACCGCCAAAATTTAGGAGCCTTAAAAGTAAAAAATAAAAATCGCCGAGTACATTTCAGTGAATAGCCTGTGGGAGATCATTTTGTATATAGAATACCCATGGACGATAATCAGATCTGATAGAAGACCTGTAGAAAGTTTTCTGTCTACAAAAGGTCCGCCGAAGGTCTCCTAGTTATAAAAGTCCCCTGGCTACAAAAAGCCTGTTAAAAGTACTCGATCTAGAGAGGGCCAGAGAAGGTCGTCTGTATCCAGAATGCATTTGAAGAATCATCCATGGCAGAAGTGCTGAAGGCCCGTGCTGGCTATTTTATCTAAACAAGGTCTGCGGAAGGTCTTTTATTTGAAAAATACTATTGAGTCTACAGAAAGATCAATAGATGGCCACAAAAGGACCTCTATATCCCGAAGGTATTTGAAGGATCATATCTCGCAGTAGTGCGGACTGCCCGCGTTGACCCTTTTGTCTTTGTGGAGGAGGTACCAGAAGGAATGGTCCGATCTCTTCCGTCATCATACATGATCTTGTATCGATAGAAGTATTGACATGCACCAAGTCTGAATGGAATCGGATGTTAATTTCGTATTTTATGAGCTTCATGAATATTTAAATTTTTTACCCTTTTTGGGGGAGGTACCAGAAGGATTGGACCGATTTTGCCCATCTATGAACGACCGATCTGATAATAATATTACGATGTACTAAGTTTGGATAAAATCGGATACTTCCTTCGAGAGTTATCGTCCGCAACAGCCAGCCAGACGGACGGACGGACGGACGGACATAGCTGAATCGACTCCAAATGCCCTGAAACGGATTTGGTCCAAAGAGACCTAGGGTCAAAGACGGTTATTTCAATGAGGCACATTTTGTCCGTATCAAATGATATATACTCTCTATAGCCATATGGCTGAGGGTATAATAAAGCAGTCGAGTCATTCGAATATTAGTGGAATAGGGGTCTTCTATCTACCTAAGATCGGTGGAAAGAATTTTATTTGAAGAAGGCTTCTGCCAAATCTTTCTCGAAGATCTTCCTTGTATAGAAAGCCAACATACAGAAGTAGATGTCTTCAGTCTGTGTCTTATTTCTAAAAGAATAACTCTGGGAGGTGAATAGACATCTGTCTGCAGAAAGTCCGTGGAAATTCTTCTGTTTGCACAAGGTCGGTGGTTTTATTTGAAGAAGTCTTCTGCCAATTTTTCTCTCTCGGAAATCTTCTGCGTATAGAAAGCCTGCATACAGAAGTAGATGTCTTCAGTCTGAAAAATATCTGTGGAAGATCAGAGAAGGGCCTGTAGAAGATATGTAAAACGTCCTGTTTCCAAAACAAAAACCTGGGAGGTTATGTATTTCAAGAAATCTTTTCGCAAGTTTTCTGCCTGTGGGGAAGTTTTACCATCGAACAATATTTGTTTTGGCCAATTGAAGGATTTAGAATTCCATAGAATCCTGCATGGCTTACTTTGAAAAGATTTGTCTTATTTGAAGCAGTAGAATAATTCGAATAATAGTGAATGGACGACCATTTGTCTGCAAAAGTATAGAAGGTCCATGTACTTCTGCGAAAAGTTGTCTCTGAAAGACCTTCCGTCTATAGAAAGCATTGGGAAGGTCCTGTGTTGTCAGAAGTTATGTTGTCTTCAGTAGAAGATGTATTCTGCCAGTGGAATGTCAGAAGAAGATATGAGGAAGTCATAGAAAAGATATGTGGCAGCACTTCTTTACAGAGGAATAACTCTAGGAGGGGTAGATTTTCTATCGAACAAACATTGTTTTGACCCATTTAAGGATGGAGAATTCTATACAATCTTTGACGGTATAGCTTACATTGAAACGATGCATAAAGCAGTAGAGTTATTCGAATAATAGTGGTCTTCTGTCTTCACACTGCGGAGAAAGAAATTTTATTTGAAGAAGGTTTCTGCAAAATCTTTTCTCTCGAAGAACTCCCCTCCTTGAAAACCTATCTTGAAGGATCGAGAATTCTATTCTATGAATCCTGTATGGGTTGGCTTACACCGAAAAGGTTTGTCTTATTATAAAGCAGTAGAGTTAGTCGAATAATTGTGGGTAGAAATCAGTATGGATTCGTCTTGGTAAGGCTCTTGATAATTTCCACTTTTCGTAAGTTAGAAAAGATTCGACTTATTATAAAAGCAGTAGGGCAATTCGAATATTAGAGGAGGGAAGGGAAATTATTACGGATTTGGATTATTTTCACCATTGTTCTGCTCCTTGATAAATTCTGTTTTTGGAAAGCTTGAATAGATTAATCTTATTATAAATATAATGCAGTAGAGTCATTCGAATAATATTGAATGAAAATTAATAAGGATTCGGCAGTTTTTTTCTATTATTTGCAGCATTGGTCGGATCCTAGATAATTTCTATTTTTCATAATTTTAAAAATATTGAAATTATCGCAAATATAAAGCAGTAGAGTAATTCGAATAATATTTATTGACTAGCATTGATCAGGTCCTGGATATTTTGTATTTTTTGTAAATTTGAAAATATTAATCTTATTTTAAATATAAAGCAGTGGAGTCATTCGAATAATCGTGAATGGAAATTAGTAAGGATTCGGTAGTTTATTGGCTAGCTCCTAGACAAATTCTATTTTTTTTGTAGGTTTTGTGCCTTTGGATCAACTCCTAGATCTTCTTTCGAAGAGTGTTTGTTTTTTTCCCAACTTCTCTGAAAGGAAGGCATCACCATCTCTCCCCTTCTTATCTCCTAGATAAGTTCTATTTTTGTAAGTTTTCTGCCGAAGCTCTTCTCTCGAAGAGTGTTTGTTTATGGCCCCACCTTCTCTAAAAGAAAAGTCTCACCTTATTTCTCCCTGCTTAGGGCTATGATATATTTCCACTAAATCTTCCAAAACCAATGTTAAACCATCCTCAGCTCCAATGTCTGCATATATTAGCAATAACCACATATGGTTATATAGTATCTTCTCACACCTCTCTTTTTCGTAGAAAGATAATTGACAGCTCTGTGTTTTTTTTTGCTGCTGCATTTAATGGGGAAGGTGCGAAAAACAAAGCATTTTCACAAAATCCGCTAACAAACCTGTTGGCTGGCTACATTGCTAACTGGCCATCGTCAACCCATCCATCCACCATATTGTTCATCCTATCAATAACAAAGGAGGAAAGCTAAAGCTATCCATAAATTACCGGACAAAATAATACCTTCTGTCCGGCGAGAGTTTACAACACATCAACACAGAAAAAAAAGGTGCACAAAAATTCCAACATCTGGACGAATGGATGGATGGATGGCTTTCCACGACCATGCATTGTTACTAATGCCGGTTGTGGGTAGGTTGTATGATTTTGGGATACTACGCCAAAGCATTTGGGTGTGCTGTGCTGTAGTGGCTGTGAGTGAAAAGCGCACCACACATTTTCATGGCTCATTTCAAAACGTAGCCTAATTATGTAGATGCTTTTCACTGAATCGGCCGCAGCCACGTTGTATCTTTGGAAGATTACTGGCCGGCCATATTTCACATGAATTTCATTTATGTCCAGCATTTGCATATTGTGTGGCGGCGATGAGAGGTTCCAAAATTAATGCATTCTCTGTTGTAGTCGTTAAACTAACTGGAGCATTTAATTTGGAATTAATTTGTAAAAAAGCGATTGAGGAGAGAAAACTATTTACCATTTACGAGATAAAATTTTGTGGGATGGGCCTGGGGGAAAGCTAATTTTTCGGATAGCAAATTTAGGTATGATTCTCTTTCTGCAAAAGAACTTGAGAAAGATTTAACATGCCAAGATAAAATGGTTGGGGGTTGGGCCTGGAGAAAGCTATTTTTTCGGACAGGAAACTTGGGAACGATATTCTTTCTGCTGAAGAACTTGAAACAAATTTCCTTACTTCACAAGACCTGCGGAAGGACTTAAATATATAAAAAATTAATGAATCATTTCCATCTAAATAGTCTAGGAAAATATCTTCTATATAAGATCACTTAAAGGTTTCTACCTGTACAAGGTCATTCATATGAATAGAGTTAATTTTTCTTTAATTGATCTCAATCCGCCTGATTTTCCACAAAATTGCCAAGGTTCTATAGAATCCTGACATGATTTTGCTTTCCAGAATAAATAAATATAAAGCAGTAGAGTTATTCGAATATTAGTCTATGGGACTTACAGGGTTCTACCAGTACAAGTTCATTCGCAGGAGTATAGTAAGAGAAGTAAGGTGAGATAAAAAAACTGCAACAAGGTCAAACGACATAATTTTTACATTTTTTTTTAAATTTTATTAAATGAAGGCAAAAATATCGGAAATAGCATCAAATTTTAGAATAAGTTTAGATTTGTTCGAATTGGTCCCCTTTGCTCTGCGGTATTTTGGCCCATTTCCGACGAAGCGCTTGCTTGAGGTGATCGACACTTTGGTATTTTTTAGTGCCAACCTTGCTTTCCAAAATACTCCAGACAAAATAGTCCAACGGATTGGTATCCGGGGATTTTGGTGTGCGCTGAAAATGAAGCAAGGAACCTCATTCTGTAAGCATTCTTGGGTGGCGAGTGTTGAGTGCGATGGTGCTGAGTCCTGTTGAAATGTCAAAGGTCTGGGGCCAAAATGTGTGCGTGCCCAAGGCTTTAATACGCCCTCCAGAATATTTTCGCGGTTATATTCGGCATTTATTCTGACTCCAAAATACTCCAGACACAATAGTCCAACGGATTCGTATCCAGAGATATTGCGCTGGCCATTGTGCGTTGGAAATGAAGCGAGGAACCTCATTTTGTACCATTCTTGGGTGACGCGTGCTGAGTGCGACGGTGCTGAATCCTGTTGGAATGTCCAAGGTCTGCGGCCAAAATGTTTGCGTGTCCACACACTCAACACGATCGCACCCAGCACGCGCCACCCAAGAATGGTTACAAAATGAAGTTCCTCGCTTCATTTTCGGCTTTAATACACCCTCCAGAATATTTTCGCGAAAATATTCGGTATTTATTCGAATGCCGCCGACAGTTCACCATAACCACTTACGGCCAAGCGAAGCAACTCGTTAGCTCTTTTGAATCTATTTTCTTTTGTTGCGCTGTAAGTTCTTCCACATTTTGGAATGTCAATGGCTTTACCCCGAGCTCATTTTTCAATATTTGCCGAATGGAATATTGCGATATGTTCAGCTCACGAGCCATTTTTCGGCCACTGTCGCTTCTCTACTTTTCGAACCATTTCTGCTGATGTTGCTGGTTTCTTCCGTCCACTTCCTTGACGTCGGGCTACGCTACCGGTATCAAGGTAACGAGCGATGGTACGACACACAAAAGATTTATTCACAATGCTGGAGTGCTCAAACGACAGCCACTTGTGATTTTCCAGCCAAATATAAAGAAATAACACTATCACGCTTGAATTCCATCTCGAATAACTTTTTTCCTTGAAAATTCCCACCAAAATGCTTTTGTACGCTTGTAAACAATATAATGAGCTGTTACTGGAATAATTTTAACAGCTGTCGGGGGAGTGTCTTAGAAATGACAGCAGTCTGAAGTTGGTTGCAGTTTTTTTTTATCTCACCCTGTACATCTGTCGGCAAACCCGATAGGTACTATTTTACTTGGTTTTTTAAATTGATCTAAAGCGGCCTTTAGATTTTCTACCAAAGAGTTTTTTTTATAATTTTCTTACTCCAGAAAAATATTATACTATTAATAATTATAAAGCAGTAGATTCATTCGAATATTAGTTTATGGGGCCTATTGGGGAGCATAGTTTTTGTAAACATTACTGGTGATGAGTCGGATTGTGTTGAGCTGTCGGATTCTTTTGTCAATATTAAGTTTGGCTTCCAAACTTTATGTGAATGCAGGACCAAGTTGTTCCAATATGGTTTCACCTTAGCTAAGGGTTCTCTATTAACTTTTATTTCAAAAAAATTTGATTTTTGGTTCTTTGACTGAGGCAGCAGCAAACTTTGAAGTCATTCAAAATCCAAATGAAATATAATTTGGGGGTTTCAAAGCGAGCGTGTACCGACAACACCTCCATTAGTTCCATTCCCATTCAAACTCGCTCGTTCGTTGATTCATTGCAAAAGGTAAACCGTCACAAAACTGAAAACCCACAATCAAATTTGGCTTGTAGCACACGCCACCGCAAACGCAGCGCGCAGAACGCAGGCAACAACAATGAAAGCGAATAAAAGTTATTGTGAAACCGGTGATGTTGTTGCTGGTGCTGCTGTTGAAAACTGGTGTGCCATGAAAACGGAAAGCGTGCCACGGAAACCTACTCATTTATTGGCGCCCAATTATAATTGTACGCTAGGGGAAGTGCTTGTATTTTTTTTTGGTTTTTGGCGGGCGTTTGTGCGCGAGTTCGGCAACACTCGACAGAATAAAATTTATTTATTTATATATGAAATTTGATTTTACCACAATCGAACAAACAAGCAGACGCAATGACATGGAAAATTTCAGGTGGATATTGAAATGGGTCAGAGACAAGAGCATGGGAGTCAGATGGAAAGAGATGGGGGAATTAAACGCTCCACACGCCGATGACTGAATTATGCAATTCTGCATTTATTTGATGTATAATCTATGGGATTGACAATTTAAATAACGGGTCTTACGAAAACATGTGAGCTGTGAGACTTTAGGGATAAGTAGGTCGACATTGATATTAATCGAGAATTAATAGGGCTTTGGGATGCGTAGGTCGACTGATCGATTATTAATGAGGCTTTAGGGATACATAAGTCGACTTTCGGTCTCTTGGCTGGCAATAAAGCTTCACAGAAACATAGGTATATTTGCAATTTATTGGCATCAAAAAGTCCCAAAATCAAAGCCGACTTTTGCCAGTGTTAAGAATCACAATGTCTCTACCTTCAGTAATTGATTTTTATATAATAGATTTTGGTCGACTTTTCGCTTTAATTCAAGTCAAATATATATTTATAATAGCCTTACTCCGGACAATGCCAGTAAAAAAGTAAAAAACCGATTTACCATATCTTGATAAAACTGAAAATGGAAAAAGCAGGAGAATATCAAACAGACATACAGTGTCAAAAAAAAGTATTCGACAACATGTCCTATTTTTCAATATCATTTATTGTGTTTTATGCAGAAAGTGATTTTTTATTGCCGAGGATGCATTCAATTATTAAAAGTGAGAAAAATTAATAAAATATCAAGATTTTAGTATTCGACAACACTTATTACTTATTTTGCCACTTATATAGCCATTGTATGACTATGCGTATTGTTTATACCATTAGGAGTTTATATCATAGCTTTTTTTCAAGTATTATTTGTACGCATTTACACAAGATGGGGCGCAAAGGAAAATATACTTCTATAAATATAAAAATCTAATAGTTCACCATTTAGATTAAGGTAAATCTGAAAATTCTATTTCAGAAATTGTTGAAAGACCATTATATATATAAAAAACAAAGCAGATAAATCGATTGAAAATAAGGAAATGAAATAAGGAGTGGACGTCCAGTAAAACTTACAGATGTACATTCGTTCGTGAAGTTAAGAAAAATCCACGAGTTAATGCATTAACCTAAACTAAAACTACCCGGAAGGCATTGCAGTTACTCCCCAGACAATAAGAATTTTCAGCTAGGAAAAAGTCCGCACATCTCAAAGAAGAATCGAAATACGCGATTAGTGTTCGCCAAAATATATGCAAATAAGCCAGTAAAGTTCTGGCTGAATGACGAGAGTAAATATAAACTTTTGGGATGTGATGGCAAGGTCTTAGTATATCGAAAACCGAATACTGATTCGGAGGAGAGAAACACGGTGGAGATGGTGTTACGGTCTGAAGATGTATGTCGGCATTAGGAGTGAGTAATTTATCATTCATTGATGGATAAGGATCATTTGAAACTTATTGACCTTCTGAGGAAAATTTTACGGTCTAGCGCAGAAAGTTTGGGACATGCGCGAAAATGTAAATATTAACAAGATAATGATGATCCTAAACATTCTGCAATGAATACTTAATCGTTGGCTTTTGTACAACTGCCTTAAATTGAGAACAACACCGCCACAATCTCCAGATCTTAACCCAATTGAACATCTTCGGGGTTACATGAAAAAAAAAACAGTTAGATTTCGCGAGTTTACAAATAAAAATTAAAAGTTATCCTTTAGGAAGAATGGAACAATTGATCCAGGATGCACAATGTCATTGGTAACGGCTATGCATGGATGTTTGAAAGAATTTATGCGAGGCAAAGGTAAAGCAACTCGTTACTAGAATAACCATAAGAGTTTAAGTTTAAAATAACTTTCCAAATGTCGAATTGTCGTATTGAAAAGAAAGTAAAATGTTGTCTAGATGTCGAATACCTTTTTTGATCACTGTAAGTAGAGCAAGCAAATAACAACATTAAAAAACGCTTAAAGGAGAATAAACATAGCTGATTTGGCAAATATCAAGATCCTATATAGAGTGAAGAGAGAAATCAGAAAATACACACTAGAAAGCCTGCGAATACACCTGAGGATATCAAAATCGATTAACACAAAAGAATAAGACAAATATAATAATAAACTTCAGTATTCAGTTGCGATTATGTAGACTTGTAGAATTGCAAATGAAAAACGTCGGAGAATATGAAACAGTTATAGAGGAAACGAAAAACAGGACTAGGAAACTAATCAGCTGTGTGATTTGGCAAACGTCAAGATCCTAAATAGATAGAAGGAAGAAAACAACAGATACACACTAGAAAGTCTACGAATACAACTGAGTATATTAAAATCGATAAACACAAAAGAAGCCAAATATAATACTAAGCTTCAGTATTCAATTGGGATTATGTAGAACGGGTCTGTGATAACATTAGCTTAAGTTTAACTGTGATTTATTTATTTTATTAATTATATGTCCGTGGAGTCCAGTTTTTAAATGCAGACTAATAGATAATAATAAAAAAGTTGATTTTTAAGACCAACATTTGATTAATACAAAGTCGGCTTACAAATCCCTTGTCACCTTTTTTATACTACGTATCCCTAGAAAATAATAAACAAATTTATTAGGGATATGTAAATCGACTTTCGATCTCTTGTCGCCTTTTTTTCTACTACGTATCCCTAGAAAATAATAAACATATTTATTAGGGATATGTAAATCGACTTTCGATTGGTCTATATATCGAATTTTGGCGTTGAAAAGTCCAAATGTCGACTTTTGCTTGTGGAAAAAGGGCAAAGACATAGGTTCGAATACCAGAGGTGTTAAATTTATTTAATATTTTAGACTTTTTATCTGTCGGAACAACAAACAATTATTAAATCGACTTTATTTTCAAAAGACCAAATCGAAAATCGATTTTTCCCGATTTTGCTGAGATAAAATCGAAAAGTAGGTGGTTTTTGTTCAAGGCAAGGAGATCTGAAATCTTCCAGAACTCTATTCCCTTCGACCCATTCTATTGTAATTTTATTTATAGCCCAAAAAAATACAGACGCGTTTCGAAAAGTAAACAAAATTCAATTTAATTTCAAATAGACTCGCTAACCTCTGACACGCTTAACCGCCGCCGCTCGGCTAATAAAATCAAATTAAATGGAAATAAAGGAAATAGAAAAATTAAGGCATTTCTTTATTTTGTTTTTGAAGGGCCACCCACCCACTCACACACGGCCTACCTTTCATGCCCAGCATGGAGTGGGAAAGCTATAAAGTTGAATGGTTGGCTGGCTGGCTGTCTCCCTGTCTAAGTGGGTGTATGGCGTGGTTGCGTTATTTTCTAAATTGTGAGAAGGGTTTTTTAATTGATGTTTACACCTAATCGCTGCTTCGTGCTGGAAGCCAATTTGTCAGGTTATGGTTGGCGTTTTATGTTTTTTTTTTTTTTGGATTGGGAAGCTCCAGACCAAATATGGATTGACATTGATGCACACATAATAAATTTGTTACAAAAGTAAATGGATTTGGAGTGGGACTTTCTCCCACATTTCGAGGTTTCGAGTTTTGCAAATGGTTTCCATGAGCTGGGAGTCTTTGGCTTCAAAAACATATATTTTTTATTTCCAAATTGAAATTTCATTTTAATTTTCTTTTAATATTCTTAACAGCTTATAATATATATAATATAAATAATCTAATATTTCTAGGTTCAGTTTTTAATATTTCTTTCTTTTCTTTTTCTCTTTTTAGGTAATAAATCTTCTTTGTTCGTTGTTTTGGTTAATGATACTTGAGTAAGTAGAATTGTAATATAACTGTGATGATGGATGGTGATGATGATGATGATGGTCAGCGATATAAAATAATTGAAATAATATCCGCTTAACGAAATTGAAAAATAATTTGGGGGAAGTACTTTGTTTATAATTTTTAAGAAGAAGATGAATGGAAAAGTGAGAATAATATAATTACAATTGAAGAAAATTCTGAAAATATGGGGAGAGCACTGTACCACAGATTCCAAACCTAATATATTTTTGATCAGCATAAAATTCTATGTCGATTTAGTGATGTCACTCTAGCTTCCGAACGAAGTGAAATAGGTTGATAAAATTTTACTCATATGTATATTATGTCTGCAGGACATTTGGTATTGAATGTAGGTTCAAGCCTGAATGTAGGTTCGATGCCTGAATTATGCGTTTTAAGAAGATCCTGCATTTATTTGATGCATAGGCCAAGGTAGTGACACTTTAAATAACGGGTTTTATGAAAACTTGTGAGCTGTTAGTAAGAATTTAGGGATACATAGGTCTACATTGAGATTCATCAAGTGTTCATAATTTTTTGGAATGCGTACGTCGATTAATCGAGTATAAATGCGGTCTTAGGGATACGTAAGTCGACTTTCGATTTATTGAGTGGCAATAAGGCTTCATAGACCATAATTCATCATTTTGCTTAAGGTAAATCTGAAAATTCTATATCAGAAATTGTTGGAAGACCAAGAACTACTGTCCATTATATATATATATAAAAATCAAAGCAGATAAAACAATTGAAAATAAGGAAATTAAAATAAGGAGTGGACGTCCAGGGAAACTTACAGATGCACAATCGTTCGTAAAGTTAAGAAAAATCCACGAGTTAATTGATTAACCTTAGCTAAAACTAGCCGAAAATATCTATTTGGTATTGAATGTAGGTCCACGTTTTGGTGTAGCCCCCCCTATAAAGGTACCTCCCTTTTTTTTGTATTTTTGTGATTTAAGCTACATTATTCACCGGATATGTTTCAAATATGGTATTTGAAGTTTGTAATGGATACTACAGCCTATAGTAGAAAATTGTCCGTGCAGGT
Organism: Musca domestica; assembly: GCF_030504385.1. Taxonomy (NCBI): domain Eukaryota; kingdom Metazoa; phylum Arthropoda; class Insecta; order Diptera; family Muscidae; genus Musca; species Musca domestica. Next base: position 11,933,059 of record NW_026712272.1, on the reverse strand, counting down.
CCACGCCTTTTAACAATTCCAAAGCGTTGTTCGTTTGTAAGAAGAAGATGTTTGACAGTGAAGCAAAATACGAAACGTGTGTGAGCGAAAGCTGCGTGAGCCAAAAGGATAGTAGCTAAAAATCGTACTTTGCAACAAAGGTATGACAAAAACTAAACGAGTACTTGGTAAAAGTAGAATCTGTTTGATTTTGAGATCATTTTACTCCCACTCGAAAATTGGAAATCATGTCCGCTCTAATTCCAGTGATATCGGAAAATAGCATATGATCGATTTTTCTTACTCTCAGGAGTGATGCCGCTCGCATTCGGGTAAACAATTTTACTCCCACTCGAAAATTAGAAATAATGTCCGCTCTAGTTCCAGTGATATCGGAAAACAGCATATGATCGATTTTTCTTACTCTCAGGAGTGATGCCGCTCGCATTCGAGTAAACAAATCTCCGAGGCTAAAAATCCCATACGCTAAAATCCCATTCCCATGAAGTAAGTCCAGCTCGTTTAGCCTGGAGAGGGCGTCTGGTGAGAAATACTTCCGAACTCGAAGCAGGTCCGCATACCGCAAACATACCCTCAACGTTGCTATTATCTATGAACTGGCATCTGTCTAAGAAGTTCAGTCTACTTTTCGTCATAATGACGTCTATCCTATTTATTTGCACCCTATCGTGGAACGACACATAGAAATGGGCTCTATAGGAGCCATTTGCCCTACGGAAGGGGTGGAGGTTCCGCCAAGGAAAAATAATTTTTCTTTCACACAATCTTACCCTTTCCATCTGGTGAGACGAAATGTCAAACCAGGCGGAGAAGGCATAGGTGACAATAGGTCTGCTCACCTGAGAGTAGATCAAAATCCCAACATTGTGGGAAAGAATCCTCAAGATTTGACTGTATCCGAAATACAGAACGTTGACCATAGGCAGGACGTGGTATATCGCGAATATTGTCGAACCTCTCATTAAATACTACCCCTAAGTTTCTCATCTTATCCGGAACATAAATCTATTCAGAGTATATCTTCTCTTAAATTAGGCCGACCAAGGATGGCCGTGGCACTAGCATTGTGGGATAGAATCCTCAAGATTCGACTGTATCCGAAATATAGAACTTTGGCCCTTGATAGTACGTATTCTATACGACGAATGGGGGTCGAACCTCCCTTGAAATACTACTCCTAAGTATCTCATCTTATCCGAGATAGAAACTTGATTCGAGCCTATCTTCAGAACCGAAAAAAAACCTCTTAAAATAAGGGTAAAACAAATTTAATTAAGCCGGCTAGGGAAGGTCGTGGCACAACATTTCCCTACATCAAGATACTCGTTAGTGCGCCTATTGACCGCAGTAGCAAGGCACCGGAAAAGGCTAAAGGCTCAAGAAATTGGTCTAACAATTTCCTTAACACTGAACCACACCCTGACCTTGGTACATGAGAGATATGTAACTTCTCTTAAATATGGCAAAAAAAATATTTTTCGTTGATTACCAGCCCCGAATTGTTTTGTACGTTCTGCTTGCAATCCGACACACCCTCAACACTTCCACACTACCTCCGCTTTTTAACCAGCTACAATTTTTTGAAGAGGAGTATAAATAAATTGTTTGTGTCTGCTCCATGGATAACCATTACAATTTTGTTATATGAATTGGCTGTCTTTTTGATGCAAAGCATTTCCATTCAATTACCAATTTTCAACAACTCTGATGGCTCAATCTAGGTCAAATCTGCCCAACCCTTTGCCAGACGAACACCAACACCACGTGCACACACTCAAACACGCTCTACCTTAACTGGTTACAATAAATTTTGTAATGAATATTTAAATTGACAATAGATCCAAAAGGGGGGGGGGAATTCCTAACATTGTTCTTGTAATGGTTCAGCACTCCCCTCCCTCCCTCCCTCCCTCTTCGTGGCAGTACCTTTACACCGGTTATCATTTCATCATCGTGACGTGACATTTCCTCTTTGAAGTTATTGAATATTTTATGAAAATACACACTGTGTCTATTTTGACAGATGAGAATTCAGCTAACGCGTTACTTGGAGGTTGGTGGGGGGATGCGACACATCGCAGAGAGTTTTATTCGAACATGTCTTAGACGACCAAACATCCAAACCGACGTAGCAACTTAACCTTTCTTCTTCGTCTTCATCTTCTGCTCGATGTCATTCGTCTCCGCCAAGAGACCGATGTTTAACATAAATCTACAATTAATTAAAAGTTAATGGCTTTGTAGAACCGATGGTAGTCAGGTTTCTGCTGGAGACCTTCGCGCTTTTTTTTTTTGTATCGCACATCTATTTTTAGCTTGTGTTTGAATTGAAAACAGCTAAAATTTGAATTATTGAGACACATTAAAATTGGTTTGACTGGAAGTTCTCATCCATTCGTCCGTCCGTGCGACCATTGGATGTGCCGGTTTCACATTTGAGTCACAAACTTGTATCGCAGCCACAAAACCGGATTATTTTTGTATTTATAGCAGATACAAATATAAATACTTAAGATATATATAATGATGTGTTTAAAAGTGTTTAAATTAATGTCTTTTATTCGATTTATATTAGAATACACTCGAAGAAAAATGTCGACTGCGATCTCAACTTTTCTTTACCAAAAAAGTTGACTCAGATGTTCCTAAATCATAGGACGCTTTGAGACTCAGCCATATGGCCAGAGAGGGTATATATCATTTGATACGGCCAAAACGAGCCTCATCGAAATAACGATTTTAGACCCTAGGTATCTTTGGACCAAATCCATTTCAGGACATTTGGGATGGACATAGCGATGTTCGTCCGTCTGTTTATCTGTCTGGAAGGGAGTATGTATCCGATTTGGTCCAAACTTGGTACATCCTAATACTATTATCAAACTTAAATCGAGTTCGGATATAGACAATATCGGTCCACTCCTTCTGGTACATCCCCCACAATAGGTCGAAATTTTCAAAGAAAATATTTTACTGCACAAAAATTGAAAGGATCCTCCGATTTTTCTCCAACTTTGCAAATCCTGCTATTTCAGTTGTGAAAATTGACAATATCGGTCCACTTCTTCTGGTAACTTCCCCACAAAATGTCGAAATTTTCGAAAAAAAAATATTTTACAGCACACAAAGAGAAAAGATAATCAGATTTTGCTCCAACCTTGCAAGTCCTAATTCTCGCATCAGAGTCAGGTCCACTCCATCTAGTACCTCCCCCACAAAGGGTCAAAATTTTGAGTAATTTTAACTCTAATAAAATGTGATCTAACAGTTCGATTGCCTTCAAATTACCCACATCAAAATATTTATGTTAAGCCAAGGTCGGTCCACTCCTTCTGGTATCTCCCCCACTAAGGCTAAAAACTTTGAATACCCATGAAACTCATAAAACGCCAAATTAACATCCGATTCCATTCAGACTTGGTACATCTCAATATATCCATCAACACAAGATCTGTTACAAAGATGGTAGAGATCGTACCATTCCTTCTGGTACCTCCCCCACAAAGGGTCATAGTTTTGAAACCCCAAAACGATTATAAAAGCCCAATTAAGCATCCGGCTCTCTTCAAATTACACACATCACAAAATTTTTATTAAGCCAAGATCTGTTGTGAAGATGGAATATTGGACCGGTACTTTCCCACAAAGGGTGAACATTTTGAGTATTCATGAAACTCATAAAACGCCAAATTAACATCCGATTCCATTCAGACTTGGTACATCTCAATATATATCCATCAACACAAGATCTGTTACAAAGATGATAGAGATCGTAACATTTCTTCTGGTACCTCCTCCACATAGGGTTCAAGATTTTGAAAAACCCAACGCTCAAAGAAAACGGAATAAGCTTACAACTCTCTTCAAATTCTCAAGATGATATACAGGATGAGATGGAAAAACTGCAAACAAATTTAGACTGGTGTCTTTTCCAAACCACTCGTCCGACAGATTTTAAAAGTATTCCAGTGACAGCTCATTATATTGTTTACAAGCGTACAAAAGCATTTAGGTGAGAATTTTCCAGAAAAAAAGTTATTCGTGATGGAATTCAAGCGTGATTTGGCTGGAAAACCACAAGTGGCTATCGTTAGAGAACTTAAGCATTTAAATGTAAATAAATCTTTTGTTTCTCGTACCATCACTCCTTACCGTGATACCGAGCTACGCTACGACGTCAAGAAGGTGGACGGAAGAAAACAGCAGCAACATCAGCAGAAATGGTTCGAAAAGTAAAGAAGTGACTTGATCGGAAACTGCGTCGCAATGGCCGTAAAATAGCTCGTGAGCTGAACATATCGCAATATTCCATTCGGCAAATATTGCACCTACGGTTGGCCACCAGAACTCAAGCGCCGGTTATGGTGTTGGTGTGGGCCTCCATAAAAGCCGATGGTCGCTCCCCACTCGTATTAATCGACCGTGGCATCAGAATAAATGACGAATATTATAGCGAAAATATTCTGGAGGGTGTGTAAAGGCTTTGGGCACGCAAATATTTTGGCCGCAGACCTTGGACATTCCGACAGGACCATAGCACTCAGCACGCGCCACCCAAGAATGCTTACAAAATGAGGTTTTCGCTTCATTTCCAGCGCACAATGGCCACCAAAATCTCCGGATACCAATCCGTTGGACTATTGTGTCTGGAGTATTTTGGAAAGCAAGGTTGGCACTAAAAAATTCCAAAGTGTCAATCACCTCAAGCAAGCGCTTCGCCGGGAATGGGCCAAAATACCGCAGGGCAACATTCGGGCAGCGTGTGACTTTCATTGGCCGTTTGAAGGCCATAATTCGTGCCAAAGGATACAAAATCGAATAAATCTAAACTTATTCTAAAATTTGATGCTATTTCCGACATTTGTTGTTTTCATTCAATAAAATTAAAAAAAAAAAAAAAAAAAAATGAAAAAATTATGGCGTTTGATTTTGTTGCAGTTTTTTTTATCTCAGCCGTATGTGTTTTTATCTTTCCTGGATCCAGAGATATGAGTCTTTGAATCCGATCGACCTGATTCTGACCATACATTGATATTATGCTTGTTTTAATTATGAAAAAAAACTTTACTCCGCGTAGCCATTGTTGGACGGACATACCAAAGAAGAAAATCTCAAGCCTCGGCCCAAGGCCGTCTACTTAAAAGGTGTCAAATTAAGAAAAACTTTAATTCGCGAAGCCGGTGTTGGTCCTATCCAGGGTAACAATCTCAAGTCCAGGGCGAAGGCCGCCGACTTAAAAAAGGTATCAAATTTAGAAAAACTTCGGTTTGCGAAGCCGGTGTTGGGTCTACCTAGAGGAGAAAAAATCTCCAGCCCCGACCGAAGGACTGCTACCTAAAAAGCTTCAAATTTAGAAAAACCTTCGGTGTACGTAGTGAACAGAATCCGGGTTTTCCGATTTTAAAGAGCCATATGTCTGGATTCAGGAAAGATAAAAACACATATTTTAGCATTTTGGAAAGGTGATAGTGTCAACTATAATTTGCCACACATTTCCTGGACTCCCATAATCGGGCCTTTTTCGACTTTTGCGGGATTTTTTAAAAAATCAAAAAAAAAAAAAAACTAACCGTTTCAAATAACCCCACTCATGTGACCACTTTTTGGGTAGGTATTTTTATTAGGTTTCAAATTATATATATTGGTTTTGCATATTCGGATCTAAACCGGGTCTTGGACCCGGATTTTTGGGTAAAATATCCCGCTCCCTCCACCAAGAAAGAAAATACTTTCCCGAAATCAAGGTATAAATACCTCTGGTAAAAATTCCAAAAAAACCTAGAGTTCTTACTAAACTAGTTTGGGATTATACACAAATCGTCGTAGGTGATCTCTTCCCTTTATGGACTTTCTAGGAATAAAAAAATTTCTATAGGGCTGCTATGAAGAAAAGACCTTAAGGAGGTAAGAGGTGACCTATGTTCTTTAAGGGAGAAGGTCGTGGATCCGGATTTTCGGCTCAAATATCCGGGTCCGTCCACCAACAGAAAAATACTTTTCCGAAATCAAGGCACAAAAAAAATCCGAGAGTTGTTCCAGTTTGGGATAACACACAAATCGTCCTAGGAGATGTCTTCCTTTTATGGACTTTCCAAGAATAAAAAACTTCTATAGATCTTCAATGCATAGAAGACCTTACAGAGGTGTTTTATAGATTCTCTAAAAATAGATGACCTTACAAAGATGTTCTAAAAGGGGGAAGGTCTTCTAGGAGATCTCTTCCCTTTATGGACTTTCTAGGAATAAAAAACTTCTATGGGGCTGCTATGAACAAAAGACCTTAAAAAGGTGTTTTATATATTTCCTATAAATAGGAGACCTTACGGAGATGTTCTATAAAGGATAATGCCTTTTGTAGAACCAGATCTAATTCGGGTCGTGGATCCGGATTTTCGGCTCAAATATCCGGGTCCGTTCCGAAATCAAGGTATAAATACCTACCTCTGGTAAAAATGTCAAAAAAAAAAAAATCCGAGAGTTGTTCCAGTTTGGGATAACACACAAATCGACCTATGAGATGTCTTCCTTTTATGGACTTTCCAAGAATAAAAAAACTTCTTCAATGAATAAAAGACCTTACAGAGGTGTTTTATAGAATCTCTAAAAATAGAGGACCTTACAGGGATGTTCTTAAGTGGGAAGGGCTTCTATAGTTTGGGATTACACACAAATCGTATTAGATCTCTTCTTTTTATGGACTTTCTAGGAATAAAAAACTTTTATATGGGGCTGCTATTAACAAAAGACCTTAAAGAGTTGTTTTATATATTTCCTATAAATAGGAGACCTTACGGAGATGTTCTATAAAGGAGAAGGCCTTTTTTAGAACCAGATCTAATTCGGGTCGTTGATCCGGATTTTCGGCTCAAATATTCGGGTCCGTCCACCAAGAGAAAAATACTTTTCCGAAATCGTGGTAAAAAACCTAAGTCTAGTAAAAATTTCCAAAAAAAAAAAAAATCCGAGAGTTGTCCCAGTTTGGGATTACATACAAATCTTCGTAGGTGATATCTTCCTTTTATGGACTTTCCAAGAATGAAAAAAAACTTCTATAGATCTTCAATGAATAGAAGACCTTACCAGAGGTGTCTAATAGAATCTCTAAAAATATATGACCTTACAGAGATGTTCTAAAAGGGGGAAGGTCTTCTAGGGGTCTCCTAATCTCAAGGGATTCCATGTGATTGATTTGATATCATGTTATGCGTATTTATTTTCGCAGATTATCCTAATTGATTGGTCTCTTGTAACCTCTTTATCCATTTTTTATGTTTTTTTTTTTTTTTTTTTTTTTTGAAAAAAAAAACAAAAGAATATCGAAACAATTGCTGCAGTGACGTCAATCCACATGATTTTGGTCATTATGTAATAGAAGAGAACTCAAAAAAAAAAAAAAAAAAAAAAACAGAAAAACAAAAACGAAACAAAAGTTCACCAGTTCGATGACACACTTTTGCCCTTAAGTGTTTTCTCCTGGGGGGGACTCAGGACTCAGGACTCAGGACATTTGTTTTTCTTTCTCTCTGTTTTTTATTTGGTTTGTGGATGCTGCTTTGAATAGGAAATTTTGCTGTGACGTATTTTATTCGTACGTTTCTTTGTGTGTTAGGTACTGTGTAAATATGTCCTTCCAGCAGTGGGCCTGCCTGCCCTGCCCTGCCTTTCTTCTGCTGGTGACATCTATAATGATGATGATGATGAGGCTGGTGATGATTTGTCAATTTTTTTTCTCGTCTACAAATTTTATTATGTTATAATTTTCTAGATACTTTCAGGTTTTCTTCCTCTCCTTGTTCTTGTTCTTGTTCTGCTTCTTGCTTACACCCCAAAAATCCTTTTCGTATTTGCTTTGATGTCTGCATGTCGATGGCATTCCGCTTTTTCTGTGTCAATACTAAGCGTTGCGTCTAAAAAAAGTAGAAAATATCGGCGTGTGGACCTTGTATCTTTTTTTGCGATGTCACATGGATAGCCCCCTACGCTCCCCCTCCATATCAAGTATCACTTGTCGTGAAAATAATATTGGAACAAGCTTGGTGGCTGCATAAAACGGTGACAAGCGACGGCCTTCAACTTTTGATAATGTACTTAAAACAAGGTCGATTAAATGTTTGTAATGAGCGAAAAAAGGGGTACTGGAGGGGAAGAGGGTGGGAGGAAGGGGGTCCTCTTAGAATGGTGATAATTATTATTACGAAAAAAGATTAGATTATCAATGTTTTAGTATTTTTGGAAGGTCTTCAAATAGGGAGAACACATTCTACAATTTTTTTTCGAAAAATTTACAATTTCGGCCATGGGCTTAGAATCAGCTTCCAGAGAGAGAAAACCTACTACAATTCACAATTCACTACGGAAGACCTCAAGAGGGTCTTCTTGATATCGAAGACTTCAGGACCTTAAGACATAGAAGATTTTTAGAGACAGAAGAACTTCTCCAAGTCTTCTATAGACTGAAGACTCTCTCCAGGTCTTCTATAGACCGAATACATTCTCCAGGTCTTCTATAGACCGATGACCTTTTTGAGGTCTTTTATAGACCGAACACCTTCTCGAGATCTTCTATAGACCGAAGTCTTTCTCCAGATCTTCTATGGACAAAAGACCTTCTCGAGATCTCCTATAGACAGAAGACCTTCTCCAAGTCTCCTATAGAGAAAAGAGGACAGAGGACCTTCTACAGGTCTTCCATAGACCAAAGACCTTCTACAGGTTTTCCATAGCCATTTTACAGGTCTTCCATAGCCCGAAGACATTTTACAGGTCTTCTATAGATGGAAGGTCTTCTACAGGTCTTCTATAGACGGAAGACCTTCTAGACGTCTTCTTTAGCCCGAGTATATTTTACAGGTCTTCTATAGACGGAAGGACTTCTACAGGTCTTCTATAGACCGAAGACCTTCTACGAGTCTTCTATAGACCGAAGACCTTCTACGAGTCTTCTATAGACCGAAGACCTTCTCAGGTCGTCTATAGACAGGAGACCTTCTTCAGGTCTTCCGTAGACAGAAGACCTTTTACAGGTTTTCTATATACAGAAGATCTTCAGGTCTTCTATAGAACGAAGTCCTTCTTCAATATTTCTATAGAAAAATACCTTATACAGGTCTCCTATATACCAGGATACTTTTTTCAGATGTTCTATTAACAGAGACATTTATCAAATCTACACATCGGATATTTTTTTCAAGTCTTCTAATGACAGAAGACATTCTCCATGTCTTCTACAGATAACAGATCTTCTTCTAGACAGAAGACTTTCTTCAGGTCTTCTATAGAGGAACTTCTTCAAGTCTTGTCTTCTTCAGGAGTTCCCTGTACAGATAACCTTCTTCTGGTCTTCTTTAAGCAGAATACCTTGTTTAGGTCTTCTATAAACAGAAGACCTTCTTTAAGTCCTCTAAGACAGAAGATGTTCTCCAATTCTGCTAAAGCAAGTTAAGTTCTTCAGGTCTTCTATAGACAGAAGAGTCTCTTCAGGTTCTTTATAGATAGAAGAAGAGAGAAGACTTCTATAGAGAAAAAACCTTATTCAGGTCTTCTGAAGACATAAGATATACTCTAATTTTTCTAAGACAGAAGAACTTCTTCAGGTCTTCCATAGACAGAAAAGATTCTTCAGGCCTTTTATAGATACAGAAGAGAGAAGATGTTCTTCGGGCTGTTTATTAGAAAGACTACATTCTTCAAAAATTTCTACATACAAAAGACCTCCTTTACATCAGGAGGACTTTTGAAAACTGAAGATTTCCTAAGATGTTTGTCTATAAGAACACCTTTTTCAGGTCTTCAACAGAAAGGCGACTTTCTCTAGGTGTTCTTTGTAAATAGTACCTTCTTCTGATTTTCTATAGGAAGACTACCTTTTGTAGGTCTTCTCTTTACAGAAGTACTTCTTTACATTGAAGGTCCTTTCTTTCCTAAATTAAAAACATTTCCAATTTCCGTTGGCGATCTGGCAACTCTGTTGCCTTAACTTACATTGTCAGTCAAATCAATCAATTACCAGGCCAGTGGATCCATTACAACAATGCCACAACGTGGCTGTGTCGAAGTCAATTAGCATTTGACCATTAATGACCATTAGACCTACCTTCGATGATGGATGGAGGGGAGTGCGAGAGAGGGAGAGAGAGAGATGAAGTGTCTGAGTCCAGTGGCAAGAATATGAACAGATTTTGTTACACTTATCGTTGCATGAGTAGCCAGCAATGGTTAGGCTCTGTGAGACCATCGACCTTAATTGATTTTTACAGTGGCATTTTTTCAACAGCTATTCTTTCATTTTTTGTGCACTAAAAATGCATTCTCTGTCAGTCAGTCGGTCATCAAGCAGTGCTGGTCAACAACAACAATGTGTGAATAGCCTGATGGCCGGCCAGACCAGGCCATGCCATCATCATCATCATAACGACGACGAGGCCAGGTACTTTATAGTTTGTGTATTTTTTTTCTTTTGGTAGGTCATGATGGGTGTGTTACCACTAACAAATATATTATTGCCGTTGTAAATGTTATCTGACTCGGCACATGTCTGTCCCGCTGTCTTCTGACTGTGTAGTAGCCATCAAAAAAAAAAAAATCATTAAAAATCTATTATCAACAAAAAACGATTATTGACACACATTGCATTTCGGTTTCATGCTACTCAAAACGAAAATTCAAATATTTCCATTGACACGCCATGCCACGCCATGACGAGCGTTTGCGGATGAAAGGCTTTGCATGTTTTCCACATTGAGTGAAAATCAATTTCGATTTATGAAAGTGAATTTATGATGAAAGCCGTAGTCGTCATGAAATGAAACCACAATATTTTTTTACTGTTTTCGTCGTCGTTGAATCGAACGAAAATCTGTGTCAATTACGAAATAATTATCGATAATCTAAATGGCATTTGACATTTCATTGAATAACGTTTGAGAATATGTACACAATCAGACAAAAACTCAATGCGGTATATACTGCGGTTCAAAAGACCTTCTAAGGCTCTGTGGAAGGTAAAAGGCCTACGAAGGGTCTCCAGATGACAGGAGAACTTAAAAGTCTTCAGAAGACAGATGACCTACTGAAGGCCTTTAACAATAATAAAAGCTTTCAAAGGTATTCCAAGAATAGAGGAACTTCGGAAGATTTTCTCTTCTCTGATGAATTTCAGAAGATTTCAGAAGCCAGAAGACAGTTCTAAGGACTTCTATACATAGAAGATATTCTATACAAAGAACACCTCCTGGAGCCCTAAAGAATGTCTTCTGTAGAAATGAGGAAAATCTTCTCTGTATATAAGACATGGACAACAGAAGCCTATAGAAGTCTGAAGCAAGATGTCTGTATTTAAAAAACCTGAAGAAGGACTTTTTCCTACAGAGAACTTAAAGGAAGCCTTCTCTCTATAGAAGACCAGATGCATTACTTCTATCCGCAGAAGACCTGAAAGAGGTATTCTGTCTCTAGCATTCCTGGAAAAGGTCTTATTTTTATAGGAAGAGCTCAGGTGATCTAAGACCTGTACAATTTCTTCTATCTTTAAAGACCTGATGAAGGTCTTCCATCTCTAGATGACCTTCAGAAGTGATTATATCGCTATAATCATCGCTTGAAGCAGGTCTTCTTTGTCAAGAATCAGGCCTTCTGTCTATGACTTGAAAAGCGTTATATGTCTCTAGAAGACCCGAAGAACGTCGTATGTTTACTGAATACCTGGAAAAGGTCTTCTGTCTCTAGAAGATCTGAAGAAGGTTTTCTGTAGCTGGAAGACCTGAAAAAGGTCTTCTGCATCTGAAAGCCCTGAAGAAGGTCTTCTGCATCTGAAAGCCCTGAAGAAGATCTTCTATATCTGGAAGACCTGACGAAGGTCTTCTGTATCTGAAAGCCCTGAAGAAGGTCTTCTGTCTCTAAAAACCTCAAGAAGTACATCTATTTCTAGAAGACTGAAGAAGGTCTACTGTATCTGGGAGAAATGAAGAAGATCTTCTGTCTATAGAAGACCTGAAGAAGATCTTCAGCCTCTAGCAGACCTGAAGACGTCTTCTGTCTATTGAAGTCTTCGGTCTATAGAAAACCTGAAGAAGATTTTTTGTCTTCGGTCTTTAGAAGACCTTTAGAAGGTCTTCGGTCTATAGAAGACCTAAGGAATGTCTTTTGCCTCTAGAAGACCTGAAGAAGCTAGAGGATCTTCTGTCTCTTTAGGAACTGAAAATGGTATTTTGTTTTTGATAGACATAAAGGAGATCTCCTTGAAAAGATCTACAGACTCTAGAACACCTGGAGAAGTATTCTGCCTAGTGAAGTCCTTGGGAAGGTAATCTCTCTATAGAAGATCACCTGAGCCTAGAGAAGATCTTTCGAGAATATAGATCTCGAAGACAGAAGACCATCTTCAGGCCTTCTATAGACAGAAGACCTGATTCAGGTCTTCTTGAGACAGAATACCTGCTTCAGGACTTTTAGCTATAGAATTTCCTCTTCATGTCTTCCAGGGATAGAATACCTTCTCAAAGACTTTTGGAGATAGCAAACCTTTTTCAGGACTTCTACAGACAGAAGTCTTTCTTCAGGTTTTTATAGATAAAAGAACTTCTACAGATTTTCGAGCACCCATCTATAGTGGAAGAGGGCAAGTTCCTTATTTATAGAAGCCCTGGAGAAGTTTCTCTACAGTAATAAAATCTGTGAAAGGCACTCTTGGATAGAGGAACTTTTAAGTGGCTTCGGAAAATTTTCTTCTGTTTTTAGAACACCCAGAGGTAGACTCGAATGGAGGACTTTTTATGGAAAAGTTGAACTAGACCTTCTTCTCTATAGAAGTCCTTAAGAAGGTCTTCTGATTTTAGAGAACCTGGAGATGATATTCTGTCCATAAAGTACCCGCTGAAGCTCTTCCTTCTATCGAAGATCTGAAAAAAGGTGCTCTGTCCATTGAATAATTGATAAATGTCTTCTGGATTTTGAAGACCTGAATAACGTGGAACCTGATCCTTCTTTCTTATGAAGACTCTCTCCAGGTCCTCGGCGTATATATAACCTCTTTACTCCTTCTCTATATATAGAAGACCTTCAACACTCTTCATTGTGGCCCTGACTTGGAAATACATATTTTTTAAAATAAATAAAAATATTCTTGTCATCATCGCCATTAACCGCAACGTCATGACAGTCATCGTCATCATCATCATCATGCTCATCATCTTTGTTTATATGTATTTCCTCCACAATATTCTGGGCGTCTCTGATTGTGTGTGGTTGATTCTTTGTTTGTGGAGCTACCCCACCCCTTTTCCGTGTGAATCCTCACCACGAATTGCATTCTGTTTCTGTGTGTTTTTCACAGATTTGTCACAGAAATAATTGTTGTCATCCGAATGTTTTGTATGATTACGAGTATGTTTGTTTGTATGTATGGATGCTTTTAAATAAATAACTCAGCTGGCATGACAATAAGTTTGCACTGGTTCTACTTCTGGCCTGAGTGTTGGCTGATTGGACTGATTATGGCAAATTTGTGGAAAAAAAGAACAGAGAATAAAATAAATTATATTTATATTTAACTTCATTAGTTTTTATAATCTCAATACAAGTGCAGTGGGACTGGGAAGCTACGGCATTGGGTCGTTGAATGGGGATGGGGAGGAAAAAATAGAATAAGGGGACTTAGATTTTCTTTGCTGATATGAATATCTTTATTGGTCAGAAGAATCTAAAAACGTCACTTTTGGTGGGAAACTTTGATGGTTCCCTAAAAAATATTTTGAAACTTCGGGATTGAGTTTGGAATACTCCTTCTGAAGTTATTTAAGTTGAGATGACGAAGAATGTCTTCTGTAGAAATGAGGAAAGTCTTCTTTTTTGAAAAAGACTAGGTGTAGGTCTAGGTGGAGGTCTTCTGACTATAGAATTCCTGGAGAAGGTTTAATTTTTATAGAAGACCTCAGGTGATCGAAGACCTATAGATATTCTTCTATTTATAAAGGCCAGAAGAATGTCTTCTATCTATAGAAGTCCTAAAGAAGGTCTGCTATCTCTAAAAGTCCTTGAGAAGCATGACTTCTATCCTCAAAAGACCAGAAAGAAGTCTTCTGACTCTAGCATTCCTGGAGAAGGTCATAGTTTTATGGAAGACCTCAGGTGATCGAAGCTCTATAGAAGATATTTTTTCTTTAAACGCCTGAAGAAGGTCTTCTATCTGTAGAAGTCCTAAGGAAGGTCTGCTATCTCTAAAAGTTCTTGAGAAGCATGACTTCTATCCTCAGAAGACCCGAAAGAGGTGTTCTGACTCTAGAATTCCTGGAGAAGGTCTTATTTTTATGGAAGACCTCAGGTGATCGAAGACCTATAGAAGTTCTTCTATCTATAAAGGTCTGAAGAAGGTCGTCTATCTGTAGAAATTCGAAAAAATGTGTGCTATTTCTAAAAGTCCTTGAGAAGCATAACTTCTATCCTCAGAAGGCCAGAAGGAGGTCTTCTGACTGTAGCATTCCTGGAGAAGGTCTTATTTTCACAGACGACCTCAGGTGATCGAAGACCTATAGAAGTTCTTCTATCTATAAAGGCCTGAAGAAGGCATTCTATCTGTAGAAGTCCTAAAGAAGGTCTGCTATCTCTAAAAGTACTTGAGAAGCATGAATTCTACCCTCAGAAGGCCAAAAAGAGGTCTTCTGACTCTAGAATTCCTGGAGAAGGTCTTATTTTTATAGAAGACCTCTGGTGATCGATGGACTGTAGAAGTTCTTCTATCTATAAAGGCCTGAAGAAGGTCTTCTATCTGTAGAAGTCCTAAAGAAGGTCTGCTATCTCTAAAAGTTCTTGAGAAGCATGATTTTTATCCTCAGAAGACCAGAAGGAGGTCTTCTGACTCTAGCATTCCTGGAGAAAGAGTTATTTTTATAGAAGATCTCAGGTGATTGAAGACCTGTTGAAGTTCTTCTATCTATAAAGGCCCGAAGAAGCTCTTCTATCTGTAGAAATCCTAAAGAAGGTCTGCTGTCTCTAAAAGACCTTGAAGAGGTCTTCTATTTCTTTCTTTCTATTTCTAAAAGCCCTTGAGAAGCATGACTTCTATCCTCAGAAGACCAGAAGGAGGTCTTCTGACTCTAGCATTCCTAGAGAAGGTCTTAGCTTTATAGAAGACTTCAGGTGATCGAAGACCTGTAGAAGTTCTTCTACCTATAAAGGCCTGAAGAAGGTCTGCTATCTGTAGAGGTCCTAAAGAAGGTCTGCTATCTCTAAAAGTCCTTAAGAAGGTCTTTGATATCCTGGTCCCATACCATTGGAGTTACCAAGACCTTTTGTCAATATATTTGGATCTAGCCTGGTTGTTGGTGTTGGCCCCCTTTGTGGGAGGCCCCGCTATGGCAATGGTTTGTACTCAAATCACGGGTGACTCAACCGGCTGCCTCACACATAGAAAATCATTAGTTTAGCTAAGTTCCGTTCCTAATCAAGTAGGACCCTTTCCGAATACATGCGAGCAAACTGGTACTCACTTTTATGGGGGCGTTGGTAGACGTATTGTATTCACCCGGAGAAAAGGCAAAGTAGGTGGGAGAGAAGGTAACATAAGTGC
Organism: Musca domestica; assembly: GCF_030504385.1. Classification (NCBI taxonomy): domain Eukaryota; kingdom Metazoa; phylum Arthropoda; class Insecta; order Diptera; family Muscidae; genus Musca; species Musca domestica. The sequence goes on along the minus strand of NW_026712272.1, from coordinate 11,917,497 downwards.
TCACATAAAACCATACACACAGTTATATCAGTTCGGAAGTCTCCTATTCTTGAGGACTCCTTCATATTTCTAAACTTGAAATTCGGAGTTGTATGTTTCTGAGTAAGCATCGAAATTTTCATAAAAAATCGTCCTAAGTTTTCCCGATTGTAATTCACTGACCCAATGCTGTATGCCTGACCCAACACCACAGACAATTGCTAATCTTTTAAATCATCTGCTGTCGTCTTCCACATGCCTTTGTTATAATATGGGAATTATGGATGAATCCACGTCCCCTTTTGCACACAAGTGAAACAAATTTGAATAATTCCGTTAAATTAAATTTAATTCCGGAACAAAAGGGTGCAACAAGGGTGAAGAGAATCATTCGAAAGGGGAAAAAGAGGCCAACGGCGTCATGAAATTTGAATATAAAAAATTACTTCTCTTCCCAACCACACCCAAGATGAGAAGGTATAGAAGACCAGCAATTTTAAAGGATAATTCAAAGTATACCTTAGGTCCCATCAAGGATTTGCTGGCTGGCCTGGCATAGAGGGAGAGAAGAAAAATTATCCTGGAAATTAATAGCTTTTGTGAATTTCCCAATTACCTAAAAATCATTTTTGTTTTTCTCCTTGTTTTCCTTTTCATCCTCTGGATAATTGTAGGGATATTAGGGATCCGTTAGTCCAATTTAAAAAAAAAAACGTTTTCAGTACCCACGTGTTGTCGTCATGCTTCAGCATAATTTTAATAGCATTTTCCCAATTATCTTTGGTTGTTAATTGAGCTTTAATTTTTCATTTGAATAATGTCTGCAGTGTATCGGCACAAAAAAAAAAAAACACAGGCAACATAAAGAGGACATTCTGGACTTCTGTGGAGAAAGTTCTATATTATTTAATGAGGAAAAGTTACGCAAAAGGCAAAAAGGTCTTCTAAGAAGAATATAATCCGGTCTTCTATGGAGAAGAAAATGTGGAGAAGGTTCTCTGTCCATAGCAGACATGAAGAAGGTCTAATGACCATAGAAAACGTGGATTAGGTTTTCTGTCCATATATCACCAGAAGAAGGTCTTCTAACCATAGAAGAAGTGCATTAGTTTTAATGTCCATATATCACCTGAAGAAGGTCTTATGTGTAGCGAAGATCTGAGAAAAGTCTTCACTCTCTAGTAGACCTTAAGGTCTGTAAAAGAACCTTAAGGTCTTCTGTGGTAAAGGACCTATAGAGGGTCTTCTGTACTAAAAGGTATTTTGTCTGTAGTAGACTGAAAGTCTTGTAGAAGGTTTTCAGGCAATAAGAGATTTTAAAACGCCTTCGGTCTATGGATGACTTGAAGAAGGTCTATAAGAAGGTCTATAAGAACACTGGAGATGATATTCTGTCTGTAGAAGACCTGATGGAGGTCTTCGGACCATAGAAGACATGGATTAGGTTTTCTGTCCATAGAAAACCTGAAAGAAGTCTTATGTGTATCGAAGACCTGAGGAAAGTCTTATCTCTCTTTCTCTAGAAGACCTTAAGATGGTCTTGTATCTAAAAAGAACTATAGAAATTTGTCGGTTCTAGAAGAGCTTTATAGGGTCTTCTGTACTAGAAGAGCTATAGAAGTTCTTATGTCTGTAGTAGACTGAAAGTCTTGTAAAAGGTTTTCACCTTAAAAAAGTCTTCGGTTTAAGGAAGACTTGAAGAAAGTCTTGGGTCTATGAGAACACTGGAGAAGGTCTTTTCTCCGTAGAAGATCCGAAGAAGACCTGCAGAAGAATATTTTCAAAGACACATAAACGTGAATTTTTTAAAAGAACATATTTTAAGCCAATGGAAAATCTCCAGGACCCACACATAGACGTGGATTTTTTAAAGAAAATTTCTCCAGGACCCACTCATAGACGTGGATTTTTTTTAAAGAAAATTTCTCCAGGACCCACCCATAGACGTGGATTTTTTAAAGAAAATTTCTCCAGGGCCCACTCATAGACGTGGATTTTTTTAAAGAAAATTTCTCCAGGACCCACCCATAGACGTGGATTTTTTAAAGAAAATTTCTCCAGGACCCACCCATAGACGTGGATTTTTTAAAGAAAATTTCTCTAGGATCCACTCATAGACGTGGATTTTTTAAAGAATATTTTTCAGGGGCCCATGGACGTAGATTTTTTAAAGAATATTTTTCAGGGACCCATAGACGTGGATTTTTTTAAAGAACCATCAAATGTGGATTTTTAAAAGAATATTTTTCAAGGACCCATCCATAGTCGTGGATTTTTTAAAGAAAATTTCTCCAGGACCCACTCATAGACGTGAATTTTTTAAAGAAAATTTCTCCAGGACCCACTCATAGACGTGGATTTTTTAAAGAAAAGTTTCCAAAGTTCGTTAGATGGGGAAGAATATTTTTCAAGGACCCATTGACGTGGATTTTTTAAAGAATAGTTTTCAAGGACCCGTAGACCCGAATTTTTTAAAGAATATTTTTCAAGGACCCATAGACGTGGATCTTTTAAAGAATATATTTCAGGGGCCCTTGGACGTGGATTTTTTAAAGAATATTTTTCAGGGGCCCATGGACTTGGATTTTTTAAAGAATATTTTTCAGGGGCCCATGGACTTGGATTTTTTAAAGAATATTTTCCAAGTATTATCTATAGAGTATCTTCCCTAAGCAAGGGTATTCCATCTTTAGCAGAAATCTTTTTGAAAAAGTACCTCTGTCATTTTTTAACTCCATTCAATTATTTTTCTTTTTTCGTTCAACTTCTCACCTGTCCAATGAACTATGACGAAGTGTTTATAATTAAATTCCGTGCTTTTGCTACATTGACACTTTTGAGCTGAAGTTGTCTACAATAGCTGCTAAGAGGCTCACAGAAAAAAGATGACTAGTTAATGATGGGCTCATAGGGTTGGCGTTTCCATTGAAACAACAACTACAAAGGGGAAGTGATGTCAAACAAACTACAAAATAATGATGGTGAAGATAATGATGATAAACATAAAGACTGTCACTCCTTTTGTTTAGACTAGAAAAAAGAGAGGCAACAACAACAATGTGAGAAAATATAACATTTAATCCCAATTTGTTAAAACAAAAAATCCAGGAACAGACAGCCGGGGACAATGCTATATGCCGGGGCAGCCACAAATAGATAATGATGAGCATTGTGACGACAGCGGAAAGAGTTGCAGCAAAGACAAGGAGGGAGGGGGAGGAATACTTTTTCTTATTTTCACATAATATGGAGTAGCAGTACTTGTTTTGACTCTGGAGACGGCACTTGGCGCATTTAGGGAACTCTTTGTTTCTCCTTTTTGCACAGCACTTGTGTTGTGACACAGACACAGAATCAACAAATACGTGAAGTGCCAACCATCCCGGTGTCATTAGCAGTGAAAATAGCGGATCGGGGAGCCCGTAATGAGTTTGGGTGGGGCACCACAAAAAACTACCACGCTTCAAAATAAAACATATTTGAAATGTCCCCCAGGCATCGACTGCAGTTTGGGAAATGGTGTAGGGAGTTGCTGTGACTGTCATGGCTACCATGAAACTCAAACATATTTTCTTCAATTTGACTAGTAGCGAGGACTCATCGTCCTATCGTACTGCAATTTAGTGCTATGATTATGACCATAATGATGATGGTAATGTAGTTGTGGATATTTGGGGTGTGTATTCGGGTTCTATGTTGGCTAAATGGTATTATTTTAAATTGAAAAAAAAGTGTAAAAAAGGTACTAAAGGTCTTCTCATAGAAGACCAGAAGGTCCTCTCATAGAAGAGCTGAAGGCCTTCCCATAGAATAACAAAAGGTCTTCTCATAGAAGAGCTGTAGAAGGTCTTCTCATAGAAGAGCTGAATCAGGTCTTCTCATAGAAGAGCAGAAGCAGGTCTTCTCCTCAGAGAAGAGCTGAAGCAGGTCTTCTCCTCAGAGAAGAGCTGAAGCTGGTCTTCTCCTCAGAGAAGAGCTGAAGCAGGTCTTCTCCTCAGAGAAGAGCTGAAGCAGGTCTTCTCCTCAGAGAAGAGCTGAAGCAGGACTTCTCCTCAGAGAAGAGCTGAAGCAGGTCTTCTCCTCAGAGAAGAGCTGAAGCAGGTCTTCTCTTCAGAGAAGAGCTGAAGCAGGACTTCTCCTCAGAGAAGAGCTGAAGCAGGTCTTCTCCTCAGAGAAGAGCTGAAGCAGGTCTTCTCCTCAGAGAAGAGCTGAAGCAGGTCTTCTCCTCAGAGAAGAGCTGAAGCAGGTCTTCTCCTCAGAGAAGAGCTGAAGCAGGTCTTCTCCTCAGAGAAGAGCTGAAGCAGGTATTCTCCTCAGAAGAGCTGAAGCAGGTATTCTCCTCAGAAGAGCTGAAGCAGGTCTTCTCCTCAGAAGAGCTGAAGCAGGTCTTCTTCTCAGAAGAGCTGAAGCAGGTCTTCTCCTCGGAAGAGCTGCAGAAGGTCTTCTCCGCAGAAGAGCTGCAGAAGGTCTTCTCCGCAGAAGAGCTGCAGAAGGTCTTCTCCGCAGAAGAGCTGCAGAAGGTCTTCTCCGCAGAAGAGCTGCAGAAGGTCTTCTCCGCAGAAGAGCTGCAGAAGGTCTTCTCCGCAGAAGAGCTGCAGAAGGTCTTCTCCGTAGAAGAGCGAAAGCTCTTCTGGTCATAGAGGAGTGAAAGCTCTTCTGGTCATAGAGGAGTGAAAGCTCTTCTGGTCATAGAGTAGCAAAAGCTCTTCTGGTCATAGAGGAGCAGAAGCTCTTCTGGTCACAGAAGAGCAGAAGCTCTTCTGGTCACAGAAGAGCAGAAGCTCTTTTGGCCACAGAAGAGCAGAAGCTCTTTTGGCCACAGAAGAGCAGAAGCTCTTTTGGCCACAGAAGAGCAGAAGCTCTTTTGGCCACAGAAGAGCAGAAGCTCTTTTGGCCACAGAAGAGCAGAAGCTCTTTTCGTCACAGAAGAACAGAAGCTCTTCTCGTCACAGAAAAAGAGAAGCTCTTCTCGTCACAGAAGAACAGAAGCTCTTCTGCTCATAGAAGAGCAGGGAAGCTCTTCTGCTCATAGAAGAGCAGGGAAGCTCTTCCGCTCATAGAAGAGTAGAGAAGCTCTTCCTCTCAAAGAAGAACAGAAGAAGCTCTTAATGTCAAAGAAGAACAGAAGAAGCTCTTTTTGTCATAGAAGATCAGAAGAAGCTCTTCTTGTCATAGAAGAGCAGTAGCTCTTCTCGTCACAGAGGAGCAGCAGCTCTTCTCGTCACCGAAGAGCAGTAGTTCTTCTCGTCACAGAGGAGCAGCAGCTCTTCTGCTCATAGAAGAGCAGAGTAGCCCTTCTGGTCTCCCTAGGGAATATATGTATGGAATCACCGTTTTGTCATATTTGCTCAGAAGTCTTTTCAAGGGATCTTTTATTTCTTCTCTGCGAAACCTTTGTGTAACAAAATCTCCTTGAAATTAATTTATATTTCAAAAAAAAAAAAAAAAAAAGAACTTCCTCATCTTGCAAATTTATCTCTCTCTAACGAAGTTTAGAAAAAGTCATTACCAGGCAAAATTCACTCACAAACCGTAGGCATGACTATACCATGTATGAGCATAACTACGGTAATATTTCATAATCTAGAATTTCATATTCTGCATAGCTGTAGCTGCTGCAGCTGCATTCCATATCCATTCATCTTTACATGTTGTCAGCATTCGAGGAGGCAGGCATCCATTCTCTCCATCATCCATCCTGCCATCCATCCGTCATTTTGTTCTTGGATAATATTTTTTATTATTTTGCTGGATATGAGTTTTTCGCACCAAACAATTTGAGCATCGTCTGAGCATTAAATTATGAAAATCTAAGTCAAAAAGTGAAGGTTATGCCAAAAGGGTCGTAGCTGTAGAAGTGTCAGGGGGGTAATGATGATAGTGAGAATATTGATGATAACTATGTCATCAATTCATGGCCTTTGATTTTGACCGGGGGCGATATGAGGGTTTTAGAAGGGGGACCTGGTAATGGTAGTACAGATAGAAGATTTTTTAAAGGGTTTTCGGTAGGTCCCAATTATTGCAAGGTATCCCTTGTTAATAGATAAGCGTTTAAGGTGTATTTTTTAAATAGAAGAGCTTTCAGAGTTCTTCCAGGTATCGTTTAGAGTCATAATTACTTCAGTAGCGAATCGAAAAATATCCAGAGCGTATAAGTAATGTCGATAGTCATACGCAGCATGGTACGCCTTCAAAATAATCAACAGCGTATAAGTAACGTCGTTAGTCATACGCAACATGGTATGCCTTAAATCTAATCGAAGGTTAGTTTCACACTCCCAATTTGACCAGTTTCAATAGGGTTCTTCAAAATAACCCTTAGAAGGGACTTCCTTCTCCTCTTAAAAATCCATGGTCAGTAGTTGGAGTTTCCTTTACAACAAAACGCCTCAAACGATATTGCATACCTTTTAAATAATCCAATTTCGAAAAATAATTCAATTTTAAAAAGCGAAGATCTTCAAAGTTACAAAAATTCAAATTCATTTTAAATGCCAAGTCCTCCTCTTGGCGGAATAACTTTTCCCTTTATTTTGCCATAGTACACTTATATGAAAAACTACTCAAGTATGTTCTCAATGCTCAAGAAGACGAAGCAGAAGAAAAGTAAGTTTTAACAACAAAAACAGCGGCAGCAACAACCATTAGAATATAGCGAACAGAGGATAAGGCTTTTTGACAGAACATGCTGGCTTTGCTGGTTCTTAGAGAAGTTTTTTTTTCGCCCGTGATTGACGTGGCATAGTTTTGAATTCTGTTCCAGTTTACAACAACTCCGTCAGAGCAAAGATGATGATGCTGAGGAAGAGGAGAGGAGGAGGGAAGACTCGAGGGGGAATGGTAGGAAAAATAAATAGCGTCACACAAAGCTGGAAAATCGTCTTGTCTGCCTGCCTGCATATCATGAGATGAGAACAAGTATCAAGAAGACAGTGGGGAAGAACACCGTCATCAGTAGCCGTAGACATTAGATAGCCAGTAAACCATGCCATGCCATTACATGGCAGTAAGCAGTGGCAGAATGTCAAGCTACCATGCATCACTTCAACAAAGCAATAGCTACAAGAAAAACAACAACAATACGAAGCAACAAACAATCTTGAAAAATGTAATAAATTTCCAATTGAACCGTGAGCACACAGAGAAGGGAGGGGGGAAGCTATAGAAAGAGAATTCCTTGTCCAAATTTGTTACCTCGGTCTTAAGGAGAAATCTAACCATAATAGGAATTGTGTGTGTTGAGATTGAGATTCCACCACCACCATCATCAGCAGACCATAATCGGTACTTGCTAGAATTCTTGGACAATTGGCAAATTTGGTTGTTAGATTTTTTTCGTGTTCTGGAATCTTGACCAAATATGTTGACCTGAAAGAAATCTTTCTTTGATTTATAAGTATCGCCATCATCATCATGGCCATCATTCACAATTATGGTATTGCACCACTGGAGACGAGGATTTCCCAGGAATTTGTAATAGGCAAGCAATGTACCGCAATATAAGTTATTTATGGCATTGTTATTTTTAAAGTGATGTGGTGTCCATAGTTGGAGGGGGTTTTGTGCGAAAATACTTATTTTGAAATAGTGGAGAAAAGTGGGACGTGGAGTAGAAACAGTATGGAAAACAGGACCCCTTATACCTCCTCTGTATACAATAGCAGAGTGTTTAGTGGACCTTCTAGGAGTCTATTCTACTTCTACTAGGTGATTATTCTAAGAGAATATTGACCATAATATTACTTGAATATTGATATTGAATAAAAAATAATATTGCGAATTGTTTTAACTTCTACAGTTCTTCAATGGGCAACAGAAGAATTTTTAATGGGTCTTCCAGCAAAGCTTCTACAGTGCTTGTAGACTTCTTCTACAAGAAGAGGAACCTTCCGAGTTATTTTACAAAAAAACTTTGTCCTTTCAGAGAGTCCCAATAGATTGAATGGCCTTTACTTGATATTCCATAAAAAGAAGGCCCGTCTGAAGATTTTCATAGAATTTTAAGAGTCCAAAGCCCTGAAGAGATTCAAGACTTTTAAGGGAAATTCCATATATTGCTTTGTAGGTCCTTCTACATTTGTAGACCACAAAGAAGAAGAAGGAGTACATTTACCTATAGCATATCAGCGAGAGGTTCACTAAGGATAAAGGCTTCTATAGACAAAAGACCTACCGGAGACCTTGTATTACCCCGAAAACCCTATCAAGTTTTCGGCAGACAGCAGATCTTCTAGAGAGCTTTTATAGACGAGGGAAGGGTTCAATTAGAGAAGGTCACTTCTAATGCCTCCAGAGGGCTTCTATAGACAAGAGACCTACCGGAGGTCTTGTATTAACCGAAAGCCCTCTAGAGAGACTTCTAGAGAGCTTTAATATACAAAGGAAAGATTCAATAGACGAAAGCCTCTTCAGAGGGCTTTTATATACCAAATACCTAGGAATTCTAAAAATCGAACCTTGAGAGGACGTCCAAAAAAATGACATTCTATAGAGGCTTTTATACATAAAATATTCTTCCGGCAAAATATCTTCCGGAGTAGTTCTTAAGTTAAAATAATACCTAGAGGTTTCTACAGACAGAAGGCTATCTGTAACATTTCTATGGACAGAAAACCCTTTAGAGAACTTCTAAGACCCTTGACAAAATACATAGTAAAGATCTTTTATAATCCGAAGACTCTTTTATGTTCTATGACAGACATATTACCATCTATAGCGCTTCTATAAACAGTAGATGTTCTCCTGGGCTTTGATAAACTCTATCAGGTGCTTCCGTATACAGAGGATCCTCTAGAGCTCTACAATAGACATAGTTAGATCCCAAGATCAAATACTTTCTAATAGGCTATAATAGACAGGAACGTATATACTTTAATTTCTCTGGGTATAAGACTGGCGACCTTTACGAAATCCCATTTCAAGATCTTCGGCAGAAGGAGATCTTGAAATATCACAGTTTTTGAGAAATTTATACATTTTTGACATTGTCGTACCCTTGGCCGTATTGGGTCAAATACTCATATTTTGTGTCAAAATATGGTAAAAAATTAGTTTTAGACATTTTTACATGTTTGTGACATTTGGTACATTGTGTCCATTGTGTCCACATTGTGTCTTGACTGCCTTGAGTCAAATACTTATATTTCATGTTAAAATATTCCGAAAACTTAGTTTTCGTCTTTTTTTACATTTTTTACAAGTTTGTGGCATTTTTGACATTTGGTACATTGGACCCTAATAACTCAAATTTTACTTTTAATTACTTTTTTATGCATTAAAAACATCGTATTCGCCTTATATTTGAAATTTACACATATTTTACATGTCGTAAACCTGTATAAAACTATGTCAAATATAATAAAAATGATTTTCTTGAGCTTAATATTGATCCGAAGTTATACAAATTTGGTACATTGAACCCCAATAACACAAATTTTGCTTATAATTTTATTCTGATGCATTTAAAACATCTTTAGAACGTATACGCCTTATAATCAACATTTATACATTTTTTACATGTCGTAAACCTGTATAAAACTATGTCAAATATAATAAAAATGATTTTCTTGAGCTTAATATTGATTATGTATTCTGGGTAACTTAATTTCAGTCCTAATTTATACGCATTTCAGAGTTTTAGACACTTTTATACACAAATATACGTTTTAGACATTTTCGACATTGATTTCTTTTTTGACCGCTTTGGGTCAAAAACACATATTTTATGTCAAAACATTGTATTTTCTTAAGTTTTTTCACCTTTATACATTTTTTACACGTTTGTGACATTTTTGATATTTGGTAAATTGGATCCTAATAACACAAATTTTGTTTATAATTTCTTTCTGATGTATTTAAAACATCTTTAGAACCTATACACCTGTTAATCGACATTTACACAGTTTTTACATGTCGTAAACCTGTATAAAACTTTGCCAAATATAATAAAAATGATTTTCTTGAGCTTAATATTGATTATGTATTTTGGGTTACTTAAATTCAGTTCGAAGTTATGCGCATTTCAGAGTTTTAGACACTTTTATACACAAATATACATTTTTGACACTTTCGACATTGATTTCTTTTTTGACTGTTTTGGGTCAAAAACACATATTTTATGTCGAAATATTGCAAAAACGTATTTTTCGACCTTTTTATACATTTCTTACAGGTTTGTGACATTTTTGACATTTGGTACATTGGATTCTAATAACACATATTTTGCTTATAATTTCATTTTGAGACATTAAAAAAATGTTCAAGATATATTATAAATGTTTTCCATATTTACAATAATTTTACATGTCGTAAACCTGTATAAAACTATGTAAAATTTAATAAAAATGATTTTATTAAGCTTAATATAGATTATGTATTCTGGGTAACTTTATTTCAGTCCGAAGTTATACAAATTTCAGAGTTTTTGACACTTTTATACACAAATATACGTTTTTTACATTTTCGACATTGACATTCTCTTGACTCCCATGAATCAAATACTCATATTTTGTGTCGAAATAGTACAAGAATTTAGTTTTTGACCCTTTTATACATTTTTTACATGTTTGTGACATTTTTGACATTTGGAACTTTGGACCCTAATAACACAAATTTTGCTTATAATTTATTTTTGATGCATTTAAAACATCTTTAGAATATATACGCCTTATAATCGACATTTACACATTTTTACATGTCGTAAACCTGTGTAAAACTGTGTCAAATATAATGAAAATGATTTTCTTTAGCTTTATATTGATTATGTTTTCTATGTAACTTATTTTCAGTCCTAAGTTATACGCATTTCAGAGTTTTAGACACTTTTATACACAAACATTCGTTGTTGACATTTTCGACATTAACATTCCCTTGACTGCCTTGGGTCAAATACTCATATTTCATGTCAAAATATTGCGAAAATTTAGTTTTCGCCTTTTTTATAGATTTTTTACAAGTTTGTGACATTTTTGACATTTGGTACATTGGACCATAATAACACAAATTTTACTTATAATTACTTTTTTATGCATTAAAAACATCTTTAGAACGTATACGTCTTATAATCGACATTTACACATTTTTTACATGTCGTAAACCTGTATAAAACTATGTAAAGTATAATAAAAATGATTTACTTGAGCTTAATATTGATTATGTATTCTGGGTAACTTAATTTCAGTCCGAAGTTATACGCATTTCAGAGTTTTAGACACTTTTATACACAAATATACGTTTTAGACATTTTCGACATTGATTTTTCTCTCACTGCGTTGGGTCAAATACTCATTGCTCATGTCACTTAAAACATGTATTCTCATTGTTTTCGATATTTCCATAATATTTACATGTCTTAAACCTGTATAAAACTATGTCAAATATAATAAACATGATTTTCTTGTGCTTAATTCTTATAATTAGTCCTAGGTAACTTCATTTTAGTCGTAAAGTATAATTATTTCGGAGTTTTTGACACTTTTATACACTTCTATACACAAATATACATTTTTGACATTTTCGACAATGACATTTCCTTGACTGCCTTGAGTCAAACACTCATATTTCATGTTAAAATATTGCGAAAATTTAGTTTTTGACCTTTTTATACATATTTTACAGGTTTGTTACATTTTTGACATTTTCAATTTTTTGTTGAAAATTGAAAATTTTTGTATTTTATTCATATTTTGTGTCAAAATACGGTAAAAATTTAGTTTTTGACCTTTTTATACACTTTTTACAAGTTTGTGACATTTTCAATTTTTTGTTGAAAATTTAAAATTTTTGTATTTTATTCATATTTTGTGTCAAAATAAGGTAAAAATTTAGTTTTTTACCTTTTTATACATTTTTTACAAGTTTGTGACATTTTTGACATTTTCAATTTTTGGTTAAAAATTGAAAATTTTTGTTTTTTAGCAATATTTTGTGTCAAAATATGGTAAAAATTTAGTTTTTCAACATTTTATACATTTTTTACAAGTTTGTGACATTTTTGACATTTTCAATTTTTGCTTGAAAATTGAATGATTTTGTATTTAAAACATTTTTAAATGGTTTTGGTAACATTTTCGACACATACAATGTCGTAAACCTGTCAAATACAACCATCAGAATTCTTACGGAAACTGTTAAAATTTTAACTTATTTTTTAAATATTTAAAATTTAACCCACATTTTTTCTTTCTTCTTCTTTTTTTCTCTTTATAGATTTTAATGGACACTTTACTCAACTCCACCCGTTCCAAACAACAACAATAACAACAAAACCAACAGCAGCAGCAACTCTGTTTTATGACAACAACGAGATGTGGAGTTTTCTTCGATCTGGGAAACAATTTCAACAAGCTACGATACGAAAGCAAACATTTACTGACCAACAACATCAGCAACTGCAGGGGCAACAACAACATCAAGTACAACACTTGCATTTTAAAAATCCACAAACATCAAGAAATCTGGATCGAGTGAAATAAAAACAAAAGCAAAAAAGCAAAGAACCTGACAAGCCGTTTCTTTGGAAAAGCCAAGCGAAGAACATTTGAAACGAATCGAACGATTTTGAAACTGCATCACATTTGAAGAGATTTCCTCCCACGCATATACACCCAGTCCCCACACTCCTTGCTCCTCTTCAGACAGCAACACCAGTTAAGCAGCATCATCTCAAGAAGTCGTCGCAGAGACACAGAGAGACGCCTTCCCCTCCAACCACTGCTGCAAACAAACACTTGAGAACTACACAACGCGACAGAGTAGTGCAAGACACCTGGGAGGGACAAGTGCAAGAACAACAAACAAAGCTCGTGCGTGGAGCTTCAACCCAACCCCCCGCCCCTCTCCAGCAACTCATGTAGTTGAGTTAGTAGTAGAAGAGCACACAGCCCTCTTTACACATCCAATTCTATTTCCTGCTATGAGAACGAAGACCACGAAAAGCTGCGATTTAACGACTTCATAGAGAGAATCAACAACAAAAACTATCACATTGTTGGCTAGCTAAGCTTAGCTGCGCTCCAAATTTTTATTAATTTCTAACTCCCTTGGCATTTAAATGTAACCGCAACATTCCGGAATTAGAATTATTTTTAGTTCTGTTTTTTTTTTTCATTCAAAAACAAAATTTCCAAATATTTTTCTAACCTCAAAAAAAAGTGAATTTTTGAAACCCCAAAGAAATTGTGTTCACGAAAAATCCGAAATCTAAGCCTTAAGCTTTTTTGTTTTATAAGCACGATTTCCGCAACGTAGCACCTACCAATCCTTAGATTTCCAGCACCAGTATCTACACTGACAACGTCTCCAGCTATATCTACATCCCCATTGTTGTTGTCGTCATCGTTGTTGTTGTCCTTTATTTGTTCCTTCGATTTGCCAACAACAAATCATACAAATTGTTGTACAAAATGTCTCTGGTCGAGAGGTCGAAAGTGGGTGGCGGCGGCGGTGGTGCTGCAGACATGGGCAGCATTGGTGGTGGTGGCGGCGGTGGCGGCCGTAACACAGATGAATGCTACATGGTCGGCTCCAATATGAAACACTCGTTGAGCACACCATCTGGTGTTGATGGCACACCCTCCACACCCCGTCATCGGGGGGGCAAGAAGTTGACGGTGCGAATACAAATGTTGGACGATACGGTGACAATATTTCAAGTGCAGGTGAGTGACAATTTTGAAAATATGTTGATATGATTTTCTAGGATAAGGGAAAATGGAAGGACATAGGGAACATAAGGATTTATAAATGACCGTTCAATTTTTGTAAATCTTCACAAAAATTTCGAGATACCAATACAAAAAATCTGTAAGAGGTATGTCCACCTCAAACGTCTTCTATTCATAGAAAACTTTTAGAATGTCCTTTATTTATGAAATATCCTTGGAAAATCATTTATCCGTACAATATCTCTAGAAGATCTCCTTCATAACTTATTAAGGAAATATAGATCAAGAAGATCCCTCTCTTTATTCACAAAATATTTCTCTCTCTTCCCAGAAGTGCTCTAGAGAGTATTTAAAGATTTTGTAAAGGTCTGTTATTCAAGAGAAGAAAAAGACTTCCTCTGGAGCTGAAGTAGGATTTTTTTATAGAAAAACATTTTCAGGTCCTGGGGAAGGATTTTTCAACAGAAACAAATTCAGGAACTGAGGAAGACACCACTAAAGAGGTATTTATGGACGTCCCTAAAGACGTTTTTATTGACTCCCATAAGGGGCCTCTTAAGAGTTTTTTTATAGACGCGATAATGAGGCTTTATATACGTCCTTCTTAATTATTTATAGACGCCATTAAATGATTATTTGTAATGCCGTAAGTGAGTTTAATGGTGTCTCTATTGACACCCTCTTAGACGCTTTTTATGGGATCTTCAAAGGCATTTTATAGACGTCGCAAAGGGTCTTTGTAAACGACTTCAAAGGGGTCTTTACAGTCTTTGTAGACACCCTTAAAGGAGTCATTATACAGGGCGAGATTAAAAACTGCAACCGAGTCAAACGCCATAATTTATATTTTTTTTTTAAATTTTATTGAATGAAAGCGAAAACATGTCGGAAATAGTATCAAATTTTAGAATAAGTTTAGATTTTTTCGAATTGGTCACCTTTGGCACGAATTATGGCCTTCAAACGGACAATGAAACCGTCACACGCTGCCCGAATGTTGCTCAGCGGTATTTTGACCCATTCCCGGCGAATCGCTTGCTTGAGGTGATCGTGCCAAACTTGCTTTCCAAAATACTCCAGACACTAGAGTCCAATGGATTGGTATCCGGAGATTTTTGTGGCCATTGTGCGCTGGAAATAAAGCGAGGAACCCCATTTTGCGATGCTACAGAGTTCTGTTGAAATGTCCAAGGTCTGCGGCCAAAATATTTGTGTGCCCAAGGCTTACCCCTTCAAGGCTACACCCTCCAGAATATTTTCGCGATAATATTCGGCATTTATTCTGATGCCACGGTTGATTAATACGAGCGGAGAGCGACCATCGGCTGTTATGGCGTTATGGCTCACACCATTACCATGGCCGGCGCTTGAGTTCTGGTAGCCAACCGAAGGTGCACATTTTCAGCTGACCTCTTTGGCAAGTAAACACGATCATTTTGTTTTGTTGTTGTTTACAAACTGCTGAACAACGAATGTTATCTCATCGTAGAAAACCAAATTCGGCAGTTCACCACTATCGGCCAAGCGAAGCAACTCTTTAGCTCTTTTGAGTCTATTTTCTTTCTGTTGAGGTGTAAGTTCTTGCACTTTTTGGAATTTCAACGGCTTAACCCCGAGCTCATTTTTCAATATTTGCCGAATGGAATATTGCGATATGTTCAGCTCACAAGTCATTTTTCGGCCACTACGAAGCGGGTTTCGATGAAGTCGCTTCTTTACTTCTCGAACCATTTCTGCTGACAAAAGTTTTATTCACATTAAAATTCTGGAATGCTTTAACGATAGTCACTTGTGGTTTTCCAGCCAAATATAAAGAAATCACACTACCGCGCTTGAATTCCATCAAGAATAAATTTTTTTCTGGGAAATTCTCATCAAAATGCTTTTGTACGCGTGTAAACAATATAATGAGCTGTCACTGGAATAATTTTAAAAGCTGTGGGGCGAGTGGCTTGGAAATGACAGTAGTCTGAATTTGGTTGCAGTTTTTTCATCGCATACTAAATGGTGAAGGACCTGGTTTTGAAAATGCGTACTATAATTGTACTAAATTTCCTCAGAAACTGAGCGCTGTTTTTTTTTCCATAGCAAAAAAACATCCTCAGGATCGGAGGAAGGTTTTTTCCATAGGAAAAAAAATCGTCAGGAATTAAAGAAGGTTGTTTTCCAAAAAATTTCCTCAGGAACTGTGGAGAAATTTTTCTATAGAAAATCCCATTCTCAGGAACTCGTGTGAAATTTTTCTATAGAAAATTCCATTCCCCGGAAATGAGGAGAAATTTTTCTATAGAAAAATCCCGTTCTCAGTAGCTGAGGAGAAAGTTTACTATAGGAAAATTCTATTCTCATATTCTCTAGATTCTCTATGAATTACCTTTTCTCAATTTATAACAATACCTTTTATTACTTCCGTTTGCCAAGAAGCAAACAAACACCCATTCATTTATCAAAGAAGTACATGCTTTCAATATTGCTATCTAATTCCAAAGTATCACAAAGAAACCGAAACAATAATAGAAATTGAGTACCAGACTTTTGACAAAAAATGTGGAGGCCAGAGAGTGTGTTACCACAATGAAGGCAGGAGGAGTTGTTAGTCTCCCGAGCCAAAAAAGACAAAAATGACCATAGGGATGTGTTTTTTCGTTCGTTGGTCTCCTTTTAACTTTAATGTGATCATGGTTTTTGGAACAAAGCCAGGAAATAAGGAATGAAATCTAGTTTTTTGTTCTTGGTTTTGTATGCATGCAATTCCTCCTGCATAATTTAGCAGGACTTCGAGAATGCCAGAAAAAGGATTTTTTTTTGATTAAAAAGAAGGAAATTTTGCATTACCAAATAGCTGAGTAAAAAACAAGAGTTAGTTTTTTTGTTTTTTCCAGCAGCCAGGGTGTAATCAGTAGAAGCCACCAGCGTCAGTTTCGATAATATGCATCTGTTTTTAGGCCAGACGCCCAAGACAGAAGCACAGACAGGATTTTGTTTCAAACCCTATGTAAAGGGAGGCTTATAGGACACATAAATGGGGAAAATAGAAGGAATAACAAAATTTCCATTTTAAGATAGCCACCTTCTAGATACGTCTCTGAACTATCCATAAGACTTTAATGGCCGTTTCCAGAATTAGAAAATTCTTCCCTTCAGGCAAATGAATATTTCTCCACTGCCTAACATTTCTAAAAAAAAACTAAAATTCTCCTGTACTTCCAACAAATTCTTAGACAAGAACACCACAACTAGCCACCACATAATTAAAAGATATTTTTTTCCAAGGCTCCTGTGATTTATTGCCAAAAAAACCGGAGGAAAAGAAGAAGCTGAAAAAATAAAAATAAGTTTCAAATAAAAAAATGAACTGTTGTCGTCGCAAACATTTCTCTCCTCCCGTGGCCGCGACAAACAACGACCTCTTTTCCATCGAAGGAAGGAATATTTACGAGTTCGTTAACATGGCTGGGCTACGTGTTCAATAGAACTTCCTCCGTATTTGGCCATAACATTTCCGGTATTAGACATATTTTGTAATTGTTATTTATGAATGGATTTCAGTTGATATATGACCTTTCGTCACCTTTCAAGTCTACTCAGCTTTTCATTATTAATAATTGGAATATTAAAACAATACGAGGAAGGAACTGAGAAATATTTTTTTGATAAAAAAACATTTCCTCAGGAACTGAGGAAGGGTTTTTGAACAGAAAAAAATTCCTCTATCGAGAAAATTTTTCTATCGAGAAAAAATAAAAAAAATGTCCTCAGGAACTGAGGAAGGTTTTTTCCATAGAAAAAAATTTCCTCAGGAACTGAGGAAGGTTTTTTCCATAGAAAAAAATTTCCTCAGGAACTGAGGAAGGTTTTTTCCATAGAAAAAAATTTCCTCAGGAACTGAGGAAGGTTTTTTCCATAGAAAAAAATTTCCTCAGGAACTGAGGAAGGTTTTTCCATAGAAAAAAATATCTAAGGAACTGAGGAAAGTTTTTCCATAGAAAAAAATTCTTAGGAACTGAGGAAAGTTTTTCCATAGAAAAAAATTCTTAGGAACTAAGGAAATTTTTTTCCATAGAAAAAAATTCTTAGGAACTAAGGAAATTTTTTTCCATAGAAAAAAAATTCCTCAGGAACAGTTTTTTCCATAGAAAAAAATTTCTTAGGAACTGAGGAAGGTGAGGCTTTTTAGAATTGAAAATTTTCATCCGTAGCAGAAATTTAAATTTTTTTTCTGACAAAAAAACCTATCATCCCCCTTCCTCCCTCCCCCTTTATCAGTCAATAAAAATTTCGCAAAAACACATTCCATTCACAAATAAAGCCATTCACCACTCAAAGACCAATGGAAACTGTTATCGAATGCCAACACTCCAGAAGAAGAAAAAACCGCACATCACTTCACTGGAAATGCATCCATTTAGCACTCGAAGCAATTATGATGGCTGCCTGCCATCGCAGCATGGCATGGCAAACAGAAACAGCTAAAAATAGCGCTTGCCAAGAACGACTATGGCTTAAGCGACACCATAGTAATTTGGTAGCCTGGCAGGACCAAATGCAGCAGATTCGCGCCCGACACAATGGGAATAGAAATGAATGTGCCATGCCATGCCACGCCATGAAATGGATGAATGAATAAATCGGCGTCCGGGAAAAGAATCCGAAGAGATTAAGAATCAGCTAAACAACAAGAATAACACCACTAGTCCTGGTAGTCCTAGTGCTAACAGTTGTTAGTGTAATGCAATCAAAGAATTTAAGGAAGACAAATTGAGAGTCGAAATGATGATGGTGGTGGTGGCACAGAGAGAGACTAAAAGGACAACTTTGGAATGCAACTGTAGTTCGAGTTAAATGGAAAAAGAAGACAAATAACAACAACACAAAGTGCAAATTGCAAAAACAAACATTCAGGCTGCTACAAATAAATCCTGACATAATCAAGAGGGGTTTTTTCAGGGGACGAAGGGGGAATCTCTCCCATAAAAAAAACTTGGCACCCATCCTATTTTACTGTATTTTTTCGTATGTCTGTGACACAAAAGCCTTGAATAAACAAATGCTGCTGTGGAAACCAAAAAATGACTACAACGACAAAATGAATTTACCTCTTTCAATGAGAAATGTAACAGCATCAGTGGCAGACCTTTGTGCAATGAGGGGTCTTTGACCGCTGAGGTTACGGCAACTAGGTGTGGTTTCAATGGCCATTAATTTATGTAGTAATGTAAACGAGCCAAATATTTTTTTGACTATGGAAAAATCACATCCTCCGAAGATGAGGAAAAATTTTCTATGGAAAAATCCCATCCTCCGTAGATGAGGAAAAATATTTCTATGAAAACCATCCTCAGTTGTTGGGAAGAATTTTTTATATTGAAAAATCCCATTTTCAATTGCTGAGGAAAAATCCTTCCTCTGTTGTTGAGGAAATTTTTCTTCCTTCCTCAGTTCCTGAGGAGAGATTTTTCTATTGAAAAATCCCATCCTCAGTTCCTGAGGAGAAATTTTTCTATGGAAAAATCCCATCCTCAGTCGCTGAGGAGAAATTTTTCTATGGAAAAATCCCATCCTCAGTTCCTGGGGAGAAATTTTTCTATGGAAAAATTCCATCCTCAGTTCCTGAGGAGAAATTTTTCTATGGAAAAATTCCATCCTCAATTCCTGAGGAGAAATTTTTCTATGGAAAAATTCCATCCTCAGTTCCTGAGGAGAAATTTTTCTATGGAAAAATTCCATCCTCAGTTCCTGAGGAGAAATTTTTCTATGGAAAAATTCCATCCTCAGTTCCTGAGGAGAAATTTTTCTATGGAAAAATTCCATCCTCAGTTCCTGAGGAGAAATTTTTCTATGGAAAAATTCCATCCTCAGTTCCTGAGGAGAAATTTTTCTATGGAAAAATTCCATCCTCAGTTCCTGAGGAGAAATTTTTCTATGGAAAAATTCCATCCTCCTTTCCAGAGGAGAAAAATTCCATCCTCAGTTGAATTTTTTCTATGGAAAAATCCCATCCTCCGTTCCTGAGGAAATTTGTTTGCCATAATTGTATTAAAACCCACCAAAAAAACCTCTGATTGCTAACTTTGTTTACGCTCCATAGTTTAATTGTCACACTAAAAATTGGATTTTATTTCATTGTTGATTTTATTATTTTTTCTATTTTTTCCTGATGCGGTTGAGCTATCCTTAATCCTTTTGCTATTGTTTGTGAAGCCAGTAGCATTATTAGTTTTCATACTCTCCCACACTAATCCCTGGATCCTTGAGATCGAAAAAAAACTAGACTTTACACAGATTGTAAACAAGCAACAATAACAACAAAAAATCTTGCTCTCATCCCCTGTGTTTGGAGCTCGCTCCATAAATGACATTTGCCATTGTCACCGCCAACAATGGCCTCCCTTTATTTTCCTCAGCTTTGCCACAGCTTTTCGAAAATAAACGGAAGCCACTAATTGGATTATAAACTATTCGTCGTTGCAGAGGAGGAGGACTAACTTTCGGAGTTTATCTTCGTATTGGGGGGAAAGGATAACACTTTTTATCTATTCATTCATTGCCCAGAGTTTGCGAAATTAATGGCCTTGATGACTTTTATCCTGTTATGTGTCTGTCTGCCTGACTGCCTCCTAGCCTGCCAGCCTAGTTCTCAAAACCACTTTATTGGGATGTTGTGGCATTGTATTCGAAATCCTAGCTAAACTAATTCGAAAGTTTTACCATAGAGAAGAAGCTTATATGAGAATTGGTGTCATTTTATAGATAACAATTATTGAAGTTGTCGTTATTCAATTGTGGAAATTGAAAAGGAGGATGGGATGGGTGGCACAATTGGCATTTGAAATAAGTTATTATTTCCATATGGTCCAAATGAACGGATTTATTTAAAACAAGTAAAATAGTATCAGTCGGTTTTGCCGTCAGATGTATACCCCCAGCCTTGAGTTCTGATTATTCTAACTTTTGACCCTTTATGGGTAAGGTTCTGAAGCAGTTGGCACATATTCTGACCCAAGACTGATATAAATATTACAACGTGCCAGATTTGGACTATATCGACTACTTCCTATACTTTATATGAGATAAGGGCACATTTTGGGAAAATGTGGAAATATGCGTGAAGCAACAGATATTGCGGACCGAAGTATTCCATTTTCATACCTTATCTAATACAGATAAAAATATTGGTATGTGCAAAATTTGAAGGAAATCGAACATTTATCGAATTTTATCTGAAATTATAAATTCCAATAAAATGTTTTCTCGAAAATGTATATTCGATTCAAAATCTTGAACCATATGTGGGGGAGGTACCAGAAGAAATGATCCGACCTGTACCATCTGTATAAAAGATCTTGTGTTGACGGAAATATTGAGATGTAGCAAATCAGAATGAAATCGGATGTTAATTCCGATTTTTATGAGCTTCACAGTTATTCAAAATTTTAAACCTTGGTGGGGGAGGTACAGGAAGGAGTGCACCGATAGATCCCATTTTCACACCAGACCTTGGGTTAATAAAAATATTGTGATGTGTGTAATTTGAAGAGAACCAAATGCTTCTTTCGGATTTTATGATCGCTTTGGTTATTCAAAACTTCGACCCTTTTGTGGGGGAGGTGCCAGAATGGTTCGATCTCTACCATCTTTATAACATATCTTGCGTTGACGGAAGTATTGAGATGTAGCAAGTCTGAATGGAATCGGATATTAATTTCGCCTTCTATGAACTTCATTAATACTCAAAAATTGACCTTTTGTGGGGGAGGTACTAGAAGGAGTGGACCTATATTTTCCATCTTCACATCAGACCTTGGGTAAATAAAAATATTGTGATGTGTGTAATGTAAAGACAATCGGTCACTTACATCACATTTTATGGAAGTTATATTATTCAACATTTTGACCCTTTGTAGGGAAGGTACTTGATAGAGTGGACCGCTATTGTCCGTTTTCGCACCTGACGTAGGACTTATGCAAATATTAGGACATTTAACTTGGAGCAAAATCGGATTATCCTTTCTCTTTCTGTGCAGTAAATTATTTTCTTTGAAAAATATTAACATTTTGTGGGGGAGATACCAGAAGGAGTGGACCGATATTGCCCATCTCCAAACCCCATCTAACTTTGACAATAATATTACGATGTACCTAGTTTGGATCAAATCGGATACTCCCTTCGTCCGTCCGTTAGTCTATGGACGGACGGACATCGCTAGATTGACTCCAAATGTCCTGAAACGGATGTGGTCCAAAGAGACCTTGGGCCCTTTATTTCGATGAGGCGCGTTTTGGGCCGTATCAAATAATATATACGCTCTCTTGCCATGTGGTTGAGGGTATACAAAATATTTCTCAAAATCTTGGTATGTGGATTTCCATAGAAAAACGTTTCCTTTGGAACTGTAGATGGGAATTTTTGATAGACAAATGTCTCCTCCTTTCACCCAATACCAAATTTCATAACATTTAGTACTTTTCCTACATATGTTGGACGTATTTCCAAACTACCGCTAAATCTCAAATACAGATGCCATCAGTAATCTAAATATTAGATTTCAGAATTCTAACTCTTGTCCTTTACCCAATACCAAATATGGTACCATTTAGTACTTTTCGTACAAATTTAGTACTAATTTCCACCTCCAAATCTTAACCCCAGATATCAACGGTGACATTAATATCAGATTTCAGTATTCCATCTTTATCCCTTCTCCCAATACCAAATTTAGTACTATTTAGTACTTTTTGTACAATTATAGTACACATATCCAAAACCATCCCCATATCTAAATTCCAGATACCAACAGAGACCTCAATATAAAATTTCCGGCTTCCAGCTCAATACTTTTCGAGTACTTTTCGTACAATTATAGTACACATTTCCAAAAACCACCTTCATATCTCAACTCCAGATACCAACAGAGACCTCAATATCAAATTTCGGCTTCCCAGCTTTATTCTTTCGCCCGAAAGTCAATTTAGTGCCACTTAGTATTTTTCGTATAATTTTAGTACTCATTTTCAAAACCACCTCCATATTCTCCATATTCCAGATACCATATTCCAGATACCAACAGTGACATCTATATCAAATTTCAGGATTTTAGCTCTATCTCTTCACCCAATATCAAATTTAGTACTTTTCGTACAATTATAGTACACATATCCAAAACCACCTCCATATCTCAATTCCAGATACCAACAGAGATCTCAATATGAAATTTTGAGATTCCAGCTTTATCCTTTCACCCAATACCCAATTTCGTACCACTTAGTACTTTTCGTATAATTTTAGTACTCATTTTCAAAACCGTTCCTTATCTCAAACATAGATACCATCAGTAATCTAAACATCAAATTTCAAAATTGTATCTCCATCCCTTTACCCAACCCAAAATTCTAGCTTGATCCGTTCAACCTGAAACCATTTTAGCACCTTCCGTAACTTTTTAGTACATTTTAGTACCTTTCGTACTTTTTAGGACATTTTAGTACCTTTCGTATCTTTTAAATACTAATTTCTACGAACCCAGCGTTATCACACGACTACGCATAAAGACTGACCCTCTTGCAAAATTTCAAGATTCTAGCTTTAGTTGTTTCGTCCGGGCGTTGAATCTCAGTCAGTCAGTTGTGTCCGTACTCTTTTCTATATAAATTGGAGTCTGGCGATATATATCCATCGGCAAACCATTGAATACTTTCTAACTTCTTGGTTGTTGGAAAAAAAATAGTATTCAATATTTTCATGTTATCTACCTTCTACCACTCGGCAGATGGTTGACCCATAATACCCGTCAATCACTTCCGCGCCACAAACCGCAAATGAACTACATAAATCATACTTTGTATTACAAATCGGCTCAGACATTTAATACCTAAAAGCAGAGTATGTTGACTGACAAACATATATATTCGGAAGATGGCTGGCAGGTAATAATGTGAACTATAGATGCAGTCATGTTCCACAAAATAGCACACAGAGGCAGAACTTTTCTCATATCAGCTTAACTAGCAGTGGCAAATCGCCTTAAATATCTAACAATTTTCAAAATATCTCCATGAAAGTAAAGTCTCTCCCACCACTGCTATTTAATTCCCCATAACTGCTGCGGACGGTATAGAAATTCTACAGGCATTTAACTCTTTTTTTTCTGAACAGCAGAATACTTAATGTCAACATTGTCAAGAATGACAACTGAACTCCACATTTTATGGCATATTAAGCATGAATGCCACCTACCTACCTAGCCAGCTATCTTCTCCAGCTATGTATCTAGGTATCTACTCATCCAGGCAGCCAGCCAGCCCGTCAGCTAGCAAATCATTTAAACAAAAGCATGCGAGAAAAAAAAACCTAATGAAAAAGAGTGGGCCATCAACAAAAAAGGCACTTCCATTGTGCCGTCATGCGGTTACAGTCGTCGTTGCAGACCATTAATGATGACATTAAAACGCTTCTCAGAAAAAATAAGGTGGGGGTAGAGAGAGAGGTGAGACGAAAAAGGCTTAAAAACTTGTGTTTGTTGAAATCCGATTGAGTGATTTCCCTCTCCCCACCACCTCATCTGCGTACAATGATAGCCTATTTCGAACCACACTGCTTGTGTGTTATGCTGACCCCCTTTGGAGAGGTATTTACAAGTCCTTAACTTCAAACAAAACTAAACATGAACAAGAAAAAATTGGGTTTTATAGTCATCACATCAAAAAGTTCTGAAGTACTCTGACTGTGGGGCCAAAATGCCGCCGAGGCTGAAGTACCCTCTTACTCATTCCGTTAAATCTCTCATGTCAAGAGAATTTAGATTTGCTGTTTCTTCCAGGCTCCTCTTTTTCTCCCATTCGCTTTTTTGTCGTCCTCGTCATCATCAAATCACTTTGTTTTGACGGAAATGGCCTAAAAAACAAGGCAGGGATATTGTTGCAGTGTCTGCGGCCAAAGTATGGCCAAAGTGAGTGGGAGTTCTGTGGGAGAGCAAATTCAAGGATGAAATGAGTTTTTATAGAGAAAATATAATCGGAAATTAATTTTTCCATGCGAAGGAAAAGTTCAACGATGAGGATTTTCTTTCCCTCCTTTGAAGAGAAATTTTCCATTGAAAATTCCCTCCTCAGGAGCTGAGGAGAGAAATTTTCTGTTTTGGAAATTCCCTCCTCAGCAGCTGAGGAGAGAAATTCTCTATTGAAATTTCCCTCCTCAGGAGCTGAGGAGAGAAATTTTCTATTGAAAATCCTCGCCTCAGGAGCTGAGGAGAGAAATTTTCTATTGAAAATCCTCGCCTCAGGAGCTGAGGAGAGAAATTTTCCATTCTATTGAAAATCCTCGCCTCAGGAGCTGAGTAGAGAAATTTTCCATTCTATTGAAAATTCCCTCCTCAGGAGCTGAGGAGAGAAATTTTTTATTGGAAATTTCCTACTCAGGAGCTGAGGAGAGAAATTTCCTATTTAAAATTCCCTCCTCAGGAGCTGAGGAGAGAAATTTCCTATTGAAAATCCTCGCCTCAGGAACTGAGGAGAGAAATTTTCTATTGCAAATCCTCGCCTCAGGAACTGAGGAGAGAAATTTTCTATTGAAAAACCTCGCCTCAGGAGCTGAGGAGAGAAATTTTCTATTGAAAAACCTCGCCTCAGGAGCTGAGGAGAGACATTTTCTATTGAAAATCTTCGCCTCAGGAGCTGAGGAGAGACATTTTCTATTGAAAATCCTCGCCTCAGGAGCTGAGGAGAGAGAAATTTTCTATAGAAAATCTTCGCCTCAGGAGCTGAGGAGAAACATTTTTTTATTGAAAATTCCCTCCTCAGGAGCTGATCCCTCTCCTCAGAGAGTAACGGAGAGAAATCAGAAACCTAGTCATAGAAAATCCTCTCCTCAGACAGTAACGGAGGAGAGAAATTGTCAATAGAAAATCCTCGCCTCAGGGAGTAGCTGAGCAGAGAAATTTTCTATAGAAAATCCTCCCTCAAAGAGTTAGCGGAGGAGAGAAATTTTCTATAGAAATTTCTCTTCTCAGAGGCTGAGAGAAGAAATTTTCTGTAGAAAATCCTCGCCTCAGTATTTAGCTGAGGAGAGAAATTTTCTAGGAAAAACCTCGCCTCAGAGGATAGCTGAAGAGAGAAATATTCGATACAAAATTTCTCTTCTCAGGTACCATCTGAGGCTAGGATTCCCATCCTTTTCTCAGAGAGTAGCTAAGGATAAAATTTTCTTTACAAAAATTCTCGCCTCTTTTGAAATCCCCTCCTCAGGGATGGGAATCCGTCACTGTATATTTATTTTAATGCTTACTTACATTTTATGAGCCACTGAATTATGTCGAAATCTTTCTAACATCTTTTTCAATTATCCATGAAATTCGAAACAAATAACCAATCCCCCTAATCGCCCAGCTTCTTTTTCTCCACCCCCGATTTTTTTACCACCCCCAATCCAATTTGTTGTTATTGTTTGAGCTATTCTCTAACATTTGCCTTGATTAACTCTTCATTGTTTATTTATTCAATATTAAATTACCACACTAAATAGACTTAATTTTCTTGGACCGCGCCGCACCCATTCAGCCATCCATCGTCCAAAGCAACAACAACACCATAAAATACAACAAAACTACACATGTTATTCTTTGGCTTTGGCAAACAAAACGATTTTCTTTTTTTGTTTGTTTATATGTTAGTGATGGAGTCCAGAACAGCCATCACACATATGTATGCCCATCTGTATGTTTAGCTAAAAATCTCCATAAAATACTTCTAGCGAAAGCCGAAATGAACTACTGCTGGAGAAGAGCAAGCAGCAGCCGCAGCACTAATGGCATGATCAAGTTTTAATAAACGAAAATTTTCCAAAAAAGCAGCGGCAAACGCTGGACATGGAAACTGCCAATGCTAATGATGATGGTGGTGATGATGATGGCTATGGTATTCGTGCTGACTTCTTGCGGCAGTATTTTCTTTAAGGCACATACAAATCTTAGGCGGAGCGCGGGGGAGGATTTTGGTTATAAAGTTTATTATAGCTACTGGCTGCCACAACATCTGGCAAAACATCTGAAGAAACGCCAAGAACTCGGAACCAGAACAAAGATATTAACAAGATCAGAAACCTAGTCACCGACACAGAGACTGACAACTACATCGACAACCGACACCCAGTCCCCACTGACAAGATGATGAACAACAACTAATTGTTTACATTACTGGTGTAGAACACGCAATGCGAAGATATATTAGAGGGGGTCGAAAAACAAAGAAAATTTCATTCCCAGATGGTCTTCTATAGATAGAAGACCCTCAAGAGGTCTTCTATAGGTAGAAGACCCTCAAGAGGTCTTCTATACATAGAAGACCCTCTAGAGGTCTTCTATAGATAGATTACCATGAAGAGGTCTTCTATGGATAAAAGACACTCAAGAGATCTTCTATGGATAGAAGACCCTCAAGAGGTCTTCTATGAATAGAAGACCCTCAAGAGTTCTTCCATGGCTAGAAGACACTCAAGAGTTCTTCCATGGCTAGAAGACCCTCAAGAGGTCTTCTGTAGATAGAAGACGCTCAAGAGGTCTTCTATGGATAGAAGATCCTCAAGAGGTTTTCTATAGATAGAATACCGTCAAGATGTCTTCTAAGGATAGAAGTCCCTCAAGAGATCTTCTATAGATAGAAGATCCTCAAGAGGTCTTCTATAGATAGAAGATCCTCAAGAGGTCTTCTAAGAATAGAAGACCCTCAAGAGTTCTTCTATGGATAGAGAGAGGTCTTCTATGGATAGAGAGGATCTTCTATGGTGAGAAGACTCCCAAGAGGTCTTCTATAGATTGAAGATCCTCAAGAGTTCTTCTTTGTATAGAAGACCCTCAAGAGGTTTTCTATGGATAGAAGACTCTCAAGAGGTCTTCTATAGATAGAAGACATTCAAGAGGTCTTTTATATGGTCTTCTGTAGATAGAAGACCCTCAAGGGGTCTTCTATGGATATAATACACTCAAAAGGTCTTCTATGGATATAAGGCACTCAAGAGGACTTCTATGGATAGAAGACCCTCAAGATGTCTTTTATGGATAGAAGACTCTCAAGAGGTCTTCTATGGATAGAAGACTCTCAAGAGGTCTTCTATGGATAGAAGACCCTCAAGAGGTCTTCTATGGATAAAAGATCCTCAAGAGGTCTTCTATGGTTAGAAGACCTTCAAAGGGGTCTTTTATGGATAGAAGACCCCCAAGAGCTCTTCTATGGATAGAAGCCCCTCAAGAGGTCCTCTATGGATAGAAGCCCCTCAAGAGGTCTTCTATGGATAGAGGACCCTCAAGAAGTCTTCTATTGATAGAAGACCCTCAAGAGGCCTTCTATAGATAGAAGACCCTCAACAGGTCTTCTGTAGATAGAAGACCCTCAAGAGGTCTTCTATGGATAGAAGACCCTCAAGAGATCTTCTATAGATAAAAACCCACAAGGGGTATTCTATGGATTGAAAACCCTCAAGAGGTCTTCTATGGATAGAAGACACTCAAGAGGTCTTCTATTGATAGAAGACACTCAAGAGGTCTTCTATGGATAGAAGACACTCAAGAGGTCTTCTATGGGTCTTTTACCAATGGAAAATAGATTTTCCGTAGATAGAATACCCTCAAGATGACTTCTATGAACAGAAGATACTCCTAGATGCTCCTCAAATTTATGTAACATCAATGTCGTCCCACCTCACTGTCCGTCCGTTCAGTAATTATTAATGATGCCTTTTTTTATGCTGCGCTTTTCTCTTTGATTAAAACAAACACATTTCAGTTTTGTGTATTCATACTCTCCTTTATTGTTATGGGCTGGGAAAAACCCGCCGGAAAATGTTTTATGGACACGCGACCAATTGCTGGTTGAGTATTGGTTCGGCATTGGCGTTTTCCGCTAAATAAACAAAGAACGAAAAGAAAATGCCGGTAATTTTCACAAACAAAAGCAAAAAGCCATTATGCATGGAGAGGAGAAGAATGAAAGAACAAATCAATAAGTTATTACTGCAGTGGAATAGATGGGATAGAGACGTGCCGGCCGGCCGGCAAGTCGGTAGCCTATGGAGGTGAGATCTGAAGTGTTGCAATGGATTGAAAACATTAGCTAGGCCGGTATTTCCTTGTTCCAACACCATTAGCCGCAGTTTTATCAGCCATGATTCTACTACATTGCAATGCCCTGGGCTGTAGTAAAATATTTGCAAACTTTCCTATCCCCCTCTCCTCTCTGGATGAGAAATCCAGCCTTGGTCCATGGTTACGAAATATTCATCACCAGCTTGTTTCCTCAACCTCAAAATGAAAATAGTTTTTCAAATATTTAAGAGCGCTTGGCATTCCAGCAGCAGCAGCAGCCAGCAAGCAACACAACAATGGCAACAATCATAGTTGCGAAAAAACACACAAAAGAGCAAACATTGCGCCAGATAGGAGAGAGGGCGAAAAACGAGGAAAAATGTTGCAAAGGAACTTTTTGTGTTTGAAGAAGAAGAACAAGAAGAAGGAGAATAAAAGTTTTCTGAGTTTTTTGTTTGGTGTTCAGAGCAATGTATTTCCCTTAAACCTTAGAGCCATTATTTAACAAAAACTAGGAATAGTGGCACTTTACGAATGCTTCATGTGAATGTGAAGGGGAGTGGGAGAGGGGGAGAGGGGAATAGGCATAGTCTTTTGTTGTCGTATAGCAATGCGGGAGCTTAGATGCATTTCGAATTTTAAGGGATTTAAGATATATTTGCACTAAATCTTTACAAAATGGAGTATTTTGACAGGAATATTAGATATAGAGGACATGGAGGTTTGTCTTTAAAGGAAGAATATGAGGCCTTTTTTTGAGACTTTCAAAAGGACATTCTAGACAAGCTACAGAGCGTATTTATGTAAGAGTTAGGGGGGGGGGGAAAGAATCTATTGTCCCTATAAACTAGAGTTTATAGACGGGATGAGAGATTACTTCCTAACAGATTGAAGATCTTCTTAGATAGAGGGCTTCCCAATGGTCTTCCATAAATATAAGACTTCCTAATGGTTTCTAAAGACTAGAAACAATTTGACTATCTGATATGAATAGATGACCATGTCAAGACTTTCAAGGTATTTTATAGACACAAGGCATTTTGAAGGATACAGGAGCTTTCGAAGGTCTTCTTCCGACAGAGGGCCTTCAAAACATATTTTATAACATTTAAAAGATGGACTAAATACCTTTTTGGAGGACTTCTTTAGAAATAACATCTTTTTTTGGGGAATTTCAAGTTGGGAGTATATCTCTATAGAGAGGGAGAGAGAGATAGAGAGAGAGCTGAAGCAAAGATTTTTTCCATAGATCAGTCGTGTACTGGTGTTGCTGTCCAAAAAAGTTTGTCCATTTAAATTGTTTTTTAATATGAATGTTGTCCAAGATTATTTATAAAGCATATCGATACAAAAAATGTATTAATAATGTTATAACACTTATTTGTTCACGATTTAAAGTAACTAAGAGAAATTAGACTGGCGAGAGATCTTTTGTTCTTAAACAGGACTGCTATAGATTAGCTGAAGCAGAGAGACTCTCTCTCTTTTTAGATTAGTGGAAGCAAGGAGTCTTTCTCTCTCTATAAACGAGCTGAAATAGAGGGTCGTGTCCTTAGACGAGCTGAAGCAGTTAGTCCTCTCCATAGAAGAGGTGAAGATTTCTATAGAAAAGTTTTTTCGAATGAATTCTTTCGAATCTTGTATTGATAGAAATATTGATATGAATGGAATCGGATGTGAATTTAGCGTTTTATGGTATAAAATTTATGGTACAAATTGGAGCAGATCTTTTGTTAGTAGAAATGATGGAATGTGCGAAATATGAAGAGTACCGCAGACTTATTTCGGATTTAATAATCGCTTTGGTTATTCGAAACGTTGACCCTTTGTGAGGGAGGTACAGAAGGAATGGTCCGATCACTATCATCTCTATAACAGATCGTGTGTTGATAGAAATATTAAGGTGTGCCAAGTCTGAATGGAATCGGATGCTAATTTCGCGTCTTATGAACTTCATAGATGGAGTGGTCCGAAAAAGTCCATCTTCTCACCAGACCTTGGGTTAATAAAAATTTTGTGATGTGTGTAATTTTAAGACAATCGGACTCTTATATCACATTTTATATGAGTTATAATAATTCAAAATTGTGAACCTTTGATGAACCTTGATATAGTGGACCTGACCATTTTCGCACCTGATCTAAAACTGATGCAAATATTAGGATTTGCAAAGTTGGAGCCAAATCGGACTATCCTTTCTCTTTCTGCGCAGTAATATATATATATATATATATATATATATATATATATATATATATATATATATACATATGTATGTATATATATATATATTTTTTTTTTTTTTTTTTTTTTTTTTTTTTTTTTTGAAAATTTTGACTTTTTGTGGGGAGAGTGAACCGATATTGTCCATCTTCACACCAAATCTTGCGTTGGTAAGAATATTGGAATACACGAAATTTGAAGAGAAACGGATGCATATTTCGCATTTTATGAGATATGTAATTATTCAACATTTTGACCCCTTGTGGGGGAAGTACCATATGAGTGGTCCGATGTATCTCATCTTCACACCATATGTATCTTGTGTTATTAAAAATGTTGGGATGAGTGATATTTTAAGAGAATCGGGTGTTTATTTCGCATTTTTTAAAAGTTATAATTTTTCAATATGTTAACCCTTTTTGGGTGAGGTTCCTTATGGAGTGGGCCGATATTGTCAAATTTCATACATGACGAAGTACTAATACAAATTTTGAAAGTTTGCACCAAATTGGATGATCCTTCCTTGTTCAATACGGTAAAATATATACTATGAAAATTTGGTGGGGAGGTACCAGAAGGAGTGGACGGATATTGGCTATCTCCGAACTCGATATAAGTTTTATAATAATATTACGATGTACCAAATTTGGACCACATCGGATATTGCCAGACACATAGACCTATTGACATATAGTACGGAACCGTTATTTCGATGAGGCACGTTTTGGCCGTATCAAATAATATATACCCTCTCTAAACGCTAAGGATATAATGCTAATAGAACCATTAAAAAAAAAACTCTCTATAGAAGATATCTATTGATTATAGAAGACTTGCAAAGGCTTTTCGACAATGACATGCCTTTAAAAGGACTTATTAGTTCTAGGATACTTTATAAAGAAGAAATTTAAAACGTCTCCTGCTTTAGAAAACCTCTTATAGTATTTTCAAGATTTCCTGGCTGCAGAAGATCTTCTAAGAACATTCCGACTCTATATGGTTTGCGAAAGGTCTTCGGTTGGTTGAAAGACTTTAAAATGTTATAAGGTCTTCAGGTTTTGGAAAACCTGTAGAGAAGATTTTTTTCTGCAGGTAAGATGTTTGAAAGGTCTTCTGGCCATAAAAGACTTTCAAAATATATTTCGTTTATCGAAGACCTTTTCTTCTCCATATAAATTGGATGGGAGATCTTTCAGAGGGTCTCTCTCTCTCTTCATAGGAATCCTTTTAGAACATCTCTCTCTTCATAGAACATTTTTTAGATCTAAAAAATAATATTTTTACGATCTTCTGTGTTTAAAAAACCCAGAGGTCTTCTATAAATAGAATATTTTAAAAATGTCTTCTTCAGAAGCTCTTTAAACAAACCTTTTGAATATCTCCTGTATATTGAAGACTTTTCAAGGGGATTCTGTTTGTGGAAGACCTTTTAGACATCTCCTGACCATAGAATACCCGTTAAAGGTCATTTGTCTACAGAGAACCTATTAAAACCCTTCTGTCTATAGAGAATCCTATAGAGGTTTTCTGTTAATAGAAGACATGTGATATATCTTCTGTGCATATGTAGAGGTTCTTAAAAACGACTTCTGTTTATAGAAGACCTTATTATGGTTCTAGTTTACGGAAATCCTTAAAAAGGTCATCGATCTATTAAAAACCCTAGTGACGCCTTTTTGTCCATAAAAGTCCTCAACATGTCATTTCTCTGTAGAGCATTGTTGGAATACCTTCAAAAAATATTTGTTTACCGAAAACCTTTAAAGTATCTTTTAAAAGTCTTCCAGAAAAATAAGATCCATACTCCTCTTCTGTCCATAGTTTTTTTTTTTGTCGTTTAACCAATTTTTATATCATTTACACATTGAATCATTTTCGTACCCATTTTTTTGTCCACAGTTTGTCTTCTTCTTTTAATAGATATTTAATTTTATCCAAGTACAACACATCCAACCAGCAAACCAACTACCCATCCAACCGAACCCATTCAACCATTGCCATGAACAAACCTTAAATGAAAATAATTGTTCCTTATTTATTAACAAAGTTGGTGACATGGTCGTGTAGTTGATGGCCAAATAGGCCGGCCAGGCATTGAGGAGACTGCTACAGTGATGGCGGTGTTGCGGCTGGTAACTGGAAAGTCAAGAACGTGCTTAACATTACTTATGAGCCATTGGAAAAGTACATGTCCAACTAAAAGCAATAACAACCAGTGTTGTTGCTGTTGTTTTTAGTGTAGTTTTTGCTATTTTTACCGGTCTTCATTGGTCTTTGGTTCGGTCAATGTTGCAAGGCAAAAAAAAAAACGGGAGAGAGAGAGAGAGAAAAAGAGTGCCATCCATGTATGGGAAGGACCGTTCGACCATGTGTTGTACACATGTATAGCGTTATTTTTTCAGAAGTTGTGGGTATATGGAATGGTGTGCTGGTGTTGTTTGTTTTAAGGAACGTAGCTGAGAAAGAAAAGTACAACTATTTTGAGTGCGTGATGCGAGTGGTAGCAATGGACCTGGGGAAAGAAATATGTAATCCTCATTGTGCCTGAAGCCTATAGAGAGGTAAAATAATTTTTTTGTCATAAAAAAAACAAGTAAAAAAGCTGTAAATTCGACCGGGCCGATGATCTTTGAATACCCTCCACCATTTGTAGCAATGTTGGCAATTTTCGAAAAATTCTGATTACAGGGAGGTACCGTTATATCGAGGCTATACAAAGACGTGGACCTGCACAGACACTCTTCTGTCATAGGCTGTAGTAACCATTACGCACTTCAAACACAAAATTTGAAACAATTCCGGTGAATAATGTCGCTAAAACCATCAAAATACCGAAAATCGAGAGGTACCGTTATATGGGGGCTAAATGAAGACGTGGACCTGCACAGACAATTTTCTGTCATAGGCTGTAGCATCCGTTACGAAGTTCAAATATTAAATTTGAAACAATTCCGGCGAATAATGTCGCTAAAATCATCAAAATACCGAATATTGGGAGGTACCGTTATATGGGGGCTATACGAAGACGTGGACCTGCACAGACAATTTTCTGTCATAGGCTGTAGCATCTGTTACGAACTTCAAATATTAAATTTGAAACATTTCCGATAAATAATGTAGCTTAAATCCCCTAAAATACCGAAAAAATGGAGGTACCATTATATGGGGTACCAGAACGTGGACCTACATCAACCATTTTCAATACCAAAAGTCCTGTAGACATAATACACATTTGAGTAAAATTTCATCGGAAGCTAGAGTGATTTCCACAGATGGTTTCTGGTTGAGGGAAATATTTAGATATAGCAAGTTATAAAAAATCGCCAACTTGTTTCGCAAGTGATGACAAATAAAGGTGTTGAAAATGGTGACCCTTTGTATGTGAGGTACCAGAAGGTGTTCACAGATATATGTATATCATCTTCAAAACAGATTTTGTGTTAATTGTTGTTGATGGAAATATTGAGATGTGTAAATCTGAATGGAATCGGATGATATTTTCGCGTATTATTAGTTCCATGAATATTCTAAATTTTGACCCTTTGTGGAGGAGGTTCCCGAAGGAGTGATCCGATATATCCCATTCTCAAACCAGACCTTGGGTTAAAAATATTGGGTAATTTTAAGAGAACCGGATGCTTTTTTCGGATTTTATGATCGTTTTGGTTATTCAAAACTTTGACCCTTTGTGGGAAGGTACCTGAAATAGTGGTCCGATCTCTACCATCTTTATAACAGATATGGTGTTAATAGAAATATTGACATATACTAAGTCTGAATGGGATCGGATGTCAATTTTGCGTTTTACGAGCTTCATGGCTATTCAAAAGTTTGTCCCCTTTCTGGGAGATTTTCCAGAAGGAGTGAACCGATATATCCCATCTTCACAGCAGATCTTATATTAGTAGAAATAATGGGATGTGTGAAAAATGGATAGAAATTTTTATTTCAGATATTATGATAGTTTTGGTTATTCATAATTGACCTTGACCCTTTGTGGGGGAGGACCAGAAGGAATGGTCCAATCTCTTCCATCTTTATAACAGATCTTGCGTTGATGGAAATATTGAGATGTACCAAGTCTGAATGAAATCGGATGTTAATTTCGCTTATTATGAGCTCCATGAATATTCAAAATTTAGACCCTTTGGGAGAGAGGTACCAGAAGAAGTGTACCGATATATCCCATCTTTACAGCATATTTTATGTTAGTAGAAATAATTGAATGTGTGAAATATGAAGAGATACGGATACTTATTTCAGGTTTTATGATCGTTTTGCTTATTCAAAACTTTGACCATTTGTTGGGGAGGTACCAGAAGAAATGGTCCGATCTCTACCATCATTATAACAAATCTTGTGTTGAAGGAAATATTGAGATGTGCCAAGTCTGAATGGAATCGGATGCCAATTTCGCGTTTTAGGAGCTTCATAGATATTCAAAATTTTTAGCCTTTGTGGGGAAGGTACCAGACGGTGTAGACCGATATATTCCATTTTCACACCAGACCTTGGGTTAACAAAAATATTGTGATGTGTGTAATTTGAAGAGAATCGGACTCTTACATCACATTTTATAAAAGTTATAATTATTTAAAATTTTGGCCCCTTGTATGGGAGGTACTTGATAGAGTGGACCGATAATGTTCATTTTCGCACCTGACCTAGCACTGATGCATATATTAGGATGTGCAAAGTTGGGGCAAAATCGGATTAATGTTTCTCTTTCTGTGAAGAAAATATATTATTTTTAAAATTTCGACCATTTGTGGGGGAGGTACCAGAAGGAGTAAACCGATATATTCCATCCTCACATCAGACCTTGGATTAAACAAATTATTGAGATGTAAGAACTTTGAAGACAATCGGACTCTTACAACACATTTTATAAGAGTTGTAATTATTCAAAATGTTGATCCTTTGTGGGTGAAGTTCCTGAAGGAGTGGACCTATATTTTCCAATTTCGTACCTGACCTAGAACTGATGCAAATATTAGGATTTGCAAAGTTGGAACAAAATCGGATTATCGTTTCTTTTTCTGTGCAAAAAAATATATTTCTTGAAAATTTCGACCATTTGTGGGGAGGAGTAAACCGATATATTCCATTTCAATATTCGCACCTGACCTAGAACTGATGCAAATATTAGGATTTGCAAAGTTGGAGGAAAATCGGATTATCGTTTCCCTTTCTACGCAAGAAATATTTTTTTGAAAATTTTAATCTTTTGTGGGGGAGGTACCAGAAGGAGTGGTCCGATATACCCCATCTCCACACCATATCTTTTGTGATTAAAAATGTTGGGTTATTTGAAATTTGAAGAGAATCGGATGGTTATTTCACATTTTATAAGGGTTATAATTGTTCAATATTTTGACTCTTTGTGGGGGAGGTACATGATGGAGTAGACCGATGTATCCCATCTTCACACCAAATCTTGCCTTAGTAAGAATATGGGAATATATTAAATTTGAAGAGAAACGGATGCACATTTCGTATTTTATGAAATAACTAATTATTCAAAATTCTCACCCGTTATGGAGGAGGTACCAGAAGGAGTGGTCCCATATATCTCATCTTCATACCATATCTTGTGTTATTAAAAATGTTGGTATGTGTGAAATTTGAAGAAAAGTGGATGCTTATTTCACATTAGAATTTCGCGTTAGAATTATTCAAAATCTTGATCCTTTGTGGGGGAGGTATGTGTTAGAGTGGGTTGATATTGCCAATTTTCATACCTGACATAACACTAATACAAATATTGTGATTTGCAAATATTGCACCAAATTGGATGATCCTTTCGTGTTCTATACGGTAAAATATGTTCTGCGAAAGTTTTGACCTTTTGTGGGGGAGGTACCAGAAGGAGTGCAGGGACATTGTCCATCTGTGAACTCGATCTAAGTTTGACAATAATGTAACGTTGTACCAAGTTTGGATCAAATCGGATACCCCCTTTGAGAGTTATCGTTCACACCAACAAACCAGCCAGACAGACGGTCGGTCACCCCTAAATCGACTCCAAATGACCTGAAACGGACTTGATCCAAAGCAAACGGGGGATTAAAGCCGTTTTGGCCGTATCAAGTGATACATACCCTCTCAAGCCATATGGCTGAGGGTATAATTATAAGGTCTACGAAAAATCTGCTTCCGAACTAATCTGCTACAATAGTTCTGAGAATCATACATGTAGTGCCAGCCACAATTAGGGGTAACAAAAAATATGTTCGATTTAAGTTTTCCAAAATTGATCTATGCTTCCAAGAACCCTCTTCATATTTACACAACCTCCTTCAAGTGCTCTTAATATCCATTTTCAGGAAGTTCTTCCGCCAACATCCAACATCCACTCCATCATAATCCAACTACTTGCTAGCTTCAATTTATTTATAATTCTCTTATTAATTAATTTTGTACATTTATTACTTAAATGACCTCTAACCGGTGTGGAAGACATAAACCTTGCATGTGAACACAGCGATTATTATTACATGCATACAATAAAGTACACCCCCTCCCTCACTTCCCACACTCACACAAGAGTTGTGGGTCTTTGTGGCTTCTTGACTCGAGCTCTTCGAACGAAAATCCCCAACTATAATTGGAAGTTACGTTCAAACAATTAATTTGTTGACAACGCAAAAGGGGGTGGTGAATGAGCGGGGGAAGGGAGGGATGTTGTGCAATGAATTATATGGCAAATACTAAATTATGCACAATGTTATCGCCCGCCGGTGCTGGTGCTTCTGCTTCTTCGGCATGGCGATAATGTTCACAAGGAAAGACCTGACCGGCTGACTGGCTGACCATTTAGACTAAAATTAAAATAACCTAGGAAAGAATTATTTATGGCTCTTTGTATGTAAAAGGGAATTACAAACACATGAACGCACACTCACTCACACACACAAACACACTCATACTTATATCTTCATTTATAAATAAGTAGTTAACTACCTTGTTAAGCTCCATTGAGTGGTTTGCTGAGTTTCTAGAAATGGCCAATAGATTTTGAGGCTAAATGAAGATTGTTATTGAGAATGATACAAAGAGGGAATTATTTTGAGAATTCTCCTTAAGTAGAAGGACATGAAGGAAATTTTTATTGGAAGTTTTAACAAAGTTTTTTTTTATTTTTTATTTTAATAATAGAAAAGCTGTCGAATATCTCCTACACTCGGAGTTTCATTGTTTACAAAATATGTTTATTCGCAATTTATCGGACATTTGGAAAATTTTATGAAATTATTGGATAGGCGGCATGTTATAATTATTGTTCATATTTTGTTATCTTTTGTAAGGCTTCTTGATAAGCTATTGCACATCGATAAAAACAAAGCCCCCCAACGAATCATATATCAATATTTACTTAAAAAAACAAATCCCATTAATCATTGGCAACATTTTCAAAAGACACAACGCAACAGGTTCTGCATAGATAATTTTATTCCGCTTTTTTACTTCCAAATATATATAGGGGCTTTTTTGAAAACTACCAGAAGGTAATTGTGCCTCAATTCAATATTTCGAAGTTTTCAAATCTATCTTCAAGTGCAGCTGCAGTACAGGGTGAGATTAAACGAGTAACAAGTAAAAGAGTAAAAAGTAATAAGTTCGGCCCGGCCGAACCTTGGAACGAATTTGGAAATTTTCAAAAATAAAATCCTTAAAAAATTCTGGTAAAATTTTAAAAATACCCAATATAGCCGTTATATTGGGGTCTATACGACGTGGACCTACATAGGCATTGTTTGTTAAGCCAATATGATAAGCCAATATCATATTCAAATTCCGAAAATAAATAAAATCATCAAAATATCGTATATAGAGAGGTACCGTTGTATCGAAGCTGTGCGAAGACCTGGACCAGCACAGGCTGTAGCATCCATTACGAACTTCGAAAACGACATCTGAAACAATTTCGGTGGGTATTGTACCTAAACTCGTCAAAATACGGAATATAGGTAGGTACTGATGTATGGGGCCTATACGAAGACCTGGACCTGCATAGATAATTTTCTGTCACAGACTGTAGTTCCTATTACGAACTCTAAATACGTAATTTGAAACAATTCCGGTGAATAATTACGCTAAAATCGTCAAAATACCCAATATTGAGAGGTGCCATTATATGGAGGCTATACGAAGACGTGGACCTGCACAGACAATCTGCTGTCATATGCTGTAGTATCCATTACGAACTTCAAATGCCAAATTTAAAACAATTCCGATGAATAATGTCGCTAAAGTCATCAAAATACCAAATATCCTGAGGTACCGTTATATGGGGGCTATACCAAAACTAGGTCCACGTTTTGGTCCATTTTCAATACCAAAAGTCCTGCGAACATAATATACATTTGAGGAAAATTTTATCAATCTGCTTCATTTCGTTCGGAAGCCATAGTGTTTTCCACAGACGAACAGTCGAATGGACATCGCTAAATCGACATAGAATTTTATGCTGATCAAGAATATATACTTTGTGAGGTCTAAAATGTGTATTTTGAGGTGTTACAAACGAAATGACAAACTTAATATACCTTCCATACTATGGTGGAGGGTATAAAAACTGCAACCAACTTCAGACTATTGTCATTTCTAGCCACTCCATCAAAAACCGCATCGCAGTGGCCGAAAAATGACTCGTGAGCTGAACATATCGCAATATTCCATAATTCGTGTCAAAGGTGACAAATTCGAACAAATCGAAACTTATTCTAAAATTTCCCCTTTGTGGGGAAGGTCCCAGAAGGAGTTGGACCGATATCTTCCATATTGTGATGTGTATAATTTGAAGACAGTGGGAATCTTACATAAACTTTTATAAAAGTTATAACTTTTCAAAATTTTGACCCTTTGTGGAGCTGGTACTTGATGGAGTGGACCGACATTGTCCATATTTACAGCAGACCTCGGATTAATAAAAATATTAGGTGTGTGTAATTTAGGGATAATCGGGTTCTTACTTCACATTTAATAAGAGTTATAACTATTCAAAATTGTGACCCTTTGTGAGGAAGGTACCGAAAGGTGTGGACCGATATATTTCATCTTCACACCAGACT
Source organism: Musca domestica (assembly GCF_030504385.1). Taxonomy (NCBI): domain Eukaryota; kingdom Metazoa; phylum Arthropoda; class Insecta; order Diptera; family Muscidae; genus Musca; species Musca domestica. The sequence continues at coordinate 11,877,483 of NW_026712272.1, read as the reverse complement.
TTGGATTAATAAAAATAATGCGATGTGTGCGCAAATTATTTTCTTTGAAAATGTTGACATTTTGTGGGAGAGGTACCAGAAGGAGTGGACCGATATTGTCCATCTCCGAACTTATTCTAAGTTTGGCAATAATATTACAATGTACCAAGTTTGGACAAAATCGGATACTCCCTTCGAGAGTTATCGCGCGCACCAACCAGCCAGCCAGACGGACAGACGGATGGACATCGTTAGATCGACTCCAAATTTCCTGAAACGGATTTGGTCCACAGAGACCTAGGGTCTAAAACCCTTATTTCGATGGGACACGTTTTGCCCGTATCAAATGCTATATGCCCTTTGTAGCCATATGATATGAGGGTATCAGGCATATGACTTAGAAACTTGTAAGAACACTTTAAACGAAATTTCGGGATTTAATATTCCAGTGAGTTGGATTTTTTTCAATTAAGTCTTCGAAATACAATAAAGTGTTCTTCATCGTTATATGAGGGCTTTGACGTTTAACATTGACGTACAATATTCTGCCACAAGGGGGTAGAACCCCCTACAAAGTCTACAAAGCAAATTTTAAACAATTCGGTTAGAATTAAATTTGAATCGCCAAAATACTGAATATCTGGAGGTACAGTTGTATATACTATAGGATTCAATGCGAGTATTTCCAGGAATTACAAACGGAATGCCAACTTTTGTTTATCCCCAAAATAATGGTGGAGACATAACAGCATGGAGCAGCTTAAAGTATGCTCTGATAATTTGGAAAAAGCTAACCTCGGCCACGAATAGATGTTGATATAATCGACCCTATGTAACTACGATTTTATACCCTCCATTCATTCCGTTTGTAACTCCTCGAAATACTCATGTCAGACCCAACAAAGTATATATATTCTTGATCAGCGTAAAATTCTAAGTCGATTTAGCGATGCCCATCTGTCTGTTGTAATCACGCTTTCTTTCGAACGAATTGGGATAGAAGGCTAAAATTTTGCACACGTGTTTATTTTTTCAGTAGGCAGGTTAAGTTCGTAAATGGGCCATGTAGGTCCACGTTTTCATATAGCCTCCATATAACGGTACCTCCCGATATTCGGTACTTGTTGATTTTAGCGACATTATTCATCGGAATTTTTTCAAATTTGGTATTTGAAGTTCGTAATGGACAGCAGATTGTCTGTGCAGGTCCAGGTCTTCGTATAGCCCCCATATAACGGTACCTCCCGATATTCAGCATTTTGATGATTTTAGCGACGTTATTAACCGGAATTGTTTAAAATTTGATATTTGAAGTTCGCAATGGATACTACAGCCTAAGACAGAAAATTGTCTGTGCAGGCCCACGTCTTCGTATAGCCCCCATATAACGATACCTCCTCATATTCGGTATTTTGGTGATTCGTATAGGCCCCATATACCAGTACCTCCCTATATTCGGTATTTTGACGAGTTTAGGTACAATACTCACCGAAATTGTTTGAAATGTTGTATTTGAAGTTCGTAAGCCTATGACAGAAAATTGTCTATGCTGGGCCAGGTCTTCGCACAGCTTCGATATAACGGTACCTCCTTATATACGATATTTTGATGATTTTAGCTACATTATTCACCGTTTATTTCATGTTCCGAATTTGAATTTGGTAATGACTTACGAAAAATAATACCTGTGTGGGTCCGCGTCGTATAGACACCAATATAACGGCTATATTCGGTATTTTTAAAATTTTAACAAATATTTTTAAGGATTTTACTTCCAAATTCGTTCTAAATGGTGGAGGGTATTCAAAGTTCGGCCCAGCCGAACTTACTGCTTTTTAACTACGAATACGATCTTATAAAATATCCGGAACAAATACCCTTTTTTTGGAAATATTTTAAAAATATTTTCAATAAAAAGAAATGTTCAAAATATTTTGAAATTAAAAACTTTAAACTTCTCTCATATACTATCCACTTGAAAATATATCATTCCATGGCCCATTTTTTTTTAAAAAAATTTGATTTAGTCCCAAAGTTATTTGTGGCAACAGCAATTGCATTGACGTAGGTATTCACTGCTCCTCATCTAATGTCGCAACGAATAAAACTTAATTGGCGTGACTCTGGCAAACTTTAGATGATGCACGGCATGGCACGTCACAGCGTATCGACAACAAATCGATTAAATTCCACTTGAACATTTGTACCCTGTATTCAGAGGTTATTATTTCGCTGGTACAGTGATTGGTGGTGATGGCACCGGAGGCACACATAGTTGTATTTGATGTCATCCGATTTGTCATACAACAAATTGTTGGCCTAAATTTGTTATTGCCTCAAAAGATAACAACAGCATATGCGGATGGTGGTCATTATTGACGATTTAATAGACCCGACAACTAGTCACATTTAATTCCTAGGCTCTTTGAAGCGACCACCATGAGAAGAGTTACGACTCCCATTATTTTGATTGAATCTTGTAATGGCCTCCCTTTTTAATTTATGCATTCCTCGCGCTTTGTTGTTGTTGTTATGTTTGTTGTTGCCTACATTTATTTAATGTTTCATTTCGATTAATAATAATAACATTGGCATCAATTGAGAACAAATTAATTAAAGAGATGACAACAGAAACAACGAAAACAGCGGCAATTTGATACTTTGGAATGCTGTGCAGTGAAGTGTGCCACAGCTATGCCTGGAATGATGCAAATTTACAACAGCAACAGCAGCAGTGGCATCATTGCCATTAGCATCATCATCATCACCGTCATGCTGGTTATGCACAATGGTTTTCCCTCTTGCCTCCCCTTCCCCTCTCAGCTGCCACTCCATGTTGAGATTTTTAATTAAAGCTTTACAGACGGTTGAACAATTTAATAATAGCAACAAACAACAACAACAATGACAATCAAACAATTTAACAAAATATTTAAAATATAATAGTACGTTTATATATATGAGGGTTAACCCACTGGATTTGGATTTAAATTGTCATATCCATTACTTTTACTTCAAATAAATCCTCTCAAAGTAGGTTAACCCTACAAAAAGTTCTAACGTAAACATGGCATAAGTCAAACCGCAGTAGAACAATTTACAACAATAATTGATTTGCATTTAATTTTCTTCCTCTCTTCTCCCTCTTATTTTAGGCCAAGGCACTGGGCCGTGTCCTGTTCGAACAAGTGTGCCGCCAATTAAATCTCTTGGAATCCGACTATTTCGGCCTGGAGTATCAGGAAAAGGCCACACAAACCAAATATTGGCTGGATCTGGAAAAATCCCTAAATCGCCAGGTCGGCCTTTCGCTTGTAGATCCTATGCTAAGATTTTGTGTGAAATTTTACACACCAGATCCATCACAGCTGGAGGAGGAGTATACAAGGTGAGTAACACAAAATTTCAGATAGATCTTCTAGTAGATGAAGAAGTCTTCTGAAAGAAAAGAGTTATTTTCTGGTCACCGAAGTCATCTTCTGGTACTGAGGACTTCTCCTGGCCACAGAAGTCTTCTTTTGGCACAAAATACTTCTTTTGGCCCCAGAGGACCTCTTCTGTCGAGAGAAGACCTTTTCTAGTCATAGAAAACTTCTTCTGGCCATAGAAGACTTCTTCTGGCCTCAACCGACTTTTTCTGGCCACAGAAGATTTTTTCTAGCACCAGAAGACCTCTTCTGTCGAGGTGAATGACATAAAATTCCAGACAGATCTTCTAGTAGATGAAGAAGTCTTCCGGAAAAAAGAGTTCTTTTCTGGTCACTGAAGTCATCTTCTGGTACTGAGGACTTCTCCTTACCACAGAAGTCTTCTTTTGGCAAAAAAGACTTCTTTTGGCCACAGAAAACTTCTTCTGGCCACAATAGATTTACTCTGGCCCCAGAGGACATCTTCTGTCGAGAGAAGACCTTTTCTAGTCATAGAAAACTTCTTCTGGCCATAGAAGAGTTCTTCTGGCCTCAACCGACTTTTTTTTCTGGCCACAGAAGATTTTTTCTAGCACCAGAGGACCTCTTCTGTCGAGAAATGACTTCTTCTCGCCACATAGGACCTCTTCTGTCAAGAGAAGAATTCTTCTGACCACAGACGACTTCTTCTGTCAATAGAAGACCTCTTCTGTCTAGAGAAAACCTCTACTGGTCAGAAATGACCTCTTCTGACCGCAGAAAATGTTGCCTCTCCAGAGAAGACCTTTTCTGGCCTCAGAAGACTTCTTCAGAAGAACTCTTCCGTACAAAGAAGAACTCTTCTTCCGTCTAGAGAAGAACTCTTCTTCCATCTAGAGAAGAACTCTTCTTCCGTCTAGAGAAGAACTCTTCTGGCCACGGTAGAACCCTTCAGTCCAGAGAAGTCCCCTTCCGTCCAGAGAAAACCCTTTCCGTCCAGAGAAGACCCTCTTCTAACCACAGAAGACCCAAGAAGACACTCTTCTGGCCAAAAAGGACCTCCTATGGCCACAGAACACCTCTTCTGGCCACAGAAGACTTCTTCTTCAAAAAGCCTCTTCTGTTGTCAGAAGACTTCTTCTGTCTTCAGAGGACTTCCTCTGTCTTTTTTCAGATTTCTTCTGTCTTTAGAAGACCTCTTCTGTGTTCGGAGGTCTTCTTCTGGCACCAGAAGACCACTTCTGTCCAAAGAAGTCCTCCTCTAACTACAGAAGACCTCTTTTTTTCCACAGAATACTTCTTCTATCCACAGAAAACCTTTTCTGCATTCAAAATACTTCTGCTGAAGACCTCTTCTGTCCACAAAAGACCCCTTCTGTCCACAAAAGACCCCTTCTGTCCACAGAAGTCCTTATCAGGCCAAAGAAGATCTCTTTTGTCGTGAGAAGATCTTTTCTGACCTCAGGAGACCTCTTCTGCCTTCAGAAGACTTCTTATGTCTGCAGAAGATCTTTTCTGTACACAGAAGACCTTTTCTGTCCTCAGGAGACCTCTTCTGTCTTCAGATAACAAATACTCTATTCATATTCCTTGTTTCCTTTTAATTCCCTCTCTATCTCCCCTTTCGCAGATACCTATTCTGCCTCCAAATAAAACGTGACCTGGCCACGGGTAGCCTCCAGTGCAATGAAAATACCGCCGCCCTCATGGCCAGTTACATCGTTCAAGCATCCTGTGGCGATTATGTGGCCGAAGACTATCCCGATCACACATATTTGTCGTCGTATCGATTTGTGCCAAATCAGGATGAGGCGATACAGATAAAAATCATGGAGAATCATAAAAAGCATGTGTAAGTTCAGCTCAAACAACCTGCAAATATGCGATTTATAAAATAATATGCTTCTCTCTTTTTTTTTTTTTGCAGTGGCCAATCTCCCGCAGAGGCCGATTTAAATCTCTTAGAAACAGCCAGACGTTGTGAATTATACGGCATGAAAATGCATCCGGCCAAGGATCATGACGACATGCCACTCAATCTATCTGTAGCTCACATGGGTATAGCAGTCTTCCAGAATCTAACACGCATCAATACATTCTCATGGGCTAAGATACGAAAGATATCCTTTAAGCGAAAACGATTCCTAGTTAAATTACATCCCGAAGGTTATGTGAGTAGAGAACGAAGCCTTGATTTTGAAAATCGAAATGACTCATCCGTCCTCTCTCTTCTCTCTCCTCTATAGGGTTACTATAATAACACCGTGGAATTCCTCTTCCCCGGTCGTAATCAGTGCAAAAACTTTTGGAAAAAATGCGTCGAAAATCATGGTTTCTTCCGTTGCACAGTGGTACAAAGTACGCCCCGCCGCAAGGCCCGTGTCATGTCACGCGGCAGTTCATTTCGGTAAGTATAGCGATAGAGTTTAGTTTCTTCTTCCTTCACCACCACCAAGTACAGTTTGAAGCCAACCCCCTATACCCCCAACCACTTTCCGACCAATCAACTTTGAACATGCCTTCATCTGTAATCTGTTTGTTTACCAAAAAAATGTATTAAAATTTTATTTTGTTTTTTTTTGCTTGTAAAATTTTTTAGTTATAGCGGTCGTACACAAAAGCAAATTATTGATTTTGTTCGTGAGAATTATGTAAAAAGACAAAATTTCCAAAGGTAAGTTTTTTGCAGTTTTGTATTGAAATCTTCAACGAAAGGCGAAGACGAAGAAGATGAACGTACAAAATGGTTTTCTTTTCTTTCACACTTTAGTTGTTTTCCTTTTAATAATTTGTTTCTTGATAATTTACTTATTTTTTGGAAAGGGTCTTCTAATGATGATGAGATTCGAAATCTAAATAATTTTTTTAATAAAAAAAATAACGAAATATCCTAAGGGTATTACCTGTAGTAAATCCTCTATAGACATTTTTATTATCAAGTTCTTCTACATATAGCAGAGCTTCCACAGAAAGGAAAGTGAGAATTAGTCGTAAAGGCAGAAGGGCTCCTAAATCCCCTTCAGATGGAATATCTTTCACAGACATTCCACAAATGGACAACGACTTTCTGCTTTCAATAAAACACCTTCCACAGATGTTCTCTACTTCTCTTCTATCCATTTCTGCTTTTCAACGGATGTTTTTTTATTCAGAAAGAAACTCATTTGTCCACAGAGGAACTCTTCTGTCCACAGAAGACTTCTTCTGGCCACAGACGACTTTTTCCGTCCACAAAAAGACTTCTTCTGACCACAGATGAATTCTTTTTGTCCACAGATGAATTCATTTATCTATAGGAGGCTTCTTCTGCCACAGAAGACTTCCTCTGATCACAGAAGACCTCTTCTGACCATAAAATAACACAGATATCCTCTTCTGACCACAGAAAACGTCTCCTGTTCACAGAAAACTTCTTCTGACCACAGAAAACTTCCGACCACAAAGGAACTCTTCTGCAAATAGAAGATGGATTCTATCCATAGAAGACTGCTTCTGTCCAGAGAAGACTTCTTCTGCCACAGAAGACTGCTTCTGCCACAGAAGACTGCTTCTGTCCACAGAAGACTGCTTCTGTCCACAGAAGACTTCTTCTGACCACAGAAGACTGCTTCTGACCACAGAAGATCTCAAAATATCTTCTGTCTAGGGGAAATATCTTCTGTCTACAGAAAATATCTTATGTTCATAGAAGACCTCCCGTCCACAGAAGACTACTTCTGTCCACAGAAGATCTCTTATCTCTGCCCACAGAAGACTTCTTCTGACCACAGAAGATCTCTTATGTCCGAAGAAAACTTCTTTTGGCCACAGAAGATCCCTTCTCTCCACTGAAGACCTCTGCTCTCCACAAAAGACGTTTCCTTCCTACAAGACCTTTTCTGTCTCAGAAGATCTCTAGTATCCCCAGATATTTCTTCTGCCCACAGAAGACCTTTTCTGCCCACTGAAGACCTCTTCTGCCCACAGGAGACCTCTTCTGCCCCCAAAGAGAACCCCTTCTGTCCACAGAAGACTTCTTCTGACCACAGATGATTTTTTTGTCCACAGATGAATTCATTTGTCTATAGAAGGATTCTTCTGTTCACAGAAGACCTCTTCTGTACGCACAAGACCTCTTCAGTCCGCAGAAGACCTCTACTTTCCACAGAAAAATTTCCGTCTTCAAAATACTTCATATGTTGGCTTCAGAGGAATCTGCCGACTGAGGACCTCTTTCTCTGCTATCTAGAGGAATCCTCTTGTCCACAAGTACGACCTTCTCTCTTCAGAAAAGATATCTTCTCTCCAGAGAAGACATCCTCTCTTCCCAGAAAACCTCTTCCCTCCAGAGAAAACATTTTCTCTCCAAAGAAATCCTCTTCTCTCTTCTGTCCGAAAAGGTTTTTTTAAGGGATTCTGTCTTTTGCCCTCCAAAAATATATCCTCCGAATATTTTTTCAATTAAAAATCCCTCCACAGACCTTCACTTTTCAGAACAGATATCTTCTCTCCAGAGAAGACATCCTCTCTTCCCAGAAAACCTCTTCCGTGCAGAGAAGACCTTTTCCCTCCATAGTAATCCTCTTCTCTCTTCTGTCAGAAAAACACCTCTTCTGTCCTTTTCTATCTAAAAGGGCTTTTTTGTCCAGGGATTCTGTCCTCTGTCCTCCAAAAATATATCCTCCGAATATTTTTTCAATTAAAAATCCCTCCACAGACCTTCTCTTTTCAGAAAAGATATCTTCTCCCCAGAGAAAACATCCTCTCTTCCCAGAAAACCTCTTCCCTCCAGAGAAGACCTTTTCCCTCCGGATTAATCCTCTTCTCTCTTCTGTCCTTTTCCACCTAAAAAGGCTTTTTTGTCCAGGGATATTGTCCTCTGCCCTCCGAATATTTTGTCAATGAAAAATCCCTCCACAGACCTTCTCTTTTCAGAAAAGGTATCTTCTCTCCAGAGAAGACATCCTCTCTTCCCAGAAAACCTTCAGAAAAAAACTTTTCTCTCTAGAGAAATCCCCTTCTCTCTTCTCTCCGAAAACACATCTTCTGTCCTTTTCTTTCTAAAAAGGTTGTTTTTTGTTCAGGGATCCTGCTCTCCACCCTCCAAAAAATATATCCTCCAAAAATTTTTTTAATGAAAAATCCTTCCAGAGACCTCATATGGTTCTTTTCTAAATCTGAAAAAGTAAATTTCATTCCTAGAAGACCCTATTATCCAACCAATCTATTTTTTAATGTTGTTTTTTATTAATAAATATAAAATTTATTCTTTTAAGTGTACTTTTTCCAAGAACAACAATTTTTATTATTCTTATTAAAAAACTATTAATTTTATTATCTATTTAATTTACTTAATAATTCTAATTACAAATTTTCCTCATTGCGTGTATCACCTGCATCAATCATAAAAAAATAAGTTTTTTTTATTCTCGTTTTAATGGTTCAGATATTAATTTTTACCAAAAAAAAAGAAAAAAATAAATACCAAACAGAACAAAGAAAAAAAAAAAAACAACCGGCAAAACAGAAAAGGTTCTTATACTTATTTCTCTGTTTTCATTTTTATTTCGAATTTTTCATTTGTTGAACAAAAGCATAAATACAAACCCCTTCGGCTACAGGAACACAAAAATAAAATATAAAAAAAAATTCAATGGAAAATAAAAGTATTTTCAAAATTTTATTCCCATACCACCACAACATCCCCTTTAAATTGACCGTTAATTTCTCTTACGGTGCAAAGAGCGTAGGAGAGATGATGAATCTCTCTCTCTCACATCTGACGAACAAAAAGCAATTCTAGAAAAGAAAAGAGGATTTCCAAATACAAATAAACGATAACAAAAAATAAAAGAACATAAAACAAAAAACATTGTAAAAATCATAAAAACCAAAACTATTAATTGGCATAAAATAATATTAGTTTTATTACAGAAAAAAATTATATATATAATTTTGTAAATGATATCAAATGAAACCCAAATAATTATTATATTTTATTTGTTTTTTTCTTTTATTACAATCATATGTATTTTCAAAAAATATTACAATATTTAATTTCATATCAAACATTGAATTTATGTGTTTCCCCTTGTATTTTCTCTGTGTGTGTATATAAATGTGTTTCTTTCAAATTTTCTTGTCTCAAAATATTTTTGTTTTTTTTTTATTTTTATTTTTTTATTGAAAAACGTATAGCAAACACGAAACATTGCGTTATTTAATGTATTGGCTTTTTGTTATTTTACTTTTAATTTCATTGCAATCATTCATCCCCATTCAAAAATATTTGTTTTCATAAAAATATTCTATATTTGTTTTCGTAGAAAAGATGAGAAGAATAACAAAAAAAGAACATTGTAATGAATAAGATCAAAATAAGTAATTTTATTTCTCATGTTAGGGATTATTCAATTTTTATGAATAGTTTTTGTGTGGCGATAGGAAATTGAATTCGAATGAAAACATCATTGTATTTTTCTAACGTATTTACCTTCGCAAGGGTATGTGAAAAACAGGAGCTTAGTTTCGAAAAAATAGCGTTTTGGGAGATTTCAAATCGATCTAGCGATGTCTGTCCGTTCGTCGGTATGTAAGGTCAAGTGTAAATTTTAGGTTTTTCCTTGTCCCCTTTTGCTTTTGTGGGAGAATGCGTATAAGAATATCTTGTCTTTTATTTAGCATTCATAACACCGCAATAATTTTGCGCCTAAAAGTAGGCAATATCAAAGTAAAATGACAATCATTGTCTTTGTGCATATAACTCCTCGGAATATTTGTTAGAGATCCGATATTCTTGCAGCGGCGTACGAATGGTGGTGCTCTTCCCCTGCATTTTCTTATCTTCTGGATATTTCACATGGAAAAGTTAATGTTTTGATATTTGGTCCCTCCCCGAAATGTTTTAAAAATGAATTTCGGTGTAAAAAAACTGCAACAAAGTCAAACGCCATCATTTTTACATTTTTTTTAATTTTATTGAATAAAAGCAAAAAATGTCGGAAATAGCATCAAATTTTAGAATAAGTTTAGATTTGTTCGATTTGGTAACCTTTGGCACGAATTATGCCCTTCAAACGGCCAATGAAACCGTCACACGCTGCCAGGATTTGCTCTGCGGTATTTTCGACCATTCCCAGCGAAGCGACACAAAAAATTTATTCAAATTTAAATGCTGGAGTTCTCAAAGGATAGCCACTTGTAGTTTTCCAGCCATTATATAAAGAAATCTCGCTTGAATTTTGCCACGAATAATTTTTTTCTGGAAAAGTAAACAATATAATAAGCTGTCACTGGAATAATTGTAACAGCTGTCGGACGAGAGGCTTAGAAAGGACAGCAGTCCGAAGTTGGTTGCAGTTTTTTCATCTCACCTTGTATATTACTGTATTCTTGATCAGATTATATTAATACTGAAATCTCAGGCAGAGCTTTAAAACTACAAGTATTTTCACAATTCTCCTGGAATGTTTCGTGTTCAAAATGGTTTATGGTTTAATGGTTTATGTTCAAAATGGTCTACGGGTTTCCAATTTTGATTTTTCATCCAAATTACTTCTGAATGTGCATTTTAAGCTCTTAGAACATATAAACGCTTTAGTAGAGAATATTTAACATAAGTCAGCTATTTTATATATATTTCCGAGAGACATAATTTTTGACATAGTTTTTTAAGGATACTTTTTCATATTTTTTTTTTTCAATATTTTGAAGGTATATAAAAGAATCTAACGTGAATTCATCTCAAAGTGAATATCGGATTTGGTCTGAACTTGGTATATGACAATAATTTAACCAAAATTAAATCAAATCCATAAAGCCCATCTCTAAGGGCAATATGGGTACTTCCTTTATGGTATCCATCTTCCTCACAAAAGAGTAAATTTTTTCCAAACATACAGGGTGAGATAAAAAAAACTACAACAAATCAAACGCCATAATTTTTTTTTAATTTTATTAAATGAGAGCAAAAAATATCGGAAATAACAACATTTTTTAGAAAAGGTTCAGATTTGTTCAAATTGGTCACCTTTGGCCAATGAAACCGTCACACGCTGCCCAAATATTGCTCTATGGTATTTTGGCCCATTCCCGGCGAAGCGCTTGCTTGAGGTGATAAACACTTTAGTATTTTTAGTACCAACCTTGCTTTACAAAATACTCCAGACAGAATAGTCCAACGGTGGTATCCGGAGATTTAGGTGGCCATTGTTCGCTGAAGCGAGGAACCTCATTTATAACCATTCTTGGGTGGCGCGTGCTGAATGTGATGGTGCTGAGTCCTATTGGAATAACCAAGGTCTGCGGCCAAAATGTTTGCGTGCCGAAGGCTTTAATACACCCTCCAGAATATTTTCGCGGTAATATTGGGCATTTATTCTGACGCTACGGTCGATTCATACGAGCGGAGTGCGAACATCGGCTGTTATGGCGTTATGGCCCACACGATCACCATGGTCGGCGCTTGAGTTCTGGTAGCCAATCGATGGTGCACATTTTCAGCTGACCTCTTTGGCAAGTAAACATGATAAATTTGTTTGTTACAAACTGCTGGACAACAAATGTTTTCTCATCGGAGAAAACCAAATTCGGCAGTCCACCACTTTCGGCCAAGCGAAAATGACAGCAGTTTGAAGTTGGCTGCAGTTTTTTCATCTCACCCTGTATAGTATATTATACTTAACAAATTGTGTGAAGCGCCTTAAAGTATGCAATAAAAATACGTAACATAAATGTAGAAAATTTAACTTTACATTTGCCATTAACATTATGTGTATACAAACCTTTAGGGCTCTTTTTATAGCCTTAACCATATATGTAGGGACCCCAATATCTTTAGCTACAACATAGGCATCCCTTTTGTGATATTTTATATAGAGCTTTGAGATTTTATTCTTCAATAGATTTGACTAATGTTGGTATTTTTCCTTCGCAGGGCCTAGAATACGGCTTCGCAGAAAATTTTAATATCCCTGTTCTGGGGTAGCGGCCATATATATGTACCTGCTGATTTAAGCTCATTTTGGGTTTACTTTCAAAATCTGCTAAGTCCTTCCTGTAATAATTTTTTGTGCTGCAAGTTTTTTCTGAAAAACCTCGGAAATCTAAGCATTTCTGTTCATATAAGGGGATAAAAAGATCAAATCCTTCCAGTACCTACCCGAAAAAGGTCAACACTTTCTAACATGGTGGGTATAGTTTTCATAAAGTGGTCGAATTTCGAAATAAATATATCGTTTGGAAGGATAATGAAGGAATACGTTATTCAGATCACACATAATTTTTACCCTTTATGACATACATTGTCTCTCAATTTGAAAATGTCTCAACTGAAGGTGGGAATACATAAAGCGCTTATTTGACTGACTTAAGTCATCGGCTGGTTTCTTCGGAAATAAACAAAGGAGCCTAGAGCCAAAATCGAACTAAGTCAACCCAAAACTCCTTTGTCCTTCTACGAAGAAACCAGCCGATGACTTAAGCCAGCAAATATGCGCTTTATGTATTCCCACCCTGACTCATACACATATGAATTTCACACATGTCATCTTTTCGTCACCTATCCATTTGATATTAATTTTTGGGTCTATTTTAAGCTTTGTTTTTGGGAAATCAATTTTCCGAAAAAAAACTTTCCTTCATTCACACACACACCCTCAAATATGTACATCAACATCCAATCGCAACAATGTAACATCTGTGTGAGTGGATTCCGAAAAGTTCTTCACATTTTTTCGAACTCTTATGATCTTATGAATATTCATTTTATGGCCAAACATAGCTACATTCCAAAAACGTAACATCAGTTTTTAACAAGTTTCGTTTTCTTACTTCATCTTCATCACATTGCAGCGCATTGTATCACAGCCACCATGCCAACCATTCATTCTATCAAAATCTCTTGACTCGAACTGCCATATATACTATCCTCCTTGAATCTTTAGGCTCTGTGTGGAGAGCGTTTGCTTTCCTAGTTTTTTCTTTTTTGGGCACTTTCATTTCATCTATGAATTTTGACATCCATATATATGTGTGTGTATGTGCGTTCGTTCGTGCCTTTGTATATATGTTTGTATGTATGTGCTAGTAGTTGTGTTTAATAATTAATGTAGTATGTGTATGACCTTTCAACTTTTATGTTATGTTTTTCATTTTTGGGCTGCTGCTGCTGTTGTTGTTGTGTTGATTTTTATCGTTTTGGTTGCCACCATCTTCTTTGGTGGCTCCTGTCAATATGTGTGTGTGTGTACTTTTTGCGTTTCGGTTTTTTTTTTGTTGTTGCCAGAGCACATCCGTTCCATCCATCCATTATTTATGCCCCATTGTTTATTTGCTGTATCAGTTTTTTTTTGTTGTTTGTGTCATTTCGTCCTTGTGTGAGTTATCCATTTCCGATCAGGTGTAAATTTGAAATTGTTTTTCGGGCGCTTATATACACATTTCCCGTTTTTTTTTTGGGGGAAGCCACAAGGGGATAACACATTTTTTAAACATGGGGACATACAAAGAGAAAAAGGGTGGGGAAAATAATATATAAGAAAGCTGGCCAGGACCCCGATGTGTTTCCCTTTGTTAAACAGTTGTGACAACACAGTATTTTTTATTTTTAATTTGCGCCCCAAAGTATGCTATAAACAATAATTAAATCGAAGCATTGACAACGTTTTATTCTCTCCACCATAAGGAGAACAGGATATTAATTTTGTCATCCTATACTTCATAATATTATTCGGAGTCTGCACAAGTTATAAATTCTTAATCAGCATAAAATTCTATGAAGATTGAGCCAAGTTGATTTATATCTTGAAACCCTGAGAGAAACCGCAATATTTAAGATAGAGCATTGAGAATTGGCACACGCATATTAAGAATAATTTTAAGGTCTACGAAATGGTTTTTTAAAGAGTATTTTTAAGGAAAATGAATAGTTTTTTTGGAGACTCTGAGAAGGAATTTTAAAGCATGCTTTTAAGGACTGTAAAGTGGATATTTATATGACTATGTATTGGATTTTTAAAGTATATTTTTAGGAGCTATGGATGGATCTCTTGAAGAAAATTTCAAGGACTATTACAGTTTTTGGCGTAGATTTTTAAAGAATATTTTTAAGGACAATTAAGGAGAGTTTTAAAGAATATAGCGGATTTTTGTGGACTGATATTTTTTAAAGTATATAAAGAAAAGAAATTATAGAATATATGAAAGACTATCAAATAGATTTTTGAAGTATATTTTAACGGGCTATGAAGGGGAAACGAAAATTTTTAAGGATTATTAAGTGTTTTTTAAGAATATTTTAAAAACAAGTTGAAGGTCCATCTGAACCTTTGAAGTGGATTTTTAAACAATATTTTAAGGAACCTTTGACGTTGTTTTTAAATCATATTGTTAAGGGAAGCTGAAGTACATTTTTTTATAAAATTTTTAAAGGCTATCGGCAGAGCTTTTGACATGAATTAAAATATATATTTTTAAGGACTAACCTTAACCTTGTCCTTGACGTCATTTTAAAGAAAACATTTTTAACATTAAAGCACTTTTTAAACAAGGAGCTTTTGGCGTAGTTTTTATACCCTCAGCCATAAGGCTACAGAGGGTATATATCATTTGATACAGCCAAAGTCGAAAAAACGGTTTTAGACCCTAGGTCTCTTTGGACCAAATCCGTTTTAGGACATTTGGAGTCGATCTAGCGATGTCCGGCCGTCTGTCTTTCTAGCTGGCTTGTGCGCACGATAACTCTCGACGGGAGTATCCGATTTGATCCAAAGTTGGTACATCGTGATATTATTGTCAAACTTAGATCGAGTTCGGAGGAGGGCACTATCGGTTCACTCCTCCTGGTACCTCCCACACAAAATGTCACAATTTTCAAAGAAAATAATTTATTGCACAGAAAGAGAAAGGATAATCCGATTTTGTTCCAATTTTGCGAATCCTAATATTTTCATCAGTGCTAGGTCAGGTGCGAAAATAGACAAAATACGTCCACTCCATCAGGTACCTCCCCCACAAGGGGTCAAAATTTTAAATAATTACAACTCTTATAAAATGTGATGTCTTGTGAGTGTGAATGTCTTCAAATTTCATACATCCCAATAATTTTATTAACCCAAGGTCTGGTGTGAAAATGGAATGTATCGGTTCACTCCTTCTAATACCTACCACACAGAAGGTCGAAATTTTTAAAAACATTTTTTTTGCACAGAAGGAGAAAGGATAATCCAATTTTGCTCCAACTTTGTGAAACCTAATATTTGCGTCAGTGCTAGGTCAGGTGGACAATATCCGTCCACTCCATCACGTACCTCCCCCACAAAGGGTCAAAATTTTGAATAATTACAACTCTTATAAAATGTGATGTAAGAGTCCGATTGTCTTCAATTTTCACACATCCCAATAATGTTATTAATCCAAGGTCTGGTACCAAGATGGAATACATCGTTCCAATCCTTCCGGTACCTCCCCCACAAAAGGTCGAAATTTTGAATATCCATTGAGCTCATAGAACGCGAAATAAATATCCGATTTCATTTAGACTTGGCACATCTGAATATTTCTATCAACACAAGATTTGTTATAAAAACAGTAGAGATTGGACCATCCCTTCTGGTATCTCCCCCACAAAGCGTCAAAATTTTGAAATACCAAAACGTTTATAAAATCCCAAATAAGCATCAGATTCTCGTTATATTTCACACATCCTATTATTTCCACAAACAAAAGATCTGTTGTGAAGATGGGATATATCGGTCCACTCCTTCTGTTACCTAACCCACAAAAGTTCAAAATGTTGAATATCCACGAAGCTCATAAAAAGCGAAATTAACATCCGATTTTCATTCTAGACTTGGTACATCCCAATATTTCCATCAACACAAGATCAGTTATAAAATGTTAGAGTTCGGATCATTTCCTTTGCTTCCTATCCCATATAGGGTTCAAGATTTTGAAAAAAACAAAACGCTAAAAGAAAGCGAAATAAGCATTCAACACTCTTCAAATTTTAAACATACAAAAGTTTTTGCTAAAAAAAATTCTGTTGTCCAGATGATAAATATCTGTGAACCCCTTCTGGCACCTCACTCACAAGGGATTACAATTTTCAATACTTTTATCTGTCATAACTTGCGAAACAAGTCAGCGATCTTTACAACTTCCTTTATCTAAATATATCCCTCTTTGTCAGAAATCTGAGATGAATATGGAATTTATGTTTTTCCATAAATTGGATATAAATGTTCGATTTTCTTGTAATTTAGCCCATATCAATATTTTTATCTGTATTGGATGAAGTATGAAAATGGAATACTTCGGTCGACAATTTCTGGTACATCACCCACATGTTGGCATTTTCTAAAAATTTTCGTATATGACATGTTTGTTATGAAATAATCCTAACAGAACTCAAAATATATTTAAATAATCGAACAATGGCTGAGGGTCTTAGTCAGTCGGCAAAACCGACTGATACTTTTTAACTTGTTTATATTAAGTTCACTAAAAAATAAAAAATTAACATCTTGTAGATTTTTGCGTAGTTAGCTTAAAACTTAAAATTACCAAAAATATTTTATTTCCTTTTTATAAAATTAGTAAAATGTAGAGCTGTTTAAATTTTGAAAACTTTCGTAGATAGTAGCTAAGTAGACGTAATTTAATTTTAAATATTATTTTTTCTCAATCATTTCATCTTCATATTTTAATTCTTTTTCGTATTTAGTATTATTTTTAATATTTTTCTAAAGTTTCAATAAATTTTTGTCACAAATTCTCAATAAAAAATCGATTAAAATTCTACTGAAAATCAAAATTTGCAATGCATTGTTTATGAGTTTCAAATCACTAAAACAAATTATTTGCTAAGAAAATGTTTAAAAAAAAATATTTTCAAAAATTTTAAACAACTCTCACGTTAGAAAGAAAAGAAAGCAATTTTGTCAACAACAACAACAAAAAATAGAGAAAAAAGAAAAACGTGGTATCAATCCTCTTGTCTTTTCTTTTCTTGCTGCAGGTCACAATCATTCCGGCAAGGGCCATTGAATGCAAGTAGCCGAAGTCAGTCGCATACCTATGTGAATTCCAGCATTTCAGCCAATCCCTTACTCCCAATTGATACCGGTTTGTATTTGGTTTTAAGTAGACTTTAAGTTCATAATTTTTGGTTATTTAATTTTTTTTACTATTAGTTTTTAAAATTTTTATTAATTATTTATGATTTTTTGTATTTTTTTTTTTTTAATATTATTTCAAAAATTGGCCTAAAATTTCAAAATAATTTATTTTAATAACAATTTATGTTTGTTTTTCCTAACGCCACCAAGCAGCAGCCTGGGATTATCGCAATCAATGCACCGACTCGATGACGCCTTCTCTGACGAAGAGGGCAGCGGATACCTTGGATCGCCGACAAGACAATCCTACCGACCGCAAGCATTCTCAAGTAACATTTTCTCTTCCCCTTATTTGCATTCTCTTCCTCACCATTTCGGATTTTTTACAGGTCACAGCAGCCCAGGTGGAGATCTATCAGACGAAGAACTATGCCTCGGAATCGCCAACCTCGGCGGAACAATTACACCACTCGGCAACGGGTGTGCCGGCGGACCATCAAATGAATGTGAATCGCTCTGCTTCACCACCGGGTCCGCAATCATGGACTTCACCCCAACACAGCAACAACACCACTCAGCATCTAACACACCAACCGCAGCGCGGCCACGATCAGGCTCGTGTGCATCAAAGCGATCACAATTTAGGTGAGTCCAAAATGTTTCAAGATATTTATTTTTATAGATTTCTTATTGCATGAGAAATAATTTTTTGAAATAATTTCTTAGGACAATTTTTTCAATTTGATTTGTAGTGAAAAATAATTTAAACTGTTTAATCAATTTAATTTTTTTAAATTTTGATCTGAAATACTTTTTTCAATATTTCGTTAATCCATTTTAAAACATTATTTTTTAAACCCCAATTGAATATTTTGAATATTTTTAAATGCTGCGACGACTTTGGTCTTCTAATATTAAAAGATGTGTCATCGCTTTCCTTAAAATCTTCTATCTTTAGAAGACTTAGTGCAGAATATTATCTACAGGTCTTCTATGGGTAAAAGATCTCCTAGAGGACCTCTATAGTTAGAAGATATTCTTGAAGTTCTTAATAGACTTGGAAACTTCACATGGTCCACAATAAATAGATGGACACTTAGAGCACTTCAGGGGACCTATTAAGACTCATGCATTGATAACACCTCTTGAATAGAGAATATTTTTCAACTGCATATGGGCAGGCTTCAAAATGATGCTTTATTCATTAATTAACCGTAGAAACCTACAGAAGGTCATATATCCATGGAAGACCTACAGATAGTTTTTTTTTTTTATTTAAAAAGAAGCCATCCAAAGGGACTTTCCGCCATAATAGACCTCTATCCATGGAAAATTAATAAAATCCACAGAATATTATCCACAGGTCTTCTAGGGAAAAAGATCTCCTGAAGGACCTCTATAGTTATAAGATGTTCTTAAAGTTTGTAATAGACTTAAAAGCTTCAAAAGGTCCCCGATGAATATATGAACACTTAAAGGTCTACAGCGGACCTTTTAAAACTCATAAACCATAAAATACCTCTTGAATAGATAATATTTTTGAACTCCATATGGGCAGACTTCAAAAAGATCCTCTATCCATGGAAAATCCATAATAACCATACGGAGGACCCTATATCCATGGAAGACCTACAGATGGTTTTCTGTTTAAAAAAGACATCAAGAGCGTCTTTCCACCATAATAGAGGTCTATTATGGTCCATCGAAAATCCATAAAAACCTACAGAGGGCCGTATTTCCATAGAAGATGGTTTTTTGTGTTAAGAAGACATCAGTAGATTACCTTTAGTAGACCAAATTATTCTATCCATTAAAGATCTTTTGTCCGTGGAAAATCTGTGGAATTCCCTAAAAGTTCTAAGAAGGGTTTCCCCTCTCTGAAGTATATCATAGACCTCCTCCCTGTAGGAGACCTTTCAATAACCGTTTCTGTATAAGAGACCTATTTTCTTCTCTATAAAAGGCCTTTCTTTTCGTAGGTGTCCACTCTACAAGAAACCTTTCGGGGGCTCCTTTATGAAGGACTATTTCTGTAGAAGAACTTTTTTAGATCTCCCCTCTTTAGAAGGTATATTCTTTGTAGGAGACCTTTCAAAGGCTCTCTGTTGGAAACCTTTCGAGGGTCCCCTCTCTATAGAAGATTGATATGTCTCCCATCAGTAGGAGCCCTTTCTATAGGATATCTCCTCTTAATAGCAGACACTTCAATCGTCTTCTCCTTTGGGCAACCGTTTCAAGACCTCTTTCCACAAAAATCTTCAAAAATAATCTCGACTCTGTAAAATAACTTTCAATATCCTGACTTCCTGACTTTATAGGAGATCCCTTGAAGGTTTTCTCTGTGGCTATTCTTCCTCCTCTCTTCTCTGCAGAAGACCTTTCTTAGGTCTAACCTCTGTGGAAGACCTATTGAAAGTCTTCTTTCTTGCTCGTTAGAGATAAGAACCCTACGAATGGCATTTATACGCAGACGAATGTCTCCTCTTTGTTGGTGACACTTTAACGATACATTTTAAAAGTCTGGCCTTTTTTGAAAACCCTTCGTAGCTTTCCTCTCTATAGGGCCCTCTTAAAGATTTCCCGTTATGTATCCTCACCATTCTTCAAGGCCCTCCTTTCTATCGAAAATCTTTCAAAGACCTCCACTCTGTAGAAGACTTTTGAAATAACTTTTTTGAGGACCTCCTCTCAGCAGCTAGACCTTGAAGATCATCTTTCTTTCTCGTCGCTGTTAAGGGCCCTACGAAGGGGTCCTCTAAAGACCTCTTAAAGATCTCCGCCCTCTAGGAGATCGTTATGTTTCCTCTCCTTTCTCCAAAGTCCTCATCTATATTGGAGGTCTTTCAAAGGGCTCACCTCTATAAGAGATATTTTGAAAAACGTTTTTGAGCACCTCCCAGCAGGAGACCTTTGGAAGGTGGGAGACTTTTAAAAAGGATATCTTTCAAAAGTTTTCTTGGAGATATTTTAAACATCTCACTTCTGTTGGAAACCCTTTGAATCTTTCCTCTCTTTAGAGACCTCTTAAAGATTTCTCGATATGTGTGCTCTCCTTTCTCCAAGATCCTTCTTTCTATCGGAAATCATTCAAAGAACTCGCCTCTGTAGGAGACTTTTGAAGATACCTTTTTGATGACCTCCTCTCAGCAGGAGAACTTTTCAAGGTTTCATCTTTAGAGAAGGCCTTAGGGAATCTTTGAGAAGGATCTCTGCGATTAAGTGGTCTCTGGAACGTCCCCTGTGTATGGAAGACCTTTGAGAGATCTTCTGTTTATAGAAGACCTCTCTGGAAGATCTTTTGTACAATAACACATTTAGAGGAGACCATTGGAGGTCTTCTTTAAATAGAAGAAAGAAGAAAGGTATAGAAACCCTCTGTAAAGAACTCCGGAAGGTCTTCATTATACAGAATACCTGTAAAATGTACTTTTTTTGTAGAAACCTCTGAAAGGACTTCTCTGTATAAAATATCGCTGAAAGATCTTCTATTTATGAAAGACCTCTAAAAGCTCTTCTTTTCTAAAAGACCTTTGGAAAATCTTCTTAGCATAGAAGACCTCTAGAGTGTCTTCTTTACATAGAAGACCTCTTACCACACTTTTCGGAGGTCTTCTATACAAAGAGGCGTAGAAGGACCTTGGTGGGTCTTACTTGTATAGAAGACCTATGAAACGTCTTCTGTGTATAGAAGACTTCTGAAAGGTCTCCTTTTTATAAAAGACCCAAGAAAGATTTTCTAGGTATGGAAGATGTCATGTTGTTTGTTTAAAAGACCCCCTTTCTATAAAATAGGCTATTCTGTATATTAAAGACTTCTAGAAGATATTTTCTATATGTAAGACCTAGAAAGACCCTTTAAAGGACCATAGAAGATCTAGCGATGGTCTTTTTTCTACAGAAAACGTTTCAAAAGTCTTCAGTCCGTAGAATGCCATGGATTTTTTAAAAAAATTCCTGTCTTAAAATACTTCTCGGACCTCCTTTTTTTAGGAGGCTTTAGATGATCCTCTGTTTACAGATATCTTTCTAAAAGTCTTCTGTTTATAATACACATTTAGAAGATCTTATCCTATCTTTTATATATCTATTTATTTATTAAAAATATTCCTGATTATAGAAGTCCCATAACAGGTCTTCTTTATATAGAATCCCTTAGACGGTCTTCTGTTTTAGAGGGCCTGAACAGGGGGTCCGAATTCATTATTTTTTGTCTTATTTTCTACACCCCAGAAAAGTGATTTTTTGTTATAAGTTTTAGTGTCTAGCATTTTTCTTTTGAAAAAACAAAAACAAAGTGAAAACCTCCTCCCCCAGTGCATGCCTTACAATTTTCAGTTTCGAGTGTTTTCTTTTGCGGAAAAAAAAAGTTTTCCTTGGTTCCATTATGTTTCGTTACGGTTTGTATGTTAACTTTGCCTCAAAGGGAACGATTTGTAATCAATTTAATTTCCCTTTCCCAATCATATTTTTCCAAAAACAAAAAAACAAACATGCTTTCCGGAAAAATCCAAATCGAACCAGGTCTGAGCCACTTGTCCCACTTGTACAGCAGCAACACCCCTCGTCGAGTCTCAGTGGCATCCCAGGCGTTTGTCCCTGTGTCGCCGCCGTTGCAACACAGCAACAACAACAATGTCAACACCATCACCACCAACAACAGCAGCAACAACATCAACAACAACACCAACAATTACCTACGCTCTATCACCACCAATACGGTGGGTCTCTCAGTGGATCTCAGCAGCTCTATGGAATTGGATCAGGAGGAGGAGGAGGAGGAATTGGAGTTGGAGGACCAGGAGCCGGACCTGCACATGGTGGACCAGCAGCATCAGGTGGAATTGCTGGAATCGGATTTGCCCGAGGAGGAAGTGGATTCGGACTTGACTCAATCTACCATCAATCGGGAGAGTATGCATACGGCAGTATCGGCAGTGGGCCCGGCCTCATCGGCGGTGGTGGCAACAATAATTGCCCCTCCTCCGCCGCATCGGTTACCGGAGTCCCCATCTCACATGGAGCCGGGGGCGGCGGCGGCGGTGGCAACACATTATAGCAGTACCAGCTATTCGATGTCTAAACAGTGCATGTTAAATAATAACGCAACCTCGACAGAGACCGAAACAGACAACATTATCTACTCGGACATACACGACTTGCATCCCTACAAATATCCGGACTTTGCAAAGACCTCATCTTCGTCCAGCATTAAGCTGGAAAACAAACTGACCAACAGTGAGACGGTCAATTTGAATGATCGCAATGATATCTATGCCACGGTCAATCGCAAGACCAAGGCCAAGTCAAGGGAGAAACATTTCTCCGATGAGTTCATTGATGAGAGTATCTTGGCCTATACCCGCTCCAAGCAGTTGGGTATGGCTGCGGATATACGTATGCCGGTTAGTTGTAATACCTTGACAGATCATGACCTCAACGAGAGGGGGGATACGTTTTCGAGCTCATTGCTGCAGTATCAATATCACAATGACTTAAATCATCCTTCGGACTCGTCCTCTTCGTATTTCGGTACAGGCTTCAATACCAAGCGTTATGTGAACGCACTGAATACGGAGAGGGTGAAATTGGCCTTTTCGGAAAATTACCTAAATCCCTCGATGGATTCACAGAGTTCGACATCGGTGAATAATATGCCTAGACATACACATTCCTTGCCTAGAAATTCCGAGTTATCGGGAGTAGATTCTGTAGATAGTTATGATAGTCATTATTTGACCCATCATTCGGTGGGTCATTTGAATGCAAAGGGTGGCGTGGTGAATATACCGCCCGCCACATCATCTCATTTAGCTTATAGATCGGCCATGTATCATCATCATGCGGTGGAGCAGCAGCATAAGATGCAGCATCAGGTGGATGATCGTAGTTCGTCGGGTTCGCCATTGGATCGTTTTAAGACATCGTCGGAGAAATTGGAATATCAAATGTCCTCCTCGAATTTGTATTCCACGGCTTCGTATAACAAAACCCCGCCGGTGGGTTATTCCAGTGAGAGTCGCGATGAGGAGGAGGATGAGGATGACGATGATGACGACGACGATGATGAGGAGGATGACGATGAGGAAGAACGGCGGGCCAGAATGGAGAACATATACGACCAAGTGGAAAAGGAGTCCTGGTTGAAAAGTTCTTCTTGCAAAGATCTTTACGATTTCTCCCACTACGATCGGGAACAATCGAAACCGATGACCGCCTTTGACAAGGAATTCTTTTCATTTAATCGTATTGATTCTCCGGTCACGCGCTATGACGATTCACGGCACTCCTTGTACTTCACCAAGAACCATAGCATAGATGCCACCCAAGATTTTTCACCCCTGTCCCACACCAAGGTCTACTCCTCTAGTTATCCCGGCAGCACCTACAACTCCCAGCTAAATCATAGTCATCATCGCGGCCACCATGGCCACCATCGTGGTGGCTATGGCCATCACGTTGACTACTGTGGGTCTCAAGATGATATTTCCCAGGACAGTTATGAGCTATTGGAAAAATATGATATTGATTTCTTTAGTGGTCGTCGTCGTTCCGAAGATCATATGCGTTCGTGTTCATTGGATTCGGGTAATTATATACCCACCGATGATGAGTCGGTGTCGGAGCATCACAAATATCGTTCGGCCATGGATGTGAAATGTAAATCGGCCGCAGAGCTGATGAATGAGATATGGGACATGGAGGATCCGAGGTATTTGCCAAGGGAAAAATTGTCGGTGAAATCGGATGGTAATTTTTATAAGAAAATCAAGGGTGGTAATTTGTCGAGGACTTCGAGTCAGGAGTCGCGGTCGGATATATATGAGACAAAGATTTCAAGGAGTTCGGATTCAAGTAAAAAGTCTCGGGACAGCCTATATCACACGGATAGCAAGAAGTCCAGGGAGACTACCAAATCGAAGAATTCTGAGGTCTCCAGCCAGGATTCCAAGGAGTCTTTGATTGGCGACTATTTGGGTAAGAACTATGAAATGCCCACCACCACCGGCAAGGGTTACAAACATTTGAGTAAAAAAGAGAAATTTGAGAAATTCCTGCAATCCAGCCAGGAATCCAAATCGGATTACTATGATGCCGTGGAAACAGTGGAACCTCCCGATGGTCTGAGTTCCCGGCCCAAGGTAAAGTCCCATGATTGCCTGCTCTCCGATACCCAGGGTTCGTCGGTGAACAGCTCATTCTATGACAGTCGTGATACCTATTCCACCTTCCCCAGCAACAAATCGGCCAAGACCTCCAAGGTCCATTCGATTAGCCTGCAAAATGTTGAAATTGAACGCAATGCCAAATCATTTGGCAGTAAGTCCCCCGATTCGGCCAATACACCCAAACGCAAAGAGGAAAAGGAAATACAAACCAATGATTCGATAGATCAAACGGCTCCCTTCAAAAAATCCGATTCCCAGTCGTGTAAAATGTCCGCTTTTCGCCGCCGATCGGATAGTGAGAATATTTTCAGTTTCGATCGGGATCGCATAGAGTGCATACAAAACTATGGCAAGCAGTGGGAATCTCCCGGCAAGGAGGAGAAAACCAAACAAAGTCCCGAATACCCCTTGACACCGGAATTGGTGTCGGAATTTGAAAAACAACAATCCAGGGTGATGAATCAGAAAATCACCCGCAAAGAGGAGCTAATGGCCAAGACCCATTTCGAGGAATACAATCCCATTATGGTGCCGCTGAACTATGCCCATGCCACGGTGGAGAGAACCAAAAGTGATCCCAACTCCCTGGCCAATAGGAATCGTTTGGGCAGCAATAGCCGCCGACATGTCCTGATGCATCAGAAATCCATTGATCTCACACCGGCCGATTCCAGTGATGAGGATTATATTTACAAACAAATACCCAGTGCCCCGCCTTTGTGTAAGGCCCATGGCAATTTTGAAATACCCAAATGTTACGATTCTCCGCTAAAATCGGCGGAAATACCCAAAATGGGCTTTGAAATGCCCAAATCATTTTTCCGGGAATATGAACGGCGTTTCACCAAGGTCCTGAAAGAGGATATACCCTATGTCCTGCATAAACGCCACATAATGAATGGCACTGCGCCCTCGCCGGTGGAAAAGAAATACAGCAAACCCAAGTCTCCAAAATCACCCAAGTCTCCGAAATCCCCCAAGTCGCCCAAATCACCAAAGTCTCCTAAAACCGAGGCGGGTAAGGGTTTGCTACAACCCGACACAGACTTTTTACCCGACATTTTGGATAGCCTGCTACCGGCAGAGACCAAGGAATTTTTGTTTACCCAAAACATAGATCTGTCCAAGGTGGATCCCATTACTTTGGAGGTGGATAAGACCATACCGATAATACAACTTTCCTCACCCACCAAACGAGGAGATATTACCAAACAAATTGAGCCCTCGCTGCTGGAGAAACTCAACAAAAAACTAAGTCAAATTGAAAGCGATTCGGCCACCAGTTCCAGGACAGAGTCTTTGCAACAACAAAAAAATAAGTTGGAACAAAAACAAATTGAATTGATACAAAGTCTAAGAGCGGAACTGGCAGCCAATGCCAGGAAAACCTTGAAGGCCCGGGTTATACCCAAAACGAAGGTTACGGGTAAACCGAAAAAAGCCAAGACTCGTATAACCTCCTTTTCATCGGATGATGAAAGTCTCGATTCAGATGATGTCTTTGGTTCGGCTGAGGCCATACCAGATCGCCTGGAATTCTCACCACCCCAGTCGAGAAAGGAAATTGAACCAATTTTAAGGATTGAACAAAGTCGCCTCATTTCAGCAGCCTGGGGTAGGGGCCAGACCATGAGTTCCACCGAAATTGAGGGCTCGCCACCTCAGTGTCGCCGGCTGGCAGAGCTGGAAAGTCGTTATCATACCCAAAAACTGGATCCTCACTATGCCAATGCCAGTGAGTTGAGACGTATCTCAGAACGTTCCATATCCATACCCTCATCCGAGGATGAACCTCCACACATGCCCTATCGCTCACGCATGGATGAGTGTACCAATGACTATCAGAGGAATGAGAATATACCATCGCCCATACTGGAGCACACCGAATTCTTTAGGAGCAATGATGATATCTATGAGACATGTCATGAGGAGAGGATCACCGAAATGGGCATTGATTACACCCTCAAAAAGAAGACCTCTTCGATGGCCACGACGTCGACAACCCGGGTGGATAAAACCAAATCCGCCAAAGTCAAGCTACTCGATGAGGTTATTGATTCTTCCATGGTAATGCGCTCCAAGGGTCATGCTCCCATACTTTTTGCCCATGCCAGGTTAAATCTTTCCGAGGGCTCTGCCGTGTCGCTGCAAAGGCAAAAATCTGCCCTGGAATCACCCACCACGGAAAGGAGAACCAAGAGCTTGGATACCCCGGTCATATCACTGCATCGTTTGCCGCACATGAATGCCTTCTCGTCCAAAGATGACACGGTGGGCTTTGAAGAGGAGGCGGAGATTTTGGAAGAAAAGTCTTTGGAACAGGCCAAATCGGCCCAGGATGAGGACACGGCGGACAGTGTACACTCCTGTGCCGGCTCCATACCCACCCAGACGTCGTATGCCTCGGTGGCCAAGGACTCACTGCTCAGTGCCGTGACCATAGATGATGAGGAGCTACAGCTGCTCGATCAGCTGAAATACATTGAAAAGATTGCCCTGCAGGGTGTGAAAATCAAGGATAAAAAGAAATCCAAAATGAAGTTGAAGAGTGGAGATCATTTGATTCTGAATATACCCAAGTATAGGTTTACCGATTGGTCGCCATACAGCTCGGCCAATAGTTCCAGGAAAACATCGCCGGGTGTTTCGCGGGCCAGTAGTATTGAGAGTACGGGCAAGGGGAAACTAAAACTTAGTATGGGTGAGGTAAGTGGTGGTGGCAGGAAGGGATCACGCTCCCGACCCGAGTCGAGAAGGACCAGTGCGGATGACATCAAAAAAGAGGGTGGCAAGGGTAAGAAAACCAGTCCCAAGGAAAGGCCAAGGAGTATTGAAACTCGACGTCTGAGTAAGGATAAAAGCAAGAGCCAGGAGGAGACCGAGGCCGATGTGGCCAAACGCAAGGAACGGCAGCAGAAACTTTACGAATCGGCCATGAAGCAGACCATTACCATGTTGAGTCCCGTCAAGGACACTTTGCCGCCCTTCCCGGCCCCGGAGGATAAGATATCGGTAAAGACGGAGGGAGATAAAATCATAATCGAAACTGAGTTCAAAAGCAAGGCCGAAGACCATGTCCTGATTGCCAAGTCGCCCCGGAAACTGGATACATCTCTGACCAAATTCAGTCGCAGTTTTGATGAGGGCCGCAGCCCAGATAAACTGGACAAGGCCAGTCGCAGCTTTGAGGATCGCAATAAATCCTTTGAGAATTCGGAAATGTCCGATGTGCCCGATGACATGGTCATCAAGTCGCCGAAGAAGATTGCCAAGAGCCAGGAGCTGAAACAGAAAATCGAAGGCCCGGTGGTGGTGAGCAATAAGATCGACATCAAATCCAGTAGCCTAGAAAAGCCTCCACACATTACAGAACCTCATTTGCTGGGTGCCGAGGTAAAGGCCCGCAGTTTGGATGACAAAAAACCGGAAGTGGTGAAAAAGCAGGAGGAGAAACCTCCACTGCGCAGTGCCATTGGCGACAGGCGTATGTTTGCCCATCAATACAATGTCCAGGAAGATATTGATATGCAGGCTGTCATCTCGGAACGAAGATCTTTGGAGATATTGAAGAGGTCTCTGCCCTCCGAGGATACCAGGGACAGCGACTGTACCTATAGTCGCAAGGCCTCAACGGCCGATAGCTTGGATTCCTTTGTCTCGGCCGATGATAGCCACTCGCCGGCCAGTAAATCACCCATACCCCATCAGGAGGGTGGCTATCCACATCGAGTGCCCACCATAGAATGTGAGGAGGCAAGCATTGAGGAGGATGACAGCTCCAGGCATTTGAAGGTATCGCGCATGGATACAAATCGCTTGAGTTTGGATCGGAGTCGTAGTGATGAAACCGGCTCTTGGATGACAGTGGAATGCGACGAATTTGTGGGTTCCGATACCTCAGAGAATGAGCCAAGAACACTGGAACCAGATCGTAATGTCCTCGAGACCCAGGCCACTCTGGATGATGCTGTGCCCCTGGAATACTCCAATTGTGCCACACCCACATCGGATTTGAATATTTTGGTTACACCACCCAATACCAGTCCCATGGCCGATAAAAATATCCTGGAATCCTTTGAAAAACAACAAGCCGAACAGCAGCAACAGCAGCAGGTGGAGACGAAACGTAAACCCCTGCTGGAGAAACAAAGTGACAAATCCAAGAGTTCCGATTCCTGGACCAGTGGTGAAAAGGATGTGAGCCCGGCCCGAGGAGAAAAAGGCGACTGGAGTCTGTCCGTGAGTGGTGGCAGGGAAAAAAGCTCTGTGGAGGAGGAATCCAGTGTTAGCTGTTCCATTGCCCGACCCTTGGGTATTTCCCAAGATTTTGGAGATTTGGATAACAAGAAATGTCAGGAGTTAAAGGAGAAAATGTTGAAACTGGAGGTGGATGCCAATGCAACGGCGGCGGATGTGAAGTTCCACAGTCCCTCGTCTTCGAAAGATGTCACGCCCACCAATGAAACGGCACCCATGGAACCCCTAAAACCGGTGGCTAAGAAACCCACCACCCCAACGCTGGAAAAACAAAGTCCCATTGATTTTGGCAATAGCATGGAATCCTATTTGGAGGCCATAGAGGAGAAGGCCAACAAGGAAAGTAGTGGGGCAAAGGGAGAACAGGAGGTAGCTACTCCCGCGGGACCATCTCCAAAAGAGATTAAGGAAAAGAAGTTACCAAAAATTGAAAAACCCGCCAGGAAATTGGCAGTCAACAAGGCCGAGGGAGGAGGAGGGGCAGCGGGAGAAAAAGCCAAATCTGGCAGCAGCTCCCAGGAATCCAAATCTAGCTTTGATTCCAAAGGCTCGCTGAGTGTGGAATCTCGTGGCTCTTTTGAAACCGAAAGCAGTTCCGGATCCATGGGGGCAGCCCATCGCCGGGGCGAGTTGCTGATGAAGGAACAACAATCCACCTGGAAACCATTTCCCATTGAAAGCAGCAACAGCAGCAGTACCGATGACCCCTGGCATCATGTGGAAACGGATGGAGGTTATGAGAGATTCGATACGAACACAAATACCCAGAGGGACTCCTCGGACAGTGAACTAAAGGAGGTCTCACCGGATGAGCAAAAGGAAAGTGATACCAGTTTCCAGGATGAACTCAACGATTTCCCCACAACCTTCGGTTATCCGGCCATGACCAGTTCGCTGAATGGCATTGGGGTCAATCCCACAGATATAATTGGTTATAGTTCAGGATTTACCCTGGGAAGAACCCTGTCAAGGATATCCGAACGCAGCACAGCTTCGGAGAAATCTAGCATGGATGATGACAAGGCCTCCACACATTCCATGAGTATCCATGAAGAATCCATAGGTTCGGCAACTGATCATCAGGCCAGTCTTAGCTCGGATTCGAGGAGCAATACAAATTTGAATTACATATCCGATACGGATCGTCGAACCTCGGCAGAAATGCCTGATATTCCCTGTGATTCGGCAACGGGAGATCGCAGCAATAGCAGTTTCAATGAACCGAAATCGCCGACTAGAGTGACGGGAAGATTTTCCGTTACCCATGTGGATGAGCAGGGAGGTGAGGGTGGCGAGGATCGTCCTACCCTGATGTGTCTCTCCAATGCTGGGAGCCAGGATTCCGAGGATTGGCCTTTGCCGGAAATACCCTATGATCATGTGCCCGTAAAACCCATAGATTCTTTATATGAGATACCAGATTTGGATAAACCTGTGCCTAAGTCCTTCTGCTGGAAGGCTGGAATGTCATTTCCCTCAGAGGATTCACAAGATTGGCCCACACCACCCTCCAGTGCAGGGGGTACCCCGGTGGTGGTGGAAGACATTGAAACCTATTTCACCTCTGAGGCCCAAAAGGCGGATCAAGTTATGGTGGAGTCGTTTACCACCACCGAACGCACGGACGATGAGGGGGAGGATAAGTTATCCCTTGAAGATTTTCCCATCTCCCCACCAGAAATGGCCAAGGTAATACCCTATGAGGATACAGCCTATCTAATGTCGGCGGCCTTTGAGGACAAAGATTTTGGGGCAGATGATTATCAGCATGATGCAACGGCGACATGTCTAAGTTCGACATTGAATGCCGCCACATGTCTATCGAACTCGTTTAATGTTTCGTGTTCCTCCACCTCGCCCAAGGGTCCTAGGGCCACATCGTTAAGGAAAGATTCCAGTGCAGAAACGGTGATTATGTCTCAACCCACAAGATCGCCGGCGCCCAGGTCTCCTCTCTCCGAGGATGAGGTGTTCTCCAATGATGATGTTTTTATGCCGGGAACCATAAAGGTCCAGTTATCTCCCGATGAGACCAAGACCCAGGAGTATATAAGGAAACTGTCGCGGGGTTCTAATAACTCGGACACCTCCATTGATGATATACTCTCGCCAACCACGGGTACGGTGAGACATAACTATGAACATCGTTTGAGTTCGGGTAGCTGTCGCAAGTGTAGCCACTCCAGCCATTCGGAGGAGGATACCAGTTCCATTGGCACCGATTTGGATGGCACGGTACGCATGGGTATGCAAAAGAAATGTACCCATAGCTCTCACTCGGAAGATACCTCCATAGGGCTGAGCATATCCGATTGGTCGACGGGCACCAATACCGTTAGGCAATATGCCAATTTATCTGGATCGGATAGCCTGTCGGCTGTGTCCAACTTATCCTGTGCCAAATCGGAAAAATCCAATCAAACCCGCTCAAGTTTGAGTTCCATAAATAAGTCGGCAGAGAGTCTGTGTGACAATGGCTCCTCGGATGGTCTGCGCTATGATATGCTCTCCAGTTCGGAGACAGATAAAATGTCCGACACCACATCGGCCACCAAGAGTGATGATACCACGCTGACGCTAACGGAAATGGCCCAAACCATGTCGGAGTGGTCTACCTCGAGTAGTCGAACTCTGGTGGGAACCGCCCCCGGCGAGGTGGGTGATCAAATGAATGGTCGCCGGGGTAGTTACATCGACTATCAGCCTCTGAAATATCACAAAACTGGAAGCAGGGAGAAAAATCCGGAGGAGGAAGGAAAGAGGGGTTCCCTTCCTCAGATACATCGGCGCAGTAGCAGTAATGGTCTACAGCGTATGAGCAATGAAGATGTGGCCCAAAAACCCTCGGGATCTGGAGGGAAAACCGGTGAGCCTGCCAGGCCAGGCATGCCGGTGCGTATTACCGGAAAAGATGATATGGCAGAGACCACGGCGGCAAGGAAACGACGCTCCCTGGAAATGATGTCGAAACGCTATCAAAGCCAGGAGTTGTGCTCCGAAAGTGAATCCTTTGTGGAACGACTATATGCCCCCAGTGAGAAGTTAACCGAACGTTATCAAAGTCAGGAGTTTGTGCCGCTACACACGGCCCAGCCCAGTGGCCAAGGGCCACCAGCCACAGCACCCAAACCCGTCAAGGGAAAGGCGCCACAACCTCCCGTTAGCAAACCCAAGGCCCCACAACCACCACCCAAACCCACAAAACCCAAAATGTCAGTGACACAACCCCTAATGCAGGCCCTGCTACGGCACATGAAGGAACCCGGGGTGGCCGAGGCTGCCGCAGCCCAGGCAGCGGCCGAGGAAGAAGCTGCCGCCGCTACTGCAGAGAAACAAAAGCAAACGGAAGAACCCAAAAAAGTCAAACCTCCACCACCACCCATACCACCCCTGCCGCCAATTACCTCACCCACAGATCTGCCAGAAACTGAAATTGGACCACCGGGCGAAAAGCCCCTGGCCAAACATCACAGCTACGACGATAAAACTCTGTCCAAATCCCAAATCAGGGAATACAAAACCAGCAAAGTAAGACAATCGAATTCGTTCCATGAGCACATGCTCTCTCAGTCGCAACAATCATCGATGGAGTCCACGACGCCGGCCCGCATTGAAGAGGAGGAGCAGGAGGCAGCAGCCACCTATGCCGAATCCTCTACCGTTACAACGATCACAACCACTGTCACCAGTGGCAATACAACGAGCAATGAAACTTCCTCGCCCATGCTGCCCGCCCGGGCGGAAAAACTCATCAAATGTTCCCCCTACTATTCGAGCAGCCTAAGCTCCGAATCACCACCCAATCAGTTGATACAAAAACCTCCACGCAAGGGTTCCATATCACGCACCGCACCCCTGGTCAAATCACCGCCCAGTGGCAATGACACCGACAGCTCGGTGGATGTTCGCGCCCAAGATCCCAAGCTAAGGACGCGTGGCTATCGCAAGAAACGACAAATCACCGCCAAACGTGTACGATCTTCCGAAAGAAATCTCGTTGAACAGGAAAGTTCCGAATGTTCAGAGGGTTACATGCCCGAAATGGACTCTGGAGGTTCAGATCCTTCCTATCGACACAGCGAATACTATGAGTTCGACGAAGAGCTGGAGGAACGTGAACAGGAGACCGATGAGTATGATGATTATCCGCAATATTCGGGAGTGGCCTTTTCATCAACATCATCGGCCTTTGAGAGTTTGGACATGGCCACGGATAATGTTGATGAAATGGGTTTTCCACGTTACGATCGCTTGAGTCACATAACCAATCCCATATACCAGCAACAGTCCCATCAATTCCAGCAACAGCGCATGGCTGCAGCTGCAGCTGCAGCCGCTGCCGCATCCTCTAGCCAGAGTTGTGGCGGCGGCTTGGGCAGCAGCAGTAGTGGTAGTAGTAGACCAGCACCAGCCAATCATCCCATGCCTCCACCGTCTGGGCAACCCATTAAACCTGCTCGCACCAAAAAACGCCAACTAAAACGTGAAGACTCGGTAATGGGTTCCCAGCAGTCCTCCAGCACGCCCTATAGCTCGGGGGCCAGCCAGTATCATGGTCGCTCCTATTGCAATCCCGAAGAGAGTGAATTTGAAACGAAGGGTGGTCTATCTGATGATATGGCCAATAGTAGTGAGGACAGCAACAATAGTTTCTATCACTGCACCGGCACCATCAAACGTTCCACGGCAGCTGCCATGGCCGCTGCTGCTGCGGCAGCCGCCATCAAATCGGCAGCCAGCAGCAGTGGCAGCAGCACAGCCAGTAGATCGGTTGACTGCGTTGGCAGCGCGGGTGGTGGTGGTGCCACGTCCAGTGGTGGTGGTGTACGTGATCAAAGACGTAAATCCAAATCAAGTGATCTCGATTTGCCATATCCGGATTTTCTATCTGACTATGAAACCGAACCCATAGAATATGAACGTTTTGCCTGTGGTCTAGATATACGCGTAGATCCACCACCGAAATTCCATGATTCCGATGATTTGAGTGATCAGTGAGGTTAAGGAAGGGAGGGGAACTTAACTGAATTGTGAAAAAACGGAGGGTTGTTGATTTTTTAGCTCCTTATAGGGTTTTAGTTATAAAAAGAGAATAAAATATTAAAAAAATGAGAGAAAATAGCCAAATGAAAGAGAGAGAAAAAAAGAAAAATACAAAAAGAAAAATAACTAAAGAGAGGGAAAGAAAGAGAGAGAGAGAATGGAAAGATAGATAGTTACTCCAAAGCAATGATGGATTATCCAAATTTCAATGAAAGTCCGATAGAAGAACCTGCAGGAAGTCTTCTACGTAAAGAAAACCTGCAGGAGGTCTTCTACATATAAATGACATACATAGAGTAGAAGACCTTCTTCTACTTTTAGAAGACCTACAGAACGACTTCTACGTCTAAAAGACCCGCTGAAGCTCTTCTACGTCTAGACCTGCAGAATCTCTTATACGCATAGAAAATCTGCAGAAGATATTTTAGGTTTGGACGGCATGCTAAAGTTCGTCCACGTCTAGAAGATCTGCAGAAGGTCTTCTAAGTCTAAAAGACTTGTAGAAGACCTTCTAGACTTCAAAGACCTGTGAAACATCTTCAAAAGGTCTCCTTGCCTAGAATATTCGCAGAAGGTCTTCTAAGACTAGAAGACTTGTGGAGGGTCTGCTTGGCATCAAAAACCTGTGGAACGTCTTCTGAGTCTAAAAGATCCGCAGAAGGTATTCTACGTATAGAAGATCCGCTGAAGGTCTTTTAGGTCTAGAAGACCTGCTGAAATTATTCTACATCTAGAAGACCGTCAGAATGTTTTCTAAGTCTTGAAGTCTTGGAGAGGGTATTCTAGGTCTAGAAGACCTGCAAAAGGTCTTCTACGTATAGAAAATCTGCGGAAGGTATTTTAGGTTTGGATGACCTGCTAAAGTTATTCTACATATGGAAGACCTGCTGAAGTCCTTTTATGTCTAGAAAACTTGTAGAAGATCTCCTAGACCTCAAATAACTGTGAAACGTCTTCAGAAGGTCTGCTAGTCTAGAATATTCTCAGAAAAAACTTGTGGGACGTCTTCTAGGCCGAGAAGATCTGCAGAAGGTCTTTTAGGTATTCTACGTATAGAAGACCGGCAAAATGTTTTCTAAGTCTAAAAGACTCGGAGAGGGTTATCTAGGTCTAGAAAACCTATATAAAATCTGCGGAAGGTATTTCAGGTCTGGACGACCTGCTAAAGGTGATCTACGTCTAGAAGACTTTTAAAAGGTCTTCTAGGCCTCAAATACCTGTAGAACGTCTTCTAGGTCTAGAAGATCCGCAGAAAGTCTTCTAGGTCTAGAAGATTTGAAGAAGGTTTTCTAAGTCTAGAATACCCGCAGAAGGTCTCCTTGTCTGAAAAACCTTCAAAAGGTCATTTAGATGTACAGGACATGCAAAAGGTCTTCTATGTCTGAAAGAACTTCAGAAGGTCTCATAGATCTGAAATAGCTGCAGAAGGTCTTCCATGTCTAGTAGACCTACAAAAGGTTTTTCAGAGCTTCTACGTTTAGAAGGTCTTCTATCTACAGTAGTCCTGTAAGAGGTCTTCCATTCATAAAAGTTCTTCTTAAGACGGATGACCTTCACGTCTTCCATGTATGGAATCTTCTATCTTTTTTAACTAAGGAGGGGTTCTTCTATCCATAGCAGATCAATATAACGATTTCCATCTCTGATTTATAAATATAATAGAACAAATGCGAGAGAAAGAGAGTTAAATTGAAAGAGAGAGAGAGAGAGAGAGATCGAAAATTACTTCATAAACTTCAATGTTGTGCAAATCCAATCCAATCAACCTACTACAGAGCTGTGGGAAAATCTTTCAATTCCCCATTCACAGCTCTCCAGAATATCCGCTTAGGTCATAGTGTTCCGTGAATAGCAACTATATAACCTTAAAATTAACCCACATAGCAAAACTGTAATCATCCCTTTGTAATAAAATACTCAAAATCGATAAAACGCGTTCATGTAAAGTAGGAATCCAAAAAAATATTAAATAGGGTTTTAGTCCCGAATGTGTAGTTTTACCAAAATAATCTCTTAATGTGATAGGATATAAAATTGAAGGAAAACATAGGAAGAATAAATGTTTTTTGTTTTAATGGTGGTAAACTTGCCTTAAATTTATTTTCGGGATATCCAGAATATGTTGCGTTCCTCATGGAATCTGAGGTTACTTAATGGCCTGACTCAGAAGCGAGTTACTTTTAGGATTTTTAGGGTTTGAGAATTTCTAAAACCAAAAATCTTCTTGATCTACTCTATTTTGGAAAAATCCTTTTAAGAAGATGACTATTATATAAATATATAGAATATTTTCGTAAGTAAAATACCAATAGTTCTCCATTTGAGGGCGTTTGGCTGTTTTTGATACAGAACATCAGAATTCGAAAAATCAATTTATCATCCTTCCATATATTGTGTTACTTGGGCTAAGATCTTCTTGGCGGACTTTCTTCATATATTCAAGTCCAAATAGGAATGAATTTTCTATAGAAGGCATATAAATCGTCCTGTAGCAGAATATATGACCTGGTTATGTATAAAATCTTATTCAGTTCGAATACAGAAATTACCATTTGATCTTCAGGAGTTCTCCTTAAGCTCGTCTCTAAAAATTGTCTTCAGCTGCGCTATTTAGATACACTTCAGACACTTCCCTTTAAAAGACATGTCGTCTATGGACCTTCTGGACCTTCTCTCTTGAAGAAGGAACTGGAGATATAATTGAATTTTTTATAAAAGAGGCTTCAACTACAGCTCTCTGCAGGTCAAGATTTTTTCCAATAATTTTGATACTCTTTTAAATAAAATGATGAAAAAATGACAAGAAAAGAGGCACTTATGTTCAGCTGAGCGGAACTTTTAATACCATTCACCATTTGGAAGGAACTTGAAAAAACTTTAAAAATAAAAAAAAAATCGTCGACAAATACCGTTTGAAAATTGCTATTGGTAGCTACACGGAGATTAGGACCTGCATACGCAGGTTTTCGACATAGACTGTAGTATCCATAAGGACTTTAAAATACGAAATTTAAAGCAATTCCGTTAAATTATGTTGCTAATATCAACAAAATGCTGAATATAAGGAGAAACCGATATAGGGGGGCTATGCGAAGACCTGGACCTGTAGAGGCAATTGTCTGTCAGAGACTGTAGTACTCGTTATGAAGTGCAAATACCAAATTTGAAATCATTCCGGTGAATAATGTAGCCAAAATATACCGAATATGGGGAGGTACCGTTATATGGGGGCTATACGAAGTCCTGTACCTGCATAGACAATTTTCTGTCACAGGCTGTAAAAAAGATTCCCTGCAGCCCGTCTATAAATACTCCCTTTAGCTCGTCTAAAAAAGACTTCTTTTAGCTCGTCTATAAATACTCCCTTTAGCTC
Source organism: Musca domestica (assembly GCF_030504385.1). Lineage (NCBI taxonomy): Eukaryota > Metazoa > Arthropoda > Insecta > Diptera > Muscidae > Musca > Musca domestica. The sequence continues at coordinate 11,840,183 of NW_026712272.1, read as the reverse complement.
GTCTAAAAATGACTCCCTTCAGCTCGTCTAAAAAAGACTCCCTTCAGCTCGTCTAAAAAAGACTCCATTCAGCTCGTCTAAAAAAGACTCACTTCAGCTCGTCTATAAAGACTCCCTTCAACTCATATATATAAACCTCCTTCCGAACGTCAAAAAGGACTCTTTCTGACTTCTTCTATAAAAATTCCCTTGAGCTTGGCTTCAAGAAAGCTTCATAGAATTCGAATATTCAAAATTCCTTGTACATAACTACAAAGACTTTCCAGTCCTCCGTAAGGATTTCTTCGGGAATAAGTTTATATAATCTTGAACTTCTATAAAATTGAGGTCTGAGAGGCCTTAAAAGACCTCTACACCATCATTTTTTAAACGAATAAAAAAAATTAAATAAAAATATTCCCAATTTCTACTTCAAATCTTCCAAGGAAAACAAGGATGCTATATGTCTAGATTTATTCTACTGATGGTCAACATTAAGAACAAATAATTTTATTTAATAATAAATAAACAACAAATGAAAAAAACTACTTAACAAATGGAACAATATTACAATTTTGTGAATGACGACAACAACAACAATTCCTTTTTAATTCCCAACCAAAATAAAATGTTTAATTTCTTTGAGACTGATTTTCATTCCTCTTGAAATAAAAAAAAAAAAACAAAACCAAAACAAACAACAAAACGAAAACTTATAACCAAACAAAAAGTTTTAAACAAATATTAAGAAAATCGAAAAGGAAATAGTCTAAACATTTAAACCTTTTTTTAATAAATAAATAAAAGAAAAATAATTATTGATATTTTTAAACTTTGAACATAACGAAAAAAATAGTATTCCCTTTGGAAATCCATAAAGAAAACAACTATACCGAGGTCTACAATAATCAATGAAAATAGAATAAAAAAAATTATACACTCGAGAAAATACATGTGTGTTGTCAACAAATATATGAAAATAAATAGAGAGAGAGAGAGAGAGAGAGAGAGAGAGAGAGTTCCAAGGGTGCGAGATAAGATTTGAGGGGATTTCTCTTGAAAAATACATTTTTTTAAATCGATTAAGAAATCGATTTTAAAATAAATATTTTAATATAAATTAAATAAAAAATATTTAATATATATAGATAAAAAAACTGCAACAAAGTCAAACGCCATAATTTTTACATTTCTTTTTTTTAATTTTTTTGAATGAAAGCTGTCGGATGAGTGGCTTAGAAATGACAGCAGTCTGAAGTTGGTTGCTGTTTTTTCATTTTTTTCGAGATAACATCCGCTTGAATCACCTTGCCCCTCCGGGGATCTTCTCTCACTACTCTAATAAGATAAAATTGCGATCATAATATATTCACAAGAAATTTTGAAACTTCAAATGCATCACTAATAAATTTACACAATAATAACAACAAATAAAACACAAACAACTACAACCAACTTGCATACACACACTCACACACACATACACACCAATTTTAAAGTAGCGTTGTCTGCGTAGGTTAAAATCCAATGAAAAATGAAAATTAAATATTTAATGGAAAAACAACTGATAATATTCTAAATAATTTAAAAATTAAATCAAGATGACAGAGAAGAACAAAAAAAGAAGAAATATTTAATTAGGTTGCGTTATCTATTTATAAAATAAATAACAATAACAACAAAAAATTAACATCAAATTTGTTCCCATAATAATAATAATGTTGAAAAATTACAAAAATTATTTTCAAGTGAAATAATTTTAACAACAAACACACAAACATATAATGCACTGTTTATTCATCGAATAATGAGAATTATGAAAAGACGAAGAAGAAGAGGAAAAAACAAAAACAAAGAAGAAAATGAACTTATATTAAAACAAAAACAAACAACAAAACTTAAAAAGGATAATTATTTAAAACTCAACAACAACAAAAAAAATGAGAAACTAATGTTATTTTAGGTTTAGTCAAAAGAAAAGAAAACAAAAATTAAATGAAAGAAGTGAAATGAAATAAGAAACATAACAACTATGACAAATAACAAAATTGAAGAAGAAAAAAGGAAAGGAGAGGGTGTTCGAAACCACAAAGCAAAACGTAAATTATAAGAAAAAGAAAAAAAATTATTATTATTTTCAATTATTATTATTGAACTTTTTTTATTTATATAAATTTAAGTTAAAATAATTTTAAAATGTTAATTTTTTTATGTATCTTTAATAAGTGTTATTGTCCTTAGATGAAAATCTATTACTTCTGTCCTCCAAATTTACATATTTTCAATTTTTTTGCAATATTGAGTTTATTATTATTTTTATTTTTTTTTTTTTTCTTTTATATATATATTTGTATTAATTTATTTACATAAATTTAAGTTAAAATATTTTAAAATTGTTATTTGCCTTTTTTTGCTCTTTAATAAGGGACATTGTCCTTAGATGGAAATCTATTACTTCTATCCTATCCATACACATAAAGTCACGAGTGCTATCAATTTTGAATGTTAATATATAGGTCTAAGTGGTCCATATCTAGGCACACGAACCCACATAGAAATACGTTTCGAAACCATTTTGTGGGGAGGTGGCGCCCAACCAGTAAAAAAAAAAAACAAAAAATTCGTAGAAACAGGTGCTATTAATGTCAGAATAGAAACCTTTTCGGAGTAGGCCCGGGTCTCTCCATGCATCTCTATCAAGACATATTGGTGAAAATATCCAAATTCTAAAGGGATTATGGACTATAAAGTCAAATATTTCCAAAATTTATTTTACATTGAAACAAACAAAAAACATTAAATTCGCCGGGTCGATTTTTTATACCCTGCACCTGTGGGTAAAAAAAAAAACATTTTTATATAAAAGTATCTGAATTCACATGTGTTCCACTTTAAACTATAAATACCAGTAAGACCGTTTGGATAATGCTGTTAAACTTTTCCAAATACCATATAGTTGGTGAGACCTTTACATGGGGCCCATACCAAAACGGGAACCTCCATACTACAAGGATTGTCATCTACCATCAAATCGTCTTACATACCAAATTTGAAACAATTTTGTTGATAAATGTGACTAGGATTATCGAAATACCGAGTATCGGTGGGTATCGTTATACGTGTGCTAAAGGAAAACGTGGACCTAAATTTTCAATGTTCTGCCGCCGTAACTAGAACACATTATGACGTAGAAATACCAATTTTTGGACAAATCCAAATGTAGCACAAACCATCAAAACACCAACTATCGGGAGGTACCGTCATATATAAGTTATACAAAAACGTGGGCAATACAATGTTTCGCCACCGGAGCTAGAACCCATTACGAACTACAAATAACAATTTTTGGATAAATCCATGGAAAAGTGTGGCGAAAATCATCAAAATACCGAATATCGGGAGGTACCGTTACATGGGAGCTATACAAAAACATGGACCCACACATACTATATTTTGCCATCGGAGGTAGAACCCATTAAGACCTACAGATACCAATTTTTATACAAAACAGTGCAAAAATGTGGCGAAAATCATCAAAATGCCGAATATCTGGAGGTACCGTTATATGGCGACTATTCCAAAACGTGGACCGATATATCTCATTTTCAATACCAACCATCCTAGATACAATACAAATTGTTCTGCCAAATTGTGAAAATTGTCTACGTCAAAAAGTCAAAAGTCATTAATATCTCATATATTTTTTAAAACGAATCGAGTACTTAATATAGCTCGAACTTTTTCCGTGGTAATATCCATTTTAGACTCAGGTCTGGGGCGAACATGGCAAATATTGGTCTACTGCTTCTCGTACCTCCACCCAAAGGGTCAACATTTTAAATGCCAATAATTCTCAAGAAATTTTCTTCAAGCTTCACATATCCCAATAAGTTGCCATTGGATCTCGCATGAAGATGTGTCGATCGACTCCTTCTGGTACCTGTCGCACAAAGGGTCAACATAACCCTCATAAAATGCGAAATCATTCCGCAGTCCCATTACGGTCTAAAACCATTATTTCGATGAGGCACATTTTGCGCGTATCAAATGATATATACCCTCTTATGACTGAGGGTAGAATTATCCTTCGAATTTCAAAAATTTTACATGAATCTTTATATTAATATTCAATAACAAAGCACTGTGTATTATTTTAGTTCTTATTTAAACATTTATTTAGTTTCTACTAAAACTGCTTACAATTATAATAAACAATTCAATTTCACGATTGGCAAAAATATAGTTTCCATTTTAACAAATCAAAAATATCTTTAATAAATCAAAATTCTTTAAGGTTAATTTTATTAAATTTAATATTACAATATTTAAAAAAAATATATATGTAATCAAAAATTGTGTATACTCAATTAATTTCCTACCTATTAATATAATAACTTAATTTATCAATTATAATCAAAATCTTTCAAATCTTCCTACATATAATCAAACTAATTAATTTAATTATAAATATGTGTCTGTGTATATTTATTTAGTCATAAATAGTATTTATAATTTAGTTGTGTCTTTTAGTTTTTATGAGTCTAAGTTGAATGTTAGAAATCTAAAAAGGTGAAGTATGAATGAAAAAAAAAAACGAAATTCGAAAACAAAACTTGCATTTAGATTTTAATTTTAACAAATTTACAAAAAAAAACAGAAAACCAAAACTCTTCTTTGTAGATTATTACATTTACAAACCAAATAACAAAAACCACAACAAAAAGAAAAATGAAATTACTCTAAATGGGGTTAACGAGGGGCGGATGGTGTTGGTTTTTGAATTCTTTCCCACGGAATGCATTTTTTTCTAAAGAGACAAATCCTTCAAACAAATCCACCAATAATTGAGGAAAAATAATTAGTGAAGATGGCAACGCGAATGGGTCTTTTTCGTACCTTGTGTAACCTATGTTGCATATGCAATTGATGCAAAGTTTGAAGTGCTCTTTTGTTTTGCATTTTGTATAACAATTAAGCGACTTGAAACAATTAATTTTCCATTTTAGGGGTCTTATGTATGTAGAATATATATAGAAGCTTGAAAGAGTAATCATGAACGGCGAATTTTACCAATATTTCTCGGTCACTTTAAAGCAATTTATTCAATAAAATGCAAAAATAATAAACACTACACCTATATAACGTGGAAAAAATACAATTTTGAAAGCGATCTTGGAACAACTCTAGTTTAGAATAACCCTACAATTTTTTCGAATTTTTTTCCAGATGTAGTTATTTTTACCCTGATTCCGGCAAACTATTTTCTTCTTGGCGGGCGGCCCGGGACCGAAAGTCCGGGTTCAAGGCCCGGCCTGGACCCGGATCTACTTACTCGATATAGTTATAGTCAAATTATTTTTTGGACCCGGAAGTTATAAGTTATGGTTCGGAAGTTATAGTCAAATTATTGATTTTTTGCACCCAATTTTTTTATAAAAACCCCAAAAAGTCGAAAAAGTGTTGGATAGGTATTTTCATAAGCTTTCCAACGATACCTATATTGTCTATATCTGGTAAGTGGATCCGGGTCTAGTCGGGGTCTTGAACCCGGACTTTCGGGTCAAAAATCTGGGGTCCCGGGTCCGTCCTCCAAGAAAAAAAATGTTTCCGGGATCAGGGATAATAAAAATAATAGAGTTAAGCCGCGATCATGATATCTAATATCTCCTTCGGAATTATTTTTTGGGTAAAAAAAGTGAAAATGGGAAAAATTCCGTGCGGAATAATTATTCATGATTGGATATTCAAATATGAATATATCAAATTTGAATATTCAAGACTTCTGGAGAGATTTCTATTCGTAAAATACCTCCTGAGGATCTTCTATAAATAGAAGTCCTCTAGAGGGTGTACAAAATATAGAAGTCGTATTTAATATCTTGTAAACATAGAAGACTTCCATACATAGAATTTTAAGAAATTTTATAACAAATCCTTCCCCAACAACCACTCCCCCCTCCAACACCCCTCAAAACGAGTACTACAATTAGTTAGGATTTAGTGCCAAATTTTAGATTATATACAAATCAAGAAATTATATATTTAAAAATTAAAAACCGAACAAACGAAATGAAGGTTTAATTATAAATGTTATAGAACCCAAAAGCAAGTGGCAAATTAACAAAAGAATAAAAACAAACAAACGTTTATTAAAAAAAGTGAAAAAAATATATTAACAAATTTAAGTAATCATTCTTATTATAAGAACTTGTACCTTTTTCCTGTTATAACTAATGATGCCAGAATGAAAGTGAAATGAAAAAAGCATTCAAAATGTTCAATATGTGTCAAAAAACAAGAGCCAAGAAAAGAAATTTAATTAAAAACCATATATAATTAATGTAGAAAAACGAATTGGATTGAAGCTGAATATATTTTAAACCAAAATGCTTTTTTATATTGTATTGGAATTTTTATAATTTTTGTGTGGTTTACAAATATTATATATAATTAACAAACAATTTATTTTAACTTGGCTTAAATGTTTTAATTCCAAGAAACAACAAAAAAACATTAAAATGCAAATTTTAAAAAAAGTCATTAACTGGGAAACAAGGCAGACAGTTTAATTTGTTTTGCAAAATCAGTATTATATTAGCAAACCAAATCAAGTGTCAATAATTTAATTGAAAAATGAAATCAAATTTAATTTTTTAAGTATTTCCTAAGGCAAAAAAAAAAAAAAATAAAAAAAATAACTTCCATTAATTTAGAAAAAAAGTTATTTACAAATGCATTATCTTTTGTGACGAATTTTTTAAACACCATTTCCATTAACACGTAAAAAATCTAAATTAACTAGCAACAAAACTGCAATATAAATAAAATAAAAAAAAAAACTTAAATTCTAAAAACTTTCACAAAAAATAAACTAAAATAAAACGGACAACAGTTAAGAATGCAAGTGAAACTAGAAAAGACAACCGAACAATTTAATCAAATCCCCCAAAAATTTATTAATCTACAAAAAGAAATAAAACCAAAACCGAACACAGAAACTGAAAAGCGAAATGGAAAATAAGAAAAATAAACGAAACAAAAAGAGAAAATAAATAAAAATTAATCATTAAAGAAAAAAATCCTGATAAAGAAGTTTCAATTTAAGAGGGGAAGTAAACATTCCACGAGGTCTTTCTAGGGGACTCGCAGATGATATTCCTTCATTTTTATTGAACCATTTTTGTGGTTAGTTTTTACATGTTCAATTTCTATGTTAAAGAGGGTAAATCTCCTTTTTCTAATAGGTTTTCAATATGCAAAAATTGTCCATAATCATCAAAGGCCCCCCAAACAGCTGTTTCCCATATTTTATTTGAAAATTTCCATTTCTTATTTCAGAAGTTTACCATGGCATCAATGGCAATATGTCATTGGATCGGCGAGATCTAACAATTGGCTCAGATAAATCTTCATCGCTATCGCGGTCCGAGGCGGGTACCTATGATGTTATTCAGGCAGAGATACAACATGCCAAGCGGCATGAATTGGCCACTGGGCAGGCGGCCGTAGTCAATACAAATGGTGCGGTAGGGGGAGGTGGTAGCGTCAGTGGATCAACGAATGCAGGCGATAGTGATGCTGAAGGTAAAAAGAGGGTAAGTTAGAAAATTACTGACATATTAAACAGATTTTAATAAGCTTCCTTACCTACTTCGTAGAAATGGCCCACCGAAAAATCCTACTTCCTGGCCAAGGAATTACTGATGAGCGAGAGGACGTATAAGAAAGATTTGGAAATTTTGAATACGAATTTCCGACGAGAACTCTCCGAGGATGATGTGGAAAATCTACAACCCCTCTTTCAAATGTTGGAATCAATGGCCCAACATCATAATGTCTTTTTGCGTGATTTGGAACATCGCCTGGTGTTGTGGGAGGGACGTGGCACCCATGATAGTCATCGCATTGGTGATGTTATGCTACGCAATATGGCTGTTCTGCCGATCTACGATGAATATGCCCAGTCGCATGCCGAGATACTGCAGTGTCTAAATGATATGTATGAAACCGATAATCGTTTCCAACAAATCTACAAAGAATTTGAACAGCAGAAGATATGCTATCTGCCTATTGGCGAGCTGTTGATGAAGCCATTGCAGAGAATGTTACACTATCAATTGATATTGGAAAGTAAGTGGAGTTTTCCTCCCCTCAAGACTCCAAAGTACAGATTCTAATTCTTTCCTTCCCTTTGCAGGACTTTGTGACTTTTATACCGAAGAGCATTTAGATTCTACCGATTGTCAGGCGGTTTATCAACTCCTATCCCGCACCAACAAACACATACGCGATCTTATGCCCGAATCGCTGAATTTCATTCACCTGTGCGAACTGCAGCGTGATGTAAAGGGATTCGACAAATTAGTACAAAATCAACGACGTCTGATACGTCAAGGATGTCTGCTGAAACACTCCAAGCGTGGCCTGCAACAACGAATGTTTTTCTTATTCTCTGATATTCTTCTCTACGGCTGCAAATCACCCATTGATCAATCATTCCGCATTCTTGGCCATGTACCGGTTCGATCTCTGCTGACGGAAAATGGTGAACATAATTCGTTTTCAATATTTGGTGGCCAGTGTGCCATCACTGTGAGTGCCTGCACCACGGCCGAGAAAACTCTGTGGCTAGCGGAATTATCGAAAGCGGCAGCGGATATCAAAAACAAGCCCCATACCCAGCTGACTTTGACAAATCTGAAAAATTGCAGTGAGTATTTAGTGTAATTGCATGAAGTTTATGTTAAGAGTAGTAGTTATGATATGTTGTTGTTGTTATTCTTGTTCATCTTTTTTTCTGGCTGCCAAGAAAAGGACGATGTAATGCCAAGTAAGAAATGCTTTGTAAACTTCCTAACATCCCTCTACTTGAAATTGCAAGTGTTGCGTCCCAGATGCGATGCTGCGGCGAATGGTCAAGGTTAACAAGTCTTGGAATTTTTGTTTTTTGGATCAATTTGCGGATCAGTCATGCTTCATTTTAGTTCAGTTAGCGAAGGGTGCTTCATAGGATGTCAAGGGATATTAATCATCGATCCTTAGAAATGGATTCCCAAAAATGAGATTTTAAAATAAAGATTAATAGAAATTCTTTGAGAACAGAACATCCTTGAGAAGTTAGATAGATCTTTCTACAAAAGAATGCTGGAAATGAAACGAAATTTGAATATTACTTTTTTGGAAAGAAATTGGAATATTTCCAACAAAAACCCGCCGCGCTGTATACAATGTTGTTTGGATTCCGTTTGTATTTTAGAAAGTGGCCTTTCAAGATTATAGTTCCAAACTCCGATGTTGTTCCACAGGCTAATCCACATCCAAACCTTTAATGGAATCAAATTATTGTATATTTTAATTGCGTAATTTTATAAAAAAGAAAACGAATCTACTTTAAATTTGCGCCAATTTGCCAAAGAAACAGGGTATACTAGGTACGAAAAAGACCTATCAGCGTTGCCATCTTCGCAAATTATTTCTTCATCACTTTCTTAGACGAAAAATATTTGCAACACATCAAAGAATTTTTTAATTAAGAAAACATTAATTTATACCACATTTCTAATTAGTTATAAACATATACAATGTTTTTAAATTATTTTTGCATTTTAACCCAATAATTGATTAAAACAAGCCAACATGGCCATGCAAGCCATCAAGAAACGTTCATAAAGTTGGCTGTTAAGCGTCGTATTTTCAAATTTCTATAATGCTCCATAGACTTATCAACATCCAAAATGTATATTCCAATGCTAATATTATAAATTTTGTTTATTAAAACACTTTTAGTTCTTAATTCTTAAAAAACGATAGCATTTCCAACTTGCAAAACAACTAGGTTACACTAGGTACGAAAAGGAACCATCAGCGTTACCAGCTTCACAAATTATTTCTCTTGAATTATTTATGATTTGAATGGTCTTTCAAGACAATGTTTTCCGTTGGAATAGAATTCCGTTAGGATGTTCATCATAGGAATGAAAAAGTCCCTACTTCTCCAGTTTTTTTTTATTACGATTAACAATGAACTTTTAAACCATCCATTACATCTTCCATATCTCCTACAAACATTTATCATTTATATTCTAAAATAATCGTTTCTCTTCTCTCCTCCTACAGCCTCCTCCGAAGAAGGTCTCGATCTGTTAGGTTTGACGAATGGCAATGGAACGATGACAGCCATGCAGATACTCGCCCAGCAACAACAGCAGCAGCAACAAAACAAAACACCACCGTCAAGAAGTAATACGGCCACACACGTCTGTTGGCATCGTGGCGCTACCGTCGGTTTGGGCGATCATCTCATCTCGGCCGAAAATCAACTTTCCGGTTATTTGTTGCGTAAATTTAAGAATTCCAGTGGTTGGCAAAAACTCTGGGTTGTCTTCACCTCATTCTGTTTGTATTTCTATAAGTCGTATCAGGATGAAGTAGCGCTGGCCAGTCTGCCTCTGTTGGGCTACACTGTCGGACCGCCCGGCGTTCAAGATGCTGTACAAAAGGAGTTTGTATTCAAGCTTTCGTTTAAGAATCATGTGTATTTCTTTAGGGCGGAAAGTATACACACATATCAGAGGTAAGTTGAAGCGGGAGAAGATGAAGTAGAATAAGTGTTATAGAAGAAGGTCAAAAGCAGAGGTGTGGAAGATGTTTTATTTACAGAAGATCTGTCCATAGGTAACCTGTATGGGGTCTTTCATATAGAAAAATCACTCAGAAGAAGGTCAAAAGCAGAGCTTTGGAAGATGTTTTATTTACAGAAGACCTGTCCATAGTATACCTGTAGAGGTATATAAAAAGCACGCAGAAGGCTTTCTGTTATAAGAGGAGTTTCAAAGGTCCTCTGTTTCTAGGGAAGACCTTTTAATTGTTTTTTTTGCGAATTTACAAGACTTTTGAAAAGTCTCCTGTGCCCATAGACCCATTTTTAAAATATTTGATGTCCATAGAAGATCTTTCAAAAAATTTCTGTGCCCATAGAAGATATTCTTAAGGTCCTCCTGTATTTAAAGAAGTCATTTAAAGGATTACAGACGACCTTTAAAAGGAAAGGCACGCACGCTGTTTTAAGAGGAAATTTTAAGGTCCTTTGTTTCTAGGAAAAAAACTGTTAATTGTATTTTTTGCGAATTTACAAGATAATTGAAAAGTCTCCGTAAAGCCATTTTTAAGATATTTGATGTCCATAGATAGATTTTTATATATATTTTAAAGATTACAGGCGACCATTAAAAAGACTTCCAAGGAAAAAGAAGTTTTTTTAAAGGTCTTTTATAGAAACTGAATTTCTACAAAATTAATTCTCTGGGTACAGGAGACCCTTAAAAGGCCTTCCATCGTTTCCTCTTTGTATATTAAATATACTTATAAAGATCTTAACAGGACATGCCGAAAAATGTCTTTCGAAGCCATATTGGGCGACCCAGCTGGTAAAAAACCAAATTTGCAAAAAGTTCAATAAATTTGAGATTTGTAACCTATTCGGAGGCGCTCTGAGCCCCACCTTCTCTCGTCGTACGCTCCTGAAATTTATGAATTTATAAAAAAATCGTTTAACGATCCTTTGCTTTAATAAAATATTCTCGGAGGCCTCTTTAAAAAGACCTTTCCAACGCATTTTTAAAGAAGAACTCCAAATGCCTTCTCTTCATAAAGCATCCCCACCATGCCTTCTCTCTGTAAAAACATTTTTGAATGGTTTCTGCATTAATAATTTTTATAATTACTATTTTTTCTATCTTCCCTTTTTAGATGGCTGGAAGTTTTGCGCAGTACCACCCAGACCCAGGATTTTAAAAATATTCATGCATCAGCTCATAATTAAGGAAAAAAAGGAACAAATATTCAACGAAGTACGAACCTGATTTAAAAAAAAAAAATAAATTGAAACCCCAATTCTCCAATGTTTGAAAAACATCACGGATGAATCCCGCAATCCAAACAAATGTACATCCCAATGTACCTAAATGAAAATAAAAAAAATATGGAAAATACCTTGAAAAGTCTTAGCAAACAAAGTGCCTTGAAGTATTTTTGAAAAATAAAATATATTTTTTTATATAATGACAAATAAACTCATTGTTATAAATATTTACACATATAATTTACAGAAAAAATATGTATAGGTATTTAAGAACGAAGAAAGTTTGTTTCCAGGCGACAAATGAAAATTAGCGAAGGGAGTCACCCTTTTAAAATCCAAAACTTTTGTTTTTATATTCAAAATAAAGGGGCAATACGGCAGTTATGCCATTTATAATCATAAAATGCTCCAATATTTAAAAAGAAAATCTTCTATTTTTTCCCCACGAAACCTTTTGAAAAGTGGGGTTATGTTTATTGAATAGAAAGGTATTTAAAATAGACATTGAATTCTAATTTTCCTCTATTTTGCATTTCTATTTTTGTGTGTAAATATTTAATATAATAATATAATCAATTGTTTTCTGTTTTCTTTTTAAAAAAGTACTTTAAAAGTAACAAGTCCAAAATCATACAAAAATCATACAATTATATTAACCTTATTGCAATATCAAACAACGCCTAACTACAAGTATACGTATGTACTTTATTCAAATCTAAAAAAAATATAAATATATAATATAATAAAATAATATCGATGTAACCTGTTATATGTCTTCTAAATATTAAGTTCAACTTGTCATACATACAAATATAGTATACATATATATCTATTTTATATACATTTATATACATAATAATAAATAGCTCGATAACAAATCTATTGAAAATCCTTAAAACACCCCCAAAAAAACGAAGAAAAACAACTTCTTTGATAAGTGGCCTTAAAAAACGATGCAACCTTATTTCTTTAATTTTATTTTTATTTAAAATAAAAAATCACACATAATTTTATAACATAAACTCTATTTTCTCCCAAAAAATAAATACAAGTTTTATCATTCATTCTAATAGAAAAGTTAAGTATTATTTTTCTTTTTGTATGTATTCTATAGGGTTTATAATATACATATATATTTTATGCTAACAACAACTTTTACGCTGATTAAGAGAAAACGAAAAATACCAATTTACATTTATATATTAATACAAATAAAGATATATAATATGAATAAAAAAGAAACCTAAAAATGTAATTATTTTGTCTTGACATAGTACTCTGACAACGATTGGACCAAAAGTAATTGGTATGCAAAAAATAGCCTTAAATTTGAATATAACAGGGCACATTGGATATGAGGTCAAATATAATCCATTTGATGCCAGTTGTATTGGTTAATCTAACTCTACTAGGGCTGAAGTTATGTGTTATCAAGTCCTTGAGAATATCTTCTGCCTATCAAAGGTAGAAAATTTCACTAAATATATGGCCAAAAATCGAAAAAGGTTTTAAACAAAAAATTGTGAAATTTTGAAAAAGAAGTGGTGCTCGAAATACAGGATGAGATGAAAATATTATTCCAGTGATAGGTCATTATGTTGTTTACAAGCGTACAAAAGCATTTTGGTGAGAATATTCCGGAAAAAAAGTTATTCGTGATGGAATTCAAACGTGATAGTGTGATTTCTTTATATTTGGCTGGAGACCCACAAATGGCTATCGTTAGAGCACTCCAGCATTTAAATATGAATAAATCTTTTGTATCTCGTACCATCGCTCGTTACCGTGATACTGGTAGCGTAGCTCGACGTCAAGGAAGTGGACAGACAGAAGAAATCAGTAACATCAGCAGAAATGGTTTGAAAAGTGGAGAAGCGATTTGATCCAAACCCGAGTCGCGGTGGCCGATAAATGGCTCGTGAGCTGAACATATCGCAATATTCCATTCGGCAAATATTGAAAAATGAAAGAAAATAGACTCAAAAGAGCTAAAGAGTTGCTTGGCTTGGTCGAAAGTGGTGAACTGCCGAATTTGGTTTTCTAATACGAGCCAAAGGTGACCAATTCGAACAAATCTAAACTTATTCTAAAAGTTGATGCTATTTCCGACATTTTTTGTTTCATTCAATAAAATTAAAACAAAATTAATTATGGCGTTAAACTTTGTTCCAGTTTTTTATCTTACCCTCTACACCCCATGTAGCCATTTGGCTGAGGGTATAAAAAACAACGTGTAGTAATTTTTCATATTATTAAGATTAAGGTTTTTTCTTGAATTTCATCCGTTTGCGTCGGAGTAACCTAGAGGAGAGGGCCTTTTCTTTGAAAAATATTGTCTATAAAAGTATGATATTGCCGACCTTCGAACTCGACAAAAGTTCGATACAAATATTACGAACAGAACAGAGAAACATATATCAACTCCAAAGGTTCTACATTGAATTTCCTCTGCAGAAACAAAGCTGGTGGTGGCATTTCCGACCGATTACAGTCCATTGATTCTATGCCACTGCGTCGGCGATAATATAATTCCTACCATCCTAAACCTAACTACCCTTTCTCTAAAAATTCTGCTACGGACTTTTTTCTTCCCATTGCAAGAGGTTGTAATCAAAAAAAAAAATCTGATAAATAATGAGGCAAGAATACTGTAAGTGCAGCAACTTAAAAAAAATCTGATAAATAATAAGGCAAGAATACTGTAAGTGCAGCAACTTAACGTCATGTCATGTAAACTCCAGACACATCCTTATTCGCATACAATAGTTTATGCCATTCAAAAGCGCGTTTTTGATCCGGAGGTAACTGAGTTTTGTAATAGCAATTGGGCTGATACAATACATACAATCTGGAAGATAATTTTTGCCAAAAGATGATGTGCCTTGCTTAACACTTCCGATAGTCATTTGCGACAGCCCACTGTCTAATTTGAGGTAAGATTTATGCACATGACATACTCGATCGAAATTGCAAATTAAATCTAAAAAAATACACAAATATTGCCTTTGCGCCCTCTCCAAATCTGGCATACCCACCCTTCTCCAAACCTTTGACCTCTTCCCATTTTCCCAAATTCCCCAACCAAACTAATTACAAATCATTTGTATGTTTTTTTACCATATAATTTAATAATGCTTTGCTTCAGATTTTATTTTATTATTATTATTTTATATTTTTTAATTACATTTATAATAGTAGTAATTATAAATTTACTTTTTAACATAATTCTAAGATTAAGATTGAGAATAATTTAAAAAAAATATATATTTATAAGAGAGAGAAAAAAAGAAAATAAAACGCTTAGGAAAAAGGTTTATTCATTGGTGTGAAGGAGAGGGTGAAAAAAGAATGAAAACAAAAAATTAACGATAAAATAAGAAAAAGAAAAATAAAACAAACTAAATGCTGGATTTCTAAAAAAAAAAAAGATCTCAGAGAGTTGTTGGTTTGTTGGTTTTTGTTTTGAGAAAACAATTTTTAACAATTTCTAAATCAGATCATTGAGAACTAAAGCTAAGAGCGAAGAAAATAAAATAGTAATAAACAAAGTTTATATTATAAAGTGTTCTTAATTTTCACTTCTTTTTACTTGAATTTATTTGTTTTTTTTCGGTATGGGGAAGGCAAACGAAGAGAAGGAACAGAAGAAGAGATTGATTTGTTTCCTTTAAACATTAATATTTTTATGTTTTTTTTTCAGTTTCGTATGTAATGTAAGTTGTTTATGTGAGTGAGTGAGAAAGTGTGTGTGTGTTTGGAGTTTTAAAAAGATTGTTTGTTGCCGACTTGTTTTTCCTGGGGGACTGGGGGGGGGGGAATATATGGGACAAGGATAACTTTGTTTTATTATGATTCTGTTTTCTGTTTTCTGTTTTACTTATAATGCCTGTCTCTGCCTAGCTGATATTTTAATTTTCTCTTCCTACTTCTTTTTTTGTATTTTTTGAAACAATACAATGATCGCTTCCCACCACATTATATTTTGTTGTTGTTGCTTATTTTTGTTTATTATAATAATTAATTATTTATTGCTATTTTAAGAAAGAATTGCTGGGGACCGGTAGGGGAAAAAACCATGGTGGTTTGTTTCTAAAGAATAAAAGCCTATTTTCTTTTGTTTCCTGTTTTTGTTTTGTTTTTTTGTAGTTCATTAAAAATTACTTTAATTAATTTCTCTTTTGTTTACTTTTTAAGTTGTTGTTCTTGTTGTTTTTTTTATAGAATTTAAAATATTTTTTCTTGTTTATTCAACAATTCTGTGTCTCTGGATGTGTGTCTGCTGCTGACTACAATAATTTGATTTATTATTTGGGTTTTTTCGGTTTTTGGATATTCTTTTTTGTTTTCCTTTTCATGTGAAATGGGGAGCGCAACAAGAGTAGAGGAGGGATTAGTTTTTGGTGTAGTGGCAAATACAGAGTTTATTTTGTTGTTTGGTTTTATAAAACGGAAATGATTGTGAGTATGAACTCCAGGTGAAAATGTTGTTTTTGTTGTTTAAGATTAATTTTTATTAAATTAAAGGCTTTAACGGCGGCTACGGCGGCGGATGGCTAGTCAATGAAACTTTGCTCTACACAAGCTTTCACTCGTTTCTCATATTCCCGGCGATTCTCCTTGTAAAGTTGGGCAGCTGTCGAATTAGCTGGCGAATTAGGATTTGGATCACTCAATAATGACTGTAAATTGAAAAAAAAGAGAATTTTTTCATTAAAATCACTATCCACACAAATTTAAACGTGCAGCCTACCTGTATTGAAGTTAATATAGCTGATACATCATATGTGGGACTCCATCGATTTTGTAAAATATCCAAACAAATACCACCATCGGCATAGACATTGGGATGAAATACTTTTGACACAAATCTAACTGTTGGCGGTTTATTTGGATACTCTTCGGTGAACTCTATTGTTAGTTTGAATGTTCCATCCTCAAAGGGTGTGTCATGTGGCCCGAAGATCACAGCATTCCATATCATTATGTTGTTATCCGTGGGCGCTCCAGAAACACCGGTTGGTGGATCTTCCTGAAGTCTGTAAATGGAACGAAGAACGAAAACAATAGAATTAGTAAAATGAAATAGATAGTTAGCCAGAGCTTCCAAAATAAATACATCTTCGTGAGGTGCTTAAGCAAATTGTATGTCTGTTTTTAATTTTTTTAAATGTTTTGTCAATCTTGTCTTCAATGACTACCAAAGGAATTTTTTAAACACACCTAGAGTCACCAGGACACTTTTTTCAAACTCTATCAAAACTATAATTGAAAATTTTTTAAACAAACTTTTTCAAACACTAGTCTTTTGAGAATATTTTACAAACTCCTCCATACTTGTGGATTTTTTTACAGCCAAATAAATGGATATTTTTATAGCTTGTATCAGAGGCTAAATGGTCGATTTTTTAGGAATATTGTTACAAAATCTATCAGAGTTTATGTAGTAGATTTTTAATAATACTTCACAAATTGATTTTTAGGAATATTTTTACAAACTTCATTAGGGAAATAATCTTAGATTCTCATCAATATTGTTTCAAGTTCTATCAGGGGTATAATTGTAACTTTTTAAACAATATTTTTATACCCTCCACCGTGTAACACCTCGTCCATTTCCCATTCGTCATTGGCCCCATAAGATGTATATATTCATGATCAGCATAAAATTCTAAGTCGATTTAACAATGTCCGTCTGTCTGTCTGTTTGTTGAAATCACGATACAGCTCACATTATTTGACGTGGGCATAAAAATTTAGCAGAACAATTTGTATAGTGTCTAGGTTTTGAAAATGAGCTATATCGGTCCACGTTTTAGAATAGCCCTCGTATAACCGCAGCTCAGAATATTCGGTATTTTGATGATTTTTGACACATTTTTCCACGGATTTGTCTAAAAATTGGTTTTGTAGTTCGAAATGAGTTCTATCTCCGGTGGCGGAACATGGTATATATAGGTCCACGTTTTGGTATAGCTCCCATATAACCGCACCTCAAGATATTCGGTATTTTTCCACGGATTTGTCTAGAAATTGGTATTTGTCGTTCATAATGGGCTCTAGCTCCGGCGGCAGAACGTTGAACATTCAGGTCCACGGTCTTCTGAGAAAATTATTCTACAAACTCGATCAAAGGCATACTCGTGGTTTTTATACCCTCAGCCATATGCCTAGTGAGGGTATATATCATTTGATATGGCCAAAACGTGCCTCATCGAAAAAAAAAATCCGCCATAAAAGGTCGAGATTTTCGAAAAAATATTATACTGCACAAGAGGGAAAGGATAGTCCAATTTTGCTCTAACTTGAAAAAATTCTAATGTTACCATGATTCGTCAGGTGCGAAAATGAACAATATCGGTCCACTCCATCAAGTACCTCCACCACAAAGGGTCAACATTTTGAATAATTATAACTCTTATAAAATGTGATGTAAGACTCCGATTGTCTTCAAATTTCACACATTCCAATATTTCTACTAACACAAGACCTGGTGTGAAGATGGAATATATCGCTCCACCCCTTCTGGTATCTCCCCCGCAAAGGGTCAACATTTTGAACATCCATGAAGCCTATAAAACACGAAATTAACATCCGATTCTAGGTAGACTTGGCACATCTCAATATTTCCACCAACACAAGATCTATCATAAAGATGGTAGAAATCGGGCCATTTCTTTTGGTACCTCCCCCACAAAGGGTCAAAGTTTTGAATAACCAAAACGATTATAAAATCCGACATTAGCATCCGATTCTCTTCATATTTCACACATTCCAATGTTCCTACTCACACAAGACCTGATGTGAATATGGAATATGTCGGCCCACTCCTTCTTGTATCTCCCGCCAAAAAGGGTCAAAGTTTGAATATCCATGAGGCTCATAAAACTCGAAATTAACATCCGATTCTATTTAGATTTGGCACATCTCAATATTTCCACCAACACAAGATCTGTCATAGTAGAGATCGGGCCATTTCTTTGGTACCTCCCCCACAATGCTTTCAAGTTTTTAAAAAACAAAACGCTCGAAGAAAGAGAAAAAGCATCCAACTCTCTTCAAATTTCACACACACAAACATTTTGCTAACCCAAGATGTGTTGTGAAGATGATATATATCTGCGAACCCCTTCTGGTAACTCACCCACAAAGGGTCAAAATTCAAATACCTTTATCTGTCATAGCTTGTGAAGCAAGTCATCGATTCTATACAACTAAATATTTCTTTCAACCAGAAACCTGAAATGAATATGGAATTTATGATTTCGCATAAAATTGGATATAAATTTTCGATTTTCTCGTAATTTTGGAATACTTCGGTCGACAATATCTGGTAAAATATATTTAAACAAGTAAAAAAGCAGGTAAGTTTGGCTGAGCCCAAATTTTTATACCCTCCACCATTCGGAAAGAACTGGAAATTTTTCAAAAAAAAAAAAAAAAAAATCCCCCGAAAAAAAATCCACCATAAGTAATTTTTTGTCATAGGCTGTAGTAACGATTCCAAACCTTACATACGAAAATTGAAACAGTTCTGGTGAATAATGTCGCAAATATCATTAAAATACCGAATAAAGGGAGTTACCATTGTATGGGGGCTATAGAAAGATGTGGACCTGCACAGACAATTTTCTGTCTAAGGCTGTAGTAAACGTTACGAACTTCAAATATTAGATTTGAAACAATTTCGGTGAATAATGTTGCTTAAATCACCAAAATACCGAAAATAGGGAGGTACCATTGTATGGGGGATATACCAAAACGTGGACCTAACATCGCCCATTTTCAATACCAAACGACCTGCAGACATAATATACATTTGAGTAAAATTTTACCAACCTACTTCATTTCGTTCGGAAGCTAAAGCGATTTCCACATGCGGACGGAAATCGCTAAGTCGACATAGAATTTTATGCTGATCAAGAATATATATACTTTGTGGGGTCTAAAATGTATAATTCGAGGTTAATATACCCTCCATACTATGGTGGAGGGTATAATAATCGAACATTGGCTGAGGGTATACATCTGTCGGCTAACCCGATTGATACTTTTTAACTTGTTTTTTAATTATTTTCATAGCTACTATAAGATCCAAATTACGGACATCTTGACAATATTCCACAAACTATATCAAGCGTATATTCGTGGAATTTTTTCCTTTTTTTGTAAAAAAAATTACAAACTTTTAGGACTCATAACGTTTCACAACATTTAGCTTCTCTTTTCAAATATGTAGGCCACGGGGCACCCTACCTCCCATCTATTGATTTGATATTGACATGGTATTATTGTTAATTAACCTCTTGTGGGAATATAAATTGATACGGCATTTAACCGGCAAAATTTGCAATGATTGCCATCAGCTAGATTGAAAAAACAAAAAACATCTCACCCAGCATACACGCGTATTGCCTATCATTGTAGTCTATAGAATGAGAGCAACAACAACAACGCCAATTCTGTTATTATTTCCGCATATTGCACACATTTTGATTACATTCTATATTTGTTGTGTTACTTTTTGTTTTCTATTGTTTTTTCTTTCTCTGTGGTTCCTTAGTATTTTTCAGTATTTCTACAAAAGTACGACGTAACATATTTAGATTGATTCTGTTAATAATAACAAGTTCAACGTTTTTTGATGGCGAAAAACAAAAAAATTAAAGAATAAAAACAACAAAAACAAAACTAATGAAAACAATGTCTGGCTTTTAGCCAACTAAACAACCAGCCAGCCAGCTAGCAAGTCATCTAACCAGCACTCGAAATGAAACAGCCAGTCAGTCAGTGAAATACAAACATCACAACACCCCACATGCCTCCACCACAAAGACTCTGCTACAATGGCAGAAAGAAGAAAAATAACAAGAACAAAAAGTACAACAAACAATTGAACTGAGCGAGCGACAAGCACCTGATGCAATCACTTGAAAAAATTCTCATAAATATAGATTGATTCGGCGGTTAGCTTGGGGCTTGGTCAGTCTATGCCTGATGACTCGATAGATGGCCTGTTGCTGCAAAACAGAAAAAAAAAAATACTTTAATGATGATTTTTACTGTCTTCCGCCAGCTAATAAATTTGCCTGCGCCTGCATACAACAATATTCATTTACCTATTATATTTTTAGTGCTACTTTGTTTGGCTAGAAATTATGGCTTTTACTTGCTTACAATTTTGTGAAAAGTTTCCAAATTTGTAAAAAAAAAGCGCCAAGCTAAGCAAAAAAAAGTAAAAGTGACGCATCTTTTTTGTTGCTTTGTCTTATTTGTTGTTTCATGTGTTTATTAATAACTAATGCAACAACAACAACAAATTGTACCTTAATTGATTCAGGCATAATGTTATTGTGAATTCTTTCATTGCCATTGCTAATTATCATTTTTGCCTTGCCTTGATTGAAATTATTTATACGTATTTGTTTCATTGATTCTTCTATGACATGAAATGTAGGTATTTTTTCGATTAGTTTTTTTAATTAAGCCGGTATTTTTTAGCCATTTATATATATATATATATATATATATATATATATATATATATATATTTTTTTTTTTAAATACGGACATAGGTACCGGCTTAGACTCAGATACATTGCCAATTTATATTTAAAACAAGTAAAATATCGTCTAAGTCGATTTTGCCGACAGATGTATACCCTCAGCCAATGTTCAATTATTTAAATATATTTTGACTTGTCTCATGATTATTCAAACTGTTGACCCTCTATGGGAGTAGGGGCCAAAGGAATGGGCATAGGACCTAAATAAATAGGATATAAATATTGCGACGTGCCACGTTTGGACTATATCGACTACTTTACTTTATATGAGATATGTGATAATTTTTAGAAAATGTGTGTGGAGTACCATATATAGTCGGCCGAAGTACTCCATTTTCATATTTCATCTTAAAAAAATATTGGTATGGGCAAAATTACAAGAGAATCGGACATTTATATCGAATTTTATGCAAAATCACAAAATTTGGATAAATTACACATCCATATCAGATTTTTGGTTAAGATATATATTTAGATGTAGCAAGCTGTAAAGAGTCGCCGACTTTTTCGCAAGTTATGACAGATATAAGTATTGAAAATTGTGACCCTTTGTGGGTGAGTTACCAGAAGAGGTTGGCAGATATATATCATCTTCACAAAAGATCTTTCATTGGCAAAATATTTTGATGTGTGAAATTTGAAGAGAATTGGATGTTTATTTCGCTTTCTTTGAGCGTTTTGTTTTTCAAAAATCTTGAACCCTATGTGGTGGAGGCACCAGAAGAAATGATCCGATACATCCCATCTTTACAGCAGATCTTTTGTTAGTAGAAATAATGGGATGTGTGAAATATGAAGAGAATCGGATGCTTATTTCGGATTTTATGATCACTTTGATTATTCAAAACTTTGATCCTTTGTGTGGGAGGTACCAGAAGAAATAGTCCGATCCGTACCATCTTTATGAAAGATCTTGTGTTGGAAGAAATATTGAGATGTACCAAGACTGAATGAAATCGGATTTTAATTTCGCGTCTTCGCGTATACTCGAAACGTTGACCATTTGTGGCGGAGGAACAAGAAGGAGTGGATCGATATATCCCATTTCCACGCCAGACTTTGTGTTAATAAAAATATTGTGATTTGTGTACTTTGAAGAGAAGAAGATGCTTATGTCGGATCTTATGATCGTTTTGGTTATTCAAAACTTCGACCCTTTGTGGGGAAGGTACCAGGAGGAATAGTCCGATCTCTACCATCTTTATAAGAGATCTTGCTTTTATGGAAATACTGAAATGTGCGGCTGTTAATTTCGCGTTTCATGAGTATTCAAAATTTTGACTATTTGTGGGAGAGGTATCAGAAGAAGTGGACCAATATATTCCACATTAACGAAAACATTGGGTTAATAAAAAATATTGGAATGTGTGAAATTCAAAGAGAACTAGATACTTATTTCGGATCATATTATTCAAAATATCGACCCTTTCTGGGGTCCGATCTCTACCATCTTTATAAGAGATCTTGCTTTTATGAAAATATGGATATGTGATGTAAACGGAATCGGAGGTTAATTTCGCGTTTCATGAGCTTTATGGGTATTCAAAATTTTGATTCTTTGTGGGGGAGGTACCAGAAGTAGTGGACCGATATTTTCCATCTCCACACTAGAACTTGGGTTAATAAAAATATTGTGATGTTTTCAATTTGAAGAGAATCGAACTATTAGATCACATTTTATAAGAGTTAAAATTATTCAAAATTTTGACCCTTTGTGGGGGAGGTACTTGATGGAGTGGGCTGACATTCTCCATTTTCGCACCTGACCTAGCACTGATGCAAATATTAGGTATTGCAAAGTTGGAGCAAAATCAGATGATCCTTTGCAAATTTCGACCTTTTGTGAGGAAGGTATCAGAAGTAGTGAACCGATATTACCCATCTTCGAACTCGATCTAAGTTTGATAATGATATTACGATGTAGCAAGTTTGGACCAAAACGGGTACTCCCTTTGAGAGTTATCGTGCGCACAATTCAGCCAGCCAGACAGACGGACGAACATCCCTATATCAACACCAAATGTCCTGAAAAACATTTGGTCCAAAGACCTAGAGACCTAGGGTCTTCAACCGTTATTTTGACGAGGCACTTTTTGGCCGTATCAAATGATATATTCCCTCCCTAGCCATATGGCTGAGGGTATAAAAATTTAAATAACACGGTCACGTGCAGGTACTGCGAAGATGAAAATTGGGTTGACCGCCTCTTTTTTGGTACTACTAAAGACTTTTTTCTAATGAGATAGCAAAATATAAAGCCTCCCACTTCCACATCTTTGTTTTAAAGACCTACGTATTCTTACATATTCTCTTCAAGGGTTTAAAATGCAATTTTTGGCCGTTTAATATTTTTAGCTTTTCATTTATTTGGTCCCTCTCCTAAAATTGGTGTTCATATCCATATCACGCATGTCACTAGACAAGTCTTGAGATACAAAAACATCCAATTGATCAAACTTTTTTTACCAAACAGAAATGTGTTGTTTATGGTATTTGGAGTCAGTTCGTATGCCCTTTCAGATCCGACGGCGACCCTACTGCTATGCTATATAATGAGAAGAAGAAGTTTCTCAAGACCATTTCGGGCTGATATTGGTGATTTATACAAGAAACTGGGCTTGACAATGCAGCAATTGCTCAGTGCCGGAACAAAACTCAATGGAAGAGCCAAATTTTCAAACCGAAAAGATGCGAAAGAGAGTACCTTTTTGGTTGATAGATAATCTGCGGAGAAGACCAAAAAGTTAGCAGTATAATATCAAAATCATCAAATCATCAGTTCGAAGGGATAAAGCTCAGGCTCAAAAACTATTCAAGAAATCAGAGCTAAGTCCATTTATCTGGAAATCCGCTCATTTAAATTCGATCATCATAGAATAACTGCATGTGCTTTATAGCTTTTGTTAAGATCTAAAGGCTTTACGTCTACAGAAAATCTTCTTGTCTTAATATAGCTTTCATAGTTGTTTTATCTACATTTTTTATGTCCGTCATTTAAGAAAATTTATTTTGCGGTCTTCTATGTAGTATTATGGATGGATTTCCTATTTATTGAGGAGCTCCTATAGATGTTCTATACGTAACAGCTCCCTTGAAAATGCATGCCTAATCTCATAACCCATTGTGCCACTCTATGGCACCCCTCATAGTTTCCCTGCAGCCTTCTTTTCGGTTAAATGAATTGCGTGTTTGTTTTTTATTTAAAAAAATATATAAATAAACAAAAATATGAAAATGGAATTCTTAGGCTGAAAAATATTTATATTATAAAGGGGTAAAGATAAACAAAATGAAAACTAGACTTTTTGTGTTTTTAAGAAAAAGAATTTTTTCTATTTCATAATCGACGAGGACCAAAAGACATATACAAAATAAAAACATAGCCGAAAATTTATGCGGACAAACCAATCGACCACTTTTTGGTCATAAAGGAAACCCCAATATATTTACCAATTTAATTATTTTAAACGATGAGATTGATATGTGAAACCCTTAAAAGGCTGACTTCATTAAGGAAATTAAAAATTGTCTGCAACTTTGTAATTTAATCTATTGTAAGACAAATGCAAAAAATAATCCTTAAACATTGTCTTCAACCCCAAGCAAGCCTAAGGATCCATGACAAGAATGAAAACAAATGAAAAAAATATGGAAAAAAACTAAAATATTGCACTTGTAATACCAGTTGTTCCTCCCCCAACAAACCAGCCGGACCATTTGCAAAGCAATTTGCCAAGGATTGTATTTCTTTGTTTATGTTCATTTCCTTTTCTTGTTGTTTTGTGAGCACATAACAACACTTTAACAGACGAATGCTTTTTGCTTTTTTCTTTGAAAAGGAATAGGGAAATGGGGTTAGTATGACATACAGCACTCCTTTCTTTTTCAATTTAAGCATTCAACTTAGGATGACTGTTGGGTATTGTTATTTCAATATGAAATATTTAAATAATGAAGTCACTGCATTTATTTTTGAAATTACTTTCTATATTCGTTTGAAATACAAAGATAATATTTGTGGAATATTGACTCATATCTGACAATGCTCTTGGAAACTTAGCTGTTTATTGCTGTTATATTTGCTAGACTATGTTTTTTTAGGTAAGGAAAAACATGATAATACTTATACGGCAATTAAAGATACAGAGGGCTATTAAAGATTATAGATGGCCAGAAAGGAATATTCATAGGCCAATAAATATAAACGTACGAAAGATTACCGAAGAGAAGGCATCATAGACGACCAGCCAAGAGCCTTTTTAACTGACCAAAAGATCCTCTTTTTCGAAGGTTTCCAATATAAGAAACTTAAGTCAACACTCATGTTGGTGATCGAGCAATACATCGCATAGTCAGAGCAATGAGTTTAAATTAGTGTATATAAGACGCGAGCCAGACCCTGGGGACGGTCGGAAGCAAGTCTTTTTGGAAGACCACAAGTGAGTTCTTAGAAATTCTCAAGAGCGAACATTTAAAGATACCAGACTTTCCTGTTCATATCTTCATGATATCTGCTGGATATGTCTTCTTGCTCACAAATAGAGATTGCTTAAATTTGAATCACCACTTTTTCACTCGAAAAATTTCCGGTT
The DNA here is from genome assembly GCF_030504385.1 of Musca domestica. Taxonomy (NCBI): domain Eukaryota; kingdom Metazoa; phylum Arthropoda; class Insecta; order Diptera; family Muscidae; genus Musca; species Musca domestica. The sequence goes on along the minus strand of NW_026712272.1, from coordinate 11,814,189 downwards.
TATCCTCATTTGCTTAGGATACGTAACTTCATCTGATCAGTGAATTGATACCATAAACTTTAGGACCACCAGAATATCATTTGCCACCCTATTAGTTCAGGAAACATGGGAAATGGGCGGTTTAGTGCCACTATTGAAGCCAGTCTAGAGTACCCACAAAAATCAGAATCTCAATGGTCCAGAATCCAGTCTGAATTTCAATGGTAATGCCGAAACAACTGGATACGCCGGGAGTCGAGTACCTGATGAAAGCTCTCAACCTGTCGCTATCCACCCACATAGTTCCCGAAGCCCAAAAAGTGGGCCAGGTGCAGGTCGAGGGATATTTAATACCGACCAAGAGCTACCCCAATTCTAGAGGTCACACATTCGACAGCATATCTGCGACAATATGAGAAGTAGGAACAAGGTCCTCAATGCGCTAGCCGGCAGCAATTGGGTTGCGGACAGGGAATCCTTGTTTATCTCTTATAACGAGATAGGTCGGTCTGTGGTCAGCTATGCGGCTAAAGAACTGGCCGAAACAACTAGATACACTGGGAGTCGAATACCTGATGAAAGTTCTCAACCTGTCGCTATCCACCCAAGTTATTTCCCGAAGCCTGGAAAAGGAACCAGGTGCAGGTCGAGGGAAATTTAGTACCGACCAAGAGCTACCCCAAAATTCTGGAGGTCACACATTCGACAGCATATCTGGGACAATATGAGAAGTAGGAACAAGGTCCTCAATGCGCTAGCCGGCAGCAATTGGGTTTCGGACAGGAAAACCTTGTTTATCTCTTATAACGAGATAGGTCGGTCTGTGGTTAGCTATGCGGCTCCAGTGTGGTTTGTGAATACTAGTGCTACGCAGTGAAGGAACATCCAGACCTGCCAGAATTCTGCCCTGAGAACTGCGATAGGGTGCCTCCTCATGACACTAGTGGACCATTTACATGAGGAGGCGAAAGTACTTCCCTTACGTCAGCATAATCATATGCTTTCATATGGTCGATACAACTTCCCCATCCAGGCTTGTCAGGAAGGACATACCCGATCTAGAGAGGTCCAACGCAATAAGAGAGAACCTCTAGATCAAGAAGCCTTTCTGGCAGGTTTGTGTGGCATTCATGCCGATGCAGTCGCTGATGCTATCAGCATTTACAGGATGAATGCCGTCCTAGACAAACCAGGGTAGTTTTGGCGCAATTACGTTCAGGATAGTGCAGTCGTCTCAATTCGTATTGGGCACGAATTGACGAAGGCGTGTGATACAAGCTCGTACGATACGCTGTACCTCTTTAATGGCACAGCCAAACTCATTCCAGAAGATCTCTGGCTACAGCCCCTTCAAGTAGCTGAATTTTTAAACCTGGAGCTTAAACCAGAAGCGAAAAACAAGCATCCACATGTACTGCTACAACAAAAAAAAAATCAATCTTACAAGCAGACTTATCCTTTGCTGCCAGTAGCGAATACTCTTGAGGCTCTACACTCCCCCATGATCAGAGGAAGCTGTCCAGTTGCCGACACATATTAATCCAGGAATCAACCAGAACGTTTATCACGATTCACAGTACTACCTTACGGACAAGTTTAATATGTTGAAGCCCAGTGGTATTTGGAAATAAGGAGTGGAAGATCCGTAGGGACATCATTCAATAACTCGTTGTAGTGAATATCGTTTCTTTGTCTTCCTCAGGATTTCTATGGATCTTTTATATTCAATGCAAGATAGGTCTGATATGGACTATAGATCTGGCATTTTCCATAGGTCCTCTAAATATTCTGTAGTCTTCTAATTTACGTCGAAAAAACTTTCCAATATTTTCCAATTAGGTACAATTTCGCCGGTTGTTATTGTTGGTAGGCATTTCTTTTTTTAGCTCATCTATCAATATTGCTTTTTCTTCAATAATTTTTAATTTCTTTCTCCCAATTTGGGAACAACTCTAGTTTAGTAAAAACTCTTAGATTTTTCCGAAATTTTTTCCAGAGGTATGTATTTTTACCCTGATCCCGGTAAACTATTTTTTTCTTGGGGGACGGACCCGGGACCCCAGATTTTTGACCCGAAAGTCCGGGATCAAGACCCCACCTGGACCCGGATCCACTTACCCGATGTAGACAATATGGGTATCGTTGGAAAGCTTATGAAAATACCTATCCAACAAGGGGTAAGTTGTCATGGTTCGGAAGTTATAGTCAAATTATCGATTTTTTGGACCCGGATTTTTTATGAAACCCCCAAAAAGTCAAAAAAGGGCCCATTATGGGGGTCAACAAAATTGTTTCCAAATTATAGCTGACACTCTTACCTTTCAAAAATGCTACAATTTGTGCTAATACCTTTTTCGGGTCCTGAGATATAGGTCTTTCCATCCGCATAACCCGATTCTAACCAGTTCATTAAAATGATGTTTTTAATAAAAAAGTGTTTATTTCGCGTAGCAGTCGTCGGAATAACAAAAGTTTTCTAAATTTGGCTCTTTTTGTAAATAGCCGGCCTTCGGCCGGGGCTTGAGATTTTCACCTATGGGTATGTCCGACACCGGCTAACGCGAACAAAAGGTTCATAATTTCGGCACTTTTTGTAAATAGCCGGCCTTCGGCCGGGGCTTGAGATTTTCTCCTCTAGGTATGTCCTACACCGGCTAACGCGAACCAAAGTTTTCTAAATTTGACACTTTTTGTATATAGCCGGCCTTCGGCCGGGGCTTGAGATTTTCTCCTCTGGGTATGTCCCACACCGGCTAACGCGAACCAAAGTTTTCTAAATTTGACACTTTTTGTAAATAGCCGGCCTTCGGCCGCGGCTTGAGATTTTCTCCTCTGGGTATGTCCCACACCGGCTAACGCGAACCAAAGTTTTCTAAATCGGATACTTTGGATACTGTAAGTAGCCGGCCTTCGGCCGGGGCTTGAGATTTTCTCCTCTGGGTATGTCCCACACCGGCTAACGCGAACCAAAGTTTTCTAAATCGGATACTTTTTGTAAGTAGCCGGCCTTCGGCCGGGGCTTGAGATTTTCTCCTCTGGGTATGTCCCACACCGGCTAACGCGGACCAAAGATTTCTGAATCGGATACTTTTTGTAAGTAGCCGGCCTTCGGCCGGGGCTTGAGATTTTCTCCTCTGGGTATGTCCTACACCGGCTAACGCGTACCAAAGATTTCTGAATTTCATTCTTACGCAAAATATACCATTTTTTATTGAAAACATAGTTTTAATGAACTGGTTAGAATCGGGTTATGCGGATGGAAAGACCCATATCTCTGGACTCAGTGAAGGTATTAGCACAAATTGTAGCATTTTGGAAAGGTAAAAGTGTCAGCTATAATTTGGCATCAATTTTGTTGTCCCCCATAATGGACCCTTTTTTGACTTTTTGGGGGTTTTATAAAAAATCCGGGTCCAAAAAATCGATAATTTGACTATAACTTCCGAACCGTAACCCATTACCCCATCATGTGACCACTTGTTGGATAGGTATTTTCATAAGCTTTCCAACGATACCCATATTGTCTATATCGGGTAAGTGGATCCGGGTCTAGTCGGGGTCTTGAACCCGGACTTTCGGGTCAAAAATCTGGGGTCCCAGGTCCGTCCCCCAAGAAAAAAATAGTTTCCCGGGATCATGGTTAAAATACCTACCACTGAAAAAATTTTCGAAAAAATTGAAGAGTTTTTACTAAACTAGAGTTAAGCCCCAATTTGTTTTATTATGTTCTGTTATCACGAATATCTCAGAGGCTATGCAGGCAGGCAGCAATGGCAAAGTGTAAACATAAACCATTCGAAGCAAAAAAAAAAAAATTAATCCAATTTCAATGACCTTCGGCGGTTGTGGCGCGGTTGGCTGGCAATATTTGTTTATGGCATAATAACAGCCATTTGGGGTAGAGCGAGCAAATTCACACAAACACACCTTCGTACATCCTTGACATTTCGGTGACTTCTTCAATATGATCCTTGCTTGCAAAAATAACGTTATTAAAAAAACGGCAAAAAAATAAGCAAAACACAAGCGGGCCCAAAAAAAAAAAAAAAAGAAAATGAATTATCCACCAGAAGTGAGGAAAAATACGACATAAAGGAAAATAACTAATAAAAATAGATACAAGAAAAACAGGAATGAGTCAACGCGAGAAAACTATCAGACTAGTAGGAGTCTGGGAGAGAGATGTTGTGTGTGTGCAAAAATAATTGTAACCAAATTTATTTTGCAAAACAACAACAGCAGACTAGCAAACAAAGGCTAACAAATAAACACAAAAATAAAAAAATAGAAAATTCGGGAAGTATTTTTATACAAAAAGAACAATAAAGAATGTGTAAAAATAAAGACGCCGATGATTTTTGTTAATATGAATACAGTGGTGAGAAACAAAAAAAAAACAATAAACTCTGAGAGCAAGAGAGCTGTTAGTCTTATATGAATGCCAAGCAACAACAAAACACCACTGAATTCTGGCAAACAAACAAGACAAAAAAACCCCAAAGTGCTCTCCCAACTAATCATACCGTTGGCGCTCACTCTCCCTCAAAAAGGCACACACACACAAATACACACCGAAATAAATGTAAAGAAATTACACCACAAAATCCAAAGCCAAATCACACGTAATTTGTTGAAATGGATTTTTTCTCTGTTCACACAATTCAAAGATTTCTACAAAATGTTTTTTATATCCTTTACATAGCACAGCGCATTTCATTTATTTCCGCAGTGACGATGATGACGAAACTTCAAATTCTACATACCTTTTAAAATCTCTCATAAGACGTCTTCGTGCGGGAGTCGACATTTTTTTCTTCACAAAATAAAAACTGTTGTGCTGCTCGACGATGAATAAGAGACACTTTCCACTTTTTTCAACGTATTGGGCGAGTAATAAAAAAAATGCAATGCAAATCGTCGTTTTCGCTTTGTATTTCAATGATATTTCTTTCCCTTGATCAAGCGTTCTTTTTTTGCAATTGTTTCTTTTTTCAATAAAATTCAGTCTGCTTTTTTTCTGGGGGGAGACGATATTTAAGTTTTCCCTTCGAGTTGTCACTTCTCACAAATTACGACGTCTTTCTATTAACACGAACAATATTTTACTAGGGATGCGTCAATCGACTTTCGATTAGTCGACCTTTGGTGTGTTGGAAAGGTGCAAAAGTAGACGTCGACTTATGGTAGTGGTGAAAATCGTCATGTTGACGATTACGAAAGTAATCGATTTTGAGATCATAGACTTTTAGTGCAGACTTACATGTGGGGATTTCTTCTAAGGGTTTTTTGTCTCTCTGTCTGTGAAGAGTGAAAAACTTTTATATGCTTCACCACGAAAAATAAGGGTGAGAATAAATAAATCGCTTATTTGACTGGCTTAGTCCTCGGCTGGCTTCTTCGGAAAAGAACAAAGGAGCATAGGGTCAAAATCAAACTGAGTCAACCTAAAACTCCTTTGTTCCTCTACGAAAAAGCCAACCGATGAATTAAGCCAGTCAAAAAAGCTGTTGTATGTACTCTCAACTTAAATGTTTTTTTTTTATTCACGAGAGAAAAATGTTAACGTGTCTTCGCATGGGATATTTTGCGAATATCATAAAGGGATTCCAGAACCTCACATGCTGCCGTCGTTTCCCCTTATAATTTGGCATTAATATGCCTAGCCACGATACCAAGCTGCTTATGTACCGTCACCTTTAAACTAGGATCTAGATACTGTCGACTTAGGTTTACACAAAGGATATATCATGTTCTCAAATAGTCCATCTACCAAGTTTGCCATGCTTTTCAAGCGTTGTTCGTTTTTATAGACCAAACGTTTGTATGGTCAAATTATAGACCAAACTGATGTTGTTTTTGTTGTAGCAGTAGTACATGTGAGTGTTTGCATTATGCTTATCTGGTTTAAGTTCCAGGTTTAAAAATTCTGCTACTTTAACGGGCTGCAGCCAGAGATCTTCTGGAGTGAGTTAGGTATGTTTGGCTGTGAAATTAAAGAGGTCCAGCTTATCACACGCCGGGCAGATGAAACGACTACACCATCCTGAACGTAATTGCGCCAAAACTACCCTGGTTTGTCTAGGCAGCTGGCGTTCTTCAGCTGCAATGGATTGGAGTGGACTCCGTGGATGGCATTCATCCTGTAACTGCTGATAGCATCCGCGACTGCGTCGGTATGAATGCCACTCAGACCGTTCAATAATATACTTTGAAAATCGTTCAATTGAAGCTGCCAATTCTTTGCTTGACATTTGAGAAAAATGTCATTAACACATGAATATATATGTATAGTAATTAAAAGAAGTCAATTTATTTTGGCCAATAGTTTTAATTTTCTATTTTATCCCCAAATCAACTAGGATAATTTATTTATTTTTATTCCTTTCCTCTCTTAATACCATGTCAAATTTTCCCACTTACAAACTCTGCCTACGTATAAATGACCTATTAATACGATTTATCGATAGTTTTAATGGTTGAAAATATCGATATCTCTTTGCTATTCTTTCACTGTGGCAACATTGCAACGATAGTAAGAAGAAGAAGAACCCCATGAGAACCCAATAAGAGAGTACAAAGTAGTCATGAAGAGAGGCTTTGTACAGTTTCAAATTAATTTGTTTACATTTCAAGCAATATAGCATTTAAAAACACGATTACAAATTAAAATAAATTTAAGAAAATTAAATGAAATAATAGTTTAAATAAATAAAACGTAAAATAACACAACAAACAAACGAAATAAAAGGTAATTATAATAAAACGACGATGTGACTCAAGCACGAAAAAGAAAACTTGGCTTGACAAATCAAATGGTTGGTGATCAGGGCGTGCCTGTGTGACTGTGAGAAATAACAAAAACAACAACATGCAGAAACGACGACATCAAATTGGAATTAATGGATAGATGAGATGGGCGGTAGACAGGCCTCTAACAAACAATTTCTTTTATTTAACTTGAAATTCATTTTGGCTGCTTCTCTGATTTAAAACAACTTTTTGTTTTAGATTAAAATGGCCGTCCTAGAATCTTGCTGGTCTCCAATTATATGGTCGAACAATGTTAAGACTGGCAGTTATGCGGTGGCAGCTTATACGGCTGCCATTTCTGTGGTTTTCATTACAATGGTAAGTTTTGCGTGAATGTCTGTCTAGGTTTCATTTAATTGTGGTTTACTGATGAAATTTCATTTCAGATTGCATACATGCTTTCGGGCGGAGATTCGTCTCAACTCTATTCACCACTGTTTGAAACAGACATCAGATCTTCCATGCCCATTGTGGGTGGTTTTTTCATATTTTATTTCATTATGGTCATCATCTCTTCGTATTTGGTGTATTATGGAATTAAAATCAGGTATGAATTCGGATCATATATATAAATTATGGATTTAAAAAAGCTCAAGGGAGTCTATAACGAAGTGAGGCGAGGGAGCCTTTATAGACGAGTTGCAGGGAACCTTCTAGGCAAGCTAAACGAATCTTTCTAGACTAGCTGAAGAGTGTTTCCTAGCCGAGCAGAAGAGAGTCCGACGAACTCATTGGGATCTTTATGGGCAAGATAAAGGGCGGCGAGCTGCAGGCTGTCTTTCTAGACCAGCTGAAGATGGTCTTTCTAGGCCAGCTGAAGGTGGTCTTTCTAAGCCAGCTGAAGGTGGTCTTTCTAGGCCAGCTGAAGGTGGTCTTTCTAGGCAAGCTGAAGGTGATATTTCTGGGTCAGCTGAAAGTGGTCTTTCTAGGGCAGCTGAAGGTGGTCTTTCTAGGCCAGCTGAAGGTGGTCTTTCTAGGCCAGCTGAAGGTTGTCTTTCTAGGCCAGCTGAAGGTGGTCTTCTAGGCCAGCTGAAGGTGGTCTTCTAGGCCAGCTGAAGGTGGTCTTTGTAGACCAGCTGAAGATGGTCTTTCTAGACCAGCTGAAGATGGTGTTTCTGGACCAGCTGAAGGTGGTCTTTCTGGACCAGCTGATGGTGGTCTTTCTGGACCAGCTGAAGATGGTCTTTCTAGACCAGCTGAAAGTGGTCTTTCTAGATAGCATTTCTAGACCAGCTGAAGGTGGTCTTTTTAGATCAACTGAAGGTGGTCTTTCTAGAATGTCACAAAAGTTAATCAATGGCAGGTGTGTTGACAGATAAACAGAATCAATTTTTTTTGAAGGAGCTGCGTGAGTCCTTTATACACTATCCGAATGGTGTCGGTTTAGGAAGTTGTCATCATAGACAGGTCTTTAGAAGTGACTAAGATATTGTATCGATAGTAGACGATCTGAAGGATCCATTATTTTCGACATAATGAGCTTCTTTATGGACAGAAGGAAGTAGGTTAGAAGTGAGTCTTCATAGACACGTCATTACAAGGACCGGAAGAGATTGTAAAAGGACTGTAGAGGGCCTGAATGAGGTGTTCGTAGATGGTCCAAAAAATATAAGACGATATTTACAATAACTTATGTATTATAATGTTAAGTTTTAATAACACTTAAATTTCTACCTTTCCAGCACAAGAGGATGGCTATTGCCTTGGTTGATCCTAGTTGGTGTTGGCATATTATTCCAGCTGGTCTTTGGTTTGTGGCTCATTGGCGGCTATTATATTTATGTAAGCTATAATACATGTAAATGGTTACTTAGGAAAGTAATAACCAAACGTTTCTTTCCTTTTTAGTTGGAGCAAACATTTTCTGCCCTCTTGCTGTTTGTTTGGATGTCCTACAATGTAAGTATATCACTCCATAATTTTAATTCCCTGAAAATTAATATTCACATTCCTTCTTTTCAGTTCTATTGTTGGCTTTGTGTCTTTTCGCAGTATCAAATATTTTTGGAAATACAAAATCCCAATATTGAACTTTTGATGCCATAGAATCAACGAAAGCTTCACTTAGATATTTATTAGTTAATTCCCATTAACAAAATATGCATTTTCGTCCAAAAAACAACATGATGACCAACAAAGACGCATAAAGTAGTTTATAGATTTTAAGTTATACACTCCATTTCAATATATATCAATTTTTTTAAATTATTAATGAGACTAATGTTACATTCCGTCCATTGTTGTTTTGGTAATCCAAAATGAAAACACACCAATTTTTGCCTTATATCTACATACATTTTTACACTATGTACAAAAAAATTATACATTTTTACAATGAAATATTGTAGTTTTAATAAAATGTATAAATATACAATGACGATATATACCACAAACACACAAATTAAAACAATTTCTATAAATATATATATATATTTTTAATTATGTGGATAGATTGATAATTTATCTGTAATAGCTGGAATCTTATAAAAGAACGGCTTGATAAAGAAGAAATCTACAGATGCCAATGAGGAATACTTACATACTCTGTTCCAGTTCCTGCAAGGATCTACTAGTTTTGCTATTCGATATCACAAAGGGCAAATCGGTTATCGTAGTAAAAACTTTTACATTCTTGCAATTCTGGTACAGACCAATTAGTGCAAACTCGGAAAACTTAGGAAATACATATCTAAACAAAATATACAAAAGGCATGTGATGGGACCCATTTCGCACGTTTTAGCCTTTTATTGAAATTGTAGTTGAATGTACGTTTTGGCGAAGTAATATCTGTTGAACATCAAAGACTACTAAAACATTTCCAATTTTGAATTCGGAAAGAGATTCCAATAGATTACCTGTTAAATTATGGATAATGAGTTGGCTATTTTTTCATCGCCTGAAAGTATGCTTTATTTATTACACTTAAAAGTGCAACCTTTTTTGCCTACGGTATTTTCTTAGGTTGCTTTCTTGTTTCCTACATATTTGAAAATATGTTTGTAGGTCATTAATTGTGGTTAAAAAAAAAAAAACAAAAATATAAATAAAGACAAAGTTTTTTTTTGTTGCTTGCCTGACATTGAATTATCTTAATCTGGTTCTTCATGTAACTCCAGCTGCCGCAATAGGTTGAGATTTTTGAGCTGAAGTAATTGGAAGTGGACCCCAAGGACGACATTCGTACTGTATTGGTTAATAAAATCAGTGACAGCATTCGTATGAATACTACTCTGGGTCTGGGACTTCCCCTCTAGAGTGTGTGGGTCCTTTTGATAAGCTCTTCCCACTATTTCATGGTTTGGATAACTCCCACAATAACACAAAAACAGGTACTGTAACGAAAGCATTTGGTTATGCTGACGTGCATAACCATAGATGGTTCACACTGGTGTCATGAGTAGGTATCCTGTCGTAGTTCTCAGTGCAACATTCTGGCAGGTCTGCATGTTCTTCCACTGCTCAGTACTTGTATTCGTAGACCATACTGCGGCTGAATAGCTGACCACAGACCGACATATCGCGTTATTAAAGGTCAACAAGGTCCCCTTGTCCGCACTCCAAGTGCTGCAGGTTGGCGCTTTGAGGACCTTGTTCATATTTTTCATTTTGTCGCAGGTCGCTGTGGTTTGAAAATGCTGTCGAATGTGATCCCTATGATCTAGAGGTAGCTCGTAATCAAAATTATATTTCCCTCGCCTGCACATTCAGCTTTGTTCTCATCTCCGCAGACCATGTGGTAAATATTGTGGCTATTGATTTAGCGAAGCATATGTTTATATTTCCCGCGTGGAAGTAGTCGGCAAGCTCTGCGAGATAGACATTCAACCTTACACAAATGTCATCAACAATGAGGCCCAATGACCGTACAATCATCCGCATACGTTACGATTTCTATGTCGTCTAGAGGGCAAGGAATTCCGGAAAGGTAGAGGTTAAACATTTCCGGAGATATCACCCCACTTTGGGAGAATCTCTGTTTTACTCTACGGGTTTTGGAATTCATACTCTGGAATTCCATGTACGACTGCGTCCACACAACTCGGCTGGGGAGCAGTTCTCTCAACATTCTCAAACCAGCAATTTGCTATCACACGATATGTTCTGTTTTGATCCTCCTCTGGTATGTGTGGATATGGCGTGCATATAGCTCACTCTGATGCTGGAGAGGTGTAAAGCCTCAAGAGTCTTTGCTACTGGCGACAAAAGCGAAATTGGCCTGTATGAATCGCTTTTGCTGGCATTCTTGTCTGGCTTCAACGGTGTGACCACCCTGGGCATTTTCTAGGCTTCGGAAACGAGCGCGATTAAAAAGCTGGAATATGAGCGCATTTTCTGATCATAAAAGACTCAGTTGTCGGGAGAAAAACGTGACTTCACGCGGCTCTTCTAAATAAATCACATATGAGTCTTCCTCTAGATTAGTTAAGAGTCTTTTTCGAACATTTTCTGATCGTTCTACGAGTCTTCTTCGAGTCGTTTTCTAATCATTTATTGCGCTAAGACGCTTAATTTGTGAATCTTTTTCGAGTCTTTTTTTAGTCATTTTTTGATCATTTATGAGTCTTAAGTGGGTAATTTATTAGTCTTTTAAGTGTCATATATCACTCATATGTATACTCATTTAGGAGTCTTTTATGAGTCCCCTTTGTCTTAAATTCGAGTCATTTATGAGTCTTATATGAGTGTTTACGATTCTACGAATCACGTACGTGATTTCTAAATATTCGGATGTACCGTAAAAAAAAGAATTTAATTATATATGTTCATATAAAAATTTATTTAAAATAAAAATAATCCATCTTTTATGAATATAATTTGTACTGTAATATCAATAAATGCGATTGTAAAAAAATAAGTAAGAAAAAAAAAATCATTTAAAAAAATCAAAAAATCAGGAACTGCAATCGGGCCGTTTTCTATTTGTAACGCGGTCTCTAACGTGAACAAAATGTTTTTGTAGGATTGTGTTCATATCCTTGTCGTTGCTTGAGTATTTGAGATGACATATATCTGAAATAAAATATGTACAAGTCTGTCCATTTTACTAATTCTTTATATGTGTTAAAAAGACAAACTCACTTTTGATTACTGTAACTAAATAAAATAATAAAATGCACTCAGATTTACCCTGTCCCCTTCCAGCTGTATTGGCAGGCTAATTTATCTGAAAAAACCTTTCGGTTTTTGCAATAAACTCTTTCTGGAAATAGATTATCAAAAATTATATAAGTATTAATAGCTTATAAAGTAGTGAATTAATCAATCAAATACCCAATTTTCTAACTTACAAATCAAGTTCTGTCTCATTTTGCTTCACTAATTCACGTTTCTGGACTTTTCTTCATTTTTTTTTCATATTCAGTTCTACTTTTTTTTTTGCAAAATTAAATTTTCTGCCTCTTTTTTGCCATCGTTTTTATTTTAGCCTTTTTTATTTTTGTAATTTAACTTGCTGACATTTCCTTTATAAAAATTAATAAATAAACAAAGAGATAAACGTACACTTTTTCATATTTTTTTACTTTTCAATATTATACACTTTTGCTTTTGACGCCTCCAGGCACTTTTTATAAATGAACAGTAATTCAACTTTTTGATAGTCAGTCCAGAAACAGAACGGCCCTTGCATAACAAAACAAGCAGCATTTATGCACCTATCTGTGCAAAATATGATCAAAAAATATATAATTTTGATCACTTTTCAAACAGCTGCAAGATCTTTTTAAGACTAATCATTTTTCAATCTCTAGATGATCGCAATACGATAATAAACAACGGAAAATGGTCACATTTTGCACATCTCAATGATTGATTTGCGATTCCCCTACATTTTGTTGTTGTATATTAAATTGATCTCTTTTCACTCATTAAAGAGAGTCATTTTCGAGTCGTTTTTCGATCATACAAGTCAGTTAATCATTTTTTGGTCACCAAAAGGACTCGAAGAAAACTCACCAAAGTGATTTTTTCAAAAACAATCTTCCAAATGCTTCGATAATTGCGAAATCACAGGGAAAATACAACACGGTTGGCAATGGTAGCTGAAGACAGTGTTGTATTTTCTAGTTTCGTTAAGCCAAAATGGCAAATGATCTATTTGAAGATGACTCAGGTTCTATTATCCTTTTTCCCAGAGTTCGAGAACGATTTAGTAGTTACCCACAGCTTACTCTTATCGCTTCCAATGCTGCAACAGTTCAGATGGTCTAGCCAATTTTTCCTCTTATGCTCCTGTACCAATCGGTTGACTTCCACTGCCAATTCATAGATTCTGGGATGAGTCCAGACGGCAAAGATAAAATATTTACAATGAAATCTGAAATTCAAATAAATTAATATTTTATAATACTCACACAAAATACATGATATTTTTCAGTAGCTGCAAGAATCTACTAGCTTTAAATTTTTTGTTAATATCATGAAGGAAAAATCAGATGAACGTCTTTATTTCCTTTAAATGAATTGAAATATTTACTATATGCGTTACCTACTTAACTACACACACACACTCACATACAAGTTTAAAGTCCATTTATACCCCATTTTACGTGAAAGTCTTCATTTCGCATTCCTATTAATAAAACGAATTAAATCGAGTTTCCCATGGGTCGGATGTCTTCTTTGATCACATCTCGAATTCCCATAAAATTGCTACTAGTTTGCCAACAATTTTAGATTGCAGGAATAGAATATCCACCATTTTTACAAACAAACTCCAATACTAAGTTCTTTCAGCCCATAACATTCCTCCAATTCCACATACATACAAATGACAAAGTGCTGCCACTATGCAGGCCTTTAATATATTATCTATTATCCTCTTACAATTGCTAAATAATAATCTCCTTCCACACTCCTTTATTAGCCAAAAATAACTTCTGTTTCCGTTTAAAAATTCACAAATTCTAAAAGAAGAAATGTTTTCTTTCATTTCCTTGTTTATATGTTGGTATTTTCCCTCCAAAAAAATATGCGCTCTCCTCTTTCAAATAACGTAAACAAACGAATGATTGCTCTCTTGCATTAACCCTTCTCCCAAAGAGAAGAAGAGCACCAACATATGTTGTTTATTTATGATTGGGGGGTTTTTTCCGTTCTCTTCTCAGAGAGAGATCGTGTGTGTTTTGTGTTGAGTGGCGCCAAATAGAGCACCCAATGTGCATTGGGCACAAGCTCCAAACTGAACATCATTATGATCTATCTGCCAGCAGCCTCACACATCTTAATGATAATTGCGGACAACAACTGCTGCAGATAGATAGACTACAGAGTACTCAGGTATGGGATCATTCATTAAACAACAACGTATCGAAGCGTGCGGATGTCGAACAGCAAAGGAAGTAAACGAACGAACGAACACCGTTGTTTGGTAAATGCGGCAAACGGAAAAAAGTAACGAATAATGATTTTTTTTCTGAAGCGGGCGTGAGTCTGTGAAAAATTGGTGATATTGAAAACAATAAATAAAGAAAGAATAATTGTGTGAAATACGGAAATAAAATATAACAATAACATTAAGGTTCATAAAAGGGCTAATAATTTTTGATGTGCGTGAGAGAGAAAGAGAGTGGAGTTGAAGAGCATATTCTTAAAATAGTGTTGTTATTTAATTAGAAAACAAACAAATATCGGAGTTGAATGAAGTGTGCAAAACAAGAATCCAATTAGAATAGAAATTTAAATTCTTATAAAAAAGGTAAAAAGTGAAATACCTCCAAAAACACCACAATTATTAAAACCCACGAACGTCAGTTGAAAATAAAACAAATAAAATATTTGTATGCCATTTGTTGTTTTCAGTTAATTTTATTTTTTATAAGAAGAAAAAAAAAACAATTAAAATAAAACAAAAAAATTGGTACGTACGTTTTGTATTCTGAGCGCGTGTGTGTATGTGTGTCGTCATTCGGTTTATATTTTTTTTTTTGTATAAAGTAACAGCAACAACAACGTCGTGTATTTTTGCGGCAAACAAGTGCGAAGTGAGTGCCGTACTTTCGTAAGGGGGCATGAAACACCAACGCCGCCGTCAGATGAAAACCCAGAAGAGTTATTGAGAATGAGAAGAAAATATAAAAACGACAGCAACAGCAACAAAAATTCTTAAGATAACAAATTTATTGTTTATTTAACCGAAAAAAATATAAGTTGATAAAAATCATCATCACCGCACCGCACAAAAAAGGTATTTTTTCGCACTTGGCACACATCTTGAACTGAAGAAAAAAATTATTGTAAAATGTAAAGAATTTCTTCATAAGAGAGAGGGGAGAGAGAGTGAGATCTCAAGTGGTTGCATAAATATTTTATGAAATAATAATAATTAAAAAAAACATATGAAAATTAATATTTAATTTTTGTCGAGTGGAAAATTGATTGTGAATTATTATCGAAAAAATAGAAGAGAATTCCTATTTTGCAAAAAAAAAAAAAAATAATTATTACAAACAAATGAGAGAAGTGTAGTGCGAATGCCGATTTATTGAAACATCGAACAATTTTGGAAAGTCATTACCCACAAAGGATTACCGTACGTCAGCAATAATTTCTATTGGTAAGTTTAAAATAATTGTTATTATTATTATTATTATTATTTTTTTTTTGGAAATTAAAAAATTGCCCTCCTAAAATAAAAAATGATAGAAAATGGGATATTAAGGAAACGGGACAAAGGAACCTCTTATTATTCTATCCTCAACCATATATCTACAGAGGATATTTATAATTTGATGCGGCCAAAACATGTCTCATCGAAGAAAAAAAAAACGGTTTTAGACCCTAGGTCTCTTTGGATAAAATGCCTTTTAGAACATTTGGATAAAATGCCTTTTAGGACATCTAGTCGTACGTCTGTCTTTTTGGTTATGAGTAGTGAAATAACTGACCCAGTGAGAATCAAAGCCTAGACGGAACGGCTGAAGTTAGAATTTTGAAATCATGCAAAAGAGTCAGCCTAGGTGCGTATTCGTGTGAAAAGGATAAAAATTAAATATTTTATGTAGGACAAACGGTATGAGCTAGAATTCGGAAACTAAGAATGAGACGCACTGATGGAGTGCATGGTAGATGTACCAAAGAATTTTTGGAAATTCGAACTTTAAGATTCTAAAATGGTACTAAAC
Source organism: Musca domestica (assembly GCF_030504385.1). NCBI lineage: Eukaryota > Metazoa > Arthropoda > Insecta > Diptera > Muscidae > Musca > Musca domestica. The sequence goes on along the minus strand of NW_026712272.1, from coordinate 11,798,277 downwards.
TTCTTAAATTGTACTAAAACTTCTAAAATGGAACCATTTGGTATTGTGTGAACGGATCGGGCTAAAATCTTGAAATTTGTTAAGAGAATCAAGATTGGAAAGTTAGTTTGATATATGAAGGTTTCTTTGGAAATGTGTACAGAGTATGCGAACTGTTCTAAATGGTACTAAATTTGGAACATTTTGGTTTAGGGTGAATGGATGAAGTTGGAATTTTGAAATTTTGGAATTGGGGTCCCTGTTTGTGGTAGGTTTGTGATAAAAAGGTGATTTTGGAAAGTGCACAAAAAGTACTAAATAGTACTATATTTGGTACAATTTGGTATTTGCTAAAGAGATTGTGCTTGAAATCTGAAATTCGGTATAGGTATCGCTGTTCATGTGTAGACTGGACATATCGAACTGAAGGTGGTTTTGGAAATGCGTACGGAGTGTGAGAACTGTACTACATGGTACTAAATTTGGAAAAATTTGGTTTAGGGTGAACGGATGAAGTACTAAATGGTACTAAGTTGTGTATTGGGTAAAGGGATAGGGCTGACATCTTCAAATTTGATATTGAGGCCTACTGAGGTTTTTGTTGGTAACTGGAATTGAGATATGAAAGAGCTGGAATCCCGAAATATGATATTGAGGTTGGTATTTCGAATTCAGATATGGAAGTAGTTTTGGGACATGTGTATTGTAATCCTCAATCCTCAATTTTGACATTGCGGTTTATGTTGGTCTCTGGAATTCAGATATGAAGGTGGTTTTGGGCCATGTGTACTATAATGGTTCGAAATGTACTAACTGGTGCTAAATGGCGATAGCTCTTTCCTATGGCGTCCCTGTATGAATAGAGTGCAGTGAGGCCTTTTTCAGTACTCTCCTCGATGTTCTTGTTTCAGGAGATTCAGCGTAACTCCATCCAGTACTGACAGGGAAAATTGGTCTATTTTGTGTTTCTTTAAGAATAGTGCAAGTTCTGTCATTGCAGAATCCACGATCAAACCAGACAACTTTCAAGAATATAATGACTTTGTTGGGTCTAAAATGATTATTTCGATGAGTTACGAACGGATCGATAAGGATCTACGTAAAATCACTTTCTGAGTCGATTTATGCATGTATGTCCGTCCGTATGACTGTTCATGTATTCTCTTGAACAAAATGCAGGTTGCATTTATTATCCAATTGAGATAAAATTTTCCAAAAAATATTTGTTTGCCCCAAGAACGAACCTTATTGAAATTGATGAGAATCCGGGTTAATTGCGCACAAAATGGTCAATATCAGTCTAAATTACCTGAATTTTGACACATTTGACCGAATTCAGTCTAGAAGCCAGTACAAAAAATTTGGTGAAAATCAGTTCAGATATAGCTATATATGTTTCATCCGATTTGGTGTTTAAGTCCCTCATATTCGTAATATGCACTCCATAACAATGATATTTGGTACCAGATATCAGACACAGCCCAGAAATACCTCTGATAAATTGTATCAACATTGGTTTAGTTTTGGATATAGCTCCCATATATATCTTCAGCCGATTTCGGATTAATTGCCCACCAAATGGCCAATATCATCCCAAATGACCTGAATTTGGTACATCCGACCGAATTCAGTCTAGAAGCAAGTACATCAAATTTGGTGAAAATCGGTCCAGATATGGATTTAGCTCTCATATATATGTTTCTTCCGATTTGATCTTTAAGTGCCTCATATTCGTAACATGCATCCGACAACAATGATATTTGGTATCAGATATCTTATAGAGCTCGGAAATGCCCTAGTCAAATTTTATCGAGATCGGCTAAGATTTGGATATAGCTCCCATATATATCCTCAATCCGATTTCAGGTTTATTGTGCTATTATTTGGCCAATATCAGCCCAAATGCAGTGAATTTCGGGACGTACGTTTCCATTTGGCGGAACTCGGCTCCGAAATATATTTATTTTATAAAATCCTTCTCGAAGTGATATTATGCACTCTATAGCAATGTTATTTGGTATAATAGATAAAAATGTCTCCGTCTAATTTAGTGAAAATCGATTCAGAATTGGATATGCCTCTCAAACCTTAGTCCCCTCTGAAACCAAATTATAACTGCTCTAAAGCTAAATGTTGATGGGTGGTATAATCTACACCAAATAAATTATTTTGTTACGGAAGCTCTACTAAATATGCAGAGTGGTGTAGGGTATCATATACTCAGCCCAACCGACTTTTGATGTTTCCTTACTGGTTATACATTATTTTGTCAACGCTCGCGGATTCCAAAACTAGTTTTGTCAAGGATCATTGGGTGTTTTATGGAATATCTCTTCAAGGATCATCGAAAGACAACCCTAGATTTTTTTTAAAAATCTACACTAGGGCCTGACATTTGTCGCTTTGAATTGGGACGTTTTTTTTTCTGTCCCAATAATAATGCAGGTCGGAACTCTAGTGTAGTTATATAAATATATATTTTTCAGGATAAATCACAAAACCACAATTGTGGATTTTTTAGGAGTTTTTTCAAGACCAAAAAAAAAAAAGTAAAAAAGCAACTAAGTTTGGCCGGGGCGAACTTAAAATGCCCTCCACCATTTGGAACGAATTAGGCAATTTAAAAAAAAAATAAAATTCGTTAGAAATTTTGTTGAAATCTTTAAAATACCGAACGTAGCCGTATAGACCCTAATATGTCTATACGATGAAGTTGACCTGCATAGGTGATTTTTATCATAAGCCAGTAAAATATTCAAATGCGGAACTTGAAAAAAAATTGGTAAAAAATGTAGCTAAAATCAAAATCAATACCCGGAATATAGGGAGGTGCTATTGTTTGGGGGCTTTAACAAAACGTGAACCTGTACAGACAATTTTCTGTCATAGGCTGTAGTATTATTACGAACTTCAAATACGAAATTTAAAACAATTCCGTTGAATAACGTCGCTAAAATCATTAAAATACCGAATATCGGAATGCGCCGTTATATGTGGGCTGCACGAAGACGTGAACCTGCACAGACAATTTTCTGTCATAGGCTGTAGTATTCATTACGAACTTCAAATACCAAATTTGAAACAATTCCGGTGAATAATGTTGCTAAAATCATTAAAATACCGAATATCGGAATGCATAGTTATATGGGGCATATACCAAAAAAATTGACCTACCTGGCCCGTTTTTAATACCAAAAGTCCTGCAGACATAATATACATTTAAGTAAAATTTTATCAACCTACTTTGTTTCGTTCGGAAGCTAGAGTGATTTCCACAGACGGATAGAGGGACAGATGGTCGGACATCGCTAAATCGACATGGAATTTTACGCTGATCAGGAAAATATACTTTGTGGGGTCTAAAATGTATATTTCGAGGTGTTACAAACGGAATGACAAATTTAATATACCCTCCATATGTATGGATGGTATAAAAAAATATCTACAGATCAACTGGAAGCTCAGGTGTTCCTATTCGAGAAAATCTGTCGATCTTCTTTTAAAAATTGGGTATAATCATCAAAATCACCCGATCTTCTTTTTTATCTACTTCTCTTCCGTCCCTTTTGCTTTTATGCGAATGAGGATATTCCAGATGTTGCTGACGACAGTGACGGGTCGACGATGCCAATGATAATGATGATGTTGCCGCATTTTATTTCCCAAAGATTTTGCTGTTGAGATGTTCATCGCCATCGTCGTCGTCATCGTTAATAATGTTGCTACTGTTCGTTCGGCTAATTCTGTTGTCGCTTGATGGCAATCATGAGGAGTTTCTTGTTGTTGTTGCTTTTGTTGCTGGATTGATGAAGAGCCAACCGAAAAAAACGGTGTTGCTTGCCGGCTGCAGTTGTTGTTGCCATTGACAGGGAATGCCTGTTGCTGGCAATTGTAACAGCATCAAATGGCGGCAATTGATTTTTGATGCTAAACAGATAGTCGTCTTGGTTATCGAATGGACGGACGGACGCACGTTTGTTTTACTTGGGGTGATGATGTTCAAGTTTTTCAGTTTTAGTTTTCTTTTGGCTTTGTTTCTTTTTCTTTTTTTTGGTTGGCTGCTTAAAACATAAACATAAATTTTGCAAAATGTAGCAAAGAAGCCTACGCACTCGCCATCCCCAGTGAAGTGAACCAAATACAAAAAATTGACTGCAACAAAGTAAAAGTCATTTCAATTGCTTGAGATTAATTTTTTTTTTTGTAAAAAAAAGGAAAAACTTTTTGTTTTGAGGTTATTCCGATAAATTTTGCTGTAATTGCCCAAGGAGAAGGTTCGTGTGTGGCGTTTTTTTTGGGAAGAAATGCCTGGTTTTCTCAAAATGGGGATGTGAAAATCTTGCAAATAATTGGGGGGGGGGGGGGTGAATTTGGAATCCAGGGGAAAGGGAAAAATAATATATACTATAGTATTTTAGAAGTATTAGAGAGAGAATCAATAATTTGGCATATACAGGGTGAGATAAAAAATCTACAACAAAGTCAAAAGCCATAATTTTTACGTTTGTTTTTTTAATTTTATTGAATGAAAACAAAAATGTCGGAAATAGCATCAAATTTTAGAATAAGTTTAAATTTGTTCGAATTTTTCAACTTTGGCACGAATTATGGCCTTCAAATGGCCAATGAAACCGTCACACGCCGCCCGAATTTTGCTCTGCCATATTTTGATCCATTCCCGGCGAAGCGCTTACTTAAGGTGATCGACACTTTGGTATTTTTTAGTGCCAACCTTGCTTTCCAAAATACTCCAGAGACACAATAGTCGAACGGATTGGTATTCGGAGATTTTGGTGGCCATTTGGAAATAAAGCGAGGGACCTCATTTTGTAACCATTCTTGGGGGGAAAGAGGTGAGTGCGATGGTGCTGAGTCCTGTTGGTATGTCCGAGGTCTGCGGACAAAATGTTTGCGTGCCCAAGGTTTTAATACACCCTTCAGAATATTTTCGCGATAATATTCGGCATTTATTCTGATACCACGGTCAATTAATACGAGCAGAGAGCGACCATCGGCAGTTATGGCGAACCACACCATCACCATGGCCGGCGCATGAGTTCTGGTGGCTGACACACGCTCTGCGGTATTTTTTCCCGCTCCCGACGAAGCTCTTGCTTGAGGTGATTGACACTTTGGTATTTGTTTATTGCCAACCTTGCTTTCCAAAATACTCCAGACACAATAGTCCAACGGATTGGTATCCGGAGATTTTGGTGTGCTAGAAATGAAGCGAGGAACCTCATTTTGTAACCATTCTTGGGTGGCGCGTGCTGTTGGGATGTCCAAGGTCTGCGGCCAAAATGTTTGCGTGCCCAAGGCTTTAATACACCCTCCAGAATATTTTCGCTATAATATTCGGCATTTATTCTGATGCCACGGTCGACACCATCACCATGGCCGTCGCTTGAGTTTTGGTGGCCAACCGAAGGTGCAAATTTTCAGCTGACCTCTTTGGCAAGTAAACTCGATCATTTTGTTTTGTTGTTGTTTACAAACTGCTGGACAACGAATGTTTTCTCATCAGAGAGAGAGAGAGAGAGAGAGAGAGAGAGAGAGAGAAAACAAAATTTGGCAGTTCACCACTTTCGGCCAAGCGAAGCAACTCTTTAGCTCTTTTGAGTCTATTTTCTTTCTGTTGCGGTGTAAGTTCTTGCACTTATCTGAATTTCAACGGCTTTACCCCGAGCTAATTTTTGAATATTTGCCGAATGGAATTTTGCGATATATTTAGCTTGCGAGCCATTTTTCGGCCACTTCCGACGCGGGTTTCAATCAAGTCGCCTCTTTACTTTTCGAACCATTTCTGCTGACGTCCACTTCCTTGGCGTCGGTCGGGCTACGCTACCACGGTAACGAGCGATGGTACGAGACACAAAAGATTTATTTACATTTAAATGCTAGAGTGCTCTAACGACAGCCACTTATGGTTTTCCATCCAAATATAAAGAAATCACAGCATCACGCTTGAAATCCGTCACGAAAAACTTTTTTTCTGGAAAATTCTCACCAAAATGCTTTTGTACGCTTGTAAACAATATAATGAGCTGTCACTGGAATAATTTTAACAGCTGTCGGACGAGTGGCTTAGAAATGACAGCAGTCTGAAGTTGGTTGCAGCTTTCTTCATCTCAGCCAGTAATTTGGCATATATTTTGCAGATCCTCCAAAATTGGTCAATTTTTGATTATTTTAGGGTTTTCATAAAAAGTTCTATAATTTTTCTCACGATACTTTTTTCAGATTTTTTTAAAAATGAAAGTCTTTATCAAAAATTGGGATTCGGAAAATGTTTTTTTTCTTAATTATTTGGACCTAGCAGATTTCATAAAAATCTACGATTTTCGAAAGATCAGGAAATTTTTAAATGACCTGTGGCGCCCAAGCCAATAGTCACTTTGTTGATTTCACAACAAAATTAATAATCTCAGTATTACCAACAACAACAATATCAATTCTGCTGATATTGGCGCCACAAGTTCTTTTTTTCTTTGTTTTGCATAATCGCCACACAAATAAGGAAATCCTTATTGCCAACGCTAAACAAGAATGCCAAAGAAGTTGTTTTTTTCTTTTTTTTTTTTTTTTGTAAATCAGATCCTCCGATTTGGCATATTCTTGCTTAATTGGTTAAGCCTACTCTACAAGCAATTAGTGATTTCGGTAAAATTCAAAGGGAAATTTATTATGCAGGAAATTGAAATACATCCATACATACCTACAGTGTAGGTATGAATATCATTGCATTTCTGTGCTAGGTAACCAAAACAGATGTCATTATTCAATTTCGTCACGTCTTGATTTTTGAGATACAAATAAATTGCGCAAATCAATTAATAGGTGGTATTGCTTATCGATTTCCAAGATCATTGACTGATTTTTAATTTACTAAAAAAGATATTGACTGATAAGTAAATATTAAATCTGACATTCCGTAAATTGTAGAAGAAGAACAAGTCAAAAAAGTATCCAGTCGGTTTTGCCTACAGACGTATACCCTCCTCAGTACATGTCCGTTTATTTAAATATATATTTCGACGTGCGTTATGATAATTCATTTACGGGGGAGGATCCGTTGGAGGAAATTAATATTGTCCATTTTGTATCTGACCTGCCAGATTTTAACCATATCAAATACTGCCTATACTTTATATGATATATGCGATCATTTGTGGAAAATGTTGAAATGTGCGTAAAGTACCAAATACAGGGTGAGATGAAAAAACTGCAACCAACATCAGACTCCTGTCACTTTTAAGCCACTCGTCCGACAGTTGTTCAAATTATTCCAGTGACAGCTCATTATATTGTTTACAAGCGTACGAAAGCATTTTGGTTAGAATTTTCCAAAGAAAAAAAATTAATCGTGATGGAATTCAAGCGTGATAGTGTGATTTCTTTATATTTGGCTGGAAAACCACGAGGGACTATCGTTAGAGCACTCCAGCATTTAAATGTGAATAAATCTTTTGTATCTCGTACCATCGCTCGTTATCGTGATACCGTGGTAGCGTAGCCCGACGTCAAGGAAGTGGACGAAAGAAAACAGCAACATCAGCAGAAATAGTTCGAAAAGTAAAGAAGCCACTTGATCGAAAACCGCGTCGCAGGGGCCGAAAAATGGCTCGTAAGCTGAATATATCGTAATATTCCATTCTCAAATATTGAAACTGAGCTCGGGTAAAGCCATTGAAATTTCAAAAAGTGCAAGAACTTACACCGCAACAAAAACAGAAAGAAAATAGTCTCAACAGAGCTAAAGAGTTGCTTGGCTTGGCCGAATGTGGTGAACTGCCGAATTTTGTTTTCTCCGATGAGAAAACTGGACACATCGTTGTCCAGCAGCTTTTTGTAAACAACAACAACAAAACAAAATGAACGTGTTTACTTGCCAAAGAGGTCAGCTGAAAATGTGCCCCTTCGATTGGCCACCAGAACTCAAGCGCCGTCCTTGGTGATGGTGTGGGCCGCCATAACAGGCGATGGTCGCTCTCCGCTCGTATTAATCGACCGTGGCACCAGAATAAATGCCGAATATTATCGCGAAAATATTCTGGAGGCGGTGGTATTAAAGCTTTGGGCACGCCAACATTTTTGCCGTAGACCTTGGACATTCCAACAGGACTCAGCACCATCACACTCAGCATGTGCCACCCAAGAATGGATACAAAATGAGGTTCCTCGCTTCATTTTCATGGCCACCGAAATCTCCGCATACCAATCCGTTGGACTATTGTGTCTGGAGTATTTTGGTAAGCCAGGTTGGCACTAAAAAATACCAAAGTGTCGATCGCCTCAAGCAAGCGCTTCGCAGTGAATGAGCCAAAATACCGCATAGCAACATTCGGGCAGCGTGTGATGGTTTCATTGGCGGTAATGAAGGCCATAATTCGTGCCAAATTTGACCAATTCGAATAAATCTCAACTTATTCTAAAATTTGATGCTATTTCCAACATTTTTTGCTTAATTTAATAAAATTTAAAAAAATGTAACAATCATGACGTTTAACTTTGTTGCTGGATTTTTTATATCACCCTGTACTTTGTAGGGTCTATTATAAACATTTCGAGGAGTTACAAACGGAATGACAAAGTTAAATTACCCTCCATAGAATGGTGGAGGGTATAACAATCGAAATCTTACATCACTTTTTATAAGAGTCATAATTATTCAAAATTTTGAACCTTTGTGGGGAGGTACTAGATGAAGTGGACCGATTTTGTCCATTTTCGCACCTGCCATAGAACTGATGCAAATAATGGAGTTTGTAAAGTTTGAACAAAATCGAATGATCCTCTCGCTTTTCTAATATTTTCCTAGAAAATTTCGACCTTTGGTTGGTGAGGTATCGGAAGAAATTGGCCGATCTCCGAACTCGATCTATATTTGATAAAAAATTTACGACATACCAAATTTATACCAAATCAGATACACCCTTCAAGAGTTATGGTACGCACCAGCCAGATACACAGACACACGGAGGGATACCCTTAGACCCACTCAAAATATCCTGAAATGGATTTGGTCCAAAGAGACCTAGGGTTTTAAACTGTATTTCGAGAGGCTCGTTTTTCCGTATCAAATGATATATACCCCTTATAGCCATAATATACCCATATATTTTTTTTTAATCTGCGATTAAGACACGGATGGTCTCTGAAAAAAAAAAAACTTTTCTTAAAATATCCACGAGTGGATTGAGAAACTTAGATTTTTTGAAGAATATTTTTTCAAGGACTGAGAAACGTGGATTTTTTTAAAGAATATTTTTTCAATGACTGAGAAACGTGTTTTTTTTAAAGAATATTTTTCCAAGGACTGAAAAAAGTGAATTTTTTAAAAAAAATTTTTTTTCCAAAGACTAAGAAATGTGGATTTTTTAAAGAATTTTTTTTTGAAGGACCCAATAAAGTGGATTTTTTAAAGAATATTTTTTCAAGGACTGAGAAACGCGGATTTTTTAAAGAATATTTTTTCAATGACTGAGAAACGTGGATTTTTTAAAGAATATTTTTTCAATGACTGAGAAACGTGGATTTTTTAAAGAATATTTTTTCAATGACTGAGAAACGTGGATTTTTTAAAGAATATTTTTTCAAGGACTGAGAAACGTGGATTTTTAAAGAATATTTTTTCAAGGACTGAGAAACGTGGATTTTTTAAAGAATAGTTTTTCAAGGACTGAGAAACGAAGATTTTTTAAACAATATTTTTTCAAGGAACTAATAAATGTGGATTTTTTCAAGGAACTAATAAATGTGGATTTTTTCAAGGACACAATAAACGTGGATTTTTTAAAGAATATTTTTCCAAGGACTGAAAAAAGTGAATTTTTTAAAAAAAAAAATTTTTTCAAAGACTAAGAAATGTGGATTTTTTCAAGGACACAATAAACGTGGATTTTTTAAAGAATTTTTTTTCAAGGACCCAATAAACGTGGATTTTTAAAGAATTTTTTTTCAAGGACCCAATAAACGTGGATTTTTAAAGAATTTTTTTTCAAGGACTGAGAAAAGTGGATCTTTTAAAGAATATTTAGACCCACTCAAAATATCCTGAAATGGATTTGATCCAAAGAGACCTAGGGTTTAAAACTGTATTTCGATGAGGCTCGTTTTTTCCGTATCGTTTTACCGTATGGGTAATTTTTTTTTGAATTTGCGATTAAGACAAGGATGGTCTCTGAAAAAAAAAACTATTCTTAAACAATCCACGACTATTTAAGCACATTTTGAAAATCTCATTGCAGTAACTTAGGGTTTCCTTAATATTTTTTTTGAAATCAAGTTTATTGGTCTCTGGAAATGCTTGAATGTTTTTCCTTAAAAATCAATTGTTACTCCTCGAGGGTCCTTAAAATAAAATTCTTTAAAACAACCTCGTTTATTGGTCTAGGGGTCCCTTTAAAAATTCCACTTTTGTTGAACCTTTGACCCTTAAAAGTTAGTGCAGCTCTGATTCGCTACCGAAATCCCCTGAGCTCTCATAGTCCAAAAAAATGAAAGTGCTCCATAAATTTCTCAACACCGATAGCAGACTATTATTCATCTTATTTTCCAGCAGCACAACAATAATAATGAATATGCCAACAACAACAACGACAACTAAAGCAACAGCAGCAACAGCAAACAATAATCATTAAGAAAATTATTAACAAAAATGAATTGAATTGATTTAAAATATACAGTTGCGATAACGATAAAGAATCATTTCAGCCAATAAACCAAAAAAAAAAAAAAAAGAAAAAAAAACGGAATGGTGAAACGAATTTGGCCAAAATCACAACAGACAACTTCGATATGCACACAAACACATTCACACACACTCACACAAACTTAAAGAAATGATCACTTTGTTTTCATTTCTTTGACCCACTACCATCCGCGTTGGCTGGCTGGCTGGCGATGCTGGTGCTTTGGTGCGTCGCCGTCGTCCAAAGCCAGCAATCATTCATTCGTTGGCCATATCTTCTTCAATTGCTTTTGAATTGCGTTGAGTTTTGGGATGAGTTCCTATAATTAGATGATGTGTTGCTTTTGTTGTTGTTGTTGGGGTTTCATGGTCTTCTTCTTCTTTAGCTTTGTCTGCTTTGTTTGTTGTCCAATGTCTGTTGCCTTTTTGGCCACTTTAATTTCTGGCGAAACAAATTAAGGTAAGATTGTCTCTATGTGTGTGAGTGTGTGTGTGCAAATAAATGAAGACTCTTTGATTCAATTATCATCAGCGTCATCGGAGCCACATTCAAAGCAGCTCCACCAGCATCATTGTGGCCAAAACAAAAAGAAAGACATTCACCAGATATACTTCTCTGTTCGCCAAAAACAAACGGTAACAACAACAACAACAAGTTAAGAAATCTTTGTGATTTATTTGTTGGTTCCGTACGCATTGTTGTTGTTGCTCTTGTTGTGTTGGCTGCTGCTGTCGCTGCCGTGTAAGCGTAATGTAGCTCCTTAGTAATTTGTTTACGAACAAGTGAAGCGAGGCAAAGCCATTGCCGTTTGCCGGCGAATGGGGGTCTCTTATCTCAGCTTTTTTATCTCGTCTCATGAATACCCTACGCGATTGAGATAGAGATAGACGAGGCTTTGATATGTTGAAATTATTTTAACATTTTAATTATGGAATGGAGGAGGGCATTCGGATGGCGAATTGAAAAATTAAGACGTTTTAAAATGTTTTTCCAAACATTTTTAGAGAGATTTTTTGCAATGACCCAATAGAAGGAGATCAACGGATCTTCGGCAAGAAGATATTTTTTCAAGGACCCTCATCTAAAAAAAGTGGATTTTTTAGAGAATATTTTTTCAAGGACTGAGAAACGTGGATTTTTTAAAGAACATTTTTTCAAGGACTGAGAAATGTGGATTTTTTAAACAATATTTTTTCAAGGACTGAGAACGTGGACTTTTTAAAAAAAATATTTTTTCAAGGACTCAATAAACGTGGACTTTTTAAAGAAAATATTTTTCAAGGACCCGATATACGTGGATTTTTTAAAGAATATTTTTTAAAGGATCCAAATAAACGTGGATTTTTTAAAGAATATTTTTTCAAGGACCCAAATAAACGTGGATTTTTTAAAGAATATTTTTTCAAGGACCCAAATAAACGTGGATTTTTTAAAGAATATTTTTTCAAGGACCCAAATAAACGTGGATTTTTTAAAGAATATTTTTTCAAGGACCCAAATAAACGTGGATTTTTTAAAGAATATTTTTTCAAGGACTCAAATAAACGTGGATTTTTTAAAGAATATTTTTTCAAGGACCCAAATAAACGTGGATTTTTTAAAGAATATTTTTTCAAGGACCCAAATAAACGTGGATTTTTTAAAGAATATTTTTTCAAGGACCCAAATAAACGTGGATTTTTTAAAGAATATTTTTTCAAGGACCCAAATAAACGTGGATTTTTTAAAGAATATTTTTTCAAGGACCCAAATAAACGTGGATTTTTTAAAGAATATTTTTTCAAGGACCCAAATAAACGTGGATTTTTTAAAGAATATTTTTTCAAGGACCCAAATAAACGTGGATTTTTTAAAGAATATTTTTTCAAGGACTGAGAAACGTGGATTTTTTAAAGAATATTTTTTCAAGGACTGAGAAACGTGGATTTTTTAAAGAATATATTTTCAAGGACTGAGGAACGTGGATTTCTTAAAGAATATTTTTTCAAGGACTGAGAAACGTGGATTTCTTAAAGAATATTTTTTCAAGGACTGAGAAACGTGGATTTCTTAAAGAATATTTTTTCAAGGACTGAGAAACGTGGATTTATTAAAGAATATTTTTTCAAGGACTGAGAAACGTGGATTTATTAAAGAATATTTTTTCAAGGACTGAGAAACGTGGATTTCTTAAAGAATATTTTTTCAAGGACTGAGAAACGTGGATTTATTAAAGAATATTTTTTCAAGGACTGAGAAACGTGGATTTATTAAAGAATATTTTTTTAAGGACCCAATAAACGTGGATTTTTTAAAGAATATTTTTTCAAGGGCTGAGAAACGTGGATTTTTTAAAGAATATTTTTTTAAGGACCCAATAAACGTGGATTTTTTAAAGAATATTTTTTCAAGTACCCAAATAAACGTGGATTTTTTAAAGAATATTTTTTTAAGGACCCAATAAACGTGGATTTTTTAAAGAATATTTTTTCAAGGACCCAAATAAACGTGGATTTTTTAAAGAATATTTTTTCAAGGACCCAAATAAACGTGGATTTTTTAAAGAATATTTTTTCAAGAACCCAAATAAACGTGGATTTTTTAAAGAATATTTTTTCAAGGACCCAAATAAACGTGGATTTTTTAAAGAATATTTTTTCAAGGACCCAAATAAACGTGGATTTTTTAAAGAATATTTTTTCAAGGACCCAAATAAACGTGGATTTTTTAAAGAATATTTTTTCAAGGACCCAAATAAACGTGGATTTTTTAAAGAATATTTTTTCAAGGACCCAAATAAACGTGGATTTTTTAAAGAGGACCCAAATAAACGTGGATTTTTTAAAGAATATTTTTTCAAGGACCCAAATAAACGTGGATTTTTTAAAGAATATTTTTTCAAGGACCCAAATAAACGTGGATTTTTTAAAGAATATTTTTTCAAGGACCCAAATAAACGTGGATTTTTTAAAGAATATTTTTTCAAGGACCCAAATAAACGTGGATTTTTTAAAGAATATTTTTTCAAGGACTGACAAACATGGAGATCAAGTGATCTTTTCCAAGAAGATCAAGTGATCTTCTCCAAGAAGATCTACTGACCTTCCCCTAGAAAATCTACTGATCTTCTCTGTTAAGATCAAGTGATCTTCTCTATGAAATTCAATTGATCTTTTCCAAGAAGATTTAAGGCCAATGAGTCTCCTACCATCTTTTTTCCTCAACTACATCCCATAAAAAGTACCCTGTTTTTTTTTTTGTTGCTCTGTACTCCACCTGCCTCAAAGTAACTCCCTAACTGAATATTTTTGGTAAGTTTTTTTGGTCTTGCGGTTTTTGTTGTTGTTGTTCCTTGCGGCAGATATTTTGGCTTTTAATTTCAATTTTTTTCTGTTTTCAATTCCTACGCTGTTTTATAATAACAACAATAACAAAAACAATACAACGCTGTGGGTTGATCTTAAGCGCAAGTGAAGAAACAGATCGTGAGTTGTATGTTTGGGTTTTTTTTTTTGGTGTGGGGTTCCTCATTTCGATTTGTATTCGTCCCCCGGCCCACCACCTCTGGTGGTGGTGGTTACGTGTGTGAGTTTTGCGGGGGGAATTGATACATTTTTAATGTGTGCTGTTTTGTTGTTGTTCGGATTATTTTGTTTTGTGCTTTACTTTTTTTGTTTTCTTCAAACCTCATCCATTATATGTTTGCGTTTCTGTTCGTGGAGATAACTCTTTTGCAAATACCAGGGAATTAAACATACCTACCAATCCAAAACAGAAAAAAAACAACACAAAAAACAACCATATCCAGCTTAAAAATACTTACACTTCATGAATTCCTGTGTCCCGGCCTAAGACGAAGAAATTAACCCAAAATGTTGCTGTGCCTCTCGGAACCGTTATATTTTTGCTTATATTTTAATTCTTATATCATTTCGACCTATATTTAATTTTTCTGTTCGCCTCGCACCATGTTCTTGGTGGTGGCGATGGTGGTTCTGATGCTGTTGCCGCTAATGACGACACTGATGACGACCAAGATGATGATGCTGCTGACGGAGTCGCTGAAGATCATCGCAATTTTTATCGTCATCGTCGTCAGTATCCTCTAAAGCCGACCGACCAAAACTTGAAAAAAGAAAAAAAAAAAAAACTGTTAACATCGTGTGTAATAAGCCAATGAATATGGCTAAACGATGAACCAACAAAACGGCTGAACGAAAGAACGAACGAATGCACGGACAAAAATAAAATGTATGCCATTCATTTGCAAACACCAAAAAAAAAAAAAAAAAAAAACGGGAAGAAAATAAAAAAAAGAACAGTCAATTTAAAGTGCTCTTCTCTTCATTTCCACAAACATAGTTCTGTGGCGGCCTGCTCAGCACTCTCGAACAGGAGATATAAACGCATTGGGTATTTTTGGCTGACGTTTTGGGGGTAAGTGGGGTAAAGGCCCTACAAACTTTATTGGGGCCCTCAATAGAAAAATATCTGTTGTGGAAGAAGACCAACTGATTTTATAAAAGAAGACAACATAACTAGACCTCCTGGCTATTTTCCGACTATGATGCTTTGGAGAAGACCTAATTGTCTCCTTTCGATGGAATCATTATGGTCGTCCTTATAAGGAGACCTCCCGGACTTCTTTTCAAGAATTTCTTCCCAGGTATTCTTTAGAAGAAAACCTCCAGACATTTTATATAAGAAGGCCTATTGCGTTCTCTAGATAAATATCTCCCAGAAGACAATCTGGTCTTGTTTTTATTCTTAATAATCTAGAAATTAATTAAAATTCTGAAAATGTGAAACTAAAATCCAATTTCAGCAGCAAGGAAAAATAATCTGAAAAAGAACTGAGAGATAACACTTACCATAAATACTCAGTTAGGGAGTTACTCGAAGGCAGGTGGAACATAGAACAACAATAGGTATTTTCTAGGGGATGTAGAAGGGAGCCAAATATGGCAGATATTCTGCCTCCAGGGGAAGACCAATAGATATTATTGATAGAAGGCCAGTAGGTCTTCTGGAAAATACCTTCATTCGATAGAAGATCTTTTGAAAGTATTTCTATATGTATACTATCCTCAAGAGTTGTTATGTATAGAAAAGATCACCAGTTCACAGGGAAGATCATTTGATTCTCATAGTAAATATCATTTAATATGTACAGAGAAGGTCAGTTGATCTTCATGGAGAAGATCACTTGATCTCCATAGAGAAGATCACTTGATCTTCATAGAGAAAATCAGTTGTTCTTCAGGAAGAAGATCAGTTGATCTTCAGGAAGAATCTTTGATCTTCTTAGAGAAGAAACGGATGCTATTTTTAGAGAAGATCAGCTGTTCACCAGAGAACGACCAGCTGAATTTTATAGGGAAGATCACTTGATTTTCTTGGAGAATATCAGTTGACCTTCGTGAAAAATATTAAGTTAATCTTCATAGAAAAGATTAATAGATCTTCATAGAGAAGATCAGTTGATCTGTAGATGATCCTTGAAAGATATTCTCTAAAAATTCCATGATTGGAACCCAGATGGATCCTTGAAAGGTATACTCTAAAATTTCCATGATTGGAACCCAGATGGTCCTTCAGTGTCCCGTGGGGCCCTAAAAAAATATTTCTTAAAAAATCAACGTTTATCAGCCGAGGATCCTTAAAGAAATATTCTTTAAAAAATCCAGGATTCACATTCGAGGTTCCTTGAAAAAAAGTTTTGAACATTGGATCCTATAAAAGTATCCTTAATAAAATCAGTTTTTTTTTTGATCCGTGGGTCCTTAAAAAATATTTTTAAAAAAATCGACGTTTTTCGGCCGATGGTCTTTGAAAAAGTATTCCTATAAAGTTCACGTGTCTTAGATGAGGGTCCTTGAAAAAATATTCTTTAAAAAATCCAAGTTTCTTAGATGAGGGTCCTTGAAAAAATATTCTTTAAAAAATCCACGTTTCTTAGATGAGGGTCCTCGAAAAAATATTCTTTAAAAAATCCACGTTTATTGGATCCTTGAAAAAATATTCTTTAAAAAATCCACGTTTATTGGATCCTTGAAAAAATATTCTTTAAAAAATCCACGTTTATTGGATCCTTGAAAAAATATTCTTTAAAAAATCCACGTTTATTGGATCCTTGAAAAAATATTCTTTAAAAAATCCACGTTTATTGGATCCTTGAAAAAATATTCTTTAAAAAATCCACGTTTATTGGATCCTTGAAAAAATATTCTTTAAAAAATCCACGTTTATTGGATCCTTGAAAAAATATTCTTTAAAAAATCCACGTTTATTGGATCCTTGAAAAAATATTCTTTAAAAAATCCACGTTTATTGGATCCTTGAAAAAATATTCTTTAAAAAATCCACGTTTATTGGATCCTTGAAAAAATATTCTTTAAAAAATCCACGTTTATTGGATCCTTGAAAAAATATTCTTTAAAAAATCCACGTTTATTGGATCCTTGAAAAAATATTCTTTAAAAAATCCACGTTTATTGGATCCTTGAAAAAATATTCTTTAAAAAATCCACGTTTATTGGGTCCTTGAAAAAATATTCTTTAAAAAATCCACGTTTATTGGGTCCTTGAAAAAATATTGCTTAAAAAATCCACGTTTATTGGGTCCTTGAAAAATATTCTTTAAAAAATCCACGTTTGTTGGGTCCTTGAAAAAATATTCTTTAAAAAATCCACGTTTGTTGGGTCCTTAAAAAAATATTCTTTAAAAAATCCACGTTTCTTAGATGAGGGTCCTTGAAAAAATATTCTTTAAAAAATCCTCGTTTCTTAGATGAGGGTCCTTGAAAAAAATATTCTTTAAAAAATCCACATTTTTTAGATGAGGGTCCTTGAAAAAATATTCTTTCTTGAAAAAATCCACGTTTCTCACCCGAGTTTGAAAAATTCACAATTTTCAGCGATTTTGTTCGGTTCTTGGTTTTTAAGAAAATAGTTCCTACTTTTCCGTAGGTCTATTCCTGAAGAACCCCTGCTCATCTCTATGAGCTTTTTGGTCTTTGTATACTTTCTGTTCTTCCTGCCAGCCATATAAGTCGTTCTGGACTTCTGCGGTGTAAGCCATTTGGACTGAAGACCCCTCGGCCTTCTTTCGGATAATACTTTCTCTCTCTCTCTCTATTATTCTTCTCTTCTCTCTTTATAATATAATATTCAAATCCGATCTCTTCTTTTAAAAATTGGACTTTAAAGGCCCTCTTGCCAAAAAGCCTTTAAAACTCCCCACCTGCTACTTGGCCACAGTTTGGCCATTAAAAACCATTACCAAAAATAAACAAATAACAACAAAACTAAAAATGCCGAAAAATGTTGCAAAAAACACCACAGCAACAACAACAACATTAGGACTAACTAAATTGACAAAAAATACAGACAAGTAAACACTCTTCGGAAGAGCCTCTAACATAGATCATGCATTTAGAATTCATCCCATGAATTTTGGGATGTGGGGAAGACTTTGTTGTTGTTATTGGGTGTGCACTTTGTTGTTGTTGTTTCTCTCCTCAAACACAGAACCACAGCGCGTAGCATTAGAGGAATATGCTGGTGTTGCAGTGCATCTAGTGTCCGGTTTGTTGGTGTTATGTTGTCACTATTGCGGGACTACGAGAGGAAGAATCATCAACATACATACGTATGTAGATATGTATATGTGTGTAGATTTATCCCCCAAAAAACACTCACTCTGTGCAACGATTAGAGCAGCAGTAGTGGAAAAATTCTAAAATAAATAATGCCAAGTTGTTGGTGTTTTTTCAGATTTTTTTTTATTTTGCATTCGTATGCAAATAAGTCCAAATACGTATAAATACCTAAATCCTCGCCAACAACAACTGCAAGAACTTTTTGAATTGAAAATCTCTTTCTTGCCCAAAAACAAAAATCTTCTTCTTCAGCAAGTTGCCTCCAAAACTTCATGCCATGATGCTGCAGTCAGGAAGAGGAGGTACCCTCTTCCAATGGGGGGACTTTTTTAAACAAAAAAAATACGAGAGAAGTGTTTCTTAAGTGCAGTTTAACATGTAAATAAAATTGAATGCATCGAAACACACACACACACTTACATAGATGGACATGCCAATATATACATATATATGTATGTATGCAGGTATACATGTGCATGCATATATTTATGTTTATTTTCAAACACACAGAGATATAAACACGTGTGGCATGTAATTTAAGAAACATATGGGCCATTCCATTTAAATTATCCTCCGAAAATCCTTTGAATCCTTTATAAGGTCTTATTTCATAGAAGACCTTCGGGAGGTCTTCTTTCATAGAAGACTTTCAGGAGGCATTCTTTCATAGAAGACCTTCAGGAGGCATTCTTTCATAGAAGACCCTCAGGAGGTCTTCTTTCATAGAAGACCTTCAGGAAGTCATCGTTCATAGAAGACCTTCAGGAGGTCATCGTTCATAGAAGACCTTCAGGAGGTCTTCTTTCATAAAAGACCTTCAGGAGGCATTCTTTCATAGAAGACCTTCAGGAGGTCATCGTTCATAGAAGACCTTCAGGAGGTCTTCTTCCATAGAAGACCTTGGGGGAGGTAATCTTCCATAGAAGACCTTGGGGGAAGGTCCTATGGGAAGATCTTCTTCCATAGAAGACCTTTGAGAAGGTCTTCTTCCATAGAAGACCTTTGGAAAGGTCTTCTTCAATAGAAGACCTTTGGGAAGGTCTTCTTCCATAGAAGACCTTTGGGAAGGTCTTCTTCCATAGAAGAGCTTGGGGGGAGGTCTTCTTCCATAGAAGACCTTGGGGGAGGTCTTCTTCCATAGAAGACCTTGGGGGAGGTCTTCTTCCATAGAAGACCTTCAGGAGGTCTTCTTCCATAGAAGACCTTCAGGAGGTCTTCTTCCATAGAAGACCTTCAGGAGGTCTTCTTCCATAGAAGACCTTCAGGAGGTCTTCTTCCATAGAAGACCTTCAGGAGGTCTTCTTCCATAGAAGACCTTTGGGAAGGTCTTCTTCCATAGAAGACCTTTGGGAAGGTTTTCTTTGTTAGAAGACCTTTGGGAAGGTTTTCTTTGTTAGAAGACCTTTGGGATGCGTATTTTCTTTAGAGGGCCTTAGGGAAGGTCTTCTTCCATAGAAGACCTTCAGGAGGTCTTCTTCCATAGAAGACCTTCAGGAGATCTTCTTCCCTAGAAGACCTGTGGGAAGGTCTTCTTCGATGGAAGACCTTTTGTAAGACCTTTGGGAAAGTCTTCTTTGGGAAGGTCTTCTTCGATGGAAGACCTTGAGTATGGTCTTCTTCGATAGAAGATCTTGAGGATGGTGTATTTTTAAAGAGGGCATTCAGAAGGTCTTATTTAAAAGAGGACCTTCAGAAGGCCTTCTTCAACAGACGACCTTCAGAAGGTCTTCTTCAATTGAAGACCTTGAGGAGGACCTTCAGAAGGTCTTCTTCAATTGAAGACCTTCAGGAGGACCTTCAGTAGGTCTTCTTCAATTGAAGAAATTGAGGAGGACCTTCAGAAGGTCTTCTTCAATAGATGACCTTTGGAAAAGTCTTCTTCGAAAAAGACCTTGAGGAAGGTCTTTTTGGATAAAAGACCTTGTGGAAGGTTTTCTTTTCTGGTGGACCTTTAGAAGGTCTTCTTCCTTTGGGAAGGCCTTGAGGAAGGCCTTCTTTTATAGAGGGCCTTGAAAAGGTCAACTTCCATAGAAGACCTTTAGGAGGTCTTCTTCCTTTCTTAAAGGCCTTCAATGAGACTTTCCTTCCCATAGAAAACCTTGGGGAGGTCTGCTTTGATAGAAGTGCTTTGGGAAGGTCTTGTATAGAAGGCCTTCAGGATCCATTTCGAGGGTTTTCCATGGAAATCACACATTTCTATCCCCTTAGTGACCCATATTTTCCTCTGGTTAACAACAACAAATTTGAGCGCTAAAAATAATTCCATCGCCATAAATGTGTCTTCCTGACCCTCCCCGTTGAGCAACAAACATAAGATTTTTTTTTTTTTTGGTAAACATATTCTTTCTTTGCGTCCATTTAATGGCCGTTAGCAGAACGTTCTTTCTGCGATTTTGTCATTTTTTGTTTGTTTCTTTTTGGTCTTCATTTGCAACGTTTTAAATGTTTGTTTTCAGCTTTAAGCTCTCGCAGCATTTTATGTCAAGTGTTGGCTGAAGTTCGCTTTTTCAGAATTTTTCCATTCAGAGGATCAGCTTAATCTGTAAATAAGCTGGCAGCAGCATCCTCATCATCATCATCGTTGCAATTAACTCAAATTCATAATCATGATGACAAAGAAGATGATGATGATGTTATAATTTTGAGGCACTACCTCCTGGCCAGTTGCCGATCATTGTTCATTATGACGGAGGATTATTTGTGGTGCAAATTAAACATGAAGTTCTGTACAACATCAACAACAGTTACAACAACAAATTCACATCAGTCGCTGTGGATAAGACCGTTCTTTGTGTCGGATACTATGTGTAAAATAAGGGATTGGGAAATATATGACGAAACGGTTCAAAGATCAGCTTTCGTAATACTGAAAGCCGTTGTGGAAGGCTTAACGTCGGGGTATTTCTTTTTTTGTTGATATTTTTCTTTCAAATTTTGAAAATAAGGAGGATACAGTTATTTCGTAATTTTTTTGGGAGAAAGAATTCGATAGGTGATAATTTCCGAAAGTGCATATAAATAAAGTGATTCCTTTTCAATGTTTGAGCCGTTGCAAATGAGTTGTCAGAATTAATAACCCCCTTTCACTGTGGAAGTTATAAAAATATGTTCTGAAAAATCCTGTCTTTATGCAGCCCCTATATAAATTGGAGCATCGATTTGTTATGGTAATACATTTTGAAATAATTCTCCACTCAAGTGTAACCGTGGACCTACAGGGTGAAATGAAAAAAACTGCAACCAACTTTAGAGTGCTGTCATTTCTAAGCCACTCGTCCGATAGCTGTTAAAATTATTCCAGTGACAGCTCATTATATTGTTTACAAGCGTACGAAAGCATTTTGGTGAGAATTTTGCAGAAAAGAAGTTATTCGCGATGGAATTCAAGCGTGATAGTCTGATTTCTTTATATTTGGCCGGGAACCCCAAGTGGCTATCGTTAGAGAACTCCAGCATTTAAATGTGAATAAATCTTTATTGTCTCGTACCATCGCTCATTACCGTGATACTGGTAGCGTGGGTCCACGTCAAGGAAGTGGACGAAAGAAAACAGAAACATCAGCAGAAATGATTCGAAAAGTAAAGAAGCGACTTGATTGAAACCCGCATCGCAGTGGCCGAAAAATGGCTCGTGAGCTGAACATATCGCAATATTCCATTCGGCAAATATTGAAAAATGAGCTCGGGGTAAAGCTATTGAAATTCCAAAAAGTGCAAGAACTTACACCGCAACAGAAAGAAAATAGACTCAAAAGAGCTAAAGAGTTGCCTCGATTGGCCGAAAGAGGTGAACAGCCGAATTTGGTTTTCTCTGATGCAGATGAGAAAACATTCGTTGTCTAGCAGTTTGTAAACAAACAAAATGATCCTGATAACTTGCCAAAGAGGTCAGCTGAAAATGTGCAACTCCGGTTGGCACCAGAACTCAAGCGCCGGCCATGGTGATGGTGTGGGCCGCCATAACAGCTGATGGTCGCTCTTCGCTCGTATTAATCGACCACGACATCAGATTAACTGCCGAATATTATCGCGAAAATATTCTGGAGTGTGTATTAAAGCCTTGGGCACCCAAAAAATTTGGCCGCAGACCTTGGACATTCCGACAGGACTCAGCCACATCGCACTCAGCACGTGCCACCCAAGAATGGTTACAAAATGAGGTTCCTCGTTTCATTTCCACTGCACAATGGCCACCAAAATCTCCGGATACCAATCCGTTGGACTATTGTGTCTGGAGTATTTTGCAAGCAATGTTGGCCTCATAGCAGCCGATAGTCGCTCTCCGCTCGTATTAATTGACCGTGGTATCAGAATAAATGTCGAATATTTTCGCGAAAATATTCTGGAGGGTGTATAATAGCCTCGAACCAGCAAACATTTGACTAAGCACCATGCGCCACCCGAGAATTGTTACAAAATGAGGTTCCTCGCTTCATTTCCACGCACAATGGACACCAAAAACTCCAGATACCAATCCGTTGGACTATTGTGTCTGGAGTATTTTGTAAACCAAGGTTGGTCGCTCTCCGCGCGTAGTAATTGACCGTGGAATCACAATAAAGGCCGAATATTATCTAAAAAATATTCTGCAGGGTGTATTAAAGCCTTGGTCACGCAAACATTTTGGCCGCAGACCTTGGACATTCCAACAGGACTCAGCACGCGCCACCCAAGAATGGTTACAAAATAAGGTTCCTCGCTTCATTTCCCGCGCACAATGGCCACCAAAATCTCCGGATACTGTTGGACTATTGTGTCTGGAGTATTTTGGAAAGCAAGGTTGGCACTAAAAAATACCAAATTGTCGATCACCTCAAGCAAGAGCTTCGCCGGGAATGGGCCAAAATACTGCAGAACAACATTCGGGCAGTGTGTGACAGTTTCATTGGCCATTTGAAGGCCATAATTCGTGCCAAATGTGACCAATTCGAACAAATCTTAACTTAATCTAAAATTTTATGGCGAAAATATTCTGGAGGGTTTATTAAAGCCTTGGGCACGCAAACATTTTGGCCGCAGACCTTGGACATTCCAACAGGACTCAGCACCATCGCACTCAGCTGGGAATGGGCCAAAATACCGCAGAGCAACATTCGGGCAGTATGTGACGGTTTCATTGGTCATTCATGTCAAAGGTGATCAATTCGAACAAATCTAAACTTATTTTAAAATTTGATGCTATTTCCGATATTTTTTGCTTTCAGTCAATAAAATTGAAAAAAAATTTTAAAAATTATGGAGTTTGATTTTGTTGCAGTTTATTTATTTCACCCTGTAAATCATACCCTTCCCCACAACCATTTTCTTCAGCTAATTTTTCGCTCACGCGTAGCCTCCCCCTCCCAAAACGAAATATTAAATAATATGGAACATTAGTAAAAACCCCTAGGGATCATTAAATGCAGTTCCATTTTCCAATTGCCCCGAACTTCAAGTTTCTTTAATTCAAAATGTTCTACAACATTTGCCAGCTGAAGTGCATTTTACGGCATTCCCCGTTCCCCAATTCAAATTGAATGTGGCAAGCATCGTTGACGATGACGATACGCATTGCCATTTGTAGCTGGATCTAAACGAACCAAAACCCTTGTATTCGTTCCGCTTCTTTTCCTTAGCTAGCTGGAAAGAGTTTTTACCTTCGTTGAGCATGTTGTGTTGTTCTCCAGTGCAAGTGAAGTAAATATCACGGTAAGATGTGTGTGATAACACCAACAACAACCATATGTGTTGTTTAGCGTTTTTTTGTTTGTTAGAAATCAGGCAAACTTTACAAGTGCTCCAGAACACAGAAGGAAAATCGTCTAAAGGTCTTAGAATGTCGGCTAGAATCTTGTACAACAAATCTATGGCAGAGTTTGGTGGTAGGTGTTATTTTAATTTGGAGAGAGGAACAGGAAATTTTGGGAAAATTTTAGAATAAGTTTAGATTTGTTCGAATTAGTCACCTTTGGCACGAATTATGGCCTTCAAACGCTGCCCGAATGTTGTTCTGCGGTATTGCGGCCCATTCCAAGCGAAGCGCTTGCTTGAGATGATTGACACTTTGGTATTTTTAGGGCCAACCTTGCTTTCCAAAATACTCCAGACAAATAGTCCAACGGATTGGTATCCGGAGATTTTGGTGGCCACTGTGAGCTGGAAATGAAGCGAGGAAGCTCATTTTATAACCATTCTTGGGTGGAGCGTGCTTAGTGCGATGGTGCTGAGTCCTGTTGGAATGTCCAAGGTCTACGGCCAAAATGTTTACGTGCCCAAGGCTTTAATACACCCTCCAGAATATTTTCGCGATAATATTCGGCATTTATTCTGATGACACGGTCGATTAATACGAGCGGAGAGCGATCATCGGCTGTTATGGCGGCCCACACCATCACCATGGCCGGCGCTTGAGTTCTGGTGGCCATCCGAAGGTGCACATTTTCAGCTGACCTCTTTGGCAAGTAATCACGATCATTTTGTTTCTTTACAAACTGCAGGACAACGAATGTTTTCTCATCGAAGAAACCCAAATTCGGCAGTTCACCACAAAGCACGAAGCCAAGCGAAGCAACTCTTTAGCTATTTTGAGTCTATTTTTTCTTTCCGTTGCGGTGTAAGTTCTTGTGCTTTTTGAAATTTCAATGGCTTTACCCCGAGCTCATTTTTCAATATTTGCCGAATGATATGTTCAGCTCACGACCCATTTTTCGGCCACTTCTGCCGCGGGTTTCGATCAAGCCGCTTCTTTCCTTTTCGATCTATTTCTGCTGATGTTGCTGTTTTCTTCCGTCCACATCACTAGCGATCACAATAACAAGCGATCGCACGAGACACAAACGATTTATTCACTTTTAAATGCTGGAGTTCTCTAACCATAGCCACTTGTGGTTTTCCAGCCAAATATATATATATATATTTCCTAAACCACCTCCATATCTTAACCACAGACACCAATAGTGACATTTATATCAAATTTCGTCATTTCAGCTCTATCCCTTCACCCAATTCCAAATTTAGTACCACTTAGTATTTTTCGTACAAAAATATAGAACGAATTTTTAAATCACCGCTAAATCTCAAACCTTCAATAATCTGAATATCAAATTTCAGAATTTTATTTTTGCACCATTCAGTGCTTTTCGTACAATTACAGTACGCATTTCCAAAAGTAGCTCCTTCTCCCAACTACGGACACCAACCGTGACATCCATATCAAATTTCAGGATTCCAGCTCTATCCCTTCACCTAATACCCATTTTTGTACCATTTAGTACTTTTGGTACAAATATAGGATGTTTTTCTGAGCTAAGGCCAAATCTCAAATACATTTACACTCAGCAATCTAAATATCAAATTTCAGAGTTTTATCTCTATTTTTCATACATTTAGTAACATTTAGTATTTTTCGTACAGGTATAGTACACATTTCCATAGGTAGCTCCTTCTCTCAACTACGGACACCAACAGTGACATCCATATCAAATTTCAGGATTCCAGCTCTATACCTTAATCCCCATACCAAATTTAGTACTATTTAGTACTTTTCGTACATATGTAGTACACATCTCCGATACCCACCTCCGTATCTCAATTACACAAACCAACAGAGATCTCAATATCAAATTTCAGAATATAAGATCTATCCCTTAGCCCAATACCAAATTTAGTACCAATTAATACTTTTCGCGCAATTATAGTACGCATTTCCGAAACCCACCTCCATATCTCAGTTCCAGATATCGTCAGTAATATCAAATTTCAGAATTTTATATCTGTAATTTCCTCCATTACAAAGATCTATCTAATTTCCTCCATTACAAAAATTTCGTACAATCCAATGAAAATCTTATTTCCCAATTTCAGGATTCCAGCCCTATCGGTTCACCCACATTTTAAATTGTACCAAATTTTGTACAATTTAGTACACATAAGTACGAATTTCCCAAACTACCTACATCCCACAGTCCTGCAATGACAAAGTAATCTTATTTCCAATTTTAAACATTCCAGCTCTATCGGTTCACCCAAATCAAAATTGTACCAAGGTAGTACCATTTAGTACCTTTCGTCTACATAAGTATACATTTCGAAAACTACCTGAATATATCAATTCTAAACTCCCTCAATAATGTTACTTTCAAATTTCAGGATCACATTCGTTCCTCGAAATTCAAATTGTACTAAATTTAGTACTTAGTACACATATGTACAAATTTCTATAACTACTTACATCTTACAATCCAATCTGAAATTTAAATTGTACCAAATTTAGTACTTTTTGTACGTACGATAAGTACCTCCATATCCTAATCCAGCCCCATCTGTTCCTCCAAATCAGTACCAAAATTATCTCCTTACATCGATCCAACTCCTCAACCTTGATTCCCATTCCAAATTTCAAGTTTTTAGCTCTAACCGTTTACATGCTACGAAATGTTACCAAATGTAGTACATTTTAGTACTTTTGGTACTCTTTTTGTGTACCGAATTTTAAAAAGGGATTTCCCTTTGGTACATCTATCAAACACTCCATCAGTGACTCTCATTCTAAATTTAAGAGTTCTACCTCTACTGCTTCCTCAAATACAAAGGTTGCCATATTTAGTACCTTTTAGTGCTTTTCGTACCGTTCTAGTAAGAATTTCCAAAAATCCCTTCGGACCAAGAGTGACCCTCGACCAAAATTTCAAGATTCTAGCTTCAGCCGTTTCGTCTGGGCGTTGGTTGTCAAACCTTGTCAAGGCCTTCAAACTTTTCAAACAAGACTTGAGAATTTATTTGAAAATGCAAACAGCACGACTTGTTTGGCAGAATTCAAAAAGATTTTAAACTATCAGCATTTGGGACCTGTTTGAAAGACATGATGGTTAGTTTGGGGGGCTTTATAATTTATTGAAAAATGCAGTCTTGAAGGCTTGAACATGTTCTTCAAAATCTAGTATTTAACAAAAGGCTTTATAAGGCAAACAAAAGGCTTGAAAGGGTTGTTTTAATGGCTTGTTTGGATGGCTTGAATTATGTCAAATATTCCGATATAGATTGTATTGATTCAAAATCTTCCACCAAAGGGGAGAAATCCCTCCAAATATACAACAAATTAAAAAGCAGTAAGTTCGGCCGGGCCGAACTCCACCATTTGGAACGAATTTAGAAATTTTCAAAAAATAAAATCCTTAAAAAAATCTGTTACAATTTAAAAAAAAAACCGATTATTGCCATTATATTGGGGTTAATACGACGTGGACCTATATAGGTATTGCTTGTCATAAGTCATTGCCATATTCAAATTCGAAATTTGAAATAAACGGTGAATGATGTAGCTAAAATCATCAAAATACCGAATATCGGAGGGTACCTTTATGTGGGGGCTATACGAAGACGTGAACCTGCACAGACAATTTTCTGTCATAGGCTGTAGCATCCATTACGAACTTCAAATACCAAATTTGAAACAATTCCGGTTAATAATGTCGCTAAAATCATCCAAATACCGAATATCGGGAGGTACCTTTATATGGGGGCTATATGAAGACGTGAACCTGCACAGACAATTTTCTGTCATAAGCTGTATCATCCATTACGAATTTCAAATACCAAATTTGAAACAATTCCGGTTAATAATGTCGCTAAAATCATCCAAATACCGAATATCAGGAGGTACCGTTATATGGGGGCTATACGAAGACGTGGACCTGCACAGACAATTTTCTGTCATAGGTTGTAGCATCCATTACGAACTTCAAATACCAAATTTGAAAAAAATCAAGTTAATAATGTCGCTAAAATCATCCAAATACCGAATATCGGGAGGTACCGTTACATGGGGGCTATACGAAGATGTGGACATGCACAGACAATTTTCTGTCATAGGCTGTAGTATCCATTACGAACTTCAAATACCAAATTTGAAACAATTCCGGTGAATAATGTCGCTAAAATCATCAAAATACCGAATATCGGGAGGTACCTGTATATGGGGGCTATACGAAGACGTGGACCTGCACAGACAATTTTCTGTCTTAGGCTGTAGTATCAATTTCGAACTTCAAATAACAAATTTGAAACAATTCCGGTTAATAATGTCGCTAAAATCATCAAAATACCGAATATCGGGAGGTACCGTTATATGGGGGCTATACGAAGACGTGGACCTGCATAGACAATTTTCCGTCACAAACTGTAGTTCCCATTACGAACTCTAAATAAGTAATTTGAAACAATTCCGTTGAATAATGACGCTAAAATCATCAAAATACCGAATATTGGGAGGTACCGTTAAAAGGGGGGCTACACGAAGACGTGAACCTGCACAGACAATTTTCTGTAATAGGCTGTAGCATCCATTTCGGACTTCAAATACCAAATTTGAAACAATTCCGGTTAATAATGTCACTAAAATCATCAAAATACCGAATATCGGGAGGTACATATATATGGGGCCATACGAAGACGTGGACCTGCACAGACAATTTTCTGTCATAGGCTGTAGTATCTATTATGAACTTCAAATACCAAATTTGAAACAATTCCGGTTAATAATGTCGCTAAAATCATCAAAATACCGAATATAGGGAGGTGCTGGTATATGGGGCCTATACGAAGACCTGCATAAACAATTTTCCGTCACATACTGTAGTTCCCATTACGAACTCTAAATAAGTAATTTGAAACAATTCCGGTGAATAATGACGCTAAAATCATCAAAATACCGAATATTGGGAGGTACCGTTATATGGGGGCTAAACGAAGACGTGGACCTACATGGCCCCTTTTACGAACTTAACCTGCCTACTGGAAAAATAAACATGTGTGCAAACAGACAGACAGACGGACATCGCTAAATCGACCTCCATAGTATGGTGGAGGGTATAAAAACGTATTCCCTTAATTCCCATACTACCCCGCTTCCCCACCATCAAAATTTCATCTTTTAAGCGAAAAGAAATTAAAGCAGAGAACTACATTAAGAGCGTGTGCTAAATTGTATAAATATTTATTTTGTTAAACAATTTTTTGTTGGTGTTGTTATGTCCGTAGTTGTTGTTGTCGTTACTTGTTATAGTTTCAGTTTTTTTGTTGTTGTTGCTGTAACTACTTTCAGTCGTCGTGTGTTACGTTTTCAACTTGACGCAATAACACAGTCAAACAGGCAGGCAGGCCGGCAACCAGCCAGGCAGTCGGTGCTCGAAGTTGCAGCAACATGAACACGTTGCACTATCACTGGTGCCTCATCATCACCCATCGGGCCATCGCATTGTCGTCATCGACAACATCCTCATTCACATTTCGAATTTTCTTCCTTGCCGGGCCAGACACGAGACACACTGAGAGCAGCAGCAAATGTTTTTTTCCTTCTTTCGAACCACAAACCGAGATAAATGGTTGGACGGACGGATAGATATTTTTTTTTGGTCGGCCAACACACGAAACATTTCGAGCAACAAACATTATTTCCCACCACCAACAACAACAACAGCAGTAACAGCAAAATAGATGCAAACGAATGTTTTGTGGTGATAAACAAGGTTTTCTTCCTTCCTTGGCAAGGCCTCAACGGGGATGATGATGAGGACGACGACGACTAGGAGCTAGCTTAGCCAACATCCATTGTTGAAATAGTTTTTTTGTGTTTCGTTCTGTTTTTGTGGCCAATGAAGGTGTATTTTACACTGGACAATTGGTCGGTCGTTCGGTCAGCCGGTCGCATTTTGGCCGTTTGGTCGGTGGTGTTGTTGCTGGTGATGCCGACGGTGTCCGCTGTGTAGTCTTAGCCAAATGTGATCATATATAACACCTAATGTTACAATGGTCGCTTGCATGCAATCGCGTGTTTGAGCCAAGGAACGGGTTCAGTTTGGAAGGTGTTTATTTGGTGGAGTATATCAGGAAGCATGACACAATTTTTATTTCAAGGAACGAAGGGGAAAGAGGGATTGGAGACTCCTAGAGAGTCGGTTGTTCATAAAAAATTAGAGAGTTTTGAAGGAGTTAAAGACTCTGATAAGTTGTAGAAGGGGTTTGAGAGAGAAAATCGTTATAAGATATTCGAATTGCTTTAGATTGCTCTTCAAAGTGCAGAAGGCCTCTCTGAAGTCTTCTAAAAAAGGAGACCCCAAGAAGTTCTTCTACCACCTGTTAGTCTTGGAAGGTTTTCTTAGAAGAGATAACCTTAAAAAGGCCCATATAGTGTAATAGGCATCTGGAATGGTGTTCTTGAAGCAGTAGATCTCAAAAACAGCAAAAATCGCGTGTTTGAGCCAAGGAACGGGTTCAGTTTGGAAGGTGTTTATTTAGTGGAGTATTGCAGGAAGCATGACATAATTTTTGTTTCAAGGAACGAATGGGGGAAGAGAGATTGGAGACTCCCAGAGAGTCGGTTGTTTATAAAAATAATTTTAGAAAATTTTCTAGGACGTGGTAGCTTCTCAAAGAGTATATTAAGGATCAGAAGAGTTTTAAAGTTTAGGAGACCATTAAAGGATCGTTTAATTCTTCTAGAAACTGTTCAAATTACAGAAAGCCTGCCTTAGGTCTTCCAGAAAAAAATCCTAGAGAAGGACCTTTATCTCCTGGAAATCTCTGAAGGGTTTTTTAAAAAGAGAAGGCCTCAAAAAGGGTCTCTTTGTAGAAGAGGCATCTTTTTTGATATGACTCCAAATTTACGGTCTCAAAAAGGATTTCTAGAGTATTTTACCAGAAGAGAAAACTCTAAATTATGTCCTATTTAAATGTGGCAAGATTTCCTACGAGCAGTACTGGTAGAAGACATTGGGAAAGGTTGTTTTTTCCGGCATTAAAATCTAAAATGATCTTCTAAACATAAAAGACTTCTAGAAAGGTGTTTTAGCTAAAATGCCCAAGTAAAGGCAATCTCGTAAATCTCAAATGGGCAGAAAAGATTTCTAGAAATGTACTAAATTTATAGGACTCTCTATGCCTCCGAACTAAATAAGAGCCAAGAAAAGACTTTTAAAGATGGAAAAATAATAAGGATATTTTAAGTGTTTAACACTTGTAGAGGGAGCTATCCCGCTTCAAAGTCAGAAGACTTTACCTAGGAGACCAGGAGGTTCTCCAATAGAAGAGCAAAACATTTTCCTAAACAATGTCATTTGGGTTTTCTATAAGAACCAAGAGAAACGAGGAAATCCGATATTCCTGGCAAAGAAGACTAAATTATTTCTTGTAAGAAGTTCTTCCCATAGAAGTATAGAAGATCTGAAGGTTCTTTTCCTTAAAAGACCGGAGATCTTGTGTCAGAAGAACTAAAGGCAAGGGAGCAGAAGATATCTCCCTATAAGACTAAAGATTCTTGCAAACGAGGAGGTAACTCTATAGAAGATCGGAGCGAAGAAGACCAATTAGTTATTCCGTTGAAGGTCAGAAAGCTTTTCTATAGAAGATCATTATTTCATGCTGAAGAAAATCAAATGATATTCAGAAGGTCCTCGCAAAAGAAAACTAGAATTTTTTCTCGTAAAAGATCGGAAGAACTTCCAATATAAGTATAGAAGATACGAAGTTTCTTTCAATATCAGACTACAAGGTATTTATATAGAATACCAGATAGAGAGCAGTAGATATTCTCTTAGCAGATAAGAGGGCCTTTCCAAAGGTGCATGAAGTGCACGAGAATATGTGTGAGTAGAAAACAAGATCGTCTGAATTGAGAAGACCAGAACTTCTTGACATAGAGGACTAAAGAATTTTTGCAGAGAAGACAAAGTTATCTTCCTATAGAAATTACTTTCCATAGAAAACTAGGAGATCGTCCAATGTAAAAACAGAAGATTTAACCACCCAAGATCGGAAAGTATAGCCATAGAAGGCAAGGAGGTCTTTCTATAGAAGATCACGGGTTCTTTCAATAGAATATCAGGAGTTCCTTGGAGAGAAGACCAGAGTTTCACTCTAGCTTAAGAATTTTTTTTAACCTGATTCCGGGGAAGTCTTTTTTCTTGGAGGATAGACCCGGATGCCCGAATATTCCACCCAAAAGTTTGGTTCCAGGAACCGGGGTCAGACCCGATTCTACAAAACAAATACAGTTGAGATGAAAAAACTTTAACCAACTTCAGATTGCTGTCATTTCTAAGCCACCCGTCTGACAGCTTTTAAAATTATTCCCGTGACCCGGATGCCCGAATATTCCACCCAAAAGTTTGGTTCCAGGAACCGGGGTCAGACCCGATTCTACAAAACAAATACAGTTGAGATGAAAAAACTTTAACCAACTTCAGACTGCTGTCATTTCTAAGCCACCCGTCTGACAGCTTTTAAAATTATTCCCGTGACAGCTCATTATATTGTTTACAAGAATTTTCCAGAAAAGAAGTTATTCGTGATGGGTGGAATTCAAGCGTAATGGTGTGATTTCTTTTTATTTGGCTGGAAAACGACAAGTGGCTATAGCTGGTGCACTCGAGCATTTAAATGTAAATAAATCTTTTGTGTCTCGTACCATCGCTCGTTACCATGATACCGTGGTAGAGTAGCCCAACGTCAAGGAAGTGGACGGAAGAAAACAGCAACATCAGCAGAAATGGTTCGAAAAGAAAAAAGCGGCTTGGTCGAAACCCGCGTCACAGTGGCTGACGACTCGTAAGCTGAACATATCCCAATATTCCATTCGGCAAATATTAAAAAATGAGCTCAGGGTGAAGCCATTGAAATTCCAAAAAGTGCAACAACTTACACCACAACAGAAAGAAAATAGACTCAAAAGAGCCGAATGTAGTGAAGTTCCGAATTTGGTTTTCTCCGATGGGGAAACATTCGTTGTTCAGCAGTTTGTAAACAAACAAAATGATCGTGTTTACTTGCCAAAGAGGTCAGCGGAAAATGTGCACCTTCGGTGCATCATGGTGATGGTGTGGGCCGCCATAACAGCCAATGGTCGCTCTTCGCTCGCATTAATCGACTGAGGCATCAGAATAAATGTCGAGTATTATAGCGAAAATATTCTGGAGGGTGTATTAAAGCCTTGGGCATGCCTGCCACGGTTATAGTGTGGGCCGCCATAACAGCCGACCGTGACATCAGAATATATGCCAAATATTATCGCGAAAATATTCTGGAGGGTGTATTAAAGCCTTGGACACGCAAACATTTTGGCCGCAGACCTTAGACATTCCAACAGGACTCAGTATCATCGCATTCAACACGCGCCACCCAAGAATGGTTACAAAATGAGGTTCCTCGCTTCATTTCCAGCGCACATTGACCACCAAAATCTCCGGATACCAATCCGTTGGACTTTTGTGGACTGGAGTATTTTGGAAAGCAGGGTTGGCACTAAGAAATACCAAAGCTTCATCTGGAATGAGCCAAAATACCGTAGAGCAACATTCGGGCAGAGTGTGGCGGTTTCATTGGCCGTTTGTTTGAAGGCCATAATTCGTCCCAAAGGTGACCAATTCGAATAAATCTGAACTTATTCTAATGATGCTATTTCCGACATTTTTTGGTTTTATTCAACAGAATTATAAAAAATTAAAAATTTAAATTTAAATTCACTCTACCCCTTCTGGTACCTCATCCACAAAGGTCACAATTTTCCATACTCTTATCTCTCATAAATTGCGAAACAAGTCAGGGATTCTTTATACCTTGCCATATTTAAAAATTTCTCTCCACCAGAAACCTGCGATCGATTTTTTTGTTATTCTGCCCATACTAATATTTCTTTCTGTATTCGATGAATGAATGAATACTTCGTTCGATTATATCTGGTACCTCACGCACATTTTAACATTTTCTAAAAATGATCACATATCTCACATAAAGTGAAGGATGTAACCAGTAGAGACCAAACCTGGCACGTCGTAATATTTATATCACATTTATTTAGGTCCGATACGAAATGGACAATATTGGCACATTCCTTCAGAACCTACTCCATAGAGGGCCAACCATTTGAAAAATCATAACACAAGTCAAAACATATTTAAATAA
Source organism: Musca domestica (assembly GCF_030504385.1). Classification (NCBI taxonomy): domain Eukaryota; kingdom Metazoa; phylum Arthropoda; class Insecta; order Diptera; family Muscidae; genus Musca; species Musca domestica. The sequence goes on along the minus strand of NW_026712272.1, from coordinate 11,764,034 downwards.
TCGAACATTGGCTGAGGATATGCATCTGTCGGCAAAACCGACTGATACTTTTTAACTACATTGTTATAGGCTGTAGTATCCATTACGAATTTCAAATACGAAATTTGAAAGAATGTCGGTGAACAAGGATCAAAATACCGAATTTTGGGAGGTATAGTTATAGGGGGGCTATGTGAAAATGTGGACCGATATGACCCATTTATGGAATAAACCTGCCTATTGGCAAAATACACATGTGTGTAAAATTTTAGCCTTCTATCTCAATTTGTTCCACAGTATGGTGGAGGGTATAAAAAATTGTAAGAGCGACCCAAATGCAAATATTTAAGTTCGAACTCCTATCGATATCTCTCACTCAAAAGTGATCTGATGATGTGGTAACATTTGGTATATTTTCGAACTTTTTCTAGTAACGTAGCACGAAGCTGGCCAAGAGTGACCCTCATGCACAATTTTGAACTTCTAATTTCTATAGATATCTTAATAGAAATATTGTACCATTTTGCAACTTTCCATACCTCCCGAACAGTAGTCTTCTTCCTCAGACAAAAAGACCATTCAAAATTTCAAAATTTTATTACTTCATTGGCAACATCTTCCATCAACCTCTCCCCACCAAGCGATAAAAAAAATATTACAAAATTGTACCTCTTGAAACTCGAACTTCAGAATTTAGGTGTTAAACTGTGCTATCGATACTTGAGAACCAGAACCACGACCTAGGGTATAAATTTTCAAAAACACTGATGTTCTGCCCTTCTTTGTTTTTTTTTTTTATTGTTATGGTTGTTGCTGAGCGCTTCTGGTGACCTCCAATGCAGAACCTACCCCAAGTGGAGCAGACAAATCAAAACAAACAAAGACAACCCAACAATAAGAAGCGAGAACAGAAACACCGAAAACCACAATTCTTAAAATTACTTTCAGACAATTGAGAGCATGTTAATAAATAAATAAATAAAAATGTATGTAACGAACTCCAACACATACACGCACATACACTCCAAATTGATGCTGCTGCAGTGTTGTTTAATATCAATGGTCTCGTATATTACGTCTGGCCCGGTCTGGTCTGATCTGGTTGTGGGGTCGGTTGGTTGGTTGGCTGTGTCTGCAGCAATTTGTTTGTCATTGAACTTTTTGTCTGTTTGTTTTGAATGGAAATTTATGGCACAAATCAATCGATGGCTATGTCTGTGGATGGCAGTAACAACAACAACACAGCAACAACAAAAAAATCAGACGACTGGAAACAATAACAACAAGGCTACAAGGAAAATCCCTCTATTGGTCCTGTGTCTCTTTGGAGAAATGAGTGCATCGCCTCGGAGAGAAAAATCAGAAGCAATGGGGAAACATAACAACAAAATACCCATTAAATAAATAAACAAAAACGCACACACTCACACACTGAATAGTAACAACAATAACAACTAGCAACACAGCCACAAACCCATAACATAAACCTAAACAACAGGAACCTACAATGCCTTGCATTAGGAGTGCAAGTACTTGTTGCAACATTGCATTGCATGTGCAATAACAACAACAAATGGGTGCATACAAACATAAACAACAAAAAAGAACATGAGAGATTCCACAACACCCGGAGGAGAGTGAATAAAAAACCTTTGCTTTTTCTATAATTTTACCAGAATCAGCGAGAGACTTATATTCTATGGCTAAAATCAAGGAAAATAAAAAATAGAGTATTAGCGGTTTTCTATAAAAATATCAAATTTAAGAGACTTCTCTGAGAAGACCAGCCGATTCAAGGTAACAGAAAAACAGAAACAGAAAAACACAAGACCATCAACATGGAGACTTACAGGACTTCGATGCTGCTCTCTGCGAAAATCAACTGATCTTCTCTGCGAAGACCACCAGATCTTCTCCGAGAAAACCAACAACAGCTCTTCTATGGAGAAGACCTTCAGCTCTTCTATGGAGAAGACCTTCAGCTCTTCTATGGAGAAGACCTTCAGCTCTTCTATGGAGAAGACCTTCAGCTCTTCTATGGAGAAGACCTTCAGCTCTTCTATGGAGAAGACCTTCAGCTCTTCTATGGAGAAGACCTTCAGCTCTTCTATGGAGAAGACCTTCAGCTCTTCTATGGAGAAGACCTTCAGCTCTTCTATGGAGAAGACCTTCAGCTCTTCTATGGAGAAGACCTTCAGCTCTTCTATGGAGAAGACCTTCAGCTCTTCTATGGAGAAGACCTTCAGCTCTTCTATGGAGAAGACCTTCAGCTCTTCTATGGAGAAGACCTTCAGCTCTTCTATGGAGAAGACCTTCAGCTCTTCTATGGAGAAGACCTTCAGCTCTTCTATGGAGAAGACCTTCAGCTCTTCTATGGAGAAGACCTTCAGCTCTTCTATGGAGAAGACCTTCAGCTCTTCTATGGAGAAGACCTTCAGCTCTTCTATGGAGAAGACCTTCAGCTCTTCTATGGAGAAGACCTTCAGCTCTTCTATGGAGAAGACCTTCAGCTCTTCTATGGAGAAGACCTTCAGCTCTTCTATGGAGAAGACCTTCAGCTCTTCTATGGAGAAGACCTTCAGCTCTTCTATGGAGAAGACCTTCAGCTCTTCTATGGAGAAGACCTTCCGCTCTTCTCTGAGAAGACATTCTGCTCTTCTAGGAGAAGACCTTCTGCTCTTCTCTGAAAAGACCTTCTGCTCTTCTCTGAGAAGACCTTCTGCTCTTCTCTGAGAAGACCTTCTGCTCTTCTCTGAGAAGACCTACTGCTTTTCTCTGAGAAGACCTTCTGCTTTTTTCTGAGAATACCTTCTGCTTTTCTCTGAGAAGACCTTCTGCTTTTCTCTGAGAAGACCTTCTGCTCTTCTCTGAGAAGACTTTCTGCACTTCTCTGAGAAGACCTTCTGCTCTTATCTGAGAAGACCTTTAGCTCTTTTAGGAAAAGATCTTCAGCTCTTCTAGGAGAAGACCTTCAACTCTCCTATGAAAAAAATGTAGCTTTTTATTGAGAAGACCTGTAGCTCTTCTCTGGGAAGACTTCCTGCTCTTCTGGGAGAAGACCTTTGGCTCTTTTCGGAGAAGACCTTTAGCTCTTCTCGGGGAAGACCTTGACCTAGAAGACCTTCTGCTCTTCTAGGCGTAGAAGACCTTCTGCTCTTCTAGGCGTAGAAGACCTTATGCTCTTCTAGCTGAAGACCTTCAGTTCTTCTAGTTGAAAACCTTCAGCTCTTCTCTGAGAAGAACAACTGATATTTTCTGAGACGGCCACATCATCTTTAAGAAGATCTTCTGTTCTTCCAAAAGAAGACCTCCTGCTCTTCTAGAAGAAGACCTCCTGCTCTTCTAGAAGAAGACCTTTAGCTCTTTTAGGAAAAGATCTTCAGCTCTTCTAGGAGAAGACCTTCAAGTCTCCTATGAGAAAAAATGTAGCTTTTAATTGAGAAGACCTGTAGCTTTAGTTCTTCTGGGAGAAGACCTTTAGCTCTTTTCGGAGAAGACCTTTAGCTCTTCTCGGGGAAGACCTTGATCTCTTTTCGGAGAAGACCTTTTGCTCTTCTCTGGGAAGACTTTCAGCTCTTCTTTGAGAAAACCTCCATTTTGAGAAAACCTCTTTTCTGAGAAATCCTCCAGCTCTTCTCATGCTCTTATATGAGAAGACCTTGAGCTCTTCTCTGAGAAGACCTTTAGCTCTTCTCTGAGAAGACCTTTAGCTCTCCTCTGAGAAGGCGTTCTGCTCTTCTCTGAGAAGACCTTCAGCTCTTCTAGAAGACCTCCTGCTCTCTGTACTTATGAGTAGTTGTTCAACGTTTCTATTATCAATGCTCTGCTCATTTGGTCTTTTATGACAATTTGCCCTTGAAATGTTAGTTCCAATTTTTATGGCGCCATCAGATCCGGAATATTGTGAACAATTATGAATTTTTTCCATTATTATTGTTGTTATAAAAATAAACATATTGCGTTATGCAAAGCTGGTTTGTTTTGCCATGCCTTCCAATTTGTGGTGTAGCCAATAAATATATTTCAATCATTTGGAATCGTAGCACCACTCAGCCAATTCTGTTCGCCTATACATAGAGGAGACCCTTCTAATGGAATAAGAAAATCAATCATTTTCTGCCAATTAATTACCAAAGCGTTGACAATTGCCAACCATTTGGAACTAATCAAATAAATTATGTATGAGAGTGGTCATGTGTTGAGAGATATGTCGCAAGTTGGACAGGGTGGGGCAGAAGAAAATGTACATTAATGAGATAGGTTGGATGATACATGTGCATTACTGCTGAGGAAAAGTCAGTCTAAGTCGGGGGGATAAATTGGCCGCCAAAAATATTTTTATGCTAAAGAAGTGGATGTTGAGGAATTGATTTTAGTAGCTATTCGGAAGGATATTTTCTAGGTAGCAGACCCTATCCACGTTTTAACTGCTAATAATCTCATATCTTGACCCTGAAGGTTTATTTCCGTTACAAAAACCATTTTTCGTCTCACCCTTTTCCTAAAGAAGCCCTTTTCTAAAATGCCACTCCACATATGTATGTCCATCTCCTCCATCTCCCATTTGGCAACTTCGACATCTCTGCAACCAAAAATTACATTTTCCTTTTGCCCATGTCCATTTAGAAGTATTTATGAGAAGTTAAAGTTGTTGAAAATGTTCCGGAGATGGTAATGGCATTGATGTGATGTGCTGATGCTGCTCCTTCTGTTGGCCATGCTGTTGCTGATGATGATGATCGAGATCATGATTTGCATTTCCCTCACCATGCCATGCATGGCGTGGAGGCTTTTCCACAACAAGTACTTGAAAAGTTATGTTGGACATTTTCAGGCAACAAGTATGTTCTCCTTTGGACACTCAAGCATCATCCACTTGAAGGTCCACAGCACTCAAGATGGCCGTTGTGTCGGACATGTTCTTAACTCCCTACGCATTCGCCGTCGATTCTAATGGGAAATTAACATTTATGTAAGATGCTAAATTCTATGGCTTGGAAGGAAGTCGCCCAATGGCGCGGATGGTTGGTTGGTTGGTTGGTTGGTTGGCTGGATGCTGACGGCCATGTCATTCACTTCGCTGTTGTCATAAGAGATTTTTGAGATTTCGTAATTTGAAATTTTCGTTAAATGATGCAATTTTTATGGGTGCTGTTGTGGGTTTGAATAGAATGATGGTATAGGGATGCCGAAGGGAGAAAATAAAAGATCACAAGGTATTCTCATAAAATACCAGAGAGTCCTCATATAAAAGAGGGCTGGAAAGTCTTCATAGAAGACTGGAATGTTTTTTAATAGAAGACTGGAAAGTCATTGAAGACCAATGGATCCTCCGGTTGAAGACAAGAATGTCTTTTTGCCATAGAAGACCAGAAGGTTTTTTCCCCATATAAGACCAAAGGCTTTCTTCCCATAGATGAGCAGAAAGTCTTTACATTGAGGGCTCGAAGGACTACTCATGGAAGACTGGAAAGTCTTCTCATAAAAGACTTGGAAATCCTTCTCAAAGAAGACTCTAAATCCTTCTCAAAGAAGACTGGGAAGTCTTCTCATAGAAGACTGAAAAGTCTTCTCATAGAAGACTTGAAGGTCTTCTAATAGAACACTTTGAGGTCTTCTCATGGAAGACTGGAAGGTCTTCTCCTAGAAGATTGGAGAGACTCTTCCCATAAAATACTGGAAAGTCTTCTTCCCATAGAAAACTGGTAGGTCTCCTCTCAAAAAGGACTCGAAGGTCTTCTCACGGAAGACTGGATGTTCTTTTCATAGAAAATTGGAACATTTTATCCTAAAAGACTGAAAGGTCTTCTCATAGAAGACTGGGAAGTCTTCGCATTGAAGACTGGGAGGTCTTCATCCCATAGAAGTCTGGTAGGTCTCCTCTCAAAAAAGACTCGAAGGTCTTTTCATAGAAGAGGGGGATTCCTCTTTTCATAGAAGTCTGGAATGTCTTCTTATAGAAGACGGGATGGTCTTCTCATAGAAAATTGGAACATCTTCTCCAAAAAGACCTAGAAGGACTTCTTCTGGCTAGAGAAGAGCAGAAGGACTTCTTCTCGTCATAGAAGAGCAGAAAGTCTTCCTCTGGCCATTGAAGAGCAAAAGGCCTTCTTCTGTCCATAAAAGACCAGAAGGTTTTCTACTGGCCATAGAAGAGCAGAAGGTCTTCTACTGGCCATAGAAGAGCAGAAGGACTTCTTCTGGCCATAGAAGAGCAGAAGGACTTCTTCTGGCCATAGAAGAGCAGAAGGACTTCTTCTGGCCATAGAAGAGCAGAAGGACTTCTTCTGGCCATAGAAGAGCAGAAGGACTTCTTCTGGCCATAGAAGAGCAGAAGGACTTCTTCTGGCCATAGAAGAGCAGCAGGTCTTTTTCTCGTCATAAAAGAGCAGCAGGTCTTCTTCTCGTGATATAGGAGCAGTAGGTCTTCTACTGGCCATAGAAGAGCAGAAGGTCTTCTTCTGGCCATAGAAGAGCAGAAGGACTTCTTCTGGCCAGAAAAGAGCAGCAGGTCTTCTTCTCGTCATAAAAGAGCAGAGGTATTTTTCTCGTCATAGAGGAGCAGTAGGTCTTCCTCTGGCCATTGAAGAGCAAGAGGTCTTCCTCTCGTCATAAAAGAGCAGCAGGTCTTCTTCTCGTTATAAAAGAGCAGAAGGTCTTCTTCTCGACATAAAAGAGCAGCAGGTCTTTTTCTCGTCATAAAAGAGCAGCAGGTCTTCTTCTCGTGATATAGGAGCAGTAGGTCTTCCTCTGGCCTTTGAAGAGCAGAAGGTCTTCTTCTGGCCATAGAAGAGCAGAAGGTCTTCTTCTGGCCATAGAAGAGCAGAAGGTCTTCTTCTGGCCATAGAAGAGCAGAAGGTATTCTTCTGGCTATAGAAGAGCAGAAGGTGTCCATCTGGCCATGAGAAATCAGAAGTTCTTCTTCTGGCCATAGAAGAGCAAAGGGTCTTCTTTTTGTTATAGAAGATTAAAAGGTTTTCTTCTCATCAAAGAAGGCCAGAAGGGCTTCTTCTCATTGAAGACTGGACTTATTCTAATAAAGACCTGAAGGTATTTTCACATAGAAGGCCTTGGTCTATATGCAGACCAAACTGGTCTTCTATAGGAAGACCAGGTTGATTTTCGTATAGATGAGTTGGTTGATCTTCCCATTGAAAACCAGGTAGACCAAACCTGGAAAAGGCCTGGAAAGTCTTCTCACAGAGAACTTTTTTCTCTCTGGAATTAACTCACAAATTTCCTTGAGTGTATTATTTTGCATTCTCATTTATCTTCTAATAAAAATTTCCCATTTCCATCCCTAAAGATTCTTTCGTTTCCAAAGATTTCTCCATCATCTCCAGCACCACCATCATCATAGCCATCCAATTGCCCAACAATTGTATATTCTCTATTAAGTTGCCATGTCCACGGAGACAAATGAATTGACACGAAATTGGACATTTAGTCAGTTAGTTAAGTCAACCGCAATTTAAGTGAGAAGTTTATGATGGAAGGATAAAATAACAACTGAAGAGAGAAAACGAAGACAGAAAACACAAGAAATGAATCAAATGAAGTATAAAATTGTCCAAAGGGCCAGCAACATCCATAACAACTACACTCTTCGAAGGAGAAGTTATGAGGAAAGAGCATCAGACATAATTTTGCAGTCTTGCGAGATGACGAGTTCTTAAATTATGTTCATGGCATGTGCATAGGACAGTGGCTGGAAAGTGGACAAAGTATTTGGAGTTGGAAACTAGGGGCACATGGTCGGGGATTTTTGGGGGAAAATGTGTAAGAGGCTATCAATTTCAAAAACGTGCATTTAAAAAAAAAAAATTTGATGGTCTTTAAGTGTCATAAATGGGGATTTTTTAAAGAATTTATTTAAAAGGCTATCAATGCCATATATGGAGATTTTTTAAGGATTTTTTAAGGATTTTTTTCAAGGACTATCAATGCCACGAATAAGGATTTTTTAAAGAAGTTATTTCAAGGACTGTCAATGCCATAAATGGGGATTTTTAAAGAATTTCTTTCAATGACTATTAATACCATAATTTGGGATTTTCCAAGGAATGTATTTTAGGGACTATCATTGCCATAAATGGGGATTTTTTAAAGAATTTATTTCAAGAACTATCAATGCCATAAATGGGGATTTTTTAAGGAATTTATTTCAAGGACTGTCAATACCATAAATGGGAATTTTTTAAAGAATTTCTATCAATGCCATAATTTGGAATTTTCCAAGGAATGTGTTCATTATTGGGGATTTTTTAATAATTTATTTCAAGGATTATCGATGCCATAAATGGGGATTTCTTTAAGAATTTATTTCAAGGACTATCGATGCCATAAATCAGGATTTTTAAATAATTTTTTCGAAGGGCTGTCAATACCATAAATGGGAATTTTTTAATGAATTCATATCAAGGACTATCAATGCCATAAATGGGGATTTCTTTAAGAATTTATTTCAAGGACTATCAGTGCCATAAATGGGGATTTTTTAAGGAATTTATTTCAAGGACTATCGATGGCATAATCTAGAATTTTAAAGAGTTTTATCGAAAAGCTGTCAATACCATAAATGGGGATTATTTACAGAATTTATTTCAAGGACTGTCAATGCCATAAATTGGGATTTCTTTAAGAATTTATTTCAAGGACTATAGTGTCATAATTCGGGATTTTTTAAAGAATTTATTTCAAGGAGTATCAATATCAAAAATGGGGATTTTTTAAAGAATTTATTTCAAGGACTATCAATGCCAAAAATGGGGATTTCTTTAAGAATTTCTTTCAAGGACTATCAATGCCATAAATGGGGATTTCTTTAAGATTCTTTTTCAAGGACTATCAGTGTCATAATTTGGGATTTTTTAAAGAATTTATTTCAAGGACTATCAATGCCATAAATAAGGATTTTTTAAGGAATTTATTTCAAGGACTAACGATGCCATAATCTAGGGTTTTTAAAGAATTTTTTCGAAGGTCTATCAATACCATAAATGGTGATTTTTAAGGAACTTATTTCAAGGACTGTCAATGCCGTAAACGGGATTTTTTTTAAGGAATTTATTTCAAGGACTATCAGTGCCATAAATGGGGATATTTTTAAGGAATTTATTTCAAGGACTATCGATGCCATAATCTGAGATTTTTAAAGAGATTTTTCGAAGGGCTGCCAATACCATTAATGGGGATTTTTTAAAAAAATTATTTCAGGGACTATCGATGCCATAAATTAGGATTTTTAAAGAATTTCATTCAAGGACTATCGATGCCGTAAGTGGGAATTTTTTAAAGAATTTATTTCAGGTCTGTCAATGCCGTAAATGGGGATTTTTTTAAGGAATTTATTTCAAGGACTATAAATGCCAGAAATTAGGATTTTTTACAGTATTTATTTTAAGTAATGTCATTCCCATAAATGGGGATTTCTTTAAGCAATTTATTTCAAGGACTATCAATGCCACGAATAAGGATTTTTTTAAGAATTTGTTTCAAAGACTATCAATGACATAAACAAGGATGTTTTAAAGAATTTATTCCAAGGACTGTCAATGCCATAAATTGGAATTTTTTTAAAGAATTTCTTTCAAGGACTATCAATACCATAATTTGTGATTTTTTAAAGAATTTATTTCAAGGACATTCGATGCCGTAAGTGGGAATTTTTTTAAGGAATTTATTTCAAGGACTATCAGTGCCATAAATGTGGATTTTTTAAGGAATATATTTCAAGGTCTTTCGATGCCATAATCTAAGATTTTTAAAGAGTTTTTTCGAAGGGCTGTCATTACCATTAATTTGGATTTTTTTACAGAATTTATTTCAAGGACTTTCAATTCCATAAATTGGGTTTTTTCAAGGAATGTATTTCAGGGACCTTCATTGCCATAATTGAGAATTTTTTAAAGAATTTATTTCAGGGACTATCAATGCCATAAATAAGGAGTTTTTACAGAATTTATTTCAAGAACTATCAATTCCATAAATGGGGATTTTTAAAGAATTTATTTCAAGGACTATCATTGTCATAAATGAGGATTTTTTAAAGAATTTATTTAATCAATGCCATAAATGGGGAATTCTTAAGAATTTATTTCAAGGACTATCAGTGCCATAAATAAGGATTTTTTATGGAATTTATTTCAAGGACTATCAATGTCATAAATGAGGATTTTTTAAAGAATTTATTTCAAGGACTATCGATGCCATAATTTGTGATTTTCCAAGAAATGTATTTTAGGGACTATCATTGCCATAATTGGGGATTTTTTAGAGAATTTATTTCAAGGACTATCAATGCCGTAAATGGGGATTTTTTTAAGGAATTTATTTCAAGGACTTTCAATGCCAAGAATGGAGATTTTTTAATGATATTTTTTCAAGAACTACCAATGCCATAAATGGGGATGTTTCAAAGAATTTATTTCAAGGCTTATCAATGCCATAATTTTTTTTCAGGAATTTATTTCAAAGACTATCAATGCCATAAATGGCGAATTTTTAAAAAAATTATTTCAAGGACTTTCACTGCCATAAATGGGGATCTTTTAAAGATATTTTTTCAAGGACTACCAATGCCATAAATAAGGATTTTTTATGGAATTTATTTCGAGGACTACCGATGCCGTAAATGGGTATTTTTTAAGGAAGGGACTGTCAATGCCATAAATGTTGATTTATTAAATTAAATTTTCAAAAATTTATTTTTTAAAAATTTAATTTCCACACTTTTGTGGAATTTTACGGAAAATTTTAAAGGACTATCCAGGCAACAAACGTGGATTTTTTAAAGAATTTTACTATTTTTCAAAATAGTAATCCAAATATGAATTACTTTTTGAAGATGCATTGAAATTCTGAAAATAATTTGTAAACCCATCAATCAGAATAATTCCCAAGCACTGTGCCCAGTTTCTCTTCCCTGTCCCATTGAGAAATGTCTTTGTTGATGTCTGTTTGTCTGCTTTTTTCCGCCTGTCGCCTGCAGAGTTCTTCTAGTTGTTCTCGAGTTGCATTGAGAAATATTTGAACAAAAAAATATTTTATTTTTGGTATTAACTTAAAAATAACTTTTGTAGTGCTGTGCTGTAATGGGATTACAACAGCGACAGCAATCACATCTTCGGGAACAACTGCACTCGTAGTCAATCATCAAACAAACAAGCAAAGAAGACCAACAAACTTCGCAGCCACTCTGTCACATAGCTGCGCTGGTGGTGGGGAAGAAAAGTAAGACAAACTATTTTGTTTTGGTCAGCAAAAAGGGGGACTGGGTGGTTGACGAACAAAAATGATGAAGACAAAGAGAAAATTGTCTTAAAAAGGTGCCAACATGTAAATCGGTTGGGAGTTGGTGAAAAGGGTTGCCAAGTTTCAAAAAAAAAAAAAATAAATAAATAAATAAATAAATGAATCCCCAAAATTATTTTTTTTTAAATCCCCATTTATGGCATACTATAGTCCTTTGATATTGATTGTCCTTGAAATAAATTGCTTAAAAATCCCGATTAATGGCATTGATAGTCCTTGAAATAAATTCCCTAAAAATCCCAATTTATGGCATTCTAATAAGTTCTTTAAAAAATACCCATTTTTTTGGTATTGGTATTTTTGGTCCTTGAAATAATTCATTTAAAAATCCCCATTAATGACATTGATAGTCCTTGAAAAAAATCTCTTAAAAATTCCCATTTATGACATTGGTAGTCCTTGGAATAAATGTTTTAAAAAATCTCAATTTTTGGCATTGAAAGTCCTTGAAATAAATTCTTTAAAAAAATCCCCATTTTTGGCAATGATAATCTTTGAAATAAATTTCTTAAAAAAACCGCAATTATGGCTTTGATAGTCCTTGAAATAAATCCATTAAAAAATCTCCTTTTATAGCACTGATAGTCCTTGAAATAAATTCCCTGAAAATCCCAAATTAAAAATCCCCATTAATGGCATTAATAGTCCTTGATATAAATTCTTTGAGAAATACTCATTTATGGCATTGGTAGTTCTTGAAAAAATGTCTTTAAAAAAATCTGCATTTTTGGTTTGATAGTCTTTGAAATAAATTCCTTAAAAACCCCCAATTATGGTATTGATAGTTCCTAAAATAAATTCTTTAAAAAAATCCCCGTTTATGGCAATGAAAGTCCTTGAAATAAATTCTTTAGAAAACCCCCATTTATGGCATGAAAGTACTTGAAATAAATTCTTTAAAAAATCCTCACTTATGGCATTGATAGTCCTTGAAATAAATTCTCTAAAAAAATCCCCGTTTATGGCAATGAAAGTCCTTGAAATTTTTTTTTTTAAAAATCCCCATTTACAGGATGAAATAAAAAAGGCCATAATTTTTACATTTTTTTAAATTTTATTAATTTTTATTGAATGAAAGCAAAAAATAGCGGAAGTAGTATCAAATTATAGAATCAGTTTAGATTTGTTCGAATTGGTCACCTTTGACACAGTTATGGCCTTCAAACGGCCAATGAAAGCATCACACGCTGCCCGAATGTTGCTCTGCGATATTTTGGCCCATTCCCGCAAGGCGCTTGCTTGAGGTGATCGACACTTTGATATTTTTTAGTGCCAACTTTGCTATCCAAAACACTCCAGAGACACAATAGTCCAACGGATTGGTATCCGGAGGTTTTGGTGGCCACTGTGCACTGGAAATGAAGCGAGGAACCTCATTCTCTAACCATTCTTGGGTGGCGCGGGCTGAGAGCGATGTGGCTGAGTCCTGTTGGAGTATCCAATGTGTGCGGCCAAAATGGTTGCGTGCCCAAGGCTTTAATACACCCTCCAGAATATTTTCGCGATCATATTCGGCATTTATTCTGATGCCACGGTGCTTTCCAAAATACTCCAGACACAATAGTACAGCGGATTGACATCCACGACCATTTTGTTTGTTTATAAACTGCTGCAACGAATGTTTTCTCATCGGAGAAAACCAAATTCGGCAGTTCATCACTTTCGGCCAAGCGAAGCAAATCTTTAGCTCTTTTGAGTCTATTTTATTTCTATGGTGGTGCGGTGTAAGTTCTTCCACTTTTTGGAAACTCAATGGCTTTATCTCGAGCTCATTTTTCAATATTTGCCGAATGGAATATTGCGATATGTTCCGCTCACGAGCCATTTTTCGACCACTGCAACGCGACCAAGTCACTTCTTTGCTTTTTGAAAGATTTCTGCTGATGTTACTACGCTACAAGTATCTCGGTAACGAGCGATGGTACGAGACACAAAATATTTATTAACATTGAAATGCTGGAGATCTCTAACCATAGTCACTTGTGGGTTTCCAGCCAAATATAAAATCACACTATCACGCTTGAATTGCACGACGAATAACTTTTTTTCTGGAAAATTTTCACCATAATGCTTTGGTACGTTTGTAAACAATATAATGAGCTGTCACCGGAATAATTATAACAGCTGTCGGACGAGTGGCTTAGGGTTCAAGTACATAAAACGTTTGAAGTCATGGCTTGGCATATTAATGTCAAATTATAATGGAAAACGACGGCAGGATTTTAGTGCGGCTCTGTAATCGCTTTGTGAAAAGTCACAAAATATGCCTAGCCATGACTTCAAGCCTCTTATGTACTTAGCCCTTTAGAATTGACAGCAGTCTGAAGTTGGTTGTAGTTTTTTCCATTTTGTATGGCACTAGTAGTCCTTGAAATAAATCCTTCAAGAATTTAAAGAAAAAGAAAAATCCCTGGAAACATTTCAAGATTATTTTCACAATTTTTTGAATCTTCCTCACATAAATCTCTCACCCTCAAATCTTTCCGAAAATCCCCAAAATCTCACTTATATTTTTTTTTTGTATTTTTTTCTGTGGCTTCCAAAGGACTCCATGATTTCATTTTCCATTTCGTTTAATGAGACGCCATAAATTTTAACGATCTCTTTAAACTGAAATTCGTTAACGTTTGGACATTTTGCCAGATTACACCAAATCGCCAGCGTATGAAACAAAAAAAAAACAAAATATTTTTAAAGGCAGCAGAAACAACAACAAACAGTAGCAAAACGGAAAAAACTGAAACACCCAAAAAAAGTTCGCAAAAAAATCGCATTAACTACTTGTCTTGGCATTGCGTCTGGACTGTATTATCATTTTTTTCCAAGAGGGAAGAGGAGGCGGGGTGGAGCAGAGGAGAAATTGTATTTATTTTTTAATTTCCGCTCAAATTTTTAACACTTTCACATTAACAACAACGACAACAACAACAAAAGTAAAGCACAAATGAGAAATGAACCCGAAAAAAACACATCATCAGCCACCCAAAAAAAAGAAAAAAAAAATGACCAGCACCAACGCCACCGCATAAGCATAGATAGATATTGCCACTGCCATCAAATGGCAACAAGCAACCATTGGTAATAATAACAAATCCACTGACAACAACAATAGTAATACCAACAACACCAGCACTAGCAGCACCCAACAACATTAAAGCGACATTACAGATAAGAAAACTAATGTGCAACATATGCAACGACCAACATCGATTGGGTGTCGTGAAGCAACGAAAAAAAAGATGTGTGGATGTAAGGAAAAAAAAATAATGAGCTGCAAAGTTAGGAGGCGGAGGGGCACGGTGTTCGGAAACCAATGGGAATTTTCTTATTACAGCTTCAGCTCTCCTATGGTCTATGGAAGAGCTACACCTCTCCCAAGGTCTATGGAAGAGCTACAGCTCTCCCAAGGTCTATGGAAGAGCTACAGCTCTCCCATGGTCTATGGAAGAGCTGAAGCTCTCCTATGCTCTATAGAAGAGCTGAAGTTCTCCTATGCTCTATAGAAGAGCTGAAGCTCTCCAATGCTCTATAGAAGAGCTGAAGCTCTCCTATGCTCTATAGAAGAGCTGAAGCTCTCCTATGCTCTATAGAAGAGCTGAAGCTCTCCTATGCTCTATAGAAGAGCTGAAGCTCTCCTATGCTCTATAGAAGAGCTGAAGCTCTCCTATGCTCTATAGAAGAGCTGAAGCTCTCCTATGCTCTATAGAAGAGCTGAAGCTCTCCTATGCTCTATTGAAGAGCTGAAGCTCTCCTATGCTCTATAGAAGAGCTGAAGCTCTCCTATGCTCTATAGAAGAGCTGAAGCTCTCCTATGCTCTATAGAAGAGCTGAAGCTCTCCTATGCTCTATAGAAGAGCTGAAGCTCTCCTATGCTCTATAGAAGAGCTGAAGCTCTCCTATGCTCTATAGAAGAGCTTCAGCTCTTCTATGCTCTATAGAAGAGCTGAAGCTCTCCTATGCTCTATAGAAGAGCTGAAGCTCTCCTATGCTCTATAGAAGAGCTGAAGCTCTCCTATGCTCTATAGAAGAGCTTCAGCTCTCCTATGCTCTATAGAAGAGCTTCAGCTCTCCTATGCTCTATAGAAGAGCTTCATCTCTCCTATGCTCTATAGAAGAGCTTCAGCTCTCCTATGCTCTATAGAAGAGCTTCAGCTCTCCTATGGTCTATAGAAGAGCTTCAGCTCTCCTATGGTATATAGAAGAGCTTCAGCTCTCCTATGGTCTATAGAAGAGCTTCAGCTCTCCTATGGTCTATAGAAGAGCTTCAGCTCTCCTATTGTCTATAGAAGATCTTCAGCTCTCCTATGGTCTGTAGAAGAGCTTCAACTCTCCTATGTTCTATAGAAGAGCTTCAGCTCTCCTATGGTCTATAGAAGAGCTCCAGCTCTTCTGTAAACCATAGGAGAGCAGCAGCTCTTCTGAAAACCATATAAGAGCTGAAGCTCTTCTATAGACCGTAGGAGACCTCAAAGCTCTTCTATAGGTCATAGGAGAGCTGAAGGTCTTCCTGAAGCTCTCCTATGGTCTATAGAAGAGCTGAAGCTCTCTTATGGTCTATAGAAGAGCTAAAGCTCTCCTATGGTCTATAGAAGAGCTGAAGCTCTCCTATGGTCTATAGATGAGCTGAAGCTCTCCTAAGGTCTATAGAAGAGCTGAAGCTCTCCTATGGTCTATAGAAGAGCTGAAGCTCTCCTATGGTCTATAGACGAGCTGAAGCTCTCCTATGGTCTATAGAAGAGCTGAAGCTCTCCTATGGTCCTATAGAAGAGCTGGAGCTCTCCTATGGTCCTACAGAAGAGCTGGAGCTCTCCTATGGTCCTACAGAAGAGCTGGAGCTCTCCTATGGTCCTATAGAAGAGCTGCAGCTATCCTATGGTCCTATAGAAGAGCTGCAGCTATCCTATGGTCCTATTGAAGAGCTGCAGCTCTCCTATGGTCCTACAGAAGAGCTGCAGCTCTCCTATGGTCCTATAGAAGAGCTGCAGCTCTCCTACGGTCTATACAAGAGCTTAAGCTCTCTTACGGTCTATACAAGAGCTGAAGCTCTCCTACGGTCTATAGAAGAGCTGAAGCTCTCCTGCGGTCTATAGAAGAGCTGAAGCTCTCCTATGATCCATAGCTCTCCTATGGTCTATAAAAGAGCTATAGCTCTCCTATGATCTATTGAGTGACCTAATTTTTTTTTTTTAATTTTCAACATCAAATTTGCCAACTCGTCCTACTATTCCCCTCCGAAAAGAAAATCCACGGAAAAAAGATCTCTAAAACGCATAAACTACACCATAAACACTATTAACTGACTACCAATCGGGCAATAAGCTTTTAAATATAGACGTCGTTCATTCGTTATAGACTCAACTAAATAAAACTGCAATTGGAGTTTTTGGGGGCCAGCAAACACCACCACCAACAATGACGACGACCACAAGGAGGACATCACTCCAAGTACCTCCAGTATCCGCGAAAGCCCACAGCAGCAGCAACAGCAGCAAACAAACAAATGACTTTGTCTTCCAATGGCGAAGTTAATAATGGGGGGAGAAATGTGCGAATTGTCTACTTCTATGAACCTGGCCATTATGAGTTGCATTGTTGTTGTTGTTATTGGCTTCCACATATGGTTATGAGATAGTCTCCCATTTCTTTTCCCTGACTCTTGGAATATGAAACTGTTTGGGCTTTGGGACAATAACGCCAAACCGAACAAACGGAAAAAAAGAATTGACCATCAAAAAATTGTCTTAATTTTGTTTGGCTAGCCAATTTACGAAATATATCTCTGCTTGGACAATGCAATTTTTTTGGCTGTGGTTGTTGTTGTTGTTTTAGTGCGATTGGACCACAATGGCAGGCAAAGTTCCCCCGGAAAATAATGTATTTTGTGTAACGAAATGAAAAGTATGAGAGATTTTCATGGTGGTTGTGTTGGCTACTGGAATTACACTCGAAATGGAGTTGCAGTTCGATGAGAGGACCTTCCGACCAGTTGTGAGACAAGCTTTAGGTATCCGAGGAGAAGACCTAATGATCTTTTAGCAGAAGGCCTACAGCTTTTTCAGGAGAGCTCAAGAAAACCTGAACCTGAAGTTCTTCTCTGAGAAGACCTGAAGCTCTTCTTTGTAGAAGATCTGAAGCTCTTCTTTGGAGAAGACCTGAAGCTCTTCTTTGTAGAAGACCTGAAGCTCTTCTTTGGAGAAGACCTGAAGCTCTTTTCGGAGAAGACCTGAAGCTCTTATTTGGAGAAGACCTGAAGCTCTTATTTGGAGAAGACCTGAAGCTCTTCTATGAGAAGACCTGAAGCTCTTCTATGAGAAGACCTGAAGCTCTTCTATGAGAAGACCTGAAGCTCTCCTCTGAGAAGACCTGAAGCTCTCCTCTGAGAAGACCTGAAGCTCTCCTCTGAGAAGACCTCAAGCTCTCCTCTGAGAAGACCTGAAGCTCCTTTCTGAGAAGACCTGAAGCTCTTCTCGGAGAAGACCCGTAGCTCGTCTTCTATGAGAAAGCCTTTTCGTCTTCTATGGAGAATATCTTCCAGCTCTTCTATGGAGAATATCTTCCAGCTCTTCTATGGAGAATACCTTCTCAGCTCTTCTATGGAGAAGACATTCTCAGCTCCTCTATGGAGAAGACTTTCAGCTCTTCTATGGAGAAGACCTTCAGCTCTTCTAGGGAAAAGACCTTCAGCTCTTCTAGGGAAAAGACCTTTAGCTCTTCTAGGGAGAAGACCGTCAGCTCTTCTAGGGAGAAGACCTTCAGCTCTTCTAGGGAGAAGACCTTCAGCTCTTCTAGGGAGAAGACCTTCAGCTCTTCTAGGGAGAAGACCTTCAGCTCTTCTAGGGAGAAGACCTTCAGCTCTTCTAGGGAGAAGACCTTCAGCTCTTCTAGGGAGAAGACCTTCAGCTCTTCTAGGGAGAAGACCTTCAGCTCTTCTAGGGAGAAGACCTTCAGCTCTTCTAGGGAGAAGACCTT
Source organism: Musca domestica (assembly GCF_030504385.1). NCBI lineage: Eukaryota > Metazoa > Arthropoda > Insecta > Diptera > Muscidae > Musca > Musca domestica. The sequence goes on along the minus strand of NW_026712272.1, from coordinate 11,745,773 downwards.
CAGCTCTTCTAGGGAGAAGACCTTCAGCTCTTCTAGGGAGAAGACCTTCAGCTCTTCTAGGGAGAAGACCTTCAGCTCTTCTAGGGAGAAGACCTTCAGCTCTTCTAGGGAGAAGACCTTCAGCTCTTCTAGGGAGAAGACCTTCAACTCTTCTAGGGAGAAGACCTTCAGCTCTTCTAGGGAGAAGACCTTCAGCTCTTCTAGGGAGAAGACCTTCAGCTCTTCTAGGGAGAAGACCTTCAGCTCTTCTATGGAGAAGACCTTCAGCTCTTCTATGGAGAAGACCTTCAGCTCTTCTATGGAGAAGACCTTAAGCTCTTCTATGGAGAAGACCTTAAGCTCTTCTATGGAGAAGACCTTAAGCTCTTCTATGGAGAAGACCTTAAGCTCTTCTATGGGAGAAGACCTTCAGCTCTTCTATGGAGAAGACCTTAAGCTCTTCTATGGAGAAGACCTTAAGCTCTTCTATGGAGAAGACCTTAAGCTCTTCTATGGAGAAGACCTTAAGCTCTTCTATGGGGAAGACCTTAAGCGCTTCTATGAAGACCTGAAGCTCTTCTATGGAGAAGATCTTCCGGACTTCTCTGATAAGATGTTCTGTCCTTTTCTTAGGAAACCTTCTGGTCTTCTCTGACGAGATCTTTTGGCCTTCTCTGAGAAGACCTAATGACACTTTATAGAGATTGAAAGCTCTTCTTTGGAGATGGCCTAAAGATCTTCTAGGGGATATTCTTCAGCTCCTTTAGTAGAATAGATTCAGGTCTTTTAATAAAAACCCTTTTTTACTCCTTTGTTAAAGGAACTAATCTTTTTCACCTCCACACACCTACGCCCGCATGTCACAACTCTCGTCTTAAGCAATCACATTCAAAGAAAAGCTTTCTTAAAATAGGTACCGTTGACTCCGTTGTTTGTCTCGCTTTCGGCCTTTTCATTTTAGGTGTATCCAAATACCTTTAGGCGGCTACCGGCACGAATCTGTGCAACACAAACATTGGTAAGTGGCATGCGGTGGCGTTGTTGTTACATGGGGTCTGGGCGATATGGTCACCACTTGTATTCAATATCATCCTAATGTGAATTTTTCAGCTGCCGCCACTCTAGTCCATAGTCGGAGTAGGTGATCAGCATCAGCATCATCATCATCCGCTGACCATATATCGGTTGGAGTAGACTTGGGTATGGTGTTATCGTTTGTCGCGTCTCGTTTAAACGGTAAGCGGTAACATACTCCGAGATATGCATTGTTTTGGATTTGGGGGTATTGGATTTCAGACATTTCTTTCACAATGGAACAAAAAACAACAACAGCAACAACAGCGAAAAGTAACGCAAAGTTACTTCTTCTTCTTCTGGCTTTTGTTTTCTGGCACAAGGCGTTTACCACTTCTCTTCTTGTTGTTGGTGCCTTTTTGCGCAACAACAATAACAAAATCTTCTGAGGTCGTGAAGATCATTTAATACGCGCCTCTTACTAAGCTCGATTCACTTCAAACAGCAACAACAACAACAACTACCTCCAACATGGAACAATTGAACAATACTTTGCAACATTGCTGTTAAGTAGACAAAGAAACGCAAACAACAACAACAACAGCAGCAACAACAACTCTAACAGTAACAACAAGTGAATAAAAATAAGAAGAAGTAACTATCCATAGAGAAGTCGGGTTGGCGTTCACCCATTGATTGTGCCACATTTTGCGAAAGAAAAACATGTTGCAGTGCAACACTCCAACACCAGTGGTCCATCTGAGCCACCAGCTTTTCGGGGTCCATTCAAAATTGCATTCATATTTATTGCATTGTTGCATGGCAGCCGAGATTCAAACAAAAGGCTAAGCGTAATGGAAAATCTCCCAAGTAAAATGAAAGAAACAAAAACAGAAAACGAGGAAAATCTTTAAATGTTTTCCTTATTAAAAAAAGAGTGACTATAAAATTGAAGAGGAAATTCGAGAAATTCAGGGGTATATTACAGGCTTAGGGTCTTCCCAAATGATTATCAAAAGATCTGCTCCTAAAAGAGCAAAAGTTCCTCTCTTAGAATAAATTAGAAGACTATAAACAGAGCTGATGGTCTCTAGTTTGAAAAGAGAAGGAGGTCTTCTCATAGAAGAGCAAAAGGTCCTATTCTGGAAGAGCCGAAGGTCTTCTCTTAGAAAAAAGAAAGCCTACAACTACAGGAGTTGATGGTCTTCTCAGGGAAGAGTTGAATGTCTTCTTCGCTGAGTTAAAGGACTTCTCGTAGAAAAACAATAGATCTTATCCAAAAAGAACTGACATTCTTCTCCGAGAAGAGCTAAAGTTCTTCTTGCAAATGAGCCGATTGTTTACTGCTGGGAGATCTGGAGGTCTTCTCACAGAAGAGCTAATGGTCTTTCCCGAGAAGAACTAAAGGCCCTCTCAGAAAAGGGGTATGTTCTTCTCCGAGAAAAACGTATAGTCTTCTCATAGGAGAGCAGAAGGCCTCTCCGGGAGAAGAGCTCACAGTCTTCTTATAGAAAAGCTGAAGCTCTTATCCATAGAAGAGCAGAGGGTCTCCTCCGGGAAGGGCAGAAGGTCTGCCACGAGAAAAGCGTAAGGTCTTCACCGAGAAGAGCTTAATGAGCTAAAGGACCACAAAGAGCCTAAGGTCTTCTCCACAGAAGAGCTGAAGGTCTGAAAGTCTAGAAGAGCTAAAGGTACTGTTATCCTGAAGGTCTTCTTCTCCTAGAAGAGCTGAAGGTCTTCACAGAGAAGAACAGAAGTTCTTTTTAAAGGAGAGCTTTAGGTCTTCTCATACAACACGAGAAGGTCTTCTCATAGAAGTCGAGAAGGTCTTCTCGTAGAAGACGACAAGGACTTCTTAGACAATAGCAGTAGGTGATCTTAGAGCAGACAGGAGACTGTCTTCTCAGAGGAGCAGACAAACTTTTCAGAGAAAAGCAGACAGTCTTCTCGGAGAAGAGCAGTCAGTCTTCTCAGAGAAGAGCTGAAGATATTCTCAGAGAGGAGTAGACAGTCTTCTCAGAAAAGAGCTGACAGTCCTCGCAGAGAAGAGCAGACAGTCTCATAGAAGACGAGAAGGTCCTCTCATAGAAGACGAGAAGGACTTCTCATAGAAGAGAAGGTCTTTTCATTGAAGACGAGAAGGACCTCTAATAGAAGAGAAGGTCTTCTCATAGAAGACGATAAGGCCTTCTTAAAAAATAGCAGAAGGTATTCTCAGAGAAGAACAAATAGTCTTCTCAGAGAACGAAGACAGTCTTCTCAGAGAAGAGCAGACAGTTTTCTCAGAGAAGAGCAGACAGTCTTCTCAGAGAAGAATTGACAGTCTTCGCAGAGAAGAGCAGACAACCTCATAGAAGACGAGAAGGTCTTCTCTTAGAAAACGAGAAGGCCTTCTCTTAGAAAACGCGAAGGTCTTCTCTAAGAAGACGAGATGGTCTTCTCCATAGAAGACGAGAAGGTCTTCTCCATAGAAGACGAGAAGGTCTTCTCCATAGAAGAGCTTGAAGGTCTTCTCCATAGAAGAACTTGAAGGTCTACTCCATAGAAGAGCTTGAAGGTCTTCTCCATAGAAGAGCTTGAAGGTCTTCTCCATAGAAGAGCTTGAAGGTCTTCTCCATAGAAGAGCTTGAATGTCTTCTCCATAGAAGAGCTTGAAGGTCTTCTCCATAGACGAGCTTGAAGGTCTTCTCCATAGACGAGCTTGAAGGTCTTCTCCATAGACGAGCTTGAAGGTCTTCTCCATAGACGAGCTAGAAGGTCTTCTCCATAGACGAGCTTGAAGGTCTTCTCCATAGACGAGCTTGAAGGTCTTCTCCATAGACGAGCTTGAAGGTCTTCTCAAAGAAGAGATCACGGTCTTCTCAAAGAAGAGCTCACGATTTTCTCATAGAAGAGTTCACGGTCTTCTCATGGAAGACGAGAAGGACTTCTCATATAAGACTAGAGGGTATTCTCATTGAAGACGAGATAGTCTTCTCATAGACCAAACACAAGACCAAAGGTATTTTTATGGAAATCTGAATTAAATGGCTCTCTCAATCTAATGAAAGAAATTTCACCTATTTCGTAAAAAGTAGCTGGAAGTGTTAAGGTCATGTCTTCTCCAAACCACTTTCATCTTAATATCTCTGTGTTACCTCACACCCACCATAACCTATCCTATGACCAAAAACATTAACACTTCGGGGCTAGCAGCCGTCGACCGACAGCAAAAATACCAACTCATCACTGACACCTTTCAAGACCACAACCCATCCTACTTAGCGGCAAAAGTTTCATTAACCTACCTCTGGCACTTAAACCCGTCATCCCCATACCCTCCCCTCTCCACCTCTCCTCTTCTCTCTCTATTGCTACTCATTTTTATTATGGAATATTTATGATTTGTTTTTCTTTGCTTTCATTTCAGAGTTTTTCCACATCGGAAAGTGTAAGTGCGTGTGTCGTGTCGTTGCCGCGTGTGTGTGTACTCGTGTCTGTGTGTGGCTCATTTCGGATTCCATTTTTCAAGTGTATGGACTGTCAGATTTTGGCAATTATTGACATTTTGTTAATGTTTTTCTTATTGGAAAAAAAGAAAGAAAAAATATTCATTTTTGAAGAAAAAGTAAACAAAATAAATTTTGTGTGTGCGAACGGCCAGCAGCGTATCCGGTATTCCACAGCACATTGAGTCTCGCGCCGTTATTTCTGTTTGATGCTGGACGTCTGCTCAGAGTATCCAAAGGTAAGTTGGTCAATGTTTTTAGTGCTTCCATTAATAAAAAATATTGTTTTTTCTTCGGCTTCTTCTTCGAGTTTTTTTTTTTTTTTGGGAATATAAATTTGGCTATTTGTCTGACCGTCTGTCGGAATGCAATTTGCTTCTTATCGACATCATTTGTAGCCGGCCGAAAAGAAGAGAAAAACATACGCTTCTTATTGCTGCAATATTTGTTATTATTGTTATTGTTGTTGTTTATTTATTTACTTTTTTTTAAGCAGCATAATTATGATGGACTGACTCTCCCTCTTCCCGTTGCTTTCAATATTTTTTTGAGTTCGAGGGAAATTAATTGATATCATTTTTCAAAATGATATGAGTGTCTAATCTGCCTCGAGGTAATTTCTAAATGTATGTGAAATAATTGCTGGGAAATGGTTTTTGATCGGTGAAAAACGGCGCAACACACTCGTGTGAATCGTGGAGGGTGGAAGGGGATTCGAGTGAGAGTTTGGATACAAGACTTTTTCCGAAAGTCTTTATATGGAGGACAAGAAGGTTTTCTTGTAGAAGACAAACAAGTCTTCACAGAAGACTTGAGGGTCTTCTCAGGGAAGACCAGAAGACCTTCTCCCATAGAAGAGGATAAGGGGGTCTTCGGCTATAGAAGACCAGAAGATGGTATTTTTCCATAGAAAACCAGAAGGTGGTCTTCTACAATAGAAGACCAGAAGGTGGTCTTCTCCAATAGAAGAAGACCAGAAGGTGGTCTTCTCCCAAAGAAGACCAGAAGACCAGAAGACCAGAAGGTGGTCTTCTCCCAAAGAAGACCAGAAGGTGGTCTTCTCCGATAGAAGACCAGTTGGTGGTCTTCTCCTATAGAAGACCAGTTGGTGGTCTTCTCCTATAGAAGTCCAGAAGGTGGTCTTCTCCCAAAGAAGACCTGAATGTGGTCTTCTCCCAAAGAAGACCTGAAGGTGGTCTTCTCCCAAAGAAGACCAGTTGTTGGTCCTCTCCCAAAGAAGACCAGTTGGTGGTCTTCTCCCAAAGAAGACATGTTGGTGGTCTTCTGCCATAGAAGACCAGTTGATGGTCTTCTACCCTAGAAGACCGGTTGATTGTCTACTGCCCTGGAAGACCAGTTGATGGTCTTCTCCCATAGAAGACCAGAAGGTGGTCTTCTCCCATAGAAGACCAGAAGGTCGTCTTCCCCCATAGAAGACCAGAAGGTCGTCTTCTCCCATAGAAGACCAGAAGGCCGTCTTCTCCCATAGAAGACCAGAAGGCCGTCTTCTCCTATAAAGGTGGTCTTCTCCCAAAGAAGACCAGTTGTTGGTCCTCTCCCAAAGAAGACCAGTTGGTGGTCTTCTCCCAAAGAAGACAAGTTGGTGGTCTTCTGCCATAGAAGACCAGAAGGTGGTCTTCTCCCATAGAAGACCAGAAGGTCGTCTTCTCCCATAGAAGACCAGAAGGCCGTCATCTCCCATAAAAGGCCACTTGGTGGTCATCTCCCATAGAGACCACTTGGTGGTCTTCACCCATAGAAGACCACATGGTGGTCTTCACCCATAGAAAACCAGTTGATGGTCTTCTCCCATAGAAGACCAGTTGGTGGTCTTCTCCGATAGCAGACCAGAAGGTGGTCTTCTCCGATAGCAGACCAGAAGGTGGTCTTCTCCGATAGAAGATCAGTTGGTGGTCTTCTCCGATAGAAGATCAGTTGGTGGTCTTCTCCGATAGAAGACCAGTTGGTGGTCTTCTTCGATAGAAGACCAGTTGGTGGTCTTCTTCGATAGAAAGCCAGTAGGTGGTCTTCTGCGATCGAAGACCAGTTGATGGTCTTCTGCGATCGATGACCACATAATGGTCTTCTGCGATCGAAGACCAGTTAGTTGTCTTCTCCGATAGAAGAAGACCAGTTGATGGTCTTCTCCGATAGAAGAAGACCAGTTGATGGTCTTCTCCGAAAGAAGAAGACCAGTCGATGGTCTTCTCCGAAAGAAGAAAACCAGTTGATGGTCTTCTCCAAAAGAAGAAAACCAGTTGATGGTCTTCTCCGAAAGAAGAAGACCAGTTGATGGTCTTCTCCGAAAGAAGAAGACCAGTTAATGGTCTTCTCCGAAAGAAGAAGACAAGTTGATGGTCTTCTCCGATAGAAGACCTGAAGGTGGACTTCTCCGGGGTGTCTATGAAGACATCCACTGACGTGTCTGTAAAGACTTCCTCCTGGGTGTCTATAAAGACCTCCTCCATGTTGTCTATCAAGACCCCCTCCAGGTTGTCTATAAAAACCCCCTCCAGGGTATCTATAAAAAACCCTCCAGAGTATCTATAAAAACCTCCCCCGGGGGTCTATGAAGTCCTCTATTGGCTGTCTTCAAAGACCCCTTTTTGGTCGTATATTAAGACTATTTTCTGGGAGATTATAAATATCTTCTCCTGGATGTCTTCTTAGATCCCTCCTGTTCTTGCCCTCCTCCTGGGAGCCTATATAACCCTCCTCTGCATGCTGAACTTATAGAGAGCTTCAAATAGCCACTCAACACCATTTTTTCGCACATCAGCTAGCTGTTATCCCAAAATGCAGCCATAAAGATAAGGACATAAACTTGCCGTTTGCCGATGTTCGTTAATAAAGATGGATGCTCCATAAAGAAAATCTCCAACAATTTGACATATTTATTCCACATCATTTAACACCAGCTAAATGTTTGTCTACCTGCTGGCGAGAAAAACCATTGAGCGTATGCAAAAAAGTCCGTTAGATCAATTAATAATGGGAAAATGTTGCCAATTTTCGGCAAATTTTGCGACCAAAGAAATGGTCAAAAGGTCCACAAGGTCTTCTATGGAAAAATAGACGATCTGAAGGCTAAATATGACCATTAGGCCTTCTATTTGCTTTAGATGACCTCTGGGTCTTCTATTGACTATAGATGACCTTAAGGTCTTCTATTGGCTATAGGTCATCAAGGTCTCATATGGGCTATAGATGACCTTAAGGTCTGCTATGAACTAAAGATGACCTCAAGGTCTTCTATGAACTATAGATGACCTCAAGATCTTCTATGAACTATAGATGACCTCTAGGTCTTCTATGGCTATAGATGACCTCAAGGTCTTCTATGGGCTATGGATGTCCTTAAGGTCTTATAAAGACTATAGATGACCTCATGGTCTTCTATGGATTATAGATGACCTCGAGGTCTTCTATTGCCTATAGATGACCTCGAGGTCTTCTATTGCCTATAGATGACCTCGAGGTCTTCTATTACCTATAGATGACCTCGAGGTCTTCTGTGAGCTATAGATGGCCTTAAGTTCTTCTATGACCTATAGATGACCTCAAAGTCTTCTATTGCCTATAGATGACCTCAAGGTCTTCTATTGCCTATAGATGACCTCGAGGTCTTCTATTGCCTATAGATGACCTCGAGGTCTTCTATTGCCTATAGTCGACCTTAAAGTCTTCTATTGGCTATAGATGACCTCAAGGTCTTCTATTAGCTATAGATGACCTCGAGGTCTTCTATGGACTATAGATGACCTCGAGGTCTTCTATGGACTGTAGATGACCTCAAGGTCTTCTATGGCTATAGATGACCTTAAGGTCTTCTATGGAGCATTGATGACCTCTAGGTCTTCTATGAAGCATAGATGACCTATAGGTCTTCTATGGACCATAGATGACCTCTAGGTCTTCTATGAAGCATAGATGACCTATAGGTCTTCTATGGACCATAGATGACCTCAAGTCCTTCTATAGGCTATAGATGACCTTAAGGTCATCTATACGCCGTAGAAGACCGGAAGGCCGATTATACGCCGTAGAAGACCTTAAGGTCATATAATAAAAGACCTTATGATTGGCTATACCTTACCACCAGATCTTCCATTGAATTTATATGATACGTCATTTTTCCAGAATGGCAACCCCATTCTGGATTTGATTTTCTCCTCACATTTCCACACAAATCCGCAAAAGAAATTATTAAAACGCTTATCATTTAAAGTATTTAAGCATAACAACATTTCTATTCGTGCATCCAACTGATATGACATGGCATGGGAAGATGGACCGGCCAGCCTGCCGGCAGCAAAAGTGGCTGCCTGAATGACTTGCTGCAAATCGGTTATAAATCATTTGTGGCCAGAATATCTCATCAGTTCCAACATTTCACAGCGTTATCGCAAAGTGAGAAGTGACTTGGGCCCCGAATAGAATGTTGTTCCATTTAGATAAAATCTCATTATGAAAGCAGGCAGGCAGGCAGGCAGGCAGGCAGGCAGGCAATGGAATTCCTTACTGCACCCCATGGCAGTCAGGCAGCCAGTTCGGCAGTCAGCCGTTTAACGGTGGCTGAGACTGCGCCAAAAAGACGAATGACCAAATAAATCGTTTAAGCCGTTTTGTTATGCTCCCCTTCATCTGTGCTGTTTTTAGCTTTGCATTTCTTCGTCTCCTTCCTCTCTTCTTCATCATCTCCTCCTCCTCCACCAATCAATTTTCTAATCGTTTGTCACATTTCAACAACATTTATGTTTAAATATAAATTTGCCATTTTGGCCAAAAGAAAAGGGGGGAGGGCGAAAGGAAACGACGATGGCAAACAATCACAAATCGCCACCAAAAGATCTGTGGAAGTAGCCCAAATGGATGGATGGACAGACATCCAGACCAAGCGAGCGACCGACCGACAGATAGGCGATTTGAAAAGACGACAAATGAACACATGAACAAATTAAACGGCACTGCTTTACTTCGATTTGATTTTTATTGTTGTTGGAATTGTTGTTTTTGCATAGCAGGGTCTGCAAGTCTGCCAGTGCTGCAGGATGGAGGAGCTGGTGTTGGTATTGGTAATGCTGTTGCATTTTGCCATGCCGCGAAGTCAAAGCAATAGTTATGGCATGATCATTCAATATTTTTTTCCAAATTACTTCACGTTCAACGTAGAAAGCCTTTCTCAAGTCCATCTGCATACAAACCGCCATACCTAGTTTGGAGGAGATGGAGGAAACAGGAAAATGACAAAATCGATGGGGGAACAGTGGGGGATAGAGGAGTTTGCGTTTTCTGGAAGAATTTTTTTGGGGGGAAGAGCTCATTGGATATTATTTGAAAAAGGCTGCTTAAAGAGAGCCAATAGAAGTCAAATATAGCTATGGATACAAAAAGAGGCCTTGATAAATGATTATATCTGAACCCAAACCGCATACTTTCTTCCAAAAATCGTTCGTATTTGGGATTTGAAGTTATAACTAATCGGTGTAATGAAAAATATTGAACTGAAAAATATTAAAGCACTGTTTAAAAGCGGGATCTTTGGAATTTTCTGCCAAAACCCCAAATTAAATTTGATTATACCTTAGGCCGGTTTTTAGAGTCGAAATTGATTTTGGACTAAAAATTGATTTTGGACTAAACCAAATCACCAAACATAAATAAATTTTTTATTTGAAAATTTTACTTAACTAGGATGTAGGTCATTCGTTGGTGGATATTTGATAATGACGACGACCGAAGGAGATGACATTGAAAATTGGAATTTAGCGGAGTCACTGGTTTTGGCGTTGGTTGTAACGACGAGTTTTCCTCCGGTTGCTGCGATAGATCGCGGGGGTGTCAGAGTCCGTCACAGATATGTATAAAATGACTGAGAAAGTGAAACACAATTTATTTGGGTTGATAGTACGACAGTTGAGCGGTAGGAGTTAATTATGTCTAGGGGACTTCTTCGAAACACAACGGCGACCTGGTTAAGAACTCCGGAATTCCAGATATGGTGGAGCTTCCTTTTGTCGTGGCTCCGTAGTAGACCTGGCTAAGTACTACATGTTCCGGGCTCCCGGTGGATATTTATTTAAATGATTTATTTTTTCTTTACATCATCACATCCGATCTCTTACCCTTTCACCACCCCTCTTCTCCCACTCATCGACAGTACATCGTAACATTAAAATCCCATTGCTGCTACACACAAACGTACACACAAATTAGGACATAAACATTTTGGAGCCATCTCTTGGTCTAGTTCGAGCGATTCCGCCCTCACTCAAAATTTTCAAACAGGAGTGACTCGGGAGCGCTGCCGCACATAACAAAAGAGTGTAGGCTAGACTCTGTTAAAATTCCCAATCTTCAAGCAATTTTTGCTCTCAAGTGAAAATGAGCAAATATGTGCTATGGTCCGGTCTAAGGACTTATGATGGTATTACATGGTTACTGAGAGCAAAACTCCCCACTACATCCCTAAAAAAACAAGTTAAAAAGCATTAAGTTCGGCCGGGCCGAACTTTGAATATCTCCACCATTTGGAACGAATTTGGAAATTTTCAAAAAATAAAATCCTTAAAAAATTCTGTTTAAATTTTAAAAATATCGAATATAGGGGTCTATTGGGGTCTATACGACGTGGAACTACATAGGCTTTTTTTGTCATGAATACCTCCACCATTTGGAACGAATTTGGAATTTTTCAAAAAATAAAATCCTTAAAAAATTATGTTTAAATTTTAAAAAATACCGAATATAGCCGTTTTATTGGGCTCTATACGACGTGGAACTACATAGGCATTGCTTGTCAGAAGCCATTTCCATATTCAAATTCGAAAACTTGAAATAAACTCGTCAAAATAGCAATTATAGGGAGGTACTGATATATGGGGCCTATACGAAGACCTGGACCTGCATAGACAATTTTCTGTCACAGTCTGTAGATTCCATTACGAATTCTAAATACCTAATTTGAAACAATTCCGGTGAACAATGACGATAAAATCATAAAAATACCGGATATTGGGAACTACCGTTATAGGGGGTCTATAGGAAGACGTGGACCTGCACAGACAATTTTCTGTCTAAGACTGTAGTATCCCTTTCGAACTTCAAATACCAAATTTGAATCAATTTCGGTGAATAATGTCGCTAAAATCATTGAAATACCGAATATTAGGAGGTACCGTTATATGGGGCCTATACGAAGACGTGGACCTGCACAGACAATTTTCCGTCATAGGCTGTAATATCCATTACAAACTTCAAATACCAAATTTGAAACAATTCCGGTTAATAATTTAAAAATACCGAATATCGGGAGGTACAAACGGAATGACAAAGTTAATATACCCTCCATAATATGGTGGAGGGTATAAAAAACGCTCGATTGTTCAGAAAGTGGATTTCTGAATTTTATGAACTGAGAGCAGCTCAACTTTGTTATTTGTCCTTGTTGACAGAATGCGAGACAGTTTGTCTAAAGAGAGAGAGAGAGTTGAAGATGATTATGAAAATCAAACAAAGCCAAATTGTGTTAGGTGTTGAAGTGAGAGAGTAGAAATGAGCACAAATAATGGTATTGATGGAGGAAATAAGAAAATATTTTTGAAATATAGAACAATATATCTAGTTTGGAAAACATGGGTGTTATTCTTTTGTTCGAATTTTAGCGAAGTATGAGAAAAAATTAGTTTTTCTGTGGCCAGGTACTCCACCACCCTGCTCACCTTCAGTGTATCTTCCATGTATAGAGGACCTCCTGATAGTCTTCTAAATATAGATAGGAATTGTTTTCAGAGGTCTACATAATACAGTATTTTTTGCTTACCTGCACAATCAAAAATTGCACGACATCTTGTGCAGCAATGCCCAAAATGCAGGTAGCTTCATTGCACTTATCTGCACAATGAAGCAGGTATCTTTAATTTTACTTACGTGCACAAAAAGTGCAGGTATCTTTAATTTTCTATTCGTATGTATTTGAGCATCAGTGGTGTTTTATCCAGCATAACCATCTTTTAGTGTGGGAGAGGAAGCGAGAATATGTTTTTAATGCATGCTATTTTCTTGTGTTGTTATTGTTTTTGCGAATACAAAAACAAAAACGAAGCGGTAGTTTTTAGTGTCTTTTTTGAGTTTGCAAAAAAATTTCTTGTGCAGATAAATACAACTTTTGTAACCAAATTAAAAAAATTACCAAATTTTCGAGGCAGGAATGTCCAATGTGCAGCTATCGATTGGGCACTTAAATACAATTCAAATAAAGGGATTCAGAAAAAAATGGCATAACAAAAGTGTTTTGGTCTGCAAAGGCCAATGCGCAGCTAATGTTGATGCAGGTAAATAGAAACCACTGTAATCCATCTTAAGAAGGTTCAGAATGAACTTCTTCAATAGAAGACCTCAGAAAAACAGAGAGAGAGAGAGAGAGAGAGAGAGAAAAAAGAGCGTGGAGGCGTTATACAAAGTCCTCGGAGGATTTCTAATTGGAGAAAGCTCCAGACGGCTATACATATATATGTAGAATTACAAATTTAGGAAATATAACGTCTCAAAGGGTCTTCTAGCTGTAGAAGAACCCGGAAAGGGTTCTCCTTCTCGTTCTTCATTAATGGAAGACCTCTAAATGATTTCAATTTATCGAAAAAAAAAAAACTAAAATTACTTTAATCACAAAGACCACCATAACTCTATTAATATGAGTCACCAGATGGATTTTATATATGGATAATGGCAGAGGGTTAATTTCTCCTATCGAAAATAATCTGACGTTTTTCAACTTACAGACGGTCTTCCACCATACAAGAGAACCACAGAAAGACTTCAAATTGTAGAAAATTTGCTGTAGTCCTTAAATCTATACAAGGCTCCAAAGGTTACCCATTATTGTAATAGGTTATGGTTATAATTAGCCTCTACGTTTCTAAGAATAACCATAGATTGATTGATCATATTGATCAACTTTTCAATTGATAAAAGTTACAGAACAGGCCAACTGAGGTATCTACAGATACGGCCAAAATGTGTCTCGTCGGAACAACGGTTTTAGACCGTGCCTCATCGAAATAGGTCCCTTTGGACCAAATCCGTTTCAGGACATTTGAAGTCGATCTAGGGGTATCCGTACGTCCGTCTGCCTGTCTGTCTGGTTGGCTGGTGCGCACGATAACTCTCGAAGGGGTATCCGATTTGATCCAAACTTGGTACATCGTAATAATATTTTCAAACTTAGATCGAGTTCCGAAATTGGTAACATAGGTCCACTCCTTCAAAAGGCCAAAACTTGTAAATTACCGTATAGAACATGAAAGGCTCATCCAATTTTGTGCAAACTTTGCAAGTCCTTATACAGGGTTGCCCGGACCTTCGGGCACTTTGGGCCCATTCCAATCGACGAGGCTTGTCCGCAGACAACATTCTTTGCGTCAATTGAATTTTGTACGGGAACAAGTGCAAATCAATGCGAATAAGCCGTTGTAAAGTGGGTCGAGCCATGCCCAACTGCTGACAACGGCGTTTTTGGGACGTTCTTGGGGACCTCTCAACACTGGCTCGTACGGCAGCGATATTCTCGGCCGATCGCCTTGGTCGACTTTTATATGGCCTCTTCGAATTAGAAAGATATAAATAATAGATAAATTTCAACTATTTCAGAGCGCTCGCGTGGCGTGTATTGGTTCATGGTAAAAATCTGCTTGGACTGACGCTTCAAACGCGGTATGTCATTAAGCGATGTGACATATCTGTCAAAAGTTATGGCTTTGCCAGATGGGTCCGTCGAATATGGGCAACCCTGTATTTATAACAGTGGTATGTCAGGTGCGAAAATAAACAATATTGGCCCACTTTATCAAGTACCTCCCTCACAAAGGGTTAAAATTTGGAATAATTATATCTGACATAACACATGAAATAAGAGTCCGATAGTCTTCAAATATCACACATCCGAATATATTTAGCAACACCAGAATTGATGTGAAGATGGGATATATTGGTCTATCCCTTGTGGTACCTCCTTCACTGCGGGTCAACATTTCGAATAACCGGAAAGTTCATAAAGCGTGAAATGTGCATTCGAATCTTTTGAAACTAGGCACATCTCAATATTTCTGTCAGTATAAGATCTGGCGTGAAAATGGAATACATCGGACATCCCCATGTGGTACCTCCCCCACAAAGCGATTAACATTTAAAGTCACCAAAACCCTCATAAAATCGAAATATGCTTCTGATTCCTTCTAAACTTCACACTTTCCTATATTAATACAGAAAAAGATCTAGTGTGAAGTTTATAAATATCGCCTCACCCCTTCTGGTACCTCCCCCGCAAAGGATAAAAATTTAGCATAATTATAACATAATCATAACTTGCGAAACATGTCTACGATCCTTTTAAAATTTGGTATGTCTTAATATTTTAATCGAAGATCTGATTTGAATATGAAGTTTATTGGTCAACACCTTCTGATAGCTCCCCCACAAAAATTTTGTTGACAACACACTGTGAAACATATAAAGGTACCCATGAGGGCCCTAAAAAGCCCTGAGAACCTGAGGACCAGAAAAGTAATTTGGCTGGAAAAATCCAAATCCTTTGAACTTGGTGCCTTACTGAACTCCTACCTAGCCCGTAAGTGCTGTGACATTTCTTATATTTTTGTTGGATGACTAACCTAAAAAATATTCTCCATTTTCCCCCCCACTGTGCCTAATTTGTTGTTTTGGGGACAAGCGTTTTTAATGGACCATGGAATTGAGGTAAATGAATGGTTATTGAGTGAAGATATTGGGTTTTTGGTCGTTTAGTTGCCTCATTTGTACAAGTTGCTCAAAAAAAAAATCCGAATTCTGTTCGTGTGTTCATTTGCATCCATCCATTTATGTGTCTCTGTGTGTGTGTGTGCTGGTGTATATAAATAGAAGAATCTAATCGAAATATTTATCTTTATTGCAACCATGTCATGTTTAATTGCCAACGTTTTGGCTTTGGCAAACAATCAAGCGACGAAATGGTTACGGCAACAATCGTGAATGAGTCCTGGCAGCTCTTCTTCGCCCCCCTACCATCCCATTGGTGGGATGCAGAAAGACGGAAAATACAGTTTTGAAGATTTAAATCGAATTGTGTTTTGTTGTTGTCATCTAAAGTCAGGGTGTATATGAGTGTGTGTGTGAGTTTATGCAAAACAAACCCATTGATGGCCAATATCCAATATCCCCAGTAAAAAAAAGCTCCGACAATGCTGGTGCAAGGAAGTTTAGTCTGATGATTTGAGTTATAGTTCGATTTCAAAACAGCGAAGGCTGTTTGACAAGCTCTGACTATGCCATAATGGACAGACGGAGACGGACGGACAGACCACAAGGCAGCCAGGCAGGCTGACTGCCTGGTTGGTTAGTTGGTTACTTGCCATGGCAGACAGTCTTCGACAGTTAAACAACATTAACAGTTTAACAGTTCACATTTAAATTTTCTTTCATCTTTAATTTGCTATAGCTATTCCCCAACTGCCTCTCATCCTCCTCCTCATTTTCCTCGGGGATCATGGTTCACTCGATCCAGCCAACCCAGCAAAAACAACAATTCGATGTCATATTAAAATTAAATGATTTGCTTTTATGGTGTGAGACATTTAAAACCAGGCGAGAGGACATTTCCGTGTCCCAAAAAAAAAAACCAAAACAATCCCAGGCCATGAATCAATAGATAATGTCGATTGCGGCTCAGGTGAGCCGCAATGAGTGACATTTTACCTGGGAAAAGTTGAGCGGAGCAACCAAAACATAGCACCCCACTCCAGACTTTCTTCCACTTACATAAATACATCAATTGGACAGAGAAGTGATCAGATGATCAGTTTCCCCAGTCATACATAACACAGAGGTGGATGAGAAGGACAAAAACTCGGCTTGGAGATGTTCCCAGGAAGGGGAGATGGGAAGACAAAAGAAAAAGTATTTCTTTAGAAGATAATGGGAATTTTTGAAAGGTCCAAGTTTTGGGCTTGAGAGGGATTTATTCGAATGAAGGAGGAGGGATACCAAAGGGAGGGATCAATTTCTTTTTAAATAAATAACAACATATAGGTCCTAGAGGATATTTAAAAGAAATGTTTCCCCCAACTCAAAAGAAAACTTATTTATTTCAAAACATCAGGTTTTTTTTTTTTTTCAAATTCCAACCTTGTGGTCTGAAATAGATTTTTTTTTAAATAAACGGTACCTCCCGATATTCGGTACCGTTGATGTTTGCCACATTATTTTACGGATTTGCCTAAAAATTCGTATTTGTAGTTCGCAATGGGTTCTAGTTCCGGTGGCGGAACATAGTATACAGTGTGAGATGAAAAAAAAAACTGCAACCAACTTCAGACTGCTGTCATTTCTAAGTCACTCGTCCGACAGCTGTTAAAATTACTCCAGTGACAGCTCATTACATTTTTTACAAGCGAACAAAAGCATTTTGGTGAGAATTTTCCGGAAAAAAGTTGTTCCTGATGGAATTCAAGCGTGATAGAGTGATTTCTTTATATTTGGCTGGAGAACCACAAGTGGCTATCGTTAGAGAACTCCAGCATTTAAACGGGAATACATCTTTTTGTGTCTCGGACCATCGCTCGTTACCGTAGAGTTACTGGTAGCATAGCCCGACGTCAAGGAAGTTGACGGAAGAAAACACAACATCAGCAGAAATGGTTCGAAAAGTAAAGAAGCGACAAGCGATTGAAACCCGCGTCGCAGTGGCCGAAAAATGGCTCGTGAGCTGAACATATCGCAATATTCCATTCGGCAAATATGGAAAAATCAGCTCGGGGTAAAGCCATTGAAATTGCAAAAAGTGCAAGAATTTACACTGCAACGGAAAGAAAATAGAATCAAAAGAGCTAAAGAGTTGCTTCGCTTGGCCGAAAGTGGTGAACTGCCGAATTTGGTTTTCTCCGATGAGAAAGCATTCGCTGTCCAGCAGTTTGTAAACAAAAAAAAAAAAAAAAAGCAAAATGATCGCGTTTACTTGCCAAAGAGGTCATCTGAAAATGTGCACCTTCAGTTGGACACCAGAACTCAAGCGCCGGCCATGGTGAGTGTGTGGGCCACCATAACAGTCGATGGTCGCTCTCCGCTCGTATTAATCGACCTTGGCATTAGAATATTCTGGAGGGTGTATTAAAGCCTTGGAAGCATTTTGGCTGCAGTCCTTGGACATTCCAACTGGACTCAGCATCATCGCACTCAGCACGCGCCAACCAAGAATGGTTGCAAAATGAGGTTCCTCGCTTCATTTCCAGCGCATAACAGGGCCACCAAAATCTCCGGATACCAATCCGTTGGACTATTGTGTCTGGAGTATTTTGAAAAGCAAGGTTGGCACTAAAAAATACCAAAGTGTCGTTCACCTCAAGCAAGCTCTTCGCCGGGAATGGGCCAAAATAATGCAGAGCAACATTCGGGCAGCGTGTGACGGTTTCATTGGCCGTTTGAAGGCCATAATTCGTGCAAAATATGACCAATCCGAATAAATCCAAACTTATTCTAACATTTGATGCTATTTTCGATATTTTTGCTTTCATTCAATAAAATTTAAAAAAAAAGATGTAAAAATTATGGTGTTAGACTTGGTTGCACTTTTTTTATTTTCACCCTGCATGTATGAGATCCTTGGGGACATTTAAAAGAAGTGATGAAGATTACCGAACCCAAAAGAAAAAATATATATTTCTTTAAAAACAATATATTTTCTTTCAAACCCCTACCTTGCGATCTGAAATGATTTTCTTAAAAGGATGGAGTGCTTGCAAAGGCACTAATGTTTCTTTTCAAGTTCCCTGATGACTTTTAAAGGGGCGGAGGAGGGAATTCAAAAATAAATATTTTTTTTTTCCAAGATATTGGATATTTTTAGGTTTAAAATTAGATTCTTTAAAATAAGTGGTGCTTCCAAAGGAGTTAGAAAAGAGGAAGGAAGGACCCAAAAATAATATTGATTTTTTTAGTTCAATATTTTTTTTTTTCAAATAATTTCCATGTGTGTGAGTTCCTGGGGATCTATAAAAGAAGGAAGGAGGTCACCCAAAATACTCTCTTCCAAGAAATTGGTGCTTTTCTTTATGTTCCGATCTTTAGGTTTGGTAAAATATTCTTTAAACGATTGAGGGGAGACAAAAACAAAAAAAGGTCCTTATCAATAATTTCCATACACATACACACCACCTTATATATAGGTCACATATGTGCCGATTTCCTTAGTTCTATCCGTCCCTACATCTCTCTATTCTATGAAATTCATAAAAACTACCGCTGCTCTTGTCAAGAGATCTAAAATGCCGCTCTGAAAGAAATTAATTTTTCAAATAATTTTCATGTGTGTGAGTTCCTGGGGATCCATAAATGAAGGACAGGGGGTTAACCAAAGCCCTCCCATCCAAGAAATTAGTGTTTTTCTTTAAGTTTCGATACTAAAGTTTGCCATAAAGTGTCTCAAAGCAATGAGGGGAGACTAAAACAACAAAAAAGTCCTTCAAAATAATTGCCATGCACATATACCCCTCCCTATATACTCGTATAGGTCATATATTTGCGAGTTACTTATTCCTAGCCGTCCTTCATGTATCCATCCACTCATCCAAGGAAATTCATAAAAATTACCGCTGCTCTTGTCAAAAAGACCTAAAAATGTCGCTCTGCTGTCGTTGCCGCCGTCGCTATCATGACACAAATCTAATTTTCTTCTCCAAAAACTTCTCAAGAAATATTGCCGTTAATCCATTTTTTCAGCTAAATATGAAAATACCAACTAAACTAATCTCTGATAAAAATCTTCGAAAAGCCGTTTTAATATTTAAACAGGGCATAAGCGATTTGTTTTTCATCCATCGGCCAAGAGTTTGAACTAGAAACTGCCGGCATGAAAAACTCACATATATGTGTGAGGCAACAAAAAAAAAAAAAAAAAAAAAAATGACAACGAAATTTCATTGTGGTTGGAGGAAAGGCAGTGGAGCCCAGATAAAATAGATTTTTTATTAGAAAATTTAAAAAATTTTTAAAGGGAAATCAATCTGCAAATTTTCTAAGAGAAAATTGACGAGATGTTCTATGAGAAAATCTCAGATATATTCTATGAGAAAATCTCACAGATTTTCTATGAGAAAATCTCACAAATTTTCTATGAGAAAATCTCAAATATTGCTTATAAGAAAATCTCACAGATTTTCTATGAGAAAATCGACTGATTTTTTTTTGGGAAAATCTACAGAATTTCTGTGGGAAAATCTACAGAATTTCTGTGGTAAAATTTACGAATTTTCTATGGGGAAATATACAGATCTTCTATGAAAAAATCATCTTTAGAGAAAAGCTCATGGTCCTCTTCTGCAGACAAGAGCTGGAGGTATTCTTTTTTCTGAGAAGTGATGAAGGCCGTTCACAGAGACGAGACAATTGAAGGCCTTTCAGAGAAGAGCTCAAGGTCTTCTTCAGAGAAGAGCTCAAGGTCTTCTCCATCGAAGAGCTCAAGGTCTTCCTCAGAGAAGAGCTCAAGGTCTTCCTCAGAGAAGAGCTCAAGGTCTTCCTCAGAGAAGAGCTCAAGGTCTTCCTCAGAGAAGAGCTCAAGGTCTTCCTCAGAGAAGAGCTCAAGGTCTTCCTCAGAGAAGAGCTCAAGGTCTTCCTCAGAGAAGAGCTCAAGGTCTTCCTCAGAGAAGAGCTCAAGGTCTTCCTTAGAGAAGAGCTCAAGGTCTTCCTCAGAGAAGAGCTCAAGGTCTTCCTCAGAGAAGAGCTCAAGGTCTTCCTCAGAGAAGAGCTCAAGGTCTTCCTCAGAGAAGAGCTCAAGGTCTTCCTCAGAGAAGAGCCCAAGGTCTTCCTCAGAGAAGAGCCCAAGGTCTTCCTCAGAGAAGAGCCCAAGGTCTTCCTCAGAGAAGAGCTCAAGGTCTTCCTCAGAGAAGAGCTCAAGGTCGTCTTCAGAGAAGAGCTCAAGGTCTTCCTCAGAGAAGAGCTCAACGTCTTCCTCAGAGAAGAGCTCAAGGTCTTCCTCAGAGAAGAGCTCAAGGTCTTCCTCAGAGAAGAGCTCAAGGTCTTCCTCAGAGAAGAGCTCAAGCTCAGAAGGATTTCTTATTGTAGAAAAGAACTCAGAAGGTCGTCTTATCTAGTGATTTTCCTATGGAAAATCTAGGGATTTTCCTATTAAAAATCTAGGGATTTTCCTATGGAAAATCTAGGGATTTTCCTATAGAAAATCTAGGGATTTTCCTATAGAAAATCTAGGGATTTTCCTATAGAAAATCTAGGGATTTTCCTATAGAAAATCTAGGGATTTTCCTATAGAAAATCTAGAGATTTTCCTATGGAAAATCTAGAGATTTTCCTATGGAACATCTAGGGATTTTCCTATGGAAAATCTAGGGATTTTCCTATGGAAAATCTAGGGATTTTCCTATGGAAAATCTAGAGATTTTCCTATGGAAAATCTATTGATTTCCCTACGAAAAATCTATTGAACTCCCTACGGAAAATCTATTGATTTCCCTACGGAAATCCATTGATTTTCCTATGGAAAATCTATTGACTTTCCTTTCTTGCTATTCTTTATGCCAGTTCCACTGTCCCCTCGCAATCTACATAGCAACAGGAGGTCTTAGCAAATATCTCAGTATCCCTTTTCCCCGATTCGCTGTTTTATTTTCTTTTTTATTATCCACCACTGGGGGGGAACCAGGAACCTCCATGCAAATGTGAACAAAACGCTTACCGTTTAGCTTAACTTCTTCCTCAATCTCGGCTGTTTGTTCGGTCGTTTGTTCATATTTCTGATTTGTGGTCTCCCCGCGCCGCTGTCTTACAACACCACCAACCAACAGAAATTTCCATCTAACAACATGCAACATTACATGCCTATAATTTGTTTTTACACAGCAGGACGTTTTCACTCCATAAGCCATCAGAAAGAGGTCTTAAATGGTCACATTACTGCCATTTCACAGCGGTGTTGGATTCGGTATGGCATTTCATTGGCGTTGTCGCGCCGCTTGCCGTAGCTGTTTCTGCTGCTGCTGCCCGCTTGTCTGCAACTTGGCTTTTTGTTGGTGTTGTTGCTGTGATGCCATTCGCATATCCCTGTTTGCAATATTTTCATATGCCAACAACAAGAGTAGTAACAATAACAATGACATTTTTACATTACTTCGGTAATATTTGAATATCGTTAGCAGTTAAGTAAGCTAAGCTCTGATTGCTTTAGTTTTTGTTGTTGTTGTTGACTGCTATTCCTCCTGTTGCTGCTGTTGCCGCTGCTGCTGTTATTCGTCCGCTTTAATGGGAATTACTTCTGTTAATCCATTTATTTATAGTGTCTGGCCGGGGCAAAAGAAAAAAAGTGGCGCAGATGAACGATTTGAGAGAAAATCACAATATGTATGTGTGTCTTTGTGTGTATGAGCGTATTTTCTGGAAGTTGAACTCGTTAACGGCCTTAATGGGAACTTTTTTCATTGCCTAGATATAAATTATAATTTTGGGTAAATTTTTTCAAATTTTTTGGGTTAAATGAACAAAAATAGAGTTTGAGGAAAATTGCCAAAAGAGGGCAATGGAAATCAGCTGGAAGTCTCCTTTTAAAAGATATATCATAGCTCTTCTATGAGAAGATCTTGTGGCCTTTTATAAGAAAACTTTCTGGTTTTGTATGAGAAGACCTTCTATCTTCCATGAGAAGACCTTCTATCTTCCATGAGAAGATCTTCTATCTTCCATGAGAATATCTTCTAATCTTCTGTGTGAAGACTCTCTGGTCTTCCGTGAGAATATCTTCTAGTCTTCTATGAGAAGACCTCTCTGCCTTCTGTGAGAAGACCTTCTGGCCTTTTAGGAAATGACCTCACTGTCTTCTAGGATAATACCTCCCTTTCTAGGATAATACCTCCCATCTAGTCTTCTATGAGAAGACCTGCCAGTCTTCTATGAGAAGACCTGCCAGTCTTCTATGAGAAGACCTGCCAGTCTTCTATGAGAAGACCTGCCAGTCTTCTATGAGAAGACCTGCCAGTCTTCTATGAGAAGACCGGCCAGTCTTCTATGACCTTCCGCTCTTCTATGAGAAGACCTTCCGCTCTTCTATGGAGAAGATCTCCCTGAGCTCTTCTATGTAGAGGATCTCCCTGAGCTCTTCTATGGAGAAGATCTCCCTGAGCTCTGCTATGGAGAAGACCTCCCTGAGCTCTGCTATGGAGAAGACCTCTCTGAGCTCTGCTATGGAGAAGACCTCCCTGAGCTCTGCTATGGAGAAGACGTCCCTGAGCTCTGCTATGGAGAAGACGTCCCTGAGCTCTGCTATGGAGAAGACGTCCCTGAGCTCTGCTATGGAGAAGACGTCCCTGAGCTCTGCTATGGAGAAGACGTCCCTGAGCTCTGCTATGGAGAAGACGTCCCTGAGCTCTGCTATGGAGAAGACCTCCCTGAGCTCTGCTATGGAGAAGACCTCCCTGAGCTCTGCTATGGAGAAGACCTCCCTGAGCTCTGCTATGGAGAAGACCTCCCTGAGCTCTGCTATGGAGAAGACCTTGAACTATTCTATGGAGAAGAACACTTCGAGCTCTTCTATGGGGGAAAACACCTCGATCATTTCTATGGGGAAGAACACCTCGATCTCTTCTATAGGGAAGAACACCTCGAGTTCTTCTTTGGAGAAGACCGTGAGCCCTTTACTGAGAAGACCTTGAGCCATTCTCTGAGAAGTCCTTGAGCTCTTCTATGAGAAGAGCTTGATTTCTTCTCCGATGAATCCCTTGCGCACTTCTTCATCGAAGACCTTGAACTCTTTTCTGAGAAGGTCTTGAGATCTTCCCTGGAGCTCTTCTCTGTAGAAGACCTTCTCAGATCTTCTTCTCTGGCGAAGACCTTGAGCTCGTTTTGAAGACCTTTTGCTGTAAGAGGAAGACCTTCTGAGCTCTTATGTGAGATAAATAACTTCTGAGTTCTTTTATGAGAGGAATAAAAAAGGCATTCAGCTCTTCTATAAAAAGATACCTTCGGCTCTTCTATGAGAAGAATACTTTTTGAGTTCTTCCAACTTGTGCTCTATTATGGAGAAAAACATTTCATTGAGCTCTTTTATGGATAAGTAGACCTTCTGTTCTTCTTCTATAAAAAAAGAACTTAAAGTCACCTCGGGGAAGACCTTGAGCTTTTCTGTGAGAAGAGCTTTGCTTCTTCTATTTGAATTCCTTGAGCTCTTCTGTGAGAAGACTTTCTTGTCTTCTAATATCAGAAGACCTTCTTCTCTTCTCGTCTCTTCTCTGAAAAGGCTTTCAGCTCTTCTTTGATAAAACCTTCTGCATTGCTGTGAGTAGATCCTTTGTTTTTCTTAGCGTAGTGGCTCTGTGCCTCTTCTATGACCCTGTTGATGTTGCATGTCTCTACCTCCTTAATCAAACTTCCAAGTTTTTTTTTTCAGATTTCCTTAATTTATAGTCAAATATGTAATTGTCCAAATACATTGTTGTAACTATTTTTTTGGCAAATGTTGAACGTCATTTCCAATTGAAAAGCCTACAAACTAGCTAAAGTTTCAACCACCAAAAAAAAGTGACCATCAATGCATTGGAAGGACGGACGTTGGAAAAAAACCAAACATGTCAAATGTCAGAAATGATTAAAAACAGTGAATGTTTTCGATTTTATTATCGTGAATTTTTCATCAATAATCGTGATAACAAGAAAGTACCAGCGAGCAGAAAAGAAAAAAAATAAAACAAACAACTAAAGGAAAAACTGATCACCAAGAAAGAAAAAAAAAGAAATTGCAGCTATGTTGAGAAAATGCTGTTGTTTGGTTTTTGGAGGATAGATTTTTTAGGCAGCAGAACTTGGCTTAGTTAATATAACATTTAATGAGGAGTTAGAAAAATATGCTTAGCTTGATGGAATATGGCAAAGGTAAATAATGATTGTGAGGTAAGCCTTGGAAATGGGTAGAATAAGTCGACCTGAAGATACAAGGTAACAATGGAGTCTTGGGGTAAAAAAAAGTAACAGGGGCTTCATTATTGTTCTCTAAAGATGTGCAATAAAAACATTTGATTAAAGAGAGAAATTTCGGGTTCCACAGAACAAGATTCCACCCAGGCCTTTTGAATGGAACCCCAATAGGGGATTCTGTAATGCACTCGAAATGTATAATTGTTATGCCCTTTGAAGATAAATCATTTGGAAATATATATGGCATATATACATAGAAAGTACTCCTCGAGACCTTTCATTTGAGCCCCGCACCAATGATGCAGCTATTATGGTTTTTGTGCAATTCAGGATTTTCTATGCAGTTTCCCTACCACCAACCATATTTTGGTAAGAAAATCGAAAAAAATTCGATTATCTGAAATCATTTGGGAATTTAAGGCATATACAGGGCAAGATGAAAAAAACTGCAACCAACTTCAGACTGCTGTCTTTGCTAAGCCACTTGTCCGACAGCTGTTAAAATTATTCCAGTGACAGCTCATTATATAGTTTACAAGCGTTCAAAAGCATTTTGGTGAGAATTTTCCAGAAGAAAAGTTATTCGTGATGGAATTCAAGCGTGAAAGTGTGATTTCTTTATAATCGGCTGGTAAACCGCAAGTGGCTATCCTTAGAGCACTCCAACATTTAAATGTGAATAAATCTTTTGTGTCGCATACCATCGCTCGTTACCGTGCAACCGTGGTAGCGAAGCCCGACGTCAAGGAAGTGGACAGAAGAAAACAGCAACATCAGCAGAAATTGTTCGAAAAGTAAAGAGGCGACCGCGTCACAGTTGCCAAAAAATAGGTTGTGAGCTGAACATATCGCAATATTCCATTCGTCAAATATTGAAAAATGAGATCGGGGAAAAGCCATTGAAATGCCACAAAGTACAAGAACTTACACCGCAATAGAAAGAAAATAGACTCAGAAGAGCTAAAGAGTTGCTTCGCTTGGCCGAAAGTGGTGAACTGCCAAATTTGGTTTTCTCCGATGAGAAAACATTCGTTGTCCAGCAGTTTGTAAAAAAAAAAACCCTCAAAATGATCATGTTTACTTGCCAAAGAGGTCAGCTGAAACTGTGCACCTTCGGTTGGCCACCAGAACTCAAGCGCCTGCCATGGAGATGGTATGGGCCGCCATAACAGCCGATGGTCGCTCTCCGTTCGTCGACCGTGGCATTAGAATAAATGCCGAATATTATCGCGAAAATATTCTGGAGGTGGTGGTAACACCCGATGATCGCTCTCCGCTCGTATTAAACGACCTTGGCATCAGAATAAATGTCCAATATTATCTCGAAAATATTCTGAAGGGGTAGTTTTAAAGCCCTGGGCACGCAAACATTTTGGCCGCAGACCTTGGTTACAAAATGAGGTTCCTCCCTTCATTTCCAGCGCACAATGGCCACCAAAATCTCCGGATACCAATCCGTTGGACTATTGTGTCCGGAGTATTTTGAAAAGCAGGGTTGGCACTAAAAAATATTAAAGAGTGGATCACCTCAAGCAAGCGCTTCGCCGGGAATGGGCCAAAATACCGCAGAGCAACATTCGGGCAGCGTGTGACGGTTTCATTGGCCGTTTGAAGGCCATAATTCGTGCCATAGGTGACCAATTCGAA
The DNA here is from genome assembly GCF_030504385.1 of Musca domestica. NCBI lineage: Eukaryota > Metazoa > Arthropoda > Insecta > Diptera > Muscidae > Musca > Musca domestica. Next base: position 11,719,686 of record NW_026712272.1, on the reverse strand, counting down.
AAATCTAAACTTATTCTGAAATTTGATGCTATTTCCGACATTTTTAGCTTTCGTTCAATAAAATTTAAAAAACAAATAAAAAAGCTGTAATTGCGGCCGGGCCGAACTTTGAATACCCTCAACCATGTGGTAAAATTTTGGCAATTTTCAAAAAAATAAAATCCGTTAAAAATTCTCTTAAAATCTTAAAAATACCGAATGTAGCCGTATATTAGGGTTTATAAGACGACGTGGACCAGCATAGGCGAGTTTTGTCACAATCTATTACAATATTCAAATGCGGAACTTGAAAACAAGTCTTTTTATAATGTCGCTAAAATCATCAAAATACCGAATATAGGGAGGTACCATGGGGGTTATAAAATGTAGACCTGCACAGACAATTTTCTGTCATAGGCTGTAGTATTCATTACGAAATTAAAATATCAAATTTGAAACAATTCCGGTAAATAATGTCGCTAAAATCATCAAAATACCGAATATCGGGGGTTCCGTTATATGGGGGCTATTCGAAGACGTGGACCTGCACAGACAATTTTCCGTCATAGGATGTAGTATTCATTACGAAATTCAAATGCAAAATTTGAAATAATTCCGGTAAATAATGTCGCTAAAATCATCAAAATACTGAATATCAGGAGGTACCGTTATATGGGGGCTATTCGAAGACGTGCACATACAATTTTCTGTCATAGGCTGTAGTATCTATTACGAACTTTAAATACCAAATTTGAAACAATTCCGGTAAATAATGTCGCTAAAATCATCAAAATACCGAATATCGGAGGGTACCGTTGTATGGGGGCTATACGAAGACGTGGACCTACATGGCTCATTTTCTGTCTTAGGATGTAGTATCTATTACAAACTTCAAATACCTAATTTGAGACAATTTAGGTAAATAATATCGCCAAAATCATCAAAATACCGAATATCGGCAGGTACCGTTATATAGGGGCTATTCGAAGATGTGCACATACAACTTTCTGTCATATTCTGTAGTATCCATTACGAACTTAAATACCAAATTTGAAACAATTCCGGTAAATAATGTCGCTAAAATCATCAAAATACCGAATATCGGGAGGTACCGTTATATGGGGGCTATATGAAGACGTGGACCTACATGGCTCATTTTCAATAACCTGCAGACATAATACACATTTGAATAAAATTTTATCAACCTACTTCATTTCGTTCGGAAGCCAGAGTGATTTCCACAGACGGACGGACATCACTAAATCGACATAGAATTTTATGCTGATGAAGAATATATATACTTTGTGGGTTCTAAAATGTATATTTCGAAGTGTTACAAACGGTCTGACAAACTTAATATACCCTCCATACTATGTTGGAGGGTATAAAATAGGGTTCGTAATTTTAAAGATACGAGGGCAACGATCAAAAAAAAAAAAAAAACCTGCAACAAAGTCAAACGCCATAATATTTACATTTTTTTTTTGAAATTTCATTGAATAAAAGCAAAAAATATCGGAAATAGCATCAAATTTTAGAATAAGTTTAGATTTGTTCGAATTGGTCACCTTTGGCATGAATTATGGCCTTCAAACTGCCAATGAAAGTGTCACACGCTGCCCGAATGTTGCTCTGCGGCATTTTGGTCCATTCCTGGCGAAGCGCTTGCTTGAGCTGATCGACACTTTGGTAATTTTTAGTGTCAACCTTGTTTTCCAAAATACTCCAGAGACATAATAATCCAACGGAATGGTATCCGGAGATTTTGATGGCCACTGTGCGCTGGAAATGAAGCGAGGAACTTAGTTTTGTAATCATTCTTGGGTGGCGCATGCTGAGTGCGATGGTGCTGAGTCCTGTTGGAATGTCCAAGGTCTGCGGCCAATGTGTTTGCGTGCTTAAGGCTTTAATACCACCACCTCCAGAATATTTTCGATAATATTCGGCATTTATTTGATGCCACGGTCGATTAATACGAGCTGAGAGCAACCTTCGGCTGTTATGGCGGCCCACACCATCACCATGGCCGGCGCTTGAGTTCTGGTGGCCAACCGAAGGTGTTCATTTTCAGCTGACCTCTTTGACAAGTAAACACGATCATTTGCTTTATTTGAAAACTGCTAGGCAACGAATGTTTTCTCATCGGAGAAAACCAAATTCGACAGATCATCACTTTCGGGCAAGCGAAGCAACTCTTTATCTCTTTTGAGTCTATTTTCTTTCTGTTGCGTTGTAAGTTCTTGCACTTTTTGGAATTTCAGTGGCTTTACCACCTCAAGCTCATTTTTCAATATTTGCCGAATGGAACATTGCGATGTGTTCAGCTCACGAGGCATTTTTCGGCCACTGCGACACGGGTTTCGATCAAGTCGCGTCATTACTTTTCTAACCATTTCTGCTGATATTGCTGTTTCCGTTCTTGCACTCCTTGACGAGCGATGGTACGCGACACAAAAGATTTATTCACATTTAAATGCTGGAGTGCCCTACCATTGGTCACTTGTGGTTTTCCAGCCAAATATAAAGATATCACACTATCCCGCTTAAATTCCACTACGAATAACTCATTTTCTGGAAAATAAGCTGCCACTGGAATAATTTTAACAGCTGTCGAACGAGTGGCTTAGAAATGATAGCAGTCTGAATTTGGTGGCAGTTTTTTCATCTCACCCTATAATTGTTCAACTTCCCCCTCGGCCTAATTAGTTTCTTTTTGAATGGAAACCTGTTAGGGGTGTCTATAAAATACTCGAAATATATAATTGTTAAATTTTTTTCCCCGGTCTAGTCAGTTTCTTGCCCTGACCAATTCGAACAAATCTAAACACATTCTGAAATTTGATGCTATTCCCGACATTTTTAGCTTTCATTCAATATATATATATTTTTAATGTAAAAATTATGGCTTTTGACTTTGTTGCAGTTTTTTGTTTATCTCACCCTGTAATTGTTCAAATTTTCCCCCCGGCCTAATTAGTTTATTTTAGGGGTCTCTATAAAACACTCGAAATGTCTAATTTTTCAAAAATTTTCCTCGGTCTAATCAGTTTCTTGCCCTATACCCCCTCCCCCACTCTCCTTGAATCAAAGAGGTATTCTTATGAGGAAGTGAATAACTTTTCCTTCTACGATATCTTCATTGCCTATCATAGGGCGCCACTTGGCATTTCTGTACTGGGAAAATTTTTTAACAAGACTAAATATTTAATGTGTACTAATTGAATGTTTTTTTTTTTTGTGGCAACTTGTGTTTTTTTTCCTAAAAAGAAAATTAACAATGGCTTTGGACAGGCAGAAGGACAGGCCAAGCTGAGAAGCCCCCTTAAATGGACTTTTCATAATCCTCTTGGTTTTGGCAAATTTTTTTTCGGTACAAAAACATGGTGGAGACTTGGTGGCGGCAGAGTTTGTTGCTGCTGCTTAGAGTGTTGAATGGCACTGATGTGGTTGTTGTTGTTGCCAGCTTGTAATTGTTTGGGGTCACCTCACCCAGAAGAAGAAAAAAGGTCGTGAAAGTAACAGCAATTTAATGAAATGAATCGTTCAATGGCAGTGGAGAGATTTTGTTCCTTCAGAAAAAAAGACTAATTTTTTTTTGGCTAATTTTTTCTCCCCCCTCAACTGGGATAATTGTCTTTGGCATTGTCTTTGTGCCAGGTTGTCATGTCTGGTGCGGGTTCTCTGGCTGGGTGGATTATTAAATGCAACAGCCACTACAGCAGCCACAGAAACGGCAATGGTTGACCGCAAAAAGGCCAACCAGCCATGGAGTAGCACCACTCAGCGCCATATTATTTAGCTGTCGTCATGATTGTTTCATCTGCCGTTTTGGAAAGGTTCCGCGAGATGCCAAGAAAAAAGCTCATCGCTTAAATATCTATTTAACCTTAATGATTGCTTAGCATTCAATTGCTGAGATTTTTCCGCTGCATTTGAACCCATGGCTCATAACCCAGGCCAAAACCAGAAAAAAAAGACAACAACAGCCAATCAATTGCAGTGCAATTTCTTTTGCCGGTCAATGGCAAAAACTCCAATAATATCCGGCATCTCAAAAGCCAATATTAAGGTCATGTTTAGCTTGACTCTAAAATTTAATAACAAAAAAAAAAAAAAAAGCAACTGATTTTTATCATTATTAATGAAATTTCCAATTTATTAAATAATGGCATTTAACATATTCCGACATGGCTGAGATTGGAAAGCATCAGCAGCAGAGACAGACCAACAGAAAGAAAAAACAAAACAGAAAAAAAAAAAAAAAACAGAAAAAAAACAGAAAAGAAATATTGCCAAACATTTTAGATCACATTGGCGATAAAAAAACATAAATGATGTCAAAACAAGTCTCCAATTCACCCCGCCTGCCCCCAAAGCCTGTGTTGCTGTGACGTTGTGTCCCCCTGTGATTTGTTCGAAACCATTTTTGACAAATGATTTCATTAATTATTTTATTTCAAAAAGCCCGCATCATTTTCATAAATTAACTTATCACGCTCAATGAGATCTTTTGCAATTCGTTTGGTTTTGGTGGCCACTTTGGCTCGTCGGGGTTTAGTCACATTTTTTTTGTCCATTATATAATAGAAGGCTATCGATATGTCATAAATATACCTGCAGCCATTGTTAAATAAACATTAGCTCAACACTACCGCAACCACAACCACCAGCACCACCATTATTGCCAGCACAAAATTGTGGTGAAGGTATACCAAACCTAAGATATGCAAATTTTGTGCAGGAAGTTAAGGAAAATTGCAAGGACTTGGTGTCGTCTCAGGTTTTGAGGGGCTTATATAGATTATTGAAGTTCAGATTTTGGCGGTGATAGCTTGAATGAGGTCAGAATTTCAAACAAAGATCTGGAAATAAATCTCTTACCAAATTTCAAGCAGCTTTTAAGGTAACTTTGCTATAAGTGGCGCCCAATGTGACGAAGACTTCCAACCGTATTAAAGACCGACCCCCGTCTTTAGCATTTCACCCTAATCAAAATTTCCCAAGCTATCCATTTACAAATAACAGACTGCTTTACTTTACAAATTACGAAAAAGTGGCGCCCAATGTGTTACAGGATTTTTTTTTGCCAAATTAAAAATAAAACATTTGCAGGTTTGATCAACTTCTTTTGGATTTCCATTAGATCTATTAAAGACAACTTTGTATAAATTAAGGAACCAGTTTAAGATCGATGTGGCGCCCAACGAATTAAGAGACAAATAAATAAAGACCTTAAAACCAAACCAGTCTACAAAAATAAAGTAAAAAATACAAAAAAAAAAAAAAAATTGAAAGTTGCGCCCAATGTGTCTGGGACTTCTGCCAGAATTGAACTTCTGCCCGAATTGGAAGGACTTGATGACAATTTTTTTTTTTCGAAGAAATAAAAATGGAACAAATTATTACATAGTTTTAATTAGCTTAGAATTTCAAACAAGGACCTTCAAAGCAATCTATTTCCAAAAAGAAACCAGCTTTTAAAGCAACTTCGGTGAAAGTGGCGCCCAATGTGATGGAGACTTCTACCCGTATTATAGAAACAGGGAATATTTTCCATTGGTGAGCAACATATTTAGCATTCAAATGCAATCAACATTTCTAAAGCTATAAACTTCAAGGACAAACTGCCTTTATATACGAATTAGGAAAAAGTGGCGCCCAATGTGTTACAGAATTCCAACAAAATTAAAAAAACATTTTCAGGTTTGGCCAACGTCTTTGAAACTTTTGCTAGATCTATTAACGACAATTTCGCATAAATTGAGGAACCTATTTAAGTTCGCAGTGGCGCCCAACGAATAGACAAACAAAGACCTTGAAACCAACCAGGATCGTCATGAAAGTCAGTCAAAAAAAAAAAATAAATAAATAAATAAAAAAATTAAGTAAACGCCATAATTTTTAAATTTTTTTTAAATTTTATTGAATGAAAGCAAAAACTTTCGGAAATAACATCAAATTTTATAATAAGTTTAGATTTGTTCGAATTGGTCACCTTTGGCACGAATTATGGCCTTCAAACGGCCAATGAAACCCTCACACGCTGACCGAATGTTGCTCTGCCGTATTTTAGCCATTTCCGGTGAAGCGCTTGCTTGGGGTGATCGACACTTTGGTATTTTTTAGTGCCAACTTTGCTTTCCAAAATACTCCAGACATAATAATCCAACGGATTGGTATCCGGAGATTTTGGTGGCCCTGTTGTGTGCTGGAAATGAAGCGAGGAACCTCATTGTGTAACCATTCTTGGGTGGAGCGTGCTGAGTGCGATAGTGCTGGGTCCTGTTGTAATGTCCAAGGTCTGCGGTCAAAATTTTTGCGTGTCCTTCACCCTCCAGAATATTTTCGCTATAATAGTCGGCATTTATTCTGATGCCACGGTCGAGTCGATTAATACGAGCGGAGAGCGACCATCGGCAGTTATGGCGGCCCACACCATCACCATGGCCGGCGCTTGAGTTCTGGTGGCCAACCGAAGGTGCACATTTTCAGCTGACCTCTTTGGCAAGTAATCAGAATTATTTTGTTTGTTTACAAACTGCGAATGTTTTCTCATTGGAGACGGATAAAACCTAATTCGGCAGTTCACCACTTTCAACCAAGCGAAGCAACTCTTTAGCTCTTTTGAGTCTATTTTCTTTCTGTTGCGGTGTAAGTTCTTGCAGTTTTTGGAATTTTAATGGCTAATGGCTTTACCCCAAGCTCATTTTTCAATATTTGCCGAATGGAATATTGCGATATGTTCAGCTCACGAGCCATTTTTCGGCCACTGCGACGCGGGTTTCGATCAAGACGCTTTTTTACTTTTCGAACCATTTCTGCTGATGTTGCTGGTTTCTTCCGTCTAACATGCGATTGTACGAGATACAAAAGATTTATTCACATTTAAATCCTGGAGTGCTCTAACGATAGCCACTTGTGGTTTTCCAGCCAAATATAAAGAAATCACACTGTCACGCTTGAATTCCATCCGGAATAATTTTTTTTTCTGGAAAATTCTCACCAAAATGCTTTTGTACGCTTGGAAACAATATAATAACCTGCCACTGGAATAATTTTAACAGCTGTCGGACGAGTGACTTAGAAATGACAACAGTCTGAAGTTGGTTGCAGTTTTTTCATCTCACCCGTACTTCTCAACCTTCATTCCCATTTCAAATTTCAAGTTTTTAGTTCCAACCGTTCACATGATGGGAAATGGTACCAAATCTGGTACATTATAGTACTTTTCGTACACATACCCTTACACCCTTTGGGACATTCATCATATACTCCATAAGTGACCCGCATTCCAAATTTAAGTGTTCTAGCTCTCTCTGCTTCCTCAAATACAAAGGGTACCATATTTAGTACTTTTTGCACGGTTCTAGTACGAATTTCCCAGCCTTATCTGACCCCTTCGGACCAGGAGTAACTCTCACCCAAAATTTCAAGATTCTGCCTTCAGCCGTTTCTGGAACTTGATGAATCGTTAGGTCAATCAGTTATTCACACAGTCAATTACTTTACTCTTTAAATAATATAGATAAATCCAATAAAGCCCCCTCTACTGGAGGTCAATGACATCACTTTTAAATATTAATTTTCTATTCGGCCGCAGATGGCATTAATGTATTACCGAAAAAATTCCATAAAAATGTCCTCTGCCTGTTGTGAATTACATCACTAAAATCATATAAGCCTCTCACCCCCAGAAACACAACAGGAAAATCTCCCCTTTCTATTCCACAGTAGATTGCATCGCTGTACTACACTGAACTCTTGCCAACGTGAGGATTTATTTAGAATGATAACCCCCACATCCAACCTACACATACCTCATCTCCTTGGTAATTTACTATCACTCACATCTCTTAGAACATTACTATTCTCAGAACGAATTCATATCCAACTAATAACATACCAGGCGATTACAACACAAAAATGCGCTCACATTTATTTTAATCGCCGATCTAAGCAGACGTTAACCTCGCGCAATGAATCTCATCCGCTCATAACATCTAAATTAGAAAAATTATAGCGTAAATCAAAGATAATAAAGTCATTCCCTTGGTAGTTGAGGTTTGTATCACTTGATGTGGATCTAAGGCAAAAAGGAATGTTCGACAAGGAAGAGTAAATCTGCTTCTTCCACACAAAAATTAAAACACCAAACAAATCTAGTGTGAAAAATTCCAACCCTATAATAGATGCAGATCTCCTCCTCCAGCATGTGCTCCCTATTCACTTTTGGTATTTTCACACATATTTTTCTGGGGATGGGCTGGCTGGCTGCCTGGTTGGTTTGTTCGTTGGGTTTCATTCCTTGCTTGGCACCTCATAAATTCCCATTTTGATAGTCAACAACATTTCACACACCAGCTCGAAAACAACCTTAGACAAGAGATCTACAAAATAACAGCAACAACAATTTCAGCTGAGGCCCAACTATAACACACAATGCCAGAGTATAGCTGCTTCCATCCATCCATCCAACCACCAATGCCTGGCTAACGTCCAGCCAACAACAACAATCCAAAACTGATCTGCAATGAGCGTAGAAAACCGAAGAAAAAATCTCACCAAAGAAATAAATGAAAACCGAACATGACACAAGATCGCCAACTGATAACGAAACGTTTTCATATAACAAAACTTTAGCTGGAGGAAACAACTCATCTGAGGAGGAAAGGATTCGAATGTTACATCAGCGAAAGAAAACAAAAGGAAAGACGTTTGAATGGAAGATGGACAATGGGTCACACGAAGGCATAGGGGAGGAGGTCTTCTATGTATAGAAGACATTATAGAGGTCTTCTATGAATAGAGACCTTTAGGAAGTCCTCTATGCATAGAAGACTTTTAGGAGGCCTTTAGGAGGTTTTCTACCATTAGGAGGTCTTCTTCTATATATAGTATAGAAGACCATAAGGAGGTCTTCTATGTATAGAAGACCTGTAGGAGGTCTTCTATGTTTACAAGACCATTAGGAGGTCTTCTAGGTATAGCAGACCTTCAGGAGGTCTTCTAGGTATAGGAGACCTTCATGAGGTCTTCTAGATATAAAAGACCTTTAGGAGATCTTCTATATAAAGAAGCCCAACAAGATGTCTTCCATATAAAAAAGCCTAATGGGAGGTCTTCTATGTATAGAAGACCTTTAGAGGTCTTCTATGTATAGAAGACCCTTAGGAGGTCTTCTATGTATAGAAGACCTTTTGGAGGTCTTCTATAAACAGAAGACCCTTGGGAGGTCTTCTATGTATAGGAGACCTTTCGGAGGTCTTTTATGTATAGGAGACCTTTCGGAGGTCTTTTATGTATAGAAGACCTTGAGTAGGTCAATAGGAGGTCTTCTATGTATAGAAGACCGTTAGGAGGTCTTTTATGTGTAGAAGACCCTTTGGAGTTCTTCTATGTATAGAAGACCAGTAGGAGGTCTTCTATGTATAGAAGACCAGTAGGAGGTCTTCTATGTATAGAAGACCTGTAGGAGGTCTTCTATGTATAGAAGACCTGTAGGAAGTCTTCTATGTATAAAAGACCTGGAGGTCTTCTATGTATAGAGGACCTGTAGGAGGTCTTCTATGTATTGAAGACCTGTAGGAGGTCTTCTATGTATAGAAGACCTGTAGGAGGTCTTCTATGTATTGAAGACCTGTATGGGAGGTCTTCTATGTATAGAAGACCTGTATGGGAGGTCTTCTATGTATAGAAGACCGTTAGGAGGTCTTCTATGTGTAGAAAACCCTTTGGAGCTCTTCTATGTATAGAAGACCTATAGGAGGTCTTCTATGTATAGAAGACCTGTACTAGGTCTTCTATGTATAGAATACCTGTAGGAGGTCTTCTATATATATAGAAGACCTGTAGGAGGTCTTCTATCTATAGAAGACCTGTAGGAATTCTTATATGTATAGATGACCTGTAGGAGGTCTACGTATAGAAGACCTTTTGGAGGTCTTCTTCGCCTAGAGGACTTGTAAGAGGTCTTCTCCGCCTGTAGGAGATCTATGGTATGGTTAGGAAGTCTGCTATGCATAGAAGACCATTAAGAGGTTTTTTTGGTGTTTCCCCTTCAAATTCTCTTCTTTATAATATTGCCATCATGATATGTGCAGCATTTCTAATGGCAGCCATCACCGAATCTGTTGAAAGCATCTTAAAACGGAACTCCAAATTTCTGTGAATGACCTGGTGATGATGCAATGTGCTGCTGCCTCTTCTTCGTTCATGTGGCATGCAACAATTTTTTCTGTTTGATTTATCGGGAAATTTTATGGATGAATCTTTGGGAGAAGTAACAAACAATTGCACGCACAGGCTAAGTTGTAAAGGAACTTTGGTTTTTTAAAACTCTAGAACACTTGTTGATAGATTTGGCTTGGTGAAAGAAATGTATGTTGGTTATTGTTGTTACTGTTGGGAAATATTTGTTATTGTTTTTGTTGCGAATTTGAAAGTAAGTTATGGTTAGCTAATGGTAGGGAAGACATAGATATATTGAAATGAAGTATACTTTATTACGTAGAAGCCTTGATTACAACGCTTAAAATTCCACCGTGTGAAATAGAGATCTAAAGGACCCAGTGCTCTTCGATATGGCATATAATGTCCATTAGACCTAGAGGTATTATATGTTAATTAAGTTCAGGAGACACATTTATGAAAAAAAAGGCATAAGGTGTCTCTACCTTGACTAAAAGGCATAAAGGTCTTTCTTATGAAACAGAGGACTAAGATGCCCTCCAATGAAAATTAAGACTTAGAAGATTGCTATGTTAAATACAGAATCGAAAAAGTGTTATAATAAAAGATATAAGTGTGATATGGAAGACTTAAGTGCAATACATGAAATAGAAGTCCTCGAGGTCTCCCGTGTGGAATGGATAGCCTTGAGTTCTTCTTTGAAAAATTGAAGAATTTGAAGTCTTCTATATATATTTAGAATACATAGAGGTCTTCTCATTATGTGAAAACCCAATAACTCCTCCATATAAAGTAGAGACCCAAATGAGTAAGGGACCCCGAAAAGCCACATAATTCCCAGAGTTCTTTTACAAATGTAAACGGAAGACTTGGAGGTATCCTGTGTAAATATTAATACGTGGAGACCGTCATAACGAAGATGTATTGTATATACGATATTCAGAGACGTAGAAGTCTTCTATACGAAATGAAAGACTGAAGGGGCTCCTATGTGAAGTAGGATATGAATTAATAGGATATGAAAGATTCCTTAAACAGGTCTCCAGAGGAAACACTAAGAAGTTTTCTTCATGACATAGAGGACCTGGAGACCTTCTTTATTACATAGAAATCCTCGAGACTAAGATTCTGCAAAATCTTTAGTTTATTTCTGCAAAAGCTCTACTCAATTACAAATCCCCTTTATAACCGATTCTTGTTTCAAATAAAAATAATTATAATTTAAAGTTCAAAGGACTAAATATGCCGAAGCATATCTTTTAAATTCGGACTTGTATTGCCCATTTGGTGCACAATTAATTTGAAATCGGATAAAGATATATATGGGAGCTATATCCAAATCTGAACCGATTTCGATAAAATTTAGCAAATGTATTTCTGAGCTGTATTTGATATATTTCCCTGAATATCGTTGTTACGGAGTGCATATTACGGCTGTGGGTAACAAATATAACAAATCGGATGAACAGTATATATGGGAGCTATAGCTATATCAGAACCGATCTTCACCAAATTTGACACACTAGCTTCTAGACTCAATTCGGCCGTAAGTGCCAAATTTCATCCCATTTGGTTCAAATATTAGAGGTTTGGTGAACAATAAAATGTAAATCGGACGAAGTTATATATGGGAGATATATCCAAATCTGAACCGATCTCGATAAAATTTAGCAAATGTATTTCTGAGCTGTATTTGATATATTTCCCCAAATATTGTTGTTACAGAGTGTATATTACGGCTGCAGAGGACAAAAATAACAAATCGGATGAACAATATATATGGGAGCTATAGCTATATCTGAACCGGTTTTGATCAAATTTGGCATACTCTGATCGTAAGTGCAAAATTCCATACAATTCGGACTGATATTACGCGTTTGGTGCACAATAAAAGGCAAATCGGACGAAGATATATATGGGAGCTATATCTAAATTTTTACCGATTATCTCCAATTTCAATAGGGTTCGTCCTTTGGCCAAACAAATGATTTGTGCAAAATTTCATCTGGATAGGGCAATAAATGCGAACTGTACTTTGTTTACAAAAATACATGGACAGACGGACAGACGAACGGACGGACATGCATAAATCGACTCAGAATGTGATTCTATGCAGATCATCAAAAGGAACTATGGGTCTATCTTGTTTCCTTTTGCCTGTTACAAACAAATACACAAAGACATTATGCCCTGACCACCTTGTGGTGTAGGGTATAACCAGTCTTCCGAGTTTTATGTGGAGCGACGGTAAAAGCTCTCTTCTTCACAGTTTCTCCTTAAGAACTCCCCACTTTACACACTTTATACAAAGACTCCCAGCAGGTATCTTATTGGATGGCCCTGGGCCACATTTCCGAGCTTCTCTACAGCTGCCTTGTGCAAAAGCAAATCTCTAAAATTCCCTCTGAAATTCCCTGATATGCAGGTCTACTACAAGGGAAGCCCATGAAGTTCCTTTATGAAAAGAGTGAAATACCTCTAATAAAAACCCGAATTATTAAGTCTGTCTTTAAAAAACAATTTGGCGTTACAGGGAAATTTTGAGTTCCCTTCTCTATAAAGATCATCATCCGAAGGGTCTCAAAGACAATGATTTACACCTTTTACAAATGTCTTGCTTCCCAGCTCGTGTATAAGAGATCACAACTTGTTTACAGGAGTCCTCTTGCCAAACGATCATTATTAAAAAGTCGAAAAAAATCACTAAGAAGTTCTTTTTTACAGATTCTCAATAGATATTCTGACTTTATTGCATGAATGAAAAAAATCGCTTCTCCAAGTCTTTAAGTCTTCCTATTTACAAGATCATCCTTGATCTCCTCCTCTGTAATGACATCCAATTAATGAGACCTCAGTAAATTACACCTGCCTTAAGCCTGGCTGTAAATACTTCGTTTTAAGAGACTCTGTGTTACCCAGCTCGTGTATAAAAACCACTATTTACCAGAGTAGGTTATTATAATTTGCCTGTAGAGACTTTGTACTATGGGGAGCATTTCAAAGGGATCCTTTTTTGTAGCATATCTTTGATTCGTCTTGGCTTCGAAAATCGTCTATACAGACATTAAGTTCCACAGTTGGCCTATTCGACTTCTTAGGAACACTGGATCCATTCAGACTGCCTGCTTCGCAGTTGTAAAGTTCAGTTTGTTCATTCCAAACGTTCGTATAATGGCATAGCATCTTCTCACCAAAAATCCATGTCCTCTTTCATAGCTCTTTTGTAGGATTTTTTCTTATATATGGATCTTCCAGCTTTCCAACACCTTTTCTATGCTGGTAACTTGTTCCACATTTCCCCCCATAAAAACTCACTTCACTGCTTCATAGCTCTTTTATAGGGTTTCCAAGTGCAAATAAATACATCTGCTTTGAAGCTCATCTTTATAGTTCCTCCCTTAGCAAACCCATTTCACAGCTCCTCCATTAAAGCTCAAAAAGCTCTCTATGAAGCCTTTCCATTTCGAAACTCCCACTACTTTAATGACACTCTGTTTTAAAGCTCCTCACTCCAAATTGCCTCCACGCTTTTTTCTCAGACATTTCCTGCTTCAAAATGTCCATATACAGCCCCTTCCTCTGCAAAATTTTCCCATTATATATTCCTGTTCCAACAACTTCTCCATAAAAATTACTGTTTCCGGCTTCCCCATGCTTAAAAATCTCCTTATTTTAAAGCTTTTAAAGCACTTTCTTTGCGAAGCTCCCCTAAAAAGGAACACTTTTAAAGCAAAGGAGAATTTTTCATAAAAAGATCTGTAAAATCCAAATAGGTCTTGTGGCCAAAAAAAAAAAAAAAAAAAATAAGATAATATCTTCACGAGGTTTCCGCCAATATAAGACCCTGAATAACCCTTATGTTTATAGAAAATCTGAAAAAGGTTTAGGGGTTTACTGGTCCTGTGGCAACTAAAGCCTGATAAAATGTCTTCTTGCCATAGAAGACCTGTTAAGGCTCATCAGGCTAGAGAAGACTCGAAAAGATCTTTCGACTTCTGAATATTGTAGACCTATAAAAAGTCGTCTTTCTCTAAAAGAACTGTAAAACTTTGCTCCTCCATTGGAAGTTCCTTCTTTGCTTCGTAGTCTCTATTTTAAATCTCATCTACACGGTTCTTCTCCTCTTGAGTGTCACATTGTTTCAGACATCCTTTATAGAACGTCTCTTCTTAATACCTACTTCTAGGCTTCCCACTTGCATATGAATCTTCCTACACTAAACTTCGTATACTCGTCATGTATATAAATCTACCTACTCCATATCTCCCATATGTAGACCCTCACTTAAGAAACCTCTTTTAATGGTCCTCTTTTTTACAATTTTCCCATGCTCCATTGCTCTTTTATAGGCTTCCTATTAGGATATGAAACTGCTATAAAATGGAAGCATTCTTTGCAGATACTCCATAAAAACTCTCTTTCCTTATGAGCTTCCACCTTGGTTTAAACTTTCGCTATACGGCGAAACTCTTCCAAAATGGCTGCCTGCTCTTAAAACTCCCTACTTTTTTATTGCTCTACTTGTATATGGATATACAGACTAAAAAAGTCCCCTAAACAACCCCTCGTTTTTGGAACTCCTTCATAACGGTACCCTGTTCCGAGAACTTATGCCTCATAGGTATTTTATAGGTTATCGCCTTGCATTTAAATATCGCCAATTTAAAGCTCTCCAATAAAGTTCATCCCGTTTGAGCCTCCTTTAAAATGAGACTTAGTCCTAAAAACTCCCATCCCTGCACCATAGAACTTTTATAAGCTGCCTCTGGCATATGAATCTCCGTAATCCAAATATCTCCTATTAATCCCTTTCAAAACTTTTTTATAATCCTACCCCAGAAAACCCCCCTTCTCCTGACTGTCTCTTCGACTTTCCTCCATCACCTCAACCATAACTTTATTATAATTTTTATTAAGCACTCCCAATTCGCCAATGCAAACGATAATCATCTGGGCAAATCAAAAGAATATGGCCATTACAATTCGGCATGACATCGAACAAAATGTTGTGAGGATCAGTTAACCCGACTGGGAGAATTTTATTTAAACTGTCCATTTAAATGACAATGTTAAGAGGATGGGGCGCAATTGGCAATGGGTCCTTGGGTGCCATACAAAACACCGCTGAACACCAAATAATAATAGCAACAACAACAACAACATTACTAACAACAAATACAAAGTAAATGCAAAAATGCTCCGCAACACCATTCGTGGCGAACAGTCAAAATGTTGTTGTTTTTTTTTGTGTTTTTGTTGACTGTCAGTCTGTCTGTAGTTGTCATCTAAAAAATAGTGAAAAACACCCCAGCAACAACAACAGCAACAACAATGGCGATGACGTTTTTCTACAACACCGTTGAAGAACGGCACAAAATTATCATGTTCTTTCGATGCTGGCCTGAAGTTTGAAACCTTTTTTTGGGATGGTGGTGATACCTCCATTTCCAATGCAACCGCATCTGGACACATTGGATTCTTGGCCAACTTGGCTGCCACTTTGCTTCCATTGCTCCTACAATTTTAACCTTCAACCTTAACTGCTCACACCGTGCCATTGTCAAAGTGACAGCCCAACCAAAGGAACTGAACGAACGAACAAACGTTCGGCCGGACAGTGACAGTGAAATGTTGGCGAAACGTAAAACAAAACTGACAAATGTTTTAAGGAAGGTGGCAACGCCATTTATTTAAATTCAAGCTCAGCTCAAGCTTCTTAAGAGGGCAAAACGGAGGAGGGAGGGAGAGAGGGAAGATGCCTGCAGGAAAAAAAAAAAAAAACAAAACAGAACAACCGCCACCGTCGTCACCGCCGCCGTAACGTATCGTCAAAGTAATAAACAATTGGCGGTAGAAAGGAACCGAGAAACTGAGAAGAACGGCCAGCCAAAAAAAGCCAAAACCAAAAAAAAAAAACGACAAGAAAAAATATCAAATGACGACAGTTTTAGGACGTTGGCTGTCTGTCTGTCTCTCTCCCTATATTTGACTGTTGGTCCGTCCGTCCCGTCTGTCCAACCAAGTGTCTAATCTAAATGTCTACCTTGAAAAGATTTACGGCAAGAAATAAATAAACCAAAAACCGAAACAGCTACAAAAGTAACGTTTTTCTTGGTTGCCACCAAAACAAAACAAAACAAGTAAAAAGGCTGTAAGTTCGGCCGGGCCGAACTTTGAATACCCTCCACCATTTGGTACAAATTTGGCAATTTTTAAAAAAAATTAAAATCCATTAAAAATTCTGTTAAAATCCTAAAAATACCGAATGTAGCCCTATATTAGGGTCTATACGACGACGTGGACCTGCATACGCAACTTTTGTCATAAGCCTGCACAGAAAATTTTCTGGCAGAGGCTGTAGTATCCATTTCGAACTTCAAATACAAAATTTTAAAAAATTTTGGTGAATAATGTCGCTAAAATCATCAAAAAACCGAATATTGGGAGGTATCTCTTGTATGGAGGCTATACGAAGACGTGGACCCACATGGCTCATTTTCTGGCTTAGACTGTAGTATCCTTTACGAACTTCAAATACAAAATTTAAAACAATTCTGGTGAATAATGTCGCTAAAATCATCAAAATACCGAATATCGGGAGGTACCGTTATATGGGAGGCTATACGAAGACGTGGACCTGCACAAACAATCTTCTGTCTTAGTCCGTAATATCCATAATGAGCTTTAAATGCGAAATTTGAAACAATTCCGGTGAATAATGTCGCTAAAATCATCAAAATATCGAATATCGGCAGGTACCGTTATATGGGGGCTATACCAAAACGTGGACCTGCACAGACAATTTTCTGTCATAGGTTGTATTATCCAATACGAACTTCAAATACCAAAATTGAAATAATTCCGGTAAATAATGTCGCTAAAATCATCAAAAACCCGAATATTGAGAGGTACCTCTTGTATGGAGGCTATACGAAGACGTGGACCCACATGGCTCATTTTCTGGCTTAGGCTGTAGTATCCTTTACGAACTTTAAATACCAAATTTGAAACAATTCTGGTGAATAATGTCGCTAAAATCATCAAAATACCTAATATCGGGAGGTACTATTATATGGGGGCTGTAGCAAAACGTGGACCTGCACGGACAATTTTCTGTCATAGGTTGTAGTATCCATTACGAACTTAAAATATTAATTTTGAAACAATTCTGGTAAAAAATGTCGCTACAATAATCAAAATACCGCATATCGAGAGGTACCGTTATATGGGGGCTATACAAAGATGTGGACCTACATGGCCCATTTTCAATACCAAAAGTCCTGCAGACATAATGCACATTTGAGTAAATTTTTATCAACTTACTTCATTTTCTTTGGAAGCTAGAGTGATTTCCACAGACGGACAGACGGATAGATAGACGGACGGACAGGGCATAATCGACATAGAATTTTATGCTGATGAAGAATATATAGATACTTTGTGGGGTCTAAAATGTATATTTCGAGGTGTTACAAACGGTCTGACAAACTTAATATACCCTACATACTATGGTGGAGGGTATTCGTAATAGGGTTCGTAATTTGAAAGATACGAGGGCAACGACCAAAATTTTTCCAAAAAAAAAAAACTATTTTATTCAAAAATGTGGGTTTCATCCTCAAATGCAGATAATACAGGGTTTGATAAAAAACTCCAACAAAGTCAAACGCCATAATTTTTACATTTTTTTTAAATTTCATTGAATGAAAGCAAAAAAGGTCGGAAAAATCATCACATTTTAGAATAAGTTTAGATTTGTTCAAGTTGGTCACCTTTGGTATTAATTATGGCCTTCAAATAGCCAATGAAACCGTCACACGCTGCCCGAATGTTGCTCTGTGGTATTTTGGCCCATTCCCGGCGAAGCGCTTGTTTGAGGTGATCGACACTTTGGTAATTTTTAGTGTCAACCTTGCTTTCGAAAATACTCCAGAAACAATAGTCCAACGGATTAGTATCCGGAGATTTTGGTGGCCCTGTTGTGCGCTGGAAATGAAGCGAGGAAGCTCATTTTGAAACTATTCTTGGGTGGCGCGTGCTGAGTGCGATGTTGCTGAGTTCTGTTGGAATGTCCAAGGTCTGCGACCAAAATTTTTGCTTGTGTCCAAGGCTTTAATACACCCTCCAGAATATTTTCGCGATAATATCCTATGGTCATTTAATTCGAGCGGAGAGCGTCCCTCGGCTGTTATGACGACAAACACTATCATCATGACCGGCGCTTGAGTTCTGGTGGCCAACCGAAGGTGCACATTTTCGGCTGACCTCTTTGGCAAGTAGAGACGATCATTTTGTTTGTTTACAAACTGCTGGATAACGAATATTTTTCATGGGAGATAACCGAATTCGGCATTTCACCACTTTCGTACAAGCGAAGCAACTCTTTACGTCTTTTAAGTTTATTTTCTTTCTTGAACTTTTTGGATAGGAATTTCAATATCTTTACCCTGAGCTCATTTTTCAATATTTACCGAATGGAATATTGCGTCATATTCAGCTCACGAGTCATTTTTCGGCCACTGCGACGCGGGTTTCGATCAAGTTGCTTTTTTACTTTACGAACCATTTCTGCTGATGTTGCTGTCCACTTCTTTCGTCCACTTCTTTGACTTCAGGCTACGCTACCAGTATCACCGTAACGAGCGATGGTACAAGACACATATGATTAATTCACATTTAAATGCTGGAGTACTCTAACGATATCCCCTTGTGGCTTTCCAGCCAAATATAAAGAGATCACACTATCACTCTTGAATTCCATCACGAATAACTTTTTGCGGGACAATTCCCACCAAAATGCTTTTGTATGCTTGTAAAAAATATAATGAGCTGTCACTGGAATAATTTTAGCAGCTGTCGGACGAGTGGCTTAGAAATGACAGCTGTCTGAAGTTGGTTGCAGTTTTTTCGTCTCACCCTGTATTATCCATCAACGTGGATAATTGTGGCTATTTTTATCCACCGGCGTGGATAATTTTATCCACTAACGTAGATAATTTTATCCATCAACGTTGATAATTTTATCCACCCACGTGGATAATTTTATCCACCAACGTGGATAATTTTATCCACCAGCGTGGATAATTTTATCCACCAACGTGGATAATTTTATCCACCAGCGTGGATAATTTTATCCACCAACGTGGATAATTTTGTCCACCAACGTGGATAACATTATTCACCAACGTAGATAATTTAATCCACCATTGTGGATAATTTTATCCACCAAAGTGGATAATTTTATCCACCAACGTGGATAATTTTATCCACCAGCGTGGATAATTTTATCCACCAACGTGGATAATTTTATCCACCAGCGTGGATAATTTTATCCACCAACATGGATAATTTTATCCACCAAAGTGGATAATTTTATCCACCACCGTGGATAATTTTATCCACCACCGTGGATAATTTTATCCACCGTTGTGGATAATTTTATCCACCATTGTGGATAATTTTATCCAACATTGTGGATAATTTTATCCACCACCGTGGATAATTTTATCCACCAACGTGGATAATTTTATCCACCAACGTGGATAATTTTATCCACCAGCGTGGATAATTTTATCCACCAACGTGGATAATTTTATCCACCAACGTGGATAACATTATTCACCAACGTAGATAATTTAATCCACCATTGTGGATAATTTTATCCACCAAAGTGGATAATTTTATCCACCACCGTGGATAATTTTATCCACCGTTGTGGATAATTTTATCCACCATTGTGGATAATTTTATCCACCATTGTGGATAATTTTATCCACCACCGTGGATAATTTTATACACCAACGTGGATAATTTTATCCACCAACGTGGATAATTTTATCCACCAGCGTGGATAATTTTATCCACCAACGTGGATAACATTATTCACCAACGTAGATAATTTAATCCACCATTGTGGATAATTTTATCCACCAAAGTGGATAATTTTATCCACCAACGTGGATAATTTTATCCACCAGCGTGGATAATTTTATCCACCAACGTGGATAATTTTATCCACCACCGTGGATAATTTTATCCACCGTTGTGGATAATTTTATCCACCATTGTGGATAATTTTATCCACCACCGTGGATAATTTTATCCACCAACGTGGATAATTTTATCCACCAACGTGGATAATTTTATCCACCAACGTGGATAATTTTATCCACCAAAGTGGATAAATTTATCCACCACCGTGGATAATTTTATCCACCGTTGTGGATAATTTTATCCACCAACGTGGATAATTTTATCCACCAACGTGGATAATTTTATCCACCACCGTGGATAATTTTATCCACCAACGTGGATAATTTTATCCACCACCGTGGATAATTTTATCCATCACTGTCTATAATTTTATCCATCATCGTAGATCCACTTAAAGTTCTCCACTCTTTTATCCACTGTTGTTTCCTCCTTCACTTTCCCAACGACCCTCGTTACCTCACGTTATTATAATTGTCCCTGCTATTGACGTTGTGATTTTCGTTTTGTTTTTATATTTTTTTCGTTGTTGTTGCTACTCTTTTTTGTCCATTTTTTGTACCAAAAGTAATATTTGCTTTGTAATTCATACTTCTGCCCATGAGACGGGTACTAAGTTTTGAGTCGTGTTTTTTTTTTTTGGAAAATTTCCACCTCATCTTTGGCTTTTCCTTTTAAGTAGAAACATTTTGTCCGCCTTAATGTCTGTTAAGTTTTCATTTCGTTTTGATGAGTTGCCGTTGTTGTTGTTGTTGCTGTTTGCCTAACTTCCTACCTTCCTAGCTGGTAGTCACTCTGTCGTGGCTGATGGCCACGATGTTAGGAGGCAACTGTGCGGACGTCTGTAATTGAATGGTTATTAGTGTTTTATGATAGTCGGTAATTAACATTGGCCAACTGGGTTTTTGTTTGGGCGGAAAATGGATTTATTTGATTAGAGTTAATGCCATGGCCAAAATGATTGGGAAGAGCGAGTGGCTGGCTGGAGCAGATGAAGAGGCTTGGCCCGTTGAGTTGGCATTGGAAAATGTTAAGATTAGGGTTCGTTTTTTTTTGTGGTTTGCAGTGAAATTGAGAGATGAAAGTTTAATTAACGACATTTGAAATTTAAATGACTGTCAAACGATTGGCTGAAATATTGGCCAAGCGATAAATGTCATTTGCGTCGATGACATTTGTTTGTGATTGGGATAGAATGAGGAGATACAAAAAGAAAAAAATATGGGAAATTAGGTGAATAAATAGAGATTTAGAGAATGTAAAATGGAGATCATCTTTAGGAAGAAGAACCTTTGAGTGGTTCTTTGCAACTGGAAGGGCTTTAATGGGTAACTGATTCTCGGGGGTCTTCCATTGATAAAATACCTGGAAGGCCCGTGGATAGAGGCATGTGGCCTTCTTAAAATAGAGAGTATAGAGAAAGACTTCCATAAATGGGGGCCCTTCCAAATATTAAATATAGTGGCCCTTCAGAGGACCTTTTATGGAACGTGGTGTACTACGGAGGACATCCAGAAGGTATTTTATTGACATGGGATCTTGAGAAGTTATTTTAAAGACAGAGGTTTTTTAGAGATGTTGTACATTCAGAAGGTCTTCTATAGACAAAGAATCAAAAGGATTCAAAAAGAATTCAAAGGTATTCTATAGAATACGGATCATCGCAAATTCACTTATGGACAGAGGGCCTTCAAAGGGTATTTTATATATAGAGGTCCTTTAGAAGATCCTTTATGGACAGAGGATTTTCAGAATGACTATTATAGACAGAATGTCCTTTATGGACAGTGGACCCTCGGAAGGACTTTTCTAGACAGAAGATCTTCGAAAGGTCTTTTAAAGACAGAAGAGTTTCAGAAGGTCTTCTATAGATAGGTGTCCTTTATAAGGTCTTCTATGGACAGGGATCTTTTAGGTTCTATAGATAGAAAACCTTCAGAAGATCTTTCATAGATAGAGTGCCCTCAGAAGGACTTCAATAAATAAAGGGCCTTCAGATAGTCTTCTGTAAACTGTGGATCTTCAATAGGTCTTCTTAGGAGAGAGGATCTTCAGAAAGTCTTCTATAGACAAAGGACCTTCAAGAAAGTCTGGAGGGCCCTCAAAAACTTCTGTAGATAACGAACCATTAGAAGATCTCTTTTTGATAGAGGACCTAAAGAAGGTCTTCTTTAAATAGAGGACCTTCAGAGGGTCTTCTATAGATAGAGAACCTTCAGGAGGTCTTTTACAGATAGAAGAACTTTAGAAGGTCTCCTATAAATAGAGGACCTTCCGAAGGTCTTCTGTAGATAGAGGATATTTAGAAGGTTCACTATACAGAGGACCTTCTGAAGGTCTTCTATAGATAGAGGACCTTCCGCAGGCCTTCTGAAGATAGAGGACTTTCAGAAGATTTTCTAAAGATAGAGGACCTTCAGAAGGTCTTCTATAGACAGAGATTCTTTAGAAGGTCTCCTATAGATAGAGAATCTTCAAAATGTCTTCTACAGATAGAGGAACTTCAGAAGGTCTTCTATAGATAGAGGACTTTCAGAAGGTCTTCTATAGATAGATAACTTTCCGAAAGTCTTCTAAAAATAGGGGACCTTCAGAAGGCCTTTTATATATATAGGGGACCTTTTAAAGGTCTTCTTAATATAGAGGACTTTCTGAAGGTTTTTACAGATAGAGGACCTTGATCAGGTCTTATATAAAGAGAGGACCTTCAGACGGTCTTCTTTAGATAGAGGACCTTCAGAAGGTCTTCTATAGATAAAGGACCTTCTATAGACAGAGAATCTTTTAAGGTCTCCTATAGATAGAGGACCTTCAGAAAGTCTTCTATAGATAGAGGACCTTCAGAAGGTTTTGTTTAGATAAAGGACTCTCAGAAGGTCTTCCTTTGACAGATCACCTTTAGGCCCAATTGGCAGTGGGCCTTCAGAAATTCTTCCATAAACAAAGGGCCTTCTGAATCTTCAGAAGCCCTTCTGTAGGTAGAGGATCTTAAGAAGGTATTCTTCAGACAGATCACCTTGAAAAGTCCATCAATGGGTAAAGGACCTTCAGAACGCCTTTCGTAGATGGAGGACCTCAAGAACACCTCTATAGATAGAAGTCCATTAAAGGGTCTTTATATATAGAAGTCCATTAGGCGTGCTACATAGTTCGGATACCTCCAACCTTTTTTAATAAAGTAAAAAATAATCTGATTAAGTTTCATACATCCATCAACTTTGATGGCACTCAAACCATGACTGATGTTAAGCCATCATTGAAATATTACCATAAATAGCCCCCCATTGCCACTGCTTCTGTGAAATTCAGAACCCCTTTCGATGGTTTGGATGTTCTTCAACAAAGAAAAAAATATATTTTTTCCCATAGCATTTAGAATTAATGGCCTCGCACGAGAGAAAGTGAAACCATGCTATGATAATTAAACCCCCATACCTGGTGTGTGTGTGTGTGTGCATGTGCTGGAATCCCCCAACCCAAGACCGTTGCACTATTTCAAAACTTTTCTAATTAATTTGTTAATTATAATGAAAAATTACGGCATTGGAATTGTAAAAATTGAAATAATAATTGCATTATTGCCCCAGCTACCCCCTCCCACTCCCCAGTCGAATACATTAATTCCATGGCCCACTCACCAGGTGGCAACACTTCCTTCCCTATGGAGTTTCGGCGATTGTATGGCGTGTACCGTTAACAATGAATTGCGCTCATAGCCACCTCGTCTTCCGTGAATAAAATGTAATTTTTTTCTTTTTCTTCATCTTTTCGAAACATGTTTCAATTTAACATCGGACCTAACAAGCCAAGGTAGGAACAAGATGGGAAACAAAAGAAAAAAAAAACGAAAAAAATTAAAAACAAATTGAACAACTCCACCGCACAACAATAGCCAAGGACAGACTGGCAAGACATTTGAATATGGGGGAATTTTTATGTTGTTTCTTTTTGGCAAATATACAACTTTAATCATTCGCCGGGTCCATGTTGGGTACAACAGAAAAAAGGGGGTCGAAACGACGCGCTTTGAACACAACATGAGCTAAAAGTCATCAATCGCAATTAATAATATTTATTGTATGATTTTATACATAATTTTTGCATTTCGGCATGGGTTCGATGACGAGGTGCGTTGCAAAAGTTAGGTTTCCTCGTCCAAATATTGAGAATTGTATGGCAAAGCTCTGAAACCTTTTAGACCAACTGTAAAACAAAAAGTCTTTATTGGGAATCAGGGCTCTCTATGTCGAACTTCTCATGATCAACTCCGAAGGAGACCTCAAAATTTAATTTCTGATTGTTTATCCAAAAGACTCTCTCTCCCTCTCTGAACGAAGAAGATAACTCCAACTTATTATGGGAGGGAGAAGGCTTTGCATCCCTTTGTGGAGTAAAAACAGAGGGTCTCTTATGTGGAGGAGGTGAGCGATCTCGAGTGAATGAAAAAAGGCGATGAACTTGACTTGGGAGAGAGAGAGAGCTATTGACCCAAGCCCTTTTTACAGAGCAGGAATAGCTATAGACCTCGAGTTTTTCGGTAGAAGAGATGGAATATACTACAAGACTTTTTTGGAGAGAAGATATCGATATCTTCAGTTTTTTCTAGAAGAGAGGGGGGGGGTTAGACCTCTCGGGCTCTTCTAGACGTTTACATCTCTGACCTCTTCCACAGAAGAGGGGGAGAAATTTTGGATCACTCGAGCTCTTCTACAGAAGTAGGAATCAGGTTACGGCCTCGCAAGCTCTTCTTTAGAAGACGGGATAAGGTATTAAGATTTTCTTAAAAGTAGGGAGAAGGTTTAAAAAGCTGAGGATGCAGTGACGACAATAAGCTCTTCCACAGACGTGGTGGGGAAAGTAGATCTCTCGAGCTCTTCTAAAGGAAGAGGTAGACCACCTTCCACTCTCTTAGAAGAAGACCTTCCGTCCTTCTGAGAGGAGAAGTCCTCACAAGCTCATCTCAGCAGAAAACTTCAGCCCATCCTTCTCAGCCCTACTAATACCTTACAAGCTCTTCTAAGAAGAATAAAACACCCCAGGCTCTTCTAAGAAGAAGGAGAAGACTAAGATGACCTTCAGCTCTCCTAAGAAGAAGAAGACCTTTAGCTCTTCTACGAAAAGAAGGACACCTTCAGCTCTTCTGTGGAGAAGAAAAAGACCTTCAACTCTTCTATGCAGAAGAAGAAGCCCTTCAGCTCATCTATGGAGAAGAATAAGACCTTCAGCTCTTCTGTGGAGAAGAAGAAGACCTTCAGCTCATCTATGGAGAAGAATAAGACTTTCAGCTCTTCTATGGAAAAGAATAAGACCTTCAGCTCTTCTACGAAAAGAAGGACACCTTCAGCTCTTCAAAAAAGAAGAAGTGTTTGAGCTCTTCTGTGGAGAAGAAAAAGACCTTCAGCTCTTCTACGAATAGAAGGACACCTTCAGCTCTTCTAAAAAGAAGAAGACCTCCTCTTCTATGGAGAAGAAAAATACCTTCAGCTCTTCTAGGGAGAAGAAGAAGCCCTTCAGGTCTTCTATGGAGAAGAAGAAGAAGACCTTCAGCTCTTCTATGGAGAAGAAGAAGAAGAAGTTCAGCTCTTCTATGGAGAAGAAGAAGAAGACCTTCAGCCCTTCAGTCCTTCTATTGAGAAGAAGAAGAAGACCTTCAGCTCTTCTATGGAGAAGAAGAAGAAGACCTTCAGCTCTTCTATGGAGAAGAAGAAGAAGACCTTCAGCTCTTCTATGGAGAAAAAGAAGAAGACCTTCAGCTCTTCTATGGAGAAGATGAAGAAGACCTTCAGCTTCTCTAAGAAGGGATGAAGATCTTCAGCTCTTCCAAGAAGAAGAAAAAGACCTTCAGCTATTCTAAGAAAAAGAAGAAGAACTTCAACACTTTTTAGATGAAGAAGAAGACCTCTATAAAGAAGAATAAGACCTTCAGCTCTTCCAAGAGAAAGAAAAGACCTCAAGCTCATTTAAGAAAAAAATGACCTCCATCCCTTCTAAAAAAAAGAAGACCTTGAGAAAGCTTATTGTAGAAGACCTACTGGCCCTCTGTAGCAGATTACCCGCTGTTTCTCTATTTAGTCTTCTGCGACAGAGGACCTTTTGGAGATCATTTAGTCTGCTATGACAGAAGATCTTCTGATCCTTTGTAGCAGATGGCCTCTACCTATTGGTCTTTTATGGCAGAACATCTTCTGTGGTAGACTTCTGTGGTAGAACATCTCGTCTATGGCCGAAGACCTCTTTGTCTTTTGTGGCAGATGATCTCCTATGTTCTAAGGCAGATGACCTCATGGTCATCCATTGTAGAAGATATCATTGTCTTATCTGACATAAAACCCCCATTATCTTCTATGGCAGATGGCTTCCTCGTTTTCTATTGTAGATGACCTTCCTGTCTTCTTCGCGTCTTTCATGACAGAAGCCTTCTGGCCTTCTCTTGCGAAAGACTTCCATGCTATTGCCTCCATCTATTGTAGAAGAACGCAGGGTTTTCATTTGGGCCAATTAGAATTCTTGTTGATTTGATATGGCATTTGATTTCCGGCTCATTTAGCTCTTCCCAACCTCCTCGTATCCCCCCTCGTCGCTGAAGAAACTGAAAACAAAAAAAAAACCAAATGTTATTCATTTCACTTTCATTTGGCTAAGAGAGTTCAGTCGAACGGAATCAATGAAAATGAAAATAATCTTGGCTCTGTTGGTAGCAAACAACTACAAAAACAACAGCAGTTTGGCGAAGGTGGACAAGGAGGAGGAAGCGAAAAAACGACACACAGGCAAAGAGGAAGAAATTACATGCAAATAAACATTATTATGCCATAATCATAAAAAACAAATGTAAGATAAAAATTTGCATCTGGATGGCGGGCCGGGCAGCCAGTCGATTGGTTGGTTATTCCGAATGAACGAACGAATGACTGAATGAATGGTTATTGTCTTTGTGCGGCTTTAGTTGGTCATATTTGTTTGGTCAAGGCTTAAATGGTTTGTTGCTGTCATACATTTTATACAACAACCACCACGGCAACTGGGTTATACATTTGGCCATGTGATGGTGGCTGCTGCTGCTGCTGGCTGGTGGTGTTGGCAGTCATAAAATGACATCAAGCTTATTGCTGATCAGCTGGTAATAAATGATCAAGGCAGAATTAAAAGAGAAACAGAAAACATGAAGCATACGCATGTTTCTCCAAAGGATGATTGGATGGCTGGCTGGAATCCATATGCCCTGCCCTGCCTGGCCATGGATATAGTCATTGCCATGAAATCTCTTGCAAAAAATCGGGTCAAACATGCATAACCTTTTTAGAGAAGACCCATTTAGTTGATATGCTCAAAATATGGCCGCTGATGATGATGATGCTGATGCGAAACTGCTGCTGATCACAGCCATCATTTGGCCAGCCCAGCTATGGATGAATGGTTGAATGGCTGTTCGCCTGTATGGCATGGTCCATTAAAGCCCTTATGTTGTGAATAACGATGCCATTGATTCATACATTGATTCATACTTGGCATGCTTTTCCATTTCCATTTCCAATTGATATTAAATTGAAATTTCTTTTTGGGTGTGCCAGGCTCCTCTCTCGCTCGCCGTTGTTGTTGGTCATTAATGGTTCTGATATCCATCCATTCATCCACCACCACCACTAAAAAGTGAGATTAAAATTCTCCATCTGAAATGTACATGGATTTAATATTTATGTTTGCATCCATTTCTCTTTCATTTGGAGGGGAGTAGAAGGAAGAGCTGGAGGTGGCCACTGCAATCAGTTGGGTGGTTTTTTTGCGGCCTTTCATCGCATCGTCCACTTTTGTCCGAAATGAAAGTAAAAGCCCTCATCATTATTAATCAAAACAGTAAATTTACAATGATGGGTCGGTCGGGAATTTCGTTCCAATGCTGGGTATATTTGGACAGATTGTTTTCATTACTACACCGTTCCATTTTAAAGACAAATTAATAATTCCTTTTTTTATTGCATCGATTTACCTACGCGGAATGCGGGAGATTCAATAAATCTCTTTAAAGCGAATCGTATAAATTTAAATGTTTTCTTTAAGTGATTTTTTCTCGAGTTAATCTATTTCTCTCTCTTTTTCGTATAAAATATGAAATCAACGAGAAGACGAGTTGACTGGCTAAGGGAAATCTTCATAGACAAGCGGGAAGAACTATCAAAGATAAGCAGGGAGAAACACCTCGAACTTTTGTATGAAAAGAAGACTTCCTTGAACTCTTCTATGGAGGTGAAGAAGACCTCCTTGAGCTCTTCTATGGAGGTGAAGAAGACCTCCTTGAGCTCTTCTATGGAGGAGAAGACCTCCTTGAACTCTTCTATGGAGGTGAAGAAGACCTCCTTGAGCTCTTCTATGGAGGTGAAGAAGACCTCCTTGAGCTCTTCTATGGAGGTGAAGAAGACCTCCTTGAGCTCTTCAGGAGGAGAAGACCTCCTTGAACTCTTCTATGGAGGTGAAGAAGACCTCCTTGAGCTCTTCTATGGAGGTGAAGAAGACCTCCTTGAGCTCTTCTATGGAGGAGAAGACCTCCTTGAACTCTTCTATGGAGGTGAAGAAGACCTCCTTGAGCTCTTCTATGGAGGTGAAGAAGACCTCCTTGAGCTCTTCTATGGAGGTGAAGAAGACCTCCTTGAGCTCTTCTATGGAGGTGAAGAAGACCTCCTTGAGCTCTTCTATGGAGGTGAAGAAGACCTCCTTGAGCTCTTCTATGGAGGAGAAGACCTCCTTGAACTCCTCTATGGAGGTGAAGAAGACCTCCTTGAGCTCTTCTATGGAGGTGAAGAAGACCTCCTTGAGCTCTTCTATGGAGGTGAAGAAGACCTCCTTGAGCTCTTCTATGGAGGTGAAGAAGACCACCTTGAGCTCTTCTATGGAGGTGAAGAAGACCTCCTTGAGCTCTTCTATGGAGGAGAAGACCTCCTTGAACTCTTCTATGGAGGTGAAGAAGACCTCCTTGAGCTCTTCTATGGAGGTGAAGAAGACCTCCTTGAGCTCTTCTATGGAGGTGAAGAAGACCTCCTTGAGCTCTTCTACGGAGGTGAAGAAGACCTCCTTGAGCTCTTCTATGGAGGTGAAGAAGACCACCTTGAGCTCTTCTATGAAGGTGAAGAAGACCTCCTTAAGCTCTTCTATAGTGGGGAAGAAAACTTCGAGCTCTTCTATAGAGGAGAAGACGACCTCGAGCTCTTCTATCGAGAAGAAGAAGACCTCGAACACTTCTATAGGAAAGAAGAAGACTATGAGTGTTTGTAAAGT
The DNA here is from genome assembly GCF_030504385.1 of Musca domestica. Lineage (NCBI taxonomy): Eukaryota > Metazoa > Arthropoda > Insecta > Diptera > Muscidae > Musca > Musca domestica. Next base: position 11,690,259 of record NW_026712272.1, on the reverse strand, counting down.
ATATAATGAGCTGTAATTGGAATAATTTTACCAGCTGTCGGACAAGTGGCTTAGAAATAACAGCAGTCTGAAGTTGGCTGCAGTTGATTCATCACACCCTGTATATCAAGTGTCATTTATAATTGCTAGGAAGCTCTCATTGTCACACACTTAATGCAATCAAGCTTTGTTGGGTTCCAGGACATGACGACATTTTGGGGAATAAGGTGGCTAATGAATCAGTTCAAGGCGGATCCCAGTCACTTGATCTACCGATTGTTGAGACTGTTAAACCACTAAATAGCTCTTAGGTCAGCTGCTTCAAAAAATCTCTCATCGAAGAAGCTATTACTTAGAAACCTGTTATAGAGTATCTAAGGCCATCTGGCCGGTAATCTCGAGAAAAACACTTAGCAGGTCTGATCTAAGAATCTTTATAGGCATACCGACTGGTATCAGATGTGTGATCCCAAGATGAGATAACTGGGTTCCTGCCTACTGTAGATTATGTGGGAATGAAGATATTGAACATCTTCTATGCAGATATCTCATGTTGACCAACAAGAGATATGGGCAATTTGTCAGGTGGGCATTCCCTGCCTAGGCAGACTACCCTGCTAAGTATACTTCTCTCTGTAAATCCTTTCTTCTCTTTCATGTTTCTATATCTCTGCTATCACCAACAACTTTATTCTTGCTAGGATGAACACATTGCAAAAATGTGTTGATCAGTTGAATATTCCTGTGTCGCTGGGCATCCTTAAGCCAAACCACCGGATTCATTACATATGTCTCAATATTTTTAGCTCCTAAAATAAATATTGATGTCCACATCTTTTGCCAACAAAATTGTATAACACCCCGAATATATGCATAACCACCTCCAACCCCTTCGTCATGGCAATCAATAAAAGTTGTGGTTACAAATTAGACAACACAACCACACCTCCTATCTAATATATTATCTAATTTTATTATAAATTATTACCTAATTTTTATTAAAAAATTAATTGATTATTTCATTTGTCCTCAATAGTGAGGTGATGACAGCTGATGATTTGTGAATTTTTAAATGGACAGCTACTTCCATCGAGCATTGCCCTCCCAGTGGGAATGGAATATTTTGGAGTTTTAATATTAATTAATTAATTATGCAATTTTTTCCAACGACTGCTGAGCAGTTACCACGATTCAATCAAAATTAATTAATAGCTAACCCCGAAAATTTTGCGATGAATGAGAAATAAACGGCTACGCCCCAAGTGAGGCAAAGATCGGTGATTAATGGTAGCTAAGTTTGCAAAATAAAGACCGGAATATTATGCCATAAATTGTTAAAAATTTTAGAGACTTTGTTTTGGTTTTATAGGGTCAAATTAAAAAAACCTCAGCAGATTGCCTTTATATATAGGGTGAGATGAAAAAAATTGCAACCAACTTCAGACTGCTGTCATTTCTAAGCCACTCGTCCGACAGCTGTTAAAATTATTCCAGTGACAGCTCATTATATTGTTTACAAGCGCGCAAAAGCATTTTGGTGAGAATTTTCCAGAAAAAAAGTTATTCGTGATGGAATTCAAGGGTGATAGTGTGATTTCTTTATATTTGGCTGGAAAACCACAAGTAGCTATCGTTAGAGCACTCCAGCATTTAAATGTGAATAAATCTTTTGGGTCTCGTACCATCACTCGTTACCGTGATACCGTGTTAGCGTAGCCCGACGTCAAGGAAGTGTATGGAAGAAAATAGCAACATCAGCAGAAATTGTTCGAAAAGTAAAGAAGCGACTTGAACCCGAGTCGCAGTGACCGAAAAATGGCTCGCAAGCTAAACATATCGCAATATTCCATTCGGCAAATATTGAAAAATGATCTCGGGGTAATTGAAATTCCAACAAGTAAAAAACATTAAGTTTAGCTGGGCCAAACTTTAATGCCCTTAACCTTAGGGTGAATGAAACATTAGAGACCATTATGACCCACATATACAAAAATTAAGACATATTCATGGGAAAATGTGCCAAAAATCATCAAAATATCGAATATCGGGAAATACGGTTATATGGACCTATACATACAGTGTTGCGCCAAAAGAGCTAGAACCCATTAAGACCAACAATTACCAATTTCCAGACAAATCCGGGAAGAAATGTGGCAAACACCATCAAAATACCGAATATCGGGAGCTACCGTTATATGGGGGCTATACCAAATCGTGGACCCATATATCTCATTTTTAATACCAACCATCCTAGACACAATACAAATTGCTCAGCTACATTTTGGTCAAATAATGTGGGCTGTATCATGATTTCAACAAACAGAATGACAGACGGAATGACAAGGTGGAGGGTATAAAAAGTGCATGAACTTACACCGCAACAGAAATAAAATAGACTCAAAAGAGCTAAAGAGTTGCTTCGCTTGGCCGAAAGTGGTGAACTGTCGAATTTGGTTTTCTCCGAAGAAAAATGTTTTCTCAGTTGTCCACCAGTTTGTAAACAAACAAAATTTTTGGTCAGCTGAAAATATACACCTTCGGTTGGCCACCAGAACTCAAGCGCTAGCCATGTGATGGAGTGGGTAAAGCCATTGATATTCCAAAAAGTTCAGGAACTTACACCGCAACAGAAAGAAAATAGACTCAAGAGAGCTAAAGAGTTGCTTGATGTGATGTGAGCCGCCATAACAGCCGATAATAGCTTTCCGCTCGTATTAATCGACCGTAGCATTAGAATAAATGTTGAATATTTTCGCGATAATATTCTGCAGGGTGTATTAAAGCCTTGGGCATGCAAAAATTTTGGCCGCAGACCTTGGACATTCCAACAGGACTCAGCACCATCGCCCTCAGCACGCACCACCAAAGAATAGTTACAAAATACCGCAGAGCAATATTCGGGCAGCGTGTGACGGTTTCAGTGTTCGTTTGAAGGCATAATTTGTACCAAAGGTGACCAATTCGAACAAATCTTAACAAATCTCTTATTCTAAAATTTTATCACGAAAATATTCTGGAGGGTGTGTTAAAGCCTTGGGCCCGCAAACATTTTAGCCGCAGACCTTGGGCATTCCAACAGGACACAGCACCATCGCACTCAGCACGCGCCACCCAAGAATGGTTACAAAAATGAGGTTTCTCGCTTCATTTCCAGCGCACAATGGCCACCAAAATCTCCGGATACCAATCCGTTGGACTATAGTGTCTCTGGAGTATTTTGGCCGAGGTTGGTTGGCTCTAAAAAATACCAAAGTGTCGATCGCCTCAAGTAAGAGCTTGCTGAGAATGGGCCAAAATACCGCAGAGCAATATTCGGACAGCATGTGACGGTTTCATTGGCCGTTTGAAGGCCATAATTCGTACCAAAGTTGACCAATTCGAACAAATCTTAACTCATTCTAAAATTTTATCACGAAAATATTCTGGAGGGTGTATTTGTAAAGCCTTGGGTACGCAAACATTTTGACCACAAACCTTGGAAATTCCAACAGGACTCAGCACGCGCCACCCAAGTATGGTTAGAAAATGAGGTTCCTCGCTTCATTTCCAGCGCACAATGACCACCAAAACCTCCGGATATCCGTTGGACTATTGTGTCTGGAGTATTTTGGAAAGCAAGGTTGGCACTAAAAAATACCAAAGTGTCGATCACCTCAAGCAAGCGCTTCGCCGGGAAAGGCTCAAAACACCGTAGAGCAACATTCAAACAGCGCAACATTCGAGACGGTTTCATTGGCCGTTTGAAGGCCATAATTTGTGCCAAATGTGACCAATTCGTACAAATCTTAACTTATTCTAAAATTTTATCGCGAAAATATTCTGGAGGGTGTATTAAAGCCTTGGCCACGCAAACATTTTGGCCGCAGACCTTGGACATTCCAACAGGACTCAGCCACATCGCACTCAGCACGCGCCACCCAAGAATGGTTACAAAATGAAGTTCCTCGCTTCATATCCAACGCACAATGGCCACCAAAATCTCCGGATACCAATCCGTTGGACCATTGTGTCTGGAGTATTTTGGAAAGCAAGGTTGGCACTAAAAAATACCAAAGTGTCGACCACCTCAAGCAAGCGCTTGGCCGGGAATGGGCCAAAATACCGCAGAGCAACATTCGGGCAGCGTGTGACATTTTCATTGGTCGTTTGAAGGCCATATTACGTACCAAAGGTGACCAATTCGAACAAATCTAAGCTTGTTCTAAAATTGGATGCTATTTCCGACATTTCTTGCTTTGATTCAATAAAATTTTGAAGAAAAATACAAAAGTTATGACGTTTGACTTCGTTGCAGTTTTTTCCTCGCCCTGTAAGGCCTTTATACCTTCCAGTGCTTTAATTTACAATTTTTTTCAATATTTTCTATAGCTTCTTTATGATCTGCTTTACAATTAAATGCTTAAAATTTACTTCCCCAAATACGCCATTACTTTTATTTCCTCTCCATAAAAAGTAAAAAAAGCTGTTACAAGTCGCTCACAAATCCCCTGTTTTTTAATGGCGGATAAATAAATTCAAATAAATTGTGTTACCATAAACTAAATACGAATTCAAATTCGCGGCAATTTTATTGCCAAACATAAGTTTCGGAAAATGGTTAACATATTCACTACCGCACCGCTGATATTGATGTTGAGCGGTGAGCAGTGAACAGAAGTGAAAAATGTTAGCAAATTAGAAATGACATTAAATTGACATAAAATGGGGGTATTAATTTCATGGCATTTACTATTGGTCGTCATAGTCGATTGGCTAAAGAATTTATGCTCCGAGAAAAAAACAATGAGACATACCAAACACACGACCAAGTGGCAGACGGGCAGCAGCTATTCATTGGTAATAGAGTTAGGCAGACGATTTAGTGGCCGGCCAGTAGATTTGTTAGAAAACGAGACAAGCCCACTTAAGTTTATTGGCGCTATGATGACAACGGCAGTAGCAATAGAAGCAGGAGCAGTAGAAGAAGAACCGACAACAATTGCAGAAGCGATAGAAGCATTAGCAAATGACACTGTCCAACATGACAGAAAACAAACGATGATTGTTGTGGTTGTTGTTAATGATGTTACAATGGAATGGCCAGGGGAGATACATGGAATAGGAAACAAATGGCGATTCTATAGAAGAAGAACCCATAAATGTTCCATAGAAGAAGATGTTCTAAAGAAAAAACAGGACCGCTAAGGGTCTTCTAAAAAGAAGGTCTTCTTTAGAAGAAGTCATGTTAAGGGCTTCTATAGAAGAAGGCTTCTGAAGGATTTCCAAAGGAAAAAATCTTCTAAAGAAAAATGCGTTCGAAAGAAGACCATCCAGGTTTCCTATAGAAAAAGACATATTCAGGTCATCTATAGTAAAGGACATCCTCAGGTCATCTATAGTAAAAGACCGCCTCAGGTCTTCTATAGAAGAAGACCTCTTTAGGACTTCTATATAGCAGAGGAAGACCTATTGAGTCCTTGTGTACAGAGATCTCTTCTGGACCGAAGAAGACTCTTGAGGTCTTCTATACCGGAGAAGTCTTCTTGAGGTCTTCTAGATCTAAGAAGACGACTTGAGGTCTTCTATACCGAATAAGACCTCTTGAGGTCTTCTAGACTGAAGAAAACCTCTTGAGGTCTTCTAGAACGAAGACGACCTCTTGAGGTCTTCTAGACCGAAGAAGTCCTCTTTAGGTCTTCCAGACCGAAGAAGACCTATTGAGGTCTTCTAGACCGAAAAAGACCTTTTGAGGTCTTCTAGACGAAGGAAGACCTCTCTAGGTCTTCTGGACAGAGGAAGATCTTCTTGATTGAGGATGACCTCTTGAGACCTTCTAGACAGAAGAAGACCTCTTGAGGTCTTATTGACAGAGGAAGACCTCTTGAGGTCTTCTTGACAGAGGAAGACCTCCTGAGGTCTTCTGGACCTCTTCTTCCTATGTAGAAGAAGACCTCTTCTTTTCCTGTAAAAGAAGAACTCTTCTTCCTCTGTAGAAGAAGACCTCTTCTTTCTCTTTAGAGGAAGACCTCTTCTTCCTCCATAGAATAAGACCTCTTCTTCGTCTATAGAAGAAGACCTATTCTTCCTCTGTAGAAGAATATCTCTTCTTCCTCTATAGAAGAAAACCTCTTCCTCTAGAGAAGAAGACCTCTTCCTCTATGGGAGAAGACCTCTTCCTCTATGGAAGAATACCTCTTCCTCTATGGAAGAATACCTCTTTCTCTATAGAAGAAGACATATTTCTATAGAGAAGAAGACCTCTTGCTCTAGAGAAGAAAGCCTCTTCCTATAGGGAAGAAGACCTCTTCTTCCTCTATTGAAGTAGTCCTCTTCATCTATAAAAGAAGACACCTTCCTATATAGAAAAAGACACTTTCCTCTATAGAAGAAGACCTCTTCTTCCTCTACAGAGGAAGACCTCTTCATCTATAGAAGAAGACCTCTTCATCTATAGAAGAAGATCTCTTCTTCCTCTACAGAGGAAGACCTCTTCTTCCTCTACAGAGGAAGACCTCTTCTTCCTCTACAGAGGAAGACCTCTTCCTCTATAGAAGAAGACCTTTTCCTCTATAGAAGAAGACCTCTTCCTCTATAGAAGAAGACCTCTTCCTCTATAGAAGAAGACCTCTTCCTCTATAGAAGAAGACCTCTTCCTCTATAGAAGAAGACCTCTTCTTCTATAGAAGAAGACCTCTTCCTCTATAGAAGAAGACCTCTTCCTCTACAGAAGAAGACCTCTTCCTCTATAGAAGAAAACCTCTTCCTCTATGGAAGAAGACCTCTTCCTCTATAGAAGAAGACCTCTTCCTCTATAGAAGAAGACCTCTTCCTCTATAGAAGAAGAGACCTCTTCCTCTATAGAAGAAGAGACCTCTTCCTCTATAGAAGAAGAGACCTCTTCCTCTATAGAAGAAGAGACCTCTTCCTCTATAGAAGAAGAGACCTCTTCCTCTATAGAAGAAGAGACCTCTTCCTCTATAGAAGAAGAGACCTCTTCCTCAGTGGAAGAAGACCTCTTCTTCTATAGAAGAAGACCTCTTCCTCTATAGAGGAAGACCTTTTCCTCTATGGAAGAAGACCTCTTTCTCCTCTTGAAACCTTCGAAGAAGACCTCTTCCTCTATAGAAGAAGACCTCTTCCTCTATAGAAGAAGACCTCTTCCTCTATAGAAGAAGAACTCTTCCTCTTTAGAAGAAGACCTCTTTCTCTATTGAAGAAGACCTCTTCCTCTAATGAGGAAGACCTCTTCCTCTAATGAGGAAGACCTCTTCCTCTATAGAAGAAGACCTCTTCATCTATATGGAAAGACCTCTTCCTCTATAAAAGAAGACCTCTTCCTCTAGAGAAGAAGACCTCTTCCTCTAGAGAAGAAAACCTCTTCCTCTACAGAAGAAGATACCTCTTCCTATACAAAAGAAGAGACCTCTTCCTCTACAGAAAAAGAGACCTCTTCATCTACAAAAGAAAAGACCTCTTCTTATACAGAAGAGGAGACCTCTTCCTATACAGAAGAAGAGACCTCTTCATGTACAGAAGAAGAGAATTTTTCCTATAGAGTAGAAGGCCTCTTCTTCTAGAGAAGATGATCTCTTCCTCTAGAGAAGAAGACATTTTCCCTAGAGAAGAAGACCTCTTTCCCTAGAGAAAAAGACCTCTTCCTCTATAGAAGTTTCTACTTCTCTTTAGGTCCTCTATATTAGAATACCTCTTCGGATTTTCTTTAGATGAAAACCCTTTCATGTGTTCTGTAGTTAAAGAATCCCTTTATAGTAGACAACCTCTTCAGGTCTTCTATAGCAGGTTACCTCTTTTGTCTCTTCAGGATTCTATAGTAGGGGATGTCTTTTGATCCTCTTTAAAAGGAGACCTTTTAAGGTCCTCTATTGTAGAGAACATCTTGAGGGAGTTTCTTTTTAAATTTTAAAACATGTTTGCCCATATTTTCCCTCTGTCTGTCCACTTCTTAAAGTTTTTTCTCCATTTTTTCCTTTTCAACGCCGAACATCAATTTTCAGCTAACAGTAGCAACATGATAGTTGAACATGACACTAAACACAATGAACAACAGCAGCAGCTGTAGCTGTAACCCCATCAACAAAAGAAAGATAGACAAAAAAAAAGCAACTGAGGAGTATCTCTGAAAACAACCTTTTACAGATGCATTATTTTTCATGGCAAGGTGTGTGCGCGCCTAACTCTTGAAAGCAAATAAACGACGACAACGTTGCTCTAATGGAGGAAAAAAAAACAAAGAAAAAGCCAAGAAGACGCTGAAGAAAAATGAGTTGGAAATATGTGTGTTAACATCAATTAAAATCATAGTTGAAAGCAACGGCGGCTACTGCTTGGCAAGTAGTAGCAAAAAAGCTCATACTCCCCGCCCCCTTAGATTATTCATTCACCTGGCCTATGGTGGCTTGGGTGAGGTAGGTCTCCCCTCCATTGGGGAGGTCTTCTATTGTTTTCTTGAAACAAAAGAGTTGATTTTTTTATAACGAAATATTGAGTTTCGGGTTAATTCATTGTTTAATTAATAGTTAAAAGTAGACAAAAACGCGGAATCCATGCATGCGCTTCGTCATGGTAACGCTTTGTGCGGAGCATATCAAATATGATGCTGCCAAGGATATTGGAGTTATAATGAAGCAATGTTTGGAAGTTTTGAGAAGATGAAAAATAAAGGTCTTTAGAGAGAAAATGTAAAATGTCGATTACAGAGCTTCGGCAGATTTTTCTTTTAAACACCGAAAAGACTTCTCTATATGAAGAATCAGAATTCGTATAAGACATATGCCCACGAGGGTGAATCACCTCTGTGAAACACTATATAGAAGGGAAAAAGGTCAATTTGAACAGATGTCCTCGACTTAGTTCTTCGGGATGCAGTGACCGATAGGGTAGTGTCCTCTCTAAATTTCCATGTGATTTTTTGGGATCGGCATTATTTTCCCCGCTCGTGTCTAGGGTCCGGGATACAGGGGGCCTTTTTTAATATAAATTTATTTAATCGGATTCACAAAGGTCGTCTTTAATCGAAGACCTGACTAGAAGTTGTTCTCCATTAAAGATATGAATACCTTCTAAGCTATCCTGTCGAAGACCATAAGATCTTCTTCTATAGAAGCCCTTTTCTTTATCCTGCTATTACTAATCATTGTTTTTCTTTTGCAGATTATCATGGATATAAACTGTTCTCGGTATTGAATTTTTAGGAGCAACGGATTCTGATACTCCCTTTTTACTACCCAAGAAGGTAAGTGTTCCCCTTTCTCTTTTCACAAAAACACGCAACTGAAATAAGAATGAAGAACTGTTCCTAAATCCACCTACATCGCTATGATCGCCAAAACAGAACCAAGTCAGATTCTGGCATCAATGGCAAAGTGTCCCACAAACATGATTTCAACAAAAAAATATGTGTCCAAAATATCTTCCACAGTCTTTTTGTTACGTCAATTTTCCAAATGAAGCGGAAACAATGAATAAGGCCAGGCGACGACGACAACGACGTCGATTGACTGCCAACAGACAGAGAGATAGTGATTACAACCAAACGACAGACGAATCGAACCGTCAAACCGCCCTCAACAACAAACAAGCACGGGTCACTTGAGACCGAACAGCTTGAGGTAGGTTGTGATGCATCGCTTGCATCTCGGCCAAACGATCACAATGGGTGTTAGTTTCTACTCAGAGTTTGAGTTTTGTTTCTATTCGACATCCCTCCCAACACCGCTTTTCGTTATTGGGTTGTAATTCATTATCACATAACTGTTGCTGTTGTCCCTTGTGACGTGATTTTACCAAATTTGTCTTGGCTTTGGCTAATAATTCATTTCCAACAAAACGACAGCAACAGCAAACAATTCCAAATTCGTTGTAAACTGACCCATTTGTAGTTTGGGTACCTAAAACAATAGCAACAACAGTGGAAACAAGGGTGTTATACAATCAACATCCACCCACTGATGCCGCAAGGGAACCAACGCCACCACAACCAGGGTCACATTACAAAGGTGGTTAAGTGAAATGGAATCTCTTGGGGGAGGGTTGGAAATGGGGGAAGTACACAATGGAAAATGGGGGAAGGCCGAGATCGGCCATCTTATGCTATTCTATAGAATAAGAAGGCCGAGATCGGTCATCTTATGCTATTCTATAGAATAAGAAGGCCGAGATCGGCTATCTTATGCTATTCTATAGAATAAGAAGGCCGAGATCGGCCATCTTATGCTATTCTATAGAATAAAAAGGCCGATCTCGGCCGTCTTATGTTATTCTATAGAATAGAAGAAGGCCGATCGGCCGGTCTTATGCTATTCTATAGAATAAGAAGGCCGATCGGCCGGTCTTATGCTATTCTATAGAATAAGAAGGCCGATCGGCCGGTCTTATGCTATTCTATAGAATAAGAAGGCCGATCGGCCGGTCTTATGCTATTCTATAGAATAAGAAGGCCGATCTCGGCCGTCTTATGCTATTCTATAGAATAAGAAGGCCGATCTCGGCCGTCTTATGCTATTCTATAGAATAAGAAGGCCGATCTCGGCCGTCTTATGCTATTCTATAGAATAAGAAGGCCGATCTCGGCCGTCTTATGCTATTCTATAGAATAAGAAGGCCGATCTCGGCCGTCTTATGCTATTCTATAGAATAAGAAGGCCGATCTCGGCCGTCTTATGCTATTCTATAGAATAAGAAGGCCGATCTCGGCCGTCTTATGCTATTCTATAGAATAAGAAGGCCGATCTCGGCCGTCTTATGCTATTCTATAGAATAAGAAGGCCGATCTCGGCCGTCTTATGCTATTCTATAGAATAAGAAGGCCGATCTCAGCCATCTTATGCTATTCTATAGAATAAGAAGGCCGATCGTCGGCCATCTTATGCTATTCTATAGAATAAGAAGGCCGATCGTCGGCCGTCTTATGCTATTCTATAGAATAAGAAGGCCGATCGTCGGCCGTCTTATGCTATTCTATAGAATAAGAAGGCCGATCGTCGGCCGTCTTATGCTATTCTATAGAATAAGAAGGCCGATCGTCGACCGTCTTATGCTATTCTATAGAATAAGAAGGCCGATCGTCGGCCGTCTTATGCTATTCTATAGAATAAGAAGGCCGATCTCGGCAGTCTTATGCTATTCCATAGAATAAGAAGGCCGATCTCGGCCGTCTTATGCTATGCTATAGAATAAGAAGGCCGATCGGCCATCTTATGCTATGCTATAGAATAAGAAGGCCGATCGGTCGGTCTTATGCTATTCTATAGAATAAGAAGACCGATCGGTCGGTCTTATGCTATTCTATAGAATAAGAAGGCCAATCGGTCGGTCTTATGCTATTCTATAGAATAAGAAGGCCGATCGGCTGGTCTTATGCTATTCTATAGAATAAGAAGGCTGATCGGCCGTCTTATGATATTCTATAGAGACGACCTCCAGCTCGTCTATAGAGACGACCTCCAGCTCGTCTATAGAGACGACCTCCAGCTCGTCTATGGAGACGACCTCCGCTGCTCGTCTACGGAGACGACCTCCGCTGCTCGTCTATAGAGACGATCTGCAAGCTCGTCTATGGAGACGACCTCCGCTGCTCGTCTATAGAGACGATCTGCAAGCTCGTCTATAGAGACGACCTCAAGCTCTCGTCTATAGAGACGACCTCAGGCTCGTCTATAGAGACGGCTGGTATATAGAAACGACCTCCAGCTGGTCTCTAGAGACGACCTCCAGCTCGTCTATAGAGACGACCTCCAGCTCGTCTATAGGGACGACCTCCAGCTCGTCTATAGGGACGACCTCCAGCTCGTCTATAAAGACGACCTCCAGCTCGTCTATAGAGACGACCTCCAGCTCGTCTATAGAGACGACCTCAATACCGACCTCCAGCTGGTCTCTAGAGACGACCTCCAGCTCGTCTATAGAGACGACCTCCGGCTCGTCTATAGAGACGACCTCCGGCTCGTCTATAGAGACGACCTCCGGCTCGTCTATAGAGACGACCTCCGGCTCGTCTATAGAGACGACCTCAGGCTCGTCTATAGAGACGGCTGGTATATAGAAACGACCTCCAGCTGGTCTCTAGAGACGACCTCCAGCTCGTCTATAGAGACGACCTCCAGCTCGTCTATAGAGACGACCTCCAGCTCGTCTATAGAGACGACCTCCATACCGACCTCCAGCTGGTCTCTAGAGACGACCTCCAGCTCGTCTATAGAGGCGACCTCCAGCTCGTCTATAGAGGCGACCTCCAGACTCCAGAAAGTGTATTGAGATTCGTCTGAGAAGTCTTCATCCTCAGCTCTCCCTCCTTAGACCTTCCAGGGAGCCTCCCTGCAACTCCTCTATAGAGACTCTATTTCTTTATTTTTTCTGACCATTTGCCCACTGCATTCTCCAACCTACCTACCTATGATGCCCGCATGTGCAACATAGATATGCTGTTGTTATTGTTGTTGCATCGTGAACACAATGAAGCGAAGCCCAAAGCAACAACAACAAAAACTAACAATGCTTTGGGAAAAAAACTGGCAATCTTATCTCTGTTAAACTTCACATGAAATCAAATATCACAGTTCAAGTGCAGTTTTGTTGTCAAAGCAAAGATGTTGTGTGACAACAACAACAACAACGACCCATACAACAACAACAACTACGGCAACAATGCTAAGTAACTCTGTTTGGAGGAAAAACCAACAATGAACACCCTCAATTGGTTTTGGAACCACAAACAAAAATTATGCAAATTACCACAGCAACAAATTTGAAATCACAACTCACAGACAGATGCGGGAGCAGGGTGGCAAGGCAGCAACAACGAGACAAAAAACGCTGTCAGTAACGAGCGGGCAAAATGTTAAATAATTCATTTATTGCTGGTGAAGATTTGCTGATTTTGGTGTTTTTGGTTTTAGTTGTTGTTGCTGCTGTAGTTTCTAATGACATTTGAGGAATTGATTCGAATCGAATTCAATTCATTGTTCAATACCTGATTTTTTTTTTGCTAAATTGATTTTGTTGTTCTGATTCCGAAAAAATGATCAGCAGCCAATCTGACAGCTAAACAAACGATGCAAATGCAATTTCTGAATAACAACAATAATGAAAAGCTGAAAATTCAATCGCCTCCAATTTCCCTCAATTGAAAATCACAGCCCAGCCAAGCCAAGCCATCCACCCAATCCTCCACGAAAAACCACATCATATTGAACACCTCAATACGCTGAGGTGTCGATTTCATTGCGAGCGTAATACAAGTTGCAAATACACGTTACACGTTTTTGTTTCGGCTAGCTGTTGTTGTTGTTGCTATTTGTGTTTATAATTGTTGTTTCTGGGCACAGGTACATCATTGGTTACGAGTCTATAGTTTTAATATAGGTTATAGCCGGAGATGTTATATGTGCACTTGTTTTTATTGTCGTAATTACAGAATCAGGAATTTGCAAAGGGGTAAACCACAATTGAGGGGGACGGGGGCATTACAAGGTGCAATCGATCATAGGATGGGATAACGGAGAATTATTGTGCTCAGATAAAACAGAAGGCCTTTTCATAGAGAGGAGAAGAGTAAAAGGCCTTATTCCAGAAGAGCTGAGGCTCTTTACATAGAAGAGCAAGAATGTTGCTCTGAAAACAGCAGAGAAGGTTTTTCCTGAGGAGGCCAGAAGGTCTTCACTGTGGAGACCAGAAATTCTTCTTAGAGGAGACGGGAAGGTCTTCTTAGAGGAGACGGGAAGGTCTTCTTAGAGGAGACAGGAAGGTCTTCTTAGAGTACAGACGAAGGTCATCTTAGAGGAGACCAGAAGGTCTTCTTAGAGGTGACAAGAAGGTCTTCTTAGAGGATACAAGAAGGATTTCTTAGAGGACACTATAAGGTCTTCTTAGAGGAGACCACAAGATTTTACCAGAAGGTCTTCTCAGAGAAGAACAGAGGAGACCAGAAAGTCTTCTCGGAAGAGACTAGAAGGTCTTCTGAGAGAAGGCCTGAAGGACTTCTCAGAGGAGGCCTGAAGGTCTTCTCAGAGGATTCAGGAATCCAGTCCTTCTCCGATGATAAGGTCATAACCGTCGTCTTATAGAAGACATGAAGGTTTTCTCAGAGGAGACTATAAGGTCTTCTCAGAAAAAACCAAAATGTTTTCTCGGAGAAGACCAGAGGTCTTCTAAAAAAAGTGGTCTCGGAAGACACCAACATGTTTTCTTAGAGGAGACCAGAAGGTCATGTCTGAAGATACCAGAAGGTCTTTAGAGGAAAACAAAAGTTCTTCTTATAGTAGATCAGGAGGTCTCCTCATAGAAGATCTTAAGGTCTTTTCTCAGATCTCTGAAGTTTTTCTCCATAGAAGAGCCGGAGGTCTTCTCCGTAGAAGAGCCGGAGGTCTTCTCCATAGAAGAGCTGTGGAGGTCTTCTCCATAGAAGAGCTGTGGAGGTCTTCTCCATAGAAGAGCCGGAGCTGAAGGTCTTCTTGTCATAGAAGAGCTGAAGGTATTGTAGTCATAGAAGAGCTGAATGTCTTCTAGTCATAGAAGAGCTGAAGGTCTTCTAGTCATAGAAGAGCTGAAGGTCTTCTAGTCATAGAAGAGCCGGAGGTCTTCTCTCATAGAAGAGCTGTGCAGGTCTTCTAGTCATAGAAGAGACGAAGGTCTTCTAGTCATAGAAGAGCCGAAGGTCTTCTAGTCATAGAAGAGCCGAAGGTCTTCTAGTCATAGAAGAGCCGAAGGTCTTCTAGTCATAGAAGAGCTAAAGGTCTTCCAGTCATAGAAGAGCTGAAGGTCTTCCAGTCATAGAAGAGCTGAAGGTCTTCCAGTCATAGAAGAGCTGAAGTTCTTCCAGTCATAGAAGAGCTGAAGGTCTTCCAGTCATAGAAGAGCTGAAGGTCTTCCAGTCATAGAAGAGCTGAAGGTCTTCTAGTATTAGAAGAGCCGAAGGTCTTCTAGTCATAGAAGAGCCGAAGGTCTTCTAGTCATAGAAGAGCCGAAGGTCTTCTAGTCATAGAAGAGCCGAAGGTCTTCTAGTCATAGAAGAGCTAAAGGTCTTCCAGTCATAGAAGAGCTGAAGGTCTTCTAGTCATAGAAGAGCTGAAGGTCTTCTAGTCATAAAAGAGCTGAAGGTCTTCTAGTCATAAAAGAGCTGAAGGTCTTCTTAGAGAAGAGCAGAAGGTCTTCTCTCATAGAAGAGCTGTGCAGGTCTTCTCTCATAGAAGAGCTGTGCAGGTCTTCTCTCATAGAAAAGCTGTGCAGGTCTTCTCTCATAGAAGAGCTGTGCAGGTCTTCTCTCATAGAAGAGCTGAAGGTCTTCTCTCATAGAAGAGCTGAAGGTCTTCTCTCATAGAAGAGCTGAAGGTCTTCTCTCATAGAAGAGCAGAAGGTTTTCTCTCATAGAGGAGCTGTGGAGATCTTTTCATAGAAGAGCTGTGGAGGTCTTTTCATAAAAGAGCTGTGGAGGTCTTTTCATAGAAGAGCTGTGGAGGTCTTCTCATAGAAGAGCTGTGGAGGTCTTCTCACAAAAGAGCTGTGGAGGTCTTCTCACAGAAGAGCTGTGGACGTCTTCTCATAGAAGAGCTGTGGAGGTCTTCTCACAGAAGAGCTGTGGACGTCTTCTCATAGAAGAGCTGTGGAGGTCTTCTCATAGAAGAGCTGGAGGTCTTCTCAAAGAAAACTTCTCGCTCTTCTCAGAGTTAAATAGTCTTTTCTCTCATAAAATAATCTCAGATCTTCTGTTTCCATTTATCGGTTCATAACTTTTCTTATTCCACAAGCAAAATGAGATCGCAACATAATGAAATCTTGGTCGAGAATCATTTAATTTGATTTGAGCTGCAATAAAAATATATTTCTCATATACCTACGTTTTTAATTACGAACCTTCAAAATTGATTTATTTCATTTTGGGAGAAAAATAAGACCGAAAGGAATCTGCATTAGCTTTTGCGCCTTTCATAGCCAACAAAGGATTTAATTATCTATTAAAGCACGCTTTGTATTCTTGCATTGTTGGCGATCTCTTGGGGTGTTATGATTTTCACGCTAATCTTCTCGTTTTTGCTTTGATGAGTTCGCTCACTAGCTCGCTGAAAATGATTTTGAAGTTGAGGAAAACCATTAAATTTCTGCTGTTGTGTGGTACAAAAGTTTTGACAGGTTGCCAGCATTTAAATGCTGGCCAACACAGCATACGGGGCCACCATTATCGTAGCAATGCTAGAATAGCTAAATGAACAGATAGATCGGCCGTGGACTTATGAGGTGTGATCGTGCGGCACAGTGTTGCGAATGCTAAGATCAGGCGTGACAGATATTGGTTAAATGTGAGTTTTAATGATTATGTTTTTTTTCGAAGAGCAGATAGGTATCGTGGGATATTCGAAATTATTGATTTGGATATTCTACAAAATTGTCACGCAGTTGATGCAGATGTTTTCAACCCAAAACAGTTTAAATAATGGAAAATTTAAAAAATCCAAACAATTTTGTAGGAAAATGATGAAATGAAAATGAAAAAATAAAAAATCTATGATAATTGGATTGTTGGTCCTTGAAAAATACTCCTAAAAATCCCCGATCCTCGAACGTAAAATCCTTAAAAATCCATGTTTTGAAAAAAAAATACTTAAAAAAAATCGTAACAATTTTGTAGGAAAATAATGAAATGAAAATGAAATAATTTTAATAAAAAATCTATGATAATTGGATTTTTGGGTCCTTAGAAAATACTCCTAAAAATCTCAAATCCTCGAAAGTAATTTCCTTGTTTGAAAAAAAAAATCATTAAAAAACCACTTTTGAAAAAGAAATCCTTAAAAATCTACGTTTGAAAAAAAAAACCTTAAAAATCCACGTTAGAAAGAAATTCCTTAAAAATCAACGTTTATTTGTCTTTGAATCCTTAAAAACAATTTCCTCTGGATCCCTGAAAACAAATTCCTTAAATATCAACGACTATTTATCTTTGGATCCTTGGAAAAATATTCCTAAAAATTCCCTGATCCTCAAAAAAAACTTCTTAAAAATCCACTTTTATTTGCCTTAGGGTCCTCGAAAACAAAATCCTTAAAAATCCACGTTTGAACAAAAATCCTCAAAAATCCAGGTTTGAAAAAAATCCTTAAAAATCCGCGGTTATTGGTCTATGGATCCTTGAAAACAAATTCCTCAAAAATCCACGACTATTTGTCTTTGGATCCTTGGTCTGCTGATCCTTGGAAAATATTCCTAAAAAATCCCCAATCCTCGAAAAGAAACTTCTTAAAAATCCACTTTTATTTTTCTTAGGGTTCTCGAAAGCAAATTCCTTAAAAATCCACGTTTGAAAAAAATCTTTAAAAATCCACATTTAAAAACAATCCATAAAAATCTAGGTTTTTGGTCTGTGGGTCCTTGAAAACAAATTCCCTAAAACTCAAAGTTTATTTGCCTTTGAGTCCTTGAAAATATATTCCTTAAAAATGTACGTTTATTTATCTTTGGATCCTTGAAAACAATTTCCTTTGAATCCCTGAAAACACATTCCTTAAAAATCCATGACTATTTGTCTTTGGATCCTTGGTCTGTTGATCCTTGGAAAATATTCCTAAAAAATCCCCGATCCTCAAAAAAAAAAAACTTAAAAATCCACTTTTATTTGCCTTAGGGTCCTCGAAAACAAAATCCTTAAAAATCCACGTTTGAAAAAAAATCCTCAAAAATCCAGGTTTGAAAAAAAATCCTTAAAAACCCGCGGTTATTGGTCTATGGGTCCTTGAAAACAAATTCCCTAAAACTCCACGTTTATTTGTATTTGGTTCCTTGAAAACAAATTCCTTAAAAATCTACGTCTTTGGATCCTTAAAAACAATTTTCTTTGGATCCTTATATACTTGAAACCAAATTCATTAAAAATCCACGACTATTTGTCTTTGGATCCTTGGTCTGCTCATCCTTGGAGATTATTCCTAAAAAATCCCCTATCCTCGAAAACAAACTTCTTAAAAATCCACTTTTATTTGCCTTAGGGTTCTCGAAAACAAAATCCTTAAAAATCCACGTTTGAAAAAAAATCCTCAAAAATCCAGGTTAGAAAAAAAAATCCTTAAAAATCCTCGGTTATTGGTCTATGGGTCCTTGAAAACAAATTCCCTTAAACTCAACGTTTATTTGTCTTTGGGTCCTTAAAAATATATTCCTAATAAATTTACGTTAATGTATCCTTGCATCCTTGAAAACAATTTCCTTTGGATCCTTGAAAACAAATTCCTTAAAAATCTGCGATTATTTGTCTTTGGACCCCCAGTCTGTTGGTCCTTGAAAAATATTCATAAAAATCCCCGATCCTCGAAAAAAAAAACTCCTTAAAAATCCACTTTTACTTTTCTTAGGGTCCTCGAAAATAAATTCCTTAAAAATTCATTTTTATTTGTCTTAAGGTACTCAAAAAAAAAAATTCGTAAAAATCCACACTTGAAAAAAAATCCATAAAAATCCAGGTTTTTTGGTCTGTGGGTCCTTGAAAACAAATTCCCAAAACTCCAACTTTATTTGCCTATGGGTCCTTGAAAATATATTCCTTAAAAATTTACGTTTATTTATCTTTGGATCCTTGACAACAATTTCCTCTGGATCCTTGAAAACAGATTCCTTAAAAA
The DNA here is from genome assembly GCF_030504385.1 of Musca domestica. Taxonomy (NCBI): domain Eukaryota; kingdom Metazoa; phylum Arthropoda; class Insecta; order Diptera; family Muscidae; genus Musca; species Musca domestica. The sequence goes on along the minus strand of NW_026712272.1, from coordinate 11,671,678 downwards.
TCCACGATTATGTGTCTCTTGATTCTTGGCCTATTAGTCCTTAAAAATACTCTTTAACAATCCAGGTTTATTGGCCTTTCGGTCCTTGAAAAAATATTATTTAAAAATCCAGGTTGATTGGTCGGTTGGTCCTTAAAAAATATTCTTTAGAAATCCACGTTTATTTGTCTGTTGGTCCTTGAAAACAAATTCCTTAAAAATCAACGGATCCTCGAAGAGAGGAAAATCCACCTTTATTTCTTTTTATGCCCTTGAAAACAAATTCCTTAAAAATACACGTCGATCCTTGTAGATCCTCGAAAAAATCAACGTTTGTTTGTCCGTTGGTCCTTGAAAAAATATTCCTTAAAATCGCGGATCCTTGTGGGCCCTTAAAAACAAATTCCTTAAAAATCCAACTTTATTGGTCCCTGGGTGCTTGAATTGATCTGTGAGTACTTGAAGATAATGATCTTGGTAAATCTTGGAGAAGACTAAATTGTCTTCTATAGGAGAATAAGACCAACTGGTATCTTCTATAGGAGAAGAAGTCCAAACTGGTTCCTTCTATAGAAAAAGAACCCCAAACTGGTCTCTTCTATAGAAGAAGAAGACCAAACTGGTCTCTTCTATAGAAGAAGAAGACCAAACTGGTCTCTTCTATAGGAGAAGAAGATCAACTGGTCTCTTCTATAGGAGAAGAAGACCAAACTGGTCTCTCCTATAGGAGAAGAAGACCTTCTATAGGAGAAGAAGACCAACTGGTCTCTTCTATAAGAAGAAGACCAACTGGTCTCTTCTATAAGAAGAAGACCAAACTGGTCTCTTCTATAGAAGAAGAAGACCAACAGGTCTCTTTTATAGGAGAAGAATACCAACTGGTCTCTTCGATAGGAGATGAAGTCGAACTGGTCTTCTATAGGAGAAGAAGGTCTTCTATAGGAGAAGAAGGTCTTCTATAGGAGAAGACAAAACAATTCCTTTGAGATACTTCCCTTGGCAAAACTCCGATTTTCAACCAAGTTTCAGAATACTGTGCCACACATCACCAACATCTGCGGCGATCCATGGCATCCATCATCACACATCATCAGCACCATCAAACGATGATATCCCTGCCGACAGCCATTACCATTGTCTAGTTTCTTTAATCCTTGGCATTTAAATATCATCTCCACAGAAGAGGCTGCAAAATGTCCATTTCTTTTGTTCGATTCCATTCGCACTTCCACACGCCGGAGTCACATTCAATTTTACTGCCATGCCATAATCATTTAAGCCACTCAACACAATGGCCAATAATTAAATCTAAACGTGGTCATTCTTCATTCGCTTCAATTGCCATAAAGCAAATCGAGAACAGCAACAACAACCACAACACAAAATTGGCCATAAAATACACTTTTACAGCAGGGCGTGTTCTTTGTCTGTTAAGAATGAAATGAAATTCTGACTGAAGTTTTAAAAGATTTCCTAAAAAAAGAGAAAAGAAAAAATCTCAGCTCTGCACCACCCAAAATCGCTTGGTGGCTAAATTTAAATGTCCTCCCTGCCAGTGGTGGCTGGTGGTAGATTGAAGGTCGGAGGCTAGAGTTTCTATCCATTTGTATAACCGTTCTGCTTTGGCATTCTTTCTGTGTTGACTGACTGACACTTGATTGACAAAAGTGTTAAAACCCGGCGAAATAGCCATGGCAACACCTCTCTCTCACTCTAAAGTGCTGTGGCCTATTTGATTCGATATAAAATAATAAACGTTTCATTTCATTTTTCTTCAAAGCCAAAGAATTTATAGAATGGCTAGTTTGCAGATAACCAAATGGCAACTCCACGAAGGCCAATGGCAGTCGATATGACGGCCATGGTAAATTTTGCAATTTATGATTAATCTTTTTGGTATTTTTTCGCAAAGGGTGAAGCCATAAAACCGTGCCCTTTTATGATGGTTGGTTGGCTGGTTCGAAAGCTAGATCTATTGAAGTAGAGTTTAATTAAATTGAAATATTTTCAAAACGAAACTTGGCAGTGATTTTTTGCGTAAGAAAAAATTATGCTCTGCAGAAGAATACCTTAGGGAATCGATGAAAGAGACAAAATGGTTCTCCAATCAAGAAGACCAACTGGTCTTCTATGGAAGAAGAATACGAAATGGTCTTCTATGGGAGAAAAAGACCAAATGGTTCTCCATGGGAGAAAAAGACCAAATGGTCTTCTGAAGAAGAAAATGGTCTTCTATGGAAGAAAAAGGCCCAAATCGTCTTCAATGGAAGACTACCAAATGGTCTTCTATGAAAAAAGACCAGCAACTGGCCTTCTGGTCTTCTATAGGAGAAGACCTTCTGGTCTTCTATAGGAGAAGACCTTCTGGTCTTCTATAGGAGAAGACCTTCTGGTCTTCTATATTAGAAGACCTTCTGGTCTTCTATAAGAGAACCCCTTCTGATCTTGTAAAGGAGAAGGCCTTCAGAAGAAGACCTTCAGGTCATCTGCAGGAGACGATATTCTGGTCTTTTATTGGACAATACCTTCTGGTTTTCTATAGGAGAAGACCTTCTTGTCTTCGATAGGAGAAGACCTTCTGGTTTTCTATAGGAGAAGATCTTCTGGTCTTCTATGGGAGAAGAACTTCTGGTCTTCTATGGGAAAATACCTTCTGGTCTTCTATAGGAGAAGGCCTTCTGGAGAAGAAGGTCTACAGGAGAAGACCTTCTGCTCATCTACAGGTCTTCTATAGGAGAAGACCAACTGGTCTTCTACAGGCGAAGACCAAATGGTCTTCTATGGAAGAAGACCTTCTGGTCTTCTATAGATGAAGACCTTCTGGTCTTCTATAGATGAAGACCAACTGATCTTCTATAGATGAAGACTAACTGGTCTTCTATAGAGGAAGACCAACTGGTCTTCTATAGAGGAGGATCAACTGGTCTTCTGTGGAAGAAGACCTTCTTGTCTTCTGTGGAAGAAGACCTTCTTGTCTTCTGTGGAAGAAGACCTTCTTGTCTTCTGTGGAAGAAGACCTTCTTGTCTTCTGTGGAAGAAGACCTTCTGGTCTTCTGTGGAAGAAGTCCTTCTGGTCTTCTATGGAAGAAGTCCTTCTGGTCTTCTATGGAAGAAGTCCTTCTGGTCTTCTATGGAAGAAGACCTTCTGGTCTTCTATGGAAGAAGACCTTCTGGTCTTCTGTGGAAGAAGTCCTTCTGATCTTCTATGGAAGAAGACCTTCTGGTCTTCTATGGAAGAAGACCTTCTGGTCTTCTATGGAAGAAGACCTTCTGGTCTTCTATGGAAGAAGACCTTCTGGTCTTCTGTGGAAGAAGACCTCCAGGTCTTCTAGGGCAGAAGACCTCCAGGTCTTCTAGGGCAGAAGACCTCCAGGTCTTCTAGGGCAGAAGACCTCCAGGTCTTCTAGGATAGAAGACCTCCAGGTCTTCTAGGACAGAAGACCTCCAGGTCTTCTAGGACAGAAGACCTCCAGGTCTTCTAGGACAGAAGACCTCCAGGTCTTCTAGGACAGAAGACCTTCAGGTCTTCTAGGACAGAAAACCTTCAGGTCTTCTAGGGCAGAAGACCTCAAGGTTTTTTATGGCAGAAGACCTCCAGGTCTTCTAGGGCAGAAGACCTGCAGGTCTTCTAGGGCAAGAAGACCTCCAGGTCTTTTCGAGCAGAAGACCTCCAGGTGTTCTATGGGAGAAGACTTCCAGGTGTTCTATGGGAGAAGACCAACTGGTTCTCTATGGGAGAAGACTTTTGGTTTTCTATACTAGAAAACCTCCTGATCTTCTATGGCAAAAAACCTTCTGGTCATCTATGGTTGAAGACCACATGGTTTTTTTTTTCTCTAGAAGTCCTTCTGATCTTCTATGGAAGAAGACCACCAACTAGTCGTCAACATAAGTGGCTTCTGAAACCAGGTTCTCCACAGCAGTGGCCTACAGCTGTCGTCTCTAAGACTAGCAACCGGACACAAGCGGCCTCTGAGGCTTGCTAGTCTATATCAGTGATCTCTGAGGCCAGCTAGCCTATAGCAGTGGCCTGTATAGTTAGCTACTTTACGGCTACTCCTACAGTAATGACCTCTGAGGACATATAATTTATAGCAGCTAGACTACAGCAGTGGCTTCTGAGTAGAAGACCAACTTGTCTTCTACAGAAGTAGACCAACTATGTTTCTAGGGAAGAATACCATAGCGTCATCTGTGTTTTCTTTGAACGATCTTCTAGTGTCTTGCCGAGAGAATTTGTTTATTTTTTTTTAAAGAATAAATAAAAAACCGACAAATGAGAGAATATCATCCCAGTTCACGCTCATATCTTAGCTGACTATCAAACTACTTATGGCCATGCTTAAATGAAAATGACCCTCATCTTTCGATGATGATGACGATGATCACGATCTTTATGATGTGGAAACGATGAGACATAGCCACTGTTGCTCAACCTAAACTAGAACTGATGAAAGAGCATGATGTGGTCATAATGATGGTGTGGAGATCTGTTGCAGGTCTGTCTGGTAGTCTGCTGGGTATTGCATTGCATTAGGGCTTCTAAATGTCTGTTGGCACCTTGGTTTTCTTTCGTGTTTTTCTGTCTCCACTTCAAGGGTTTTCCATTTCGAGCTGTTCTTTTGTTATTAGCTACATCACCTAGATAGCTAGGTATCTATCTGGGCTAGAAGTTTGTCTGCCTGCCACCTTTTAAATATGCGTGAAAATCATTTGTTGTCGTTGAAAGAACTGTGTAATAATTTTTCATATTATCTTAACACGTTTCAAGAACTATGTGTAACCTTAAAAGCTTAATCGCCAGCGTGACAAATATTTTGTGTCTTTAGCACCCTAGAGGGAAGTCATCGGGGCAACATAATTTTAAAATTACTCAAGTGAAGTAGACAAATGATAAATTATGTTCGAAGTTTATTTTTATAACAAATCGTATTATTCAACTGGGAAATTAAAAAAAATTAGGGTATATGTGAGGAGATGCGGTTGGTATGAATGAGGATGGCATATTTTGGTTATCATCCCGTTCAAAACTCCAAGGAAAATTAGCTCAATTATAAACGAAGTCTCTTCGAAGGAAGACATGAACGTTTATAGTTATCATGGTAGTGGTTCGGAGGTAACTAATCTACTACAGAGTCCTCTGGGGCCAGTTAGCAAAGACTATAAAGATTGGGCAAGATTCATATGGCCATTTAATTTTTCTATCAGGTAATTGATTGCCGATGACATAACAAAAATGCATTAGAAATATTACAGAAATATGTTATTCCGAAATCGCCAAAAAATTATTGAAGCCCGCAATGAAAAACATCGGAAATTATAGATTTAGACTCAAAAATCTACTACTGCACTTTTCTGGCACACTGAATCGATAAAAATTAGCGAAAACCCTATAAAAGCGTTAGGTTTATCACATGAGATATTTTCCACCTCTGTTAGCATAAAATTGCCTCTAAGGCCAGCTAGTAGGCCAGTACTTGCGTGGTAGTGACCTCTGTGGTCAGGTAGCCTACAGAAGAAGCCTCTACGACCAGAATAAATGCCTCTAAGACCAACTACTCTAGACCACTGGCCTCTGAGGCCATCTAGCCCACAGTCTACTCTGCAGCAGTGACATTTTAGTCCAGCTATCCACAGATGTGGCCTATGATTGTGGCTACTCTACAGCCGTGGCCCTTGAGGCCAGATACGCTACAACAATGGCATGTAGCCATCCACAACAGTGTCCACCGTATTCAGCTAATCCTCAGCTCATCTTTCTCTGTGACCAAATAGCCTACATTTATGGTCTTTAAGATAAGGTACTCTACAGCAGCGACCTGTGAAGCCAGCTAGCCTACAGAAGTATGTTCTAATACCAGCTAGACTATAGCAGCGACTTCTGAGACCATATATCCTTTAGCAGTCGCATCTAAGACCACCTTTTTTACAGCAGCGACCTCTTAGGCCAGCTAGCCGAAGTTGTGGCCTCTGAGTATGCAGTAGTGACCTCTGTCGCCAGCTAGTGCACATATGTGTTCTCTGTGGCCATCTGGCATACAGCAGTGACCTTTAACGGCAGCTTATCTACAGCAGTGGCCTCTGAGGCCAGCTAGCTTACAGAAGAGGGTTCTGAAACCAGCTAGTCGATAGTAGTGATAACTGAGGCTATCTAGCCTATAGCAGTGATAACTGAGGCCATCTAGCCTATATCAACAACCTCTGAGGGCTGATTGTCGACAGCTAGCTTACATAAGAGGGTTCTGAGGCCAGCTAACCTATAGCAGTGGTATCTGAGGCCACCTAACCTATTACAGCGACCCCAGAGGTCTGCTTTTCAACAGGTCAGCTAGCCTAGGGCAACTACCTCTGAGCCAAGCTAGCCCATAGCAGTGACCTCTAAGGCTCACTGGCCTAAAGCAATAGGCTTTATAGCCAGCTTCTTTTCAACAGCGACCTCTAAGGCTAGCTAGCCTACAGAAGGAGATTCTGATGCCAGTTAGCTTATAAAAGTGATCGTTGAGGCCAGTTAGCGTAGGGCAACAACCTCTGAGCCAAGCTACCCCATTGCAGTGGCCTCTAAGGCAACGACCTTTGATCCAAGCTGGCCCAAAACAGTGACCTCTAAGGCCCACTGGCCTAAAGCAGTAGGTTCTATAGCCAGCTTCTTTTCAGCAGCGACCTCTAAGGCTAGCTAGCCTACAAAAAAGATTCTGATGCCAGTTAGCATATAACAGCGACCTCTGAGGTCAGCTAGCCTCAGGCAACGACCTCTGAGCCAAGCTGTCCCATTGCAGTGACCTCTAATGTCACTGGCCTATATCAGTAGGCTCTATAGCCTGCTTCTTTTCAGCAGCGACCTCTAAGGTCAGCTAGCCGACAGAAGTGGTCTCTAAGTCCAGCTACCCTACAGCAGTGTCTAGTGAGGCTAGCTATCCTATATCTGTCATCTCTGAGGCCATCTGACACATAGCAGTGGTCTATATGGCCCACTAGCCTTTAGCAGCATCCTCTGAGGCAATCTACTCAACACAGTGAACTCTGTGGCCACCTTGTCTTCAGTAGTGACGCTTTTGGTCAGCTCTCATAATCCAATGGTCTCTATGGCCAGCTAGCTCACAGTAGTGGCTACTGTGACAAGCTACCATATAGCACAACCTCCGCCAGCCAGGCAGAGATCAGGTATTCTACAATAGTGGTCTCCGAGACTAGTTTTTGTACAGATGTAGTCTTTAAGGCTTGCTAACTTACGGCAGTGACCTTGTGGGCTGCTACTCTACAACAGAGGTCTCTGAAGACAGTTACTCTACAGTAAATGTTTTTGATGCCAGCTAAGCCAGCGGTGGTATTTGATTCCAGTTACTCCTCAGTACTCTCTGAGGCTGGCTACTCTAGCAGTGGCTTCTGTGGTCACCTAGACTACAGCTTACTCTACAACAGTGATATCATAGTTCAGCTAGCGTACGAAAGTGGCATCTGTGACAAGGTAGCCTACATCAGTGACCTCTGTGGCCCGCTAGCCTATGAGAACTACCTCTAGAGGCAGCTAGTCTGCAGCAGTGGCCTTTCTGGCCAGATTCTCCATAGCAGTGCCCTCTTTGACAATCTCCACTTTGATAACTCTATCTAGGGCCTCCTTTTTTTTCTTCAACGACCTTGCCAAATTAGTTGTTTTATTTTGTTTTTTTCTTATCTATGATAGATAGGAACCTCGTCTCCTCTTACCACTATCTCAGATAAAAATATTTGTTTTTTATTTATTATTACAGCATAGATAACTAAAGCTCATGAACTTTTCAAGTACACAATTTAGTATTGTTGTAATTGTGATGTAAGAAGCTCGTCAGTGTAGCTTCCGCGGTGGTAATTAAGATTGATTTCATTTTGATGGGGATTTTTTTTTATTACAACTACGTTTTAGTTAAAGGATCGTTCATATTTGAAAGCAGATGGCTTTCGCAATATAATGACCTATGTTTTCGTGTGATTTTCAAGACAATTGTTATGTTTATTTATTTTTGTAATAAGACCTTTCATACCCAAATAACAAATTGATAAGATCTTTGTGGCCTTATCATAATTTGTTCAGATAACAAAGCAAAAAAAAAAAAAAAAAAAAACAATAATGGTAATGCTTCCCCCAAAATTTAAAAAATAATGCCAAGACAGAGACAATAATTTGTAATGCTCTTAAAACGGTCTATTGTCTTTAAGGGACCCAAAGATCGACTCTTGTTTCGTCTACATTCCATAGGAGACATAAAGGTATTCCATAGGAGACCTGAAGGTCTTCTATTGTCCATAGGGGGCCTGAAGGTCTTCTATTGTCCATAGGAGACCTGCAGGTCTTCTATTGTCTATAGCAGACCTGAAGGTCTTCTATTGTCTATAGCAGACCTGAAGGTCTTCTATTATCCATGGGAGACCTGAAGGCCTTCTATTGTCCATAGGAGACCTGAAGGTCTTCTATTGTCCATAGGAGACCTGAAGGTCTTCTATTTTCTATAGCAAACCTGAAGGTCTTCTATTGTCCATAGGAGACCTGAACGTCATCTATTGCTAATACGAGACCTAAAGGTCTTCTATTGCCCATAGGGGGCCTGAAGGTCTTCTTCTGGCCATAGGGGACCTAAAGGCCTTCTTTGGGCCATAGGGGCTTTTTTAACCATAGTGGACCTGAATGCCTTCTTTTGGTCAAAGTTTTCTTCTGTTTCTCCCCTTCCCGGAGATTTTTCTACTTTTGCAATATTGAAATAATTTTTTTGAATAGTATTGTTGGCTCTTGGTTTGAAGTATCTCCTTATCTTATTAAGAAACAATTTTATTTCTGTTTTGTTTTTTGTTCAAGTGAATGATTTCGCAAAAATCAAAACGTGACTAATTTCTCTACATTTAGCCATTTTCAGTTATTTCAAGAATGCATTCAAATAAATATTTGTTCTAATTCAAGTGGCGGTTTATGACGTTAAATGACAAGCTGCTATCTTTAGAATTTTGAAAGAGGGGAAAATCTTTGATAAAAATTTAATCAAATACAAAATTTTTAAGATATACTAGTTTTAATGGAAATCTAGTCTCAATCAAGCCTTATTATATTGAAAATTTTAAGAAATCTTCAAAAGTTGAACTTTGACATTCAATTCCTTAACAGCCAACTTTGGAAATAAATATGAAATAAAATTTGTTGTGAAATTAAAGTTAGAACCAGTAGGGAAAGGTCAAAAGTCGGGTGGGGCAAACTATATCATACCATACACCGCCAAGCGTATTTAGAAGAGCTCCCATGTGAAATAGACCATACCAACTATGAACCTTATTCAAAAGCGTATCATGGTTTCAGAATAGTCACAATTTGGGAACTATATCCAACTCTGAATCCGTTTTCAACAAATTATACGGAAGCTTTTGTACCTCTAGTACCAAATAACATTGCATGATATGACTTCGATAAGAATTATATTAAAAAATATTTATTGGAGCAATAGGTCCGGTCCGGATTTTCACCAAATGGAAAAATTCGGTTTAAAATGAAAAATCTATCCAATTTGGGATGATATTACATATATGGTGGACAATTACCGTAAAATCGGTTAAAGCTGTATATCGAAGATATATAAAAATCTGAACCAATCTTGATAAAATTTGGCAGAGGTATTTTCGAGCTGTATCTGATGTCCGGAGTGCATATTACGCATGTGAGCTACTTAAAACCCCAAATTGGATGAAACATATATATGCGAGCTATAGCTATATCTGAACCGATTTTCAACAACAACAAACGCCATAATTTTTATATTTCTTTGAAATTTTATTGAATGAAAGCAAAAAAAAAAATATCGGAAATAGCATCAAATTTTAGAATAAGTTTAGATTTGTTCGAATTGGTCACCTTTGGCACGAATTATGGCCTTCCAACGGCCAACGAAACCGTCGCACGCTGCCCGAATGTTGCTCTGCGGTATTTGGGCCCTTTCCTGGCGAAGCGCTTGCTTGAGGTGATCGACACTTTGGTATTTTTTAGTGACAACCTTGCTTTCCGAAATACTCCAGACACAATAGTCCAACGGATTGGTATCCGGAGATTTTGATGGCCATTGTGCGCTGTATAAAAATTGAAGAACATCATTTTGCAACCATTTTTGGCCAAATCAAAATTTAGAATAAGTTTTGATTTTTTTCGAATTGGTCACCTTTGGCACGAATTATGGCCTTCAAACGGCCAATGAAACCGTCACATGCTACCCTAATGTTGCTCTGCGATGTTTTGACACATTCCCGGCGAAGCGCTTGCTTGAGGTGATCGACACTTTGGTATTTTTTAGTGCCAACCTTGCTTTTCAAAACACTATAGTCCAACGTGTTGGTATCCGGAGATTTTGGTGGCCATTGTGCGCTGAAAATAAAGGGAAGAACGTCATTTTATAACCATTCTTGGCCTTAATACACCCTCCAGAAAATTTTCGCGATAATATTCGGCATTTATTCTGATACCACGGTCAATTAATACGAGCGGAGAGCGACCATCGGCTGTTATGGCTACGACCATAACCATAACCATCACCATAGCTGGCGCTGGAGTTCTGGTGGCCAACCGAAGGTGCATATTTTTAGCTGACCTCTTTGGCAAGTAATCAGGATCATTTTGTTTGTTTACAAACTGCTGGACAACGAATGTTTTCTCATCGGAGAAACCCAAATTCGGCAGTTCACCACTTTCGGCCAAGCGAAGCAACTCTTTAGCTCTTTTGAGCCTATTTTCTTTCAGTTGCGGTGAAAGTTCTTGCACTTTTTGGAATTTCAATGGCTTTACGCCGAGCTTATTTTTTAATATACGCCGAATGAAATATTGCGTTATGTTCAACTCACGAGCCATTTTTCGGACACTGCGACGCTGGTCGTGATCAAGTCGCTTCTTTACTTTTCGAACTATTTCTGCTGATGTTGCTGTTTCCCAGCACCGTTCACTTCCTTGACGTCCGGCTACGCTACCAGTATCACGGTAATGAACGATGGTACGAGACACAAAAAATGTATTCACATTTAAATGCTAGAGTACTCTATCGATAGCCACTTGTGGTTTTCCAGCCAAATATAAAGAAATCACACTATCACGCTTGAATTCCATCCCGAATAGCTATTTTTCTGCAGTATTCTCACCAAAATGCTTTTGTACGCTTGTAAACAATATAATCAGCTGTCACTGGAATAATTTTAACAGCTGTCGGACGAGTGGTTTAGAAATGACAGCAGCCTGAATTTGGTTGCAGTTTTTTCATCTCATCCTGTATAGTAGATCCTTAAAAGGTCATTAATCTATAGAAGTCATCAGGAAGGACTTATGTCTAGAGGGGCCCCTGGAAGTCATTCTATCTGTAAATGACCTTTAAAAAAGTTATAGATTAAAAAACCTCATATTTGACTATTATGTGTTTACATTTATAATAATTATTTTCCCCTCACTTCTTTCCCAATAAGCACCCCCTTCCCCATGTGTTTCAATATCCAAAAAATCTGTGATATGTTTATCGAAATAAAAACAACAACAAACAAATCAAAATGTGTAACAACAAACATCACACATTTTTCTATTGTTTTGGGGGTAACAACAATTTCCCCCAAAACCGTAAAAAAAATAACAGAAAACTCAAGAAAAAGAAAACTACAAAAGCCGGCATGAATACAACACAGCACCGATCGCCAGTGCATTCATTGCTTATTGTTTGTTTTTGTTTTCGTTGTTGGTTTTTCTCAAAAAACAAAAGAAGAAAACTATTGAATTTGGGGCACCACTTTTCATTTCTCCTTGAAAGTGAACTCTGAAAAATGCCGGTAGTTGTCGTCGGCGGCGGTGGTGGTGGTGGTATTGCGAGCAGCTTCTCACCGGCTGCGCCATTAAGTGGTGCTAGAATTAACACCAGACAGAAACATTTCTTTTCATTTCTAATAATAAAACCAAACATAAATAATTAAATTAGCATCCGAAAGAGAGAAAGAGAGAGGCACGAGAGAGATGGAGGAGTGGTGGCAATTTCATGCTTCGGTAAGGTGTAAAGTGGGAGCTATTCAGATTTTCCGTTTTTTGTGTGAGGTTGCAATTGAAATCATAAAAAGTTATTAAAAAATGTGGTTATTAGAACCCATAAAATTAAGAAATTTTTATAGTAATGGGTGAGGTAGTGATTCACGGGATTCAGAGAGAAGATGGAAGACCCCTTCAAGATATATCGAAGGGCTTTCTATGCCAAAAAGACCTTCTCAAGGTCTATCTAGGGACTTTTATGGCAATAAGACTTTCCAAAGGTCTTCGATGGCGAGAAGACCTTCTCAAGATATATTTAAGACCCCCCAATAAATGAAAGATCTTTTTAAGACCTTGTGTGACTAGAATACCCTCAAAAGGCCTATCCACGCTCAAGGTCGTCTATTACTAAAAAACCCTTTCGGCTCTATTTATGGCTAGTTGCAGATATTAAAATATTTCCAAATATATCGTAAGGAGGATGAAGCCATAAAGCAGGTAAGATATTCTTGAGGCCTTCTTTCTCCTTGCTATATATTTGGATATCTTCAATGGTTCCTATCCTATCCTTGAGAAAAATCCTCAAACGAAGGAAAATCTTTCTTTGGCTGAAGTAATCTTCTCATGAATTTATATGAGTTGAACCCTCCCTGGCAACACCTTTTTTTGGGACAGAAAACTCCATAAAAGTTCTTTTTTCCCAGCAAGATCTCCTGTAGGTAGAGGATATCCTTCCTCAAGTCTTCTATGACTAGAGGAACTTCTACATCTTCAACTTTCTGAATATCGTCAAGACTTCTTTAAGTCTTCTATGACTGGAAAACCTTCTACATCTTCTAACTTCTGAAGGTCTTCTATGACCAGAAGGTCACTTCAAGTCCAAATTTGGGGTCTTCTTGCCAGAAAGATCTTTTAGTCTTTGAAAATCGTTCTTTGGCAAGCATAACATTTCAAAGTATTGAATGGGTAAAAGACACTTTCAAGACCATTTATGGCCAAAGGACCCCATTTAGGCCTTTTTATACCATCCACCATAGTATGGAGGGTATATTAAGTTTGTCATTCCGTTTGTTATACCTCGAAATATACATTTTAGACCCCAAAAAGTATATATATTCTTGATCAGCATACAATTCTATGGCAGTCCGTCCGTCCGTACGCCTGTCTGTCCGTCGTCAGTCTGTGGAAATCGCTCTACCTTCCGAAAAAATTGAAGTAGGTTGATAAAATTTCACTCAAGTGTGTGTTCCCTCTCCAGGTATTGCATATCTTTAATGGTTGATAACATTTTACTCAAATGTATGTTTGGTCTGCAGGACTTTTTCTATTCAAAATGGGCTATATAGGTCCACGTTTAGGTATAGCCCCCATAAAACGGTACCTCCCTATATTCAGTATTTTGATATTTTTGGCGATATTCTTCACCGGAATTGTTTCAAATTTCGTTATGATAGTTCTTAATGGGTACTACAGCCTTTAACAGAAAATTGTCTGTGCAGGTCCACGTCTTCGTACAATCCCCATTTAACGGCACCTCCCAATATTTGATATTTTGATGATTCAAGCGACTTTATTCACCGGAATTGTTTCAAATTTAGTATTTGAAGTTCGTAATGGATACTACAGCCTAAGACAGAAAATTGTCCGTGCAGGTCCACGTCTTCGTATATCCCCCATATAAGGGTACCTCCCGATATTCGGTATTTTGATGATTTTAGCGACATTATTCACCGGAATTGTTTCAAATTTAATATTTGAAGTTCGCAATAAATACTACGGCTTGTGACAGAAAATTGATTATGCAGGTCCAGGCCTTCGTACAGCCCTTAAATATCGATACCTCCCGATATTCGGTATTTTGATGATTTTCACCGGAATTGTTTCAAATTTGGTATTTGAAGTTCGTAATGGATACTACAGCCTATGACAGAAAATTGTCCGTGCAAGTCCTCGTTTTGGTCGTGGACCAAATATAATGGTGCATCCCGATAGCCGGTATTTTGATGATTTTAGCGACATTATTCACCAGAATTGATTCAAATTTGGTATTTGATGTTCGTAATGGATACTACAGCCTATGGCAGAAAATTGTCTGTGTAGGTCCACGTCTTCGTATAACCCCCATATAACGGTACCCCCGATATTTGGTATTTTGATGATTTTAGCTACTTTATATACCGATTTTTTTCAAGTTCCGCATTTCAATATTCAATATTCTAAACTCTTCCAAAAATCTTCAATGTATAACATTTCTTAAAAGTTCACAGCAAATATTTTATCCATGAAATACTTATGAACACACTTCCATCGACTACCCATTTAAATATAAATTATTACCAAAATCTCTCACTAAACAATTATGAAAACAACAATTTCTTCCTATTCATGAGTAAACCCGTAGTAATCTGCCGGAGAAAGGGAACGTGGCTAAGACAACTATTTGCGTCGTCAATAAATAAGGTTTAACACAAAACAACTGTGTCAACAAAACAAAAATGCATTCAGTGAATGGGGGGAATATCGCCCTCATCTTCGGCACACTCACACACCTCTCACTCCCACTTTTGGCTCTCCACTATTACACCGCCTCCGTCAGTCAGTCAGTCAGGCATCGTCGTCTGTCCCAGAAATAAAACACCTGAAAATCGTAAACATGTCAATACCAACCAACGAATTGAAAAATATCTGGTAAAGGTCATTTACAAAACTTTGTTGTTGCTGTTGTTGTTGTTATTGTTGTCTTTCTCTATTGTTTAACAAGTTAATTTACACAAACAAGAACAAAAGACATATTATGAATTATTACAAAAGGAAATTGTAGGGTGTGAAAATTTTGGAAAAATTATGAGATATGGGCCACTGGATTGGGGGAGAATTCCTATAGGGGAATTTTGGAAATTCCGAAAATGTTGGATTTTTTAAACATTTAATTTTAAACTTAATGCACTTAACATATGTGATAACAATCTAAATTAATGACTTAAAGATTCATCAGCGTCCAGACGAAACGGCTGAAGCTAGAACCTTGAAATTTTAAGTGAGGGTCATTCTTGTTTCGAAAGGGTCAGATAAGGTTGGGTTTTTGGAAATTCGTACTAGAACGGTACGAAAACTATTAAAAGGTACTTAATATGGTACCCTTTGTATTTGAGGAAGCTGTAGAGCTTAAATTTGGAGTGACGGTCACTGATGGAGTGTATGATATACGTACCGAAGCGTTTATGGAAATTCGCACTATACAGGATGAGATAAAAAATAACAACGCCTTGTTTTTTACATTTTTTCAATTTTATTGAATGAAAGCAAAAAATGTCGGATAAAATTTTAGAATAAGTTTAGATTTGTTCGAATTGATCAACTTTTGCACGAATTATGGCCTTCAAACGGTCAATGACATCGTCACACGCTGTCCGAAAGTTGCTCTGCGGTATTTTGGCCCATTCCCGGCGAAGCGCTTGCTTGAGGTGATCGACACTTTGGTATTTTTTAGTGCCAACCTTGCTTTCCAAAATACTCCAGACACAATGGTCCAAAGGAATGATATTTTGGAGATTTTGGTGGCCATTGTGCCCTGGAAATGAAGCGAGGAACCTCATTTTGGAACCATTCTTGGGTGGCGCATGCTGAGTGCGATGGTGCTACAGTCCTGTTGGAATGTCCGGGGTCTGTGGCCAAAATGTTTGCGTGCCCATGGCTTTAATACACCCTTCAGAATATTTTCGCGATAATATTCGGCATTTATTTTGATGCCACGGTCGATTAATACAAGCGGAGAGCAACCATCGACTGTTATGACGGCCCACACAATGGCCGGCGCTTGAGTTCTGGTGGCCAACCGAAGGTGCACATTTTCAGCTGACCTCTTTGGCAAGTAAACACGAGCACTTTGTTTCTTTACAAACTGCTGGACAACGAATGTTTCCACATCGGAGAAATCACCACTTTCGGCCAAGCGAAGCAGTAGCAACTCTTCAGCTCTTTTGAGTCTATTTTTTTTCTGTTGCGATGTAAGTTCTTGTACTTTTTGGAATTTCAATGGCTTTACCCTGAGCTCATTTTTTAATATTTGCCAAATGGAATATTGCGATATGTTCAACTCACAAGTCATTTTTTTGAATATTCATGAAGCTCATAAAACGCGAACCTTACATCCGATGCCATTCAAACTTGGCACATCTTAATATATCTATCAACACAAGATCTGATATAAAGATGGTGAAGATTGGACCATTACTTCTGCACCTTCCCCACAAAGGGTCAAAGTTTTGAGTTACCAAAACGATCACAAAATTTGAAATAAGCATCCGATTCTCTGGAAATTTCACACATATCATTATTTCTATTAACATTAGATCTGCTGGTGAAGATGGTCTGGTGTGAAGATGGAATATATTGGCCCACTTCTTCTGGTACCTCCCCCACAAAGGGTCAACATTTTGAATATTCATGAGACTCGTAATACGTGAACATAACATTCGATTCCATTCAAACTTGGCACATCTTAATATTTCTATCAACACAAGACCTGATATAAAGCTGGTGAAGATTGGACCATTCCTTCTGGTACCTCCCCCACAAAGGGTCAAAAATTCGAATAACCAAAACGATCATAAATGCCGAAATAAGCATCCGATTCTCTGGAAATTTCACACATATCATTATTTCTATTAACACTAGATCTGCTGTGAAGATGGGATATGTCGGTGGGCTCCTTCTGGTATATCCCCAACAAGGGATCAAAATTTTGAATAATTATAACTCGCGAAATTAATATCCGATCTCATTCAAACTTGCCACATTTCAATATCTCCATCAACAAAAGATCTGTTATAGAGGTGGTAGAGATCGGACCACTTGTTTTGGGAGATGGGACATATCGGTCCTCTCCTTCTGGCACCTACCTCACAAAGCGTCAAAATTTTGAATATCCACGAAACTCACAAAACGCAAAATTAATATCCGATTCCATTCAAACGTGTTACATCTCAATATTTCCATCAAGAAAAGATCTATTATAGAGGTGGTAGAGACCGGACCACTACTTCCGGTACTTCCCCCACGTAAACTTCAAGATTTTGCAAAACAAAACGCTCACAGAAAGCGAAATAAGAAATTTTTTATGACATTTATTTACGCCCGATACGAAATGGAAAATATTGGCCCATTCCTTCGGAACCTACGCCATAGATGAGGGAGAAATTTGAAAAATCAGAACAGAAGTCAAAATTTTTGTAAATAATCGAACATTGGCTGAGGATATACATCTGTGGGCAAAGCCGTACCAGTCGGCTAACTTGTTATACCCTCAGCCATATGGCTACAGAGGGTATATATCATTTGATACGGTCAAAACGTGCCTAGTCGAAATAACGGTTTTAGACCCTAGGTCTCTTTGGACCAAATCCATTTCAGAACATTTGGAGTCGATCTAGCGATGTCCGTCCGTCCGTCTGTCTGTCTGTCTGTCTGTCTGGCTGGCTGGTGCGCACGATAACTCTCGAAGGGTGTATCCGATTTGGTCCAAACTTGGTACATCGTAATATTTTTGTCAAACTTAGATCGAGTTCGAAGATGGGCAATATCGGGCCACTCCTTCTGGTACCTCCCCCACAAAAGGTCGAAATTTGCAAAAAATTTATTCTTTGCACAGAAAGAGAAGGGAAAATCCGATTTTGTTCCAAATTTTGCAAATCCTAATATTTGCATCAGTGCTAGGTCAGGTGTGAAAATGGACAATATCGGTCCACTCCATCAAGCACCTCCCCCACAAATGGTCAAAATTTTGAATAATTACAACTCTCATAAAATGTGATGTACAAGTCCGATTGTCTTCAAATTTCACACATCCCAATATTTATGTTAACCCAAGGTCTGGTGTTAAGACGAGCAATATCGGTCCACTCCTTCTGGTACCTCCCCCACAAAAGGTCGAAATTTGCAAAATATATATTTTTTGCACAGAAAGAGAAGGGATAATCCGATTTTGCTCCAACTTTGCAAAACCTAATATTTGCATCAGTTTTACGTTAGGTGTAAAAATGGACAATATCGGTCCACTCCTTCTGGTACCTCCCCACAAAAGGTCGAAATTTGCAAATCATATATTTTTTGCACAAAAAGAGAAACGATGATCCGATTTTAGTCCAACTTTGCAAATCCTAATATTTGCTTCAGTGCTAGGTCTGGTCCGAAAATGGACAATATCGGTTCACTCCTTCAAGTACCTTCCCCACAAATGGTCAAAATTTTGAATAATTACAACTCTCATAAAATGTGATTTAAGAGTTCGATTGTCTTCAAATTTCACCCATCCCAATCATTTTATTAGTCAAGGTCTGGTGTTAAGATGGGGTATATCGGTCCGATTCTTCTGGTACCTCCCCCACAAATGGTCGAAATTTTAGAAATATATATTATCTGCACAGGAAGGGAAGCAATAATCTAATTTTTAAAAATATAACACTCAAAGAAAGCGAAATAAGGATCCAACTCTCTTCAAATTTCACACATACAATAATTTTTGCTAACACCAGATCTGTTGTGAAGATGCTTATATCTTCGAACACCTTCTGGCACCTCACCCACAAAGGGACACAATTTTCAATATTTTCATATATCATAAATTGCGAAGCAACTCAGGGATTCTTTACAATTGATATATCCATCTACTATAATTTATTTAGGTGGGATACGAAATGGATAATATTGAACGATTCTTTCAAAACCCACTCCATAGAGGGTGAAAAGGGCTGAGGGTATACATCTGTCGGCAAAACCGACCGATACTTTTTTACTTGTTTTTAATTAACATAACTATCCCTGCCGATCTTTTTACCTTGTCTGGATATTTGCCCTTTGATTAACCCTTGATGTTGTGTAACTTTTTAATGATTATGTCCATCTTAATCAACCATTAAGTTAATCTATATTTTAAAATGCCATACCTTACGATCAAACTTTCCTCTTTCCCTTTCTCTCTATTTTAACTCTTCTCTCTCTCTCTCTCTCTTACATTTTATCTCTCTTAATACCCTTTTCTCTCTTACCCTTTCTCTCTCTTACTTACCTTTTCTGTCTCTCTTTAACTCTCTTTCTCTCTCTTACCCTTTCTGGACACGGATAATATTCGGGTGGTTTGTATCTTTGCTAGATCAACTGAAACATTTAATCTTAATTGACATCTATCGAATAGACCTTTTACTACAGATTTCCCTTTTAAAGTCGTCTTATCTGGACTATTAAGTGCCTCCCGATTACTCTCCTTCCATTTTAACCCCTTTTTGGGTTCGAGTAAAATGTGTGTGGTTTGTGTCTTTGCTAGGCAGTTTGTAAATACATATTACGGATATCTATCTATCGGAAATTTTACACACCATTCCTTTTAAAAGCTTCCTAGATTAACGATTTTTTTCCAAATGTTCCCATGGATCTTTTTCGACCACAAATGACCTTTCTCCTCCCAAATTTCTTATGTATTCCGATGAGTGTATTTTAAACTATTTCTCTATTTTTAGCCTCCCCACAATAGAATCTAATCGCGAACTTTTTCGCACATCATTTACTATTAATTGAGAGATAAAATAAAGATGTTTATTTTAATTACATATCTGTATGTATATATTCATTTCATTCCATTCTCATTTTTATAGTTTCGAATGCATTCACATACAAACACACACACACACATATATAAAAACAATTCAAAAGAACACGAGAAAACATTAAACCACCCACGAGTGCCAGCAGCAGCAGCCAATACCCCTCCCGTCCGAATGACATTAAATAACTAGCCAGCCAAGAATGCCGGAGGCCAATCCGAAACGTAATGGACCAAATGATGACCATCATCAGCAACAACAATTGGCAACGACAGTGGCCCATACACGTGCCCTGCACAGTGCGGACAGTAAAATACCCAAACCCAAGTGGAACAGGTGAATGGACTTCAGAGAGAGCACAGAATTTGCTTAGCTATTAGAATTTAAGTTAACAGCTAACCACCCAGCAATCAATTGATGTGCAAATGGCAAGCAGAGGAAAGATTATAAAAACAACAACAAAACAAAAAACACTAATAAAACGTGACCAACAGCCATTAGCTGCGATTAATTTTGCAATACCTGGCTGTAAATATTAATTAAGAATGCATGTTGATGTTTATTTAATAATTATTAATTGTTTTTAATTTTTAAATATTTTTGTGTGATAAAAATCATAATTATAACCTTGAATATGCGATTTATCGTACAATCTGCAAGCAAAACAAAAAAATGCTACCAGCCATGACCAATAACTGCAGCTATTCTATTAAAACCATATTTAAATAATGTGCACTTTTTCCGACTAAAATGAAAAAAAACTTATTAAAAATATTCAGAAGGCCCTACCCTGGCCCCCATCTAGCCCACCTCTGCCACACACCTGTTTCACAAGGTTTATATGCTTTTAAAGACAGGCAATAACCCATTATGGCAATTTGCTATAATTTAATCGTCTCGCTCACATTACTAATAGCAAATAAGCAAAAACTAAAGCATACTTTTAGGCCTTTTCAATTTAACAGCCAAAGGCTTTACAGACAAGCCTTTACACTTGAGTTCACATCATTTTTTAACATTTAAATCAATTGATTTTTAAATTTTTAAATAATCTAATGTATGACCCCTTTCTCCCCCTTCCTTTATTGTAGATCCAATTCCATTGATGTCACCTATATACCCCTGAATGAACGACAAAATGGTGATCTATATTCAAATGACGAATGTCTAAATGATCATCGGAGATCATCACAAAATGATGTTAGCAGTTTGAAGTCCTCAACGCAGAATTGCAGTTATTGTTGTTGTTCATCATCGTCCTCTTCATCGGAGCCGAGATCTTCCTGTTGGCATTTGAAGCGACGCCAAATCATACGCCAAAGTTCACATGCATCAGGTGGGTATGGGAAAACGGAAAAGGAATTTATTTTTTTTTTGAAGAATTTAAAAAAAAATTGTTCCAAAAAAGCCGAAAAAAAATATTTATAAAAATATTCGGATGTGCATAATTTAAACAAAATCAAACATTTTTTCCAATTTCATGGAATAATTGTTAATAAAAATTTGAGAATTTGTGGGGGAGGTACCAGAAAGAGTGGGCCAATATCTACTATCTTTACACCAGTTCTTATGTAAGCAGAACTATTAGAAAGTGTGAAATTAGAAGAGAATAGGGTGCCTATTTCGCATTTTATGAGCGTTTTGCTTATTTAAAATTGTAATTCATTTGTGGGGGAGGTACCAGTAGGAGTGGTCCGCTATCTATCATCTCCACACCAGATGTTTTGTTTGTAGAAATATTGAAGGGTGTGAAGTTAAGCAAGAATCAGATGAGATAAAAAAACTGCAACAAAGTCAAACGGCATAATTTTTACACATTTTTTAATTTTATTGAATGAAAGCAAAAAATGTCGGAAATAGCATCAAATTTTAGAATAAGTTTAGATTTGTTCGAATTGGTCACCTTTGGCACGAATTATGGCCTTCAAATGGCCAATGGAACCGTCACACGCTGCCCGAATGTTGCCCTGCGGTATTTTGGCACATTCCCTTCGAAGCGCTTGCTTGAGGTGATCGACACTGTGGCATTTTTTAGTGCCAACCTTGCTTTCCAAAATACTTCAGAGACATAATAGTCCTGGATTGGTATCCGCAGATTTTGGTGGCCATTGTGCGCTGGAAATGAAGCGAGGAACCTCATTTTGTAACCATTTTTAGGTTGGCGCGTGCTGCTGCTGAGGCCATGTTGGATTGTCCAAGGTCTGCGATCAAAATTTTTGAGTGCCCAAAGCTTTAATACACCTCCAGAATATTTTAGCGATAATATTTGGCATTTATGCTGATGCCATGGTCGATTAATACGAGCGGAGAGCGACCATCAGCTGTCTGCTGTTATGGCGGCCCACATCATCACCATGGCCGGTGCTTGAGTTCTGGTGGCCAACAGAAGGTGCATATTTTCAGCTGACCTCTTTGGCAAGTAAACACGATCATTTTGCTTGTTTACAAACTGCTGGACAACGAATGTTTTCTCATCGGAGAAAACCAAATTCGGCAGTTCACCATTTTCGGCCAAGCAAAGCAACTCTTCAGCTCTTTTGAGCACTTTTTGCACTTTTTGGAATTGCAATGACTTCACCCCGAGCTCATAATTTAATATTTGCCGAATGGAATACTTCGATATGTTCAGCTCACGAGCCATTTTTCGACCACTGCGACGCGGGTTTCGATCAAGTCACTTCTTTATTTTCGAACCACTTCTGCTGATGTTGCTGTTTTCTTCCGTTCACTTCCTTGACGTCGGGCTACGTTACCACGGTATCACGGTAACGAGCGATGGTACGAGACACAAAAGATTTATTCACATTTAAATGCTGGAGTGCTCTAACGATAGCCACTTGAGGTTTTCCAGCTAAATATAAAGAAAACACACTATCACGCTTGAATTCCATCACGAATAACTTTGCTTCTGGAAAATTCTCACCAAAATGCTTTTGTACGCTTATAAAAAATATAATGAGCTGTCACTGGAATAATTTTAACAGCTGTCGGATGAGTGGCTTAGAAATGACAGCAGTCTGAAGTTGGTTGCAGTTTTTTCATCTCATGTAGATGATCTCTACCTAAAAATAGAATACCTCCACGACATCCTTTATGAAGATAAGGCCCCTCTATGGATAGAACACCTCCACGAAATCATCTATAAATAGAAAAACTGCACGGGAATCTGGACGAACCAAAAACCAATTCGAATAAAATATCTCTTAATGGTCCTCTATGAATAGAAGACCTCTGTAAGGTTCTCTATGAATACAAAGCCTTTATGAGGTTCTTTATAAACAGAAAGTCTTAACGAAGTCCTCTATGAATAGAAAACCACCACGAAATCCGTAACGATGAGAATGCATCTACGAAGTCTTCTATGAATGGGAGTCATATATGAATTGTAGACCTTTAGCTCATTCTGTTTGTCCAATACAAAGTATACATTTTTTGTACATTTTAGTACTTTTCGTACCCTTTTAGGAGGGATTTTCAAAAACTCTGCCTTACGTCTTTTATATAAAGGATAACATTCACGATCCGCTATAGATTCCCGAATTTTCATAGGCCTTTTTATACCCTCCATCATAGTACCCTCCACCATAGTTTGCCATTCCGTATGTAACACCTCAAAATATACATTTTACAACCCCACAAAGTATTTCTTTTCTTGATCAGCATAAAATTCGATGTCGGTTTAGGGAAGTCCGTCCGTCAGTTCGTCTGTGGAAATCACTCTAGCTTCCGAACAAAATAAAGTAGGTTGATAAAATTTTACTCAAATGTATATTATGTCTGCAGGATTTTTAGTGTTGAAAATGGGCCATGTAGGTCCACGTTTTGATGTAGCTCCCATATAATGGTACCTCCCTATTTTCACTATTTTTGGTGATTCAAGCGACACTATTCACTGAAATTGTTCCAAAGTTGGTATTTAAAATTCGTAATGAATACTACAGCCTATGACAGAAAATTGTCAGCGCAGGTCCACGTCTTCGTAGAACCCCCATGTAACGGTACCTCTCGATATTCGATATTTTGGTGATTTTAGTGGTATTATTTACCATAAATGTTTCAAATTTGGTATTTGAACTTCAGTAATGGATACAACAGCCTATGACAGAAAATTGTCTGTTAAGGTCCAGGTCTTCGTATAGCCCTCATATGACGGTACCTCCCGATATTCGGTATTTTGATGATTTTAGCGACATTTTTCACCGGAATTGTTTCAAATTTGGTATTTGAAGTTCGTAATGGATACTACAGCCTATGACAGAAAATTGTCTGTGCAGGTCTACGTCTTCGTATAGCCCCCATATAAGGTACCTCCCGATATTCGGTATTTTGGTGATTTTAGCGGTATTATTTACTAGAATTGTTTCAAATTTCGCATTTGAAGTTCGCAATGGATACTACAGCCTATGACAAAAAAATTACTTATGAAGGAAGTTTTTTTCTACGTAATATTTTGAAATTTTTTAAATTCCTTCCAAATGGTGGAGGGTATTAAAAGTTCGGCCTGGCCGAATTTACTTGTTTATTTCTTTAAAATTCTGAAATATTGCTGACAATTTGTAATGGTCAATGGTGATTAAAAGAATTACATTAAGTGGTCGTTCGGCCAGCTAATGATTTATTTCTCTGTGGCTTTAATTATACCTCCCTTTCCGAACAAAAAAAGAGGAATGCATACAAAAGATAGGAATTCCCAAGCTAAAAGTGCATGTTTATTATGATTAGCATTCAAATCATACGAAAAATACTTAACTTTTTTTATAAACAAAAAAAATGAGAAAGCCTATTTGAAAAAAAAAACTAAAAAAACCAAGCCAAAACATAAAAGTAATTAATTAAAATTAGCCATAAATTAATACCCACCACACACTCTCTCAGCCAACAACATAAATAGATTTTTGAGTAATAGCGGACCAAAACAAAACAAAAAAAAAAAGCGAAAAACACTTTAACTTTAACCAAAATAAATAAAAATTTGAAAATAATTCTTAGAATTAAAATCCGAGATATGTTTCATTTCTGCATAATCAGAATTTTGTGTATGTGCGTGAGTGTGTGTGGACGCGAAAGAAAGCAGGCACTAAAGGAGATAGAGAGAAAGACCAAAAAATAATAATAATAAACATGATTGCGAGAAAAACAAAAACGCCCGAAAACAAGACGTGGCTGCTGCCACCGATGCTGCTACACAAAAAGACATTAGTGGTTTTTATTTTTATGGCTACATGAATTTTCCGACTCTCCGCTTCTTGTTTTTTCGCCTAAATATGGGTCATAATTTAAAATTAAATTGTTTTGGGGAGCAGCAATCCACCAGCCTGCCAGCGAGCAAGCCATCTGAGAAAAACCAAAAACTAAACGAACTCTTTTTAATTTTTTTTTTTTTCGTTTGGAGGGACATTTGTCGTGTGCCTCTGAATTTTTGTTGTTGTCGTTGTTTTATTTAGTCAAATAGTTTTGGGGTGGGGAGAAATTTATTTCCGAGCTTAACAAAACTTGTGCGTTTTGGTACCCTACATCAATTTACTGGGGAGACAAACGGCCTAACAAAAAATATATTTGAGGGTTTTATAAAGGAAACCTGAAAATTAATTTGAAAAAATTATAGAAAACGCATGTATTATCCTAAGTTCTTTTATAGGCTTGGGACTTTTAAATGGCCTGTAGGTTTTCCATTAAATATTCTTAAAAAAACACAAATATTGCGCAGCATATATATTTTAAACGCACGAATGTTGATCGTAGGGTTTTCAATAAAAAATTAAAAAAAATCCACAAATATTTTAATTTTTACAAATACAGGGTGAGATAAAAAAACTGCAACAAAGTCAAGCGCCATAATTTTTAAATTTTTTTGTAAATTTATTGAATGAAAGCAAAAACTGTCGGAAATAGCATCAAATTTTAGAATAAGTTTAGATTTGTTCCAATTGGTCGCCTTTGGCACGAATTATGGTCTTCAAACGGCCAATAAAACCGTCACACGCTGCCCGAATATTGCTCTGCGGTATTTTGGCCAATTTCCCGGCGAAGCGCTTGCTTGAGGTGATCGACACTTTGATATTTTTAATGCCAAACTTGCTTTCCAAAAAGCTCCAGACACAATAGTCCAACGGATTGGTATCCGGAGAATTTGATGGCCATTGTGCGCTGAAAATGAAGCGAGGAACCTCATGGTGCTGAGTTCTGTTGGAATTTCCAAGGTCCGCGGCCAAAATGTTTGCGTGCCCAAGGCTTTAATACACCCTCCAGAATATTTTCGCAATATTTAATACGAGCGGAGAGCGACCATCGGCTGTTATGGTGGCCCACACCATCACCATGGCCGGTGTGGAGTTCTGGTGGCCAACTGAAGGTGCACATTTTCAGCTGACCTCTTTGGCAACTAAACACGGTCATTTTGTTGTTTACAAACTGCTGGACAACGAATGTTTTCTCATCGGAGAAAACCAAATCCGGCAGTTCACCAATTTCGGCCAAGCGAATCAACTTTTTAGCTCTTTTGAATCTGATTTCTTTCTGTTGCGGTGTAAGTTCTTGCACTTTTTGGAATTTCAATGGCTTTATCCGGAGCTCATTTTTCAATATTTGCCTAATGGAATATTGCGATATGTTCAGCTCACGAGTCATTTTTCGGCCACTGCGAAGTGGGTTTCTATCAAATCGCTTCTTTACTTTTCGAACCATTTGTGCTGATGTTGCTGTTTTCTTACGTCCTCTTCCTCGACGTCAGGCTACGCTACCACGGTATCACGGTAACGAGCGATGGTATGAGGCACAAAAGATTTATTCACATTTAAATGCTGGAGTGCTCTTACGATAGCCACTTGTGGTTTTCCAGCCAAATGTAAGGAAATCACCCAATCACGCTTGAATTCCATCACGTATGATTTTTTTCTGGAAAATTCTCACCAAAATGCTTTTGTACGCTTGTAAACAATATAGTGAGCTGTCACTGGAATAATTTTAATAGCTGTCGGACGAGAGGCAGCAGTCTGAAGTTGGTTGCTGATGTTTTATCTCACCCTGTATATTGTATGTATTTCTGAGGGTTATCTTTTAAAATTCGTAGAGATTCACAAAAATTACAGTATAGGTACTCTTATAAATACTATTAGAAATTTCAGGAATATTGAACTGAGACCCTTTGGAGGCTTCGAAAATTTATCGAGCCCTGATGCCATAACATGAATAAAACAAACAAAGGTTCTCTAGTAAAACTTCTTTAAAGTGGACGATTATTTTATGAGTAATAAAAAAATCAAATTCACAAATACTGCCCTGAAGACCCCTAAAAATAGTCTCGAAAATTACTAGAAGGCTCCTAAATTGAAATATTTAATTTAAAAAAAAAAACAAATTTTGCATTGAAGAACTTCGAATAAAACGTCATCGAATATTGCTTGAAATTGAGTTTTTAATTGAGTACCTCTATAAAGTTTCTGCACTTAAGACCTTAGAGACTCTTCAATCAAAATAACATTTTACAAAAGGCCTTTGAATAAAAATTCTTAAAAAAGATCCAGGAACACTTAGTGCCCTATAGGTTATTTTAAATATTTGTTTATTATTCAGAGAGTATGCAAATAAAATTCCTTAAAAAATCGCGAATAATGCTCAGAATGTTCAGGAAATATAATTCATTAATATCCTCCTGGAGTTCTTTTAGTAACATTAGGGATGTTTCGTTGCTAATATTTCCATGAATATTATCCTTATACCCCAAATTCATTAAAAAAAAGGAATGCTATCCTTATTTCCCTTTGATAGAAAAGACCTTTGTGTTCTTTATCAAAAGATAAACTAGTTCTTTATGAGGCAGTCTATGGGCAGTCCTCTATGAATAGCAGATCTCTAAGTGACCATCTGCAGACAAATACCTTACGAGGGTATCTACAGACAGGAAAATTCTTCGAGATGATCTTTGAGGTCGTTTAAGATTAAAATAGGGTCTTATAATAGGCCTCAATAAATATAAGATCTATAAGAAGTCCTCTAAAAAGTGAAGATCTCTTATTCGCCCTCTATAGATAAAATACCTTTACGGTGCTTTCTATAAACAAGAGGATCTTAAATAGGTCATCTGTTAAGAGAAGTTCACTCAATAAGAGTTCCCCTTTACCTACATAGCCTGTTGATCCTTTCAAGGTGTTCTGTCTAGCCAAAAGGTCTTATGTCTGCATAAGAATCTAAAATGATTATCTTTCTCCTGAAATCCTTCAAAAATTGTTCGCTCTTTTGAGGGCTTTCAAAGGGACAACTAAATGTTAAAGACTACTAGATTCAAAAACCTTCTGCCGCTGGAAGACCTGTAAAGGGTCTTCTCTCTGTAGGAGACGTAGAACAGATTTTCTGCCTATGGAAAAGCTTTAAAGAGACTTTTGTTTATAGATTATCTTCAAAAACTTCATTCTTCCTACTTGTAAAAAAGTTGTATTCCTATGAGACACTAATACAAATTATTTTCTCTATATAAAACTCCTTTAGAAAGATGAATCTGTATAGAATATTCCATAATGGGTCTTCCGGTTGGAGCAGATTTCAAAAGGTATTTTGTCCATTGAAGACATCTAAGAATATTATTTTTCTCTTTATAGAATACTTACAGCAGGACATTCCTTGAACTTAATGCCGTGAAAATTATCTTGCGTCTATAAATCTATTCTATTAAAAAGGATATTCTTCTTTAGGACAGTTCTAGTTACTCTTTTGTACAAGACCTTTTGAAGAGTTTATTTCCTAAGAGAACCTTTTAAAGATATTTTTCTTAAGAAGATATTTTGAAGTTCTTCGTGTTTTAGAAGTCCATTTCAAGGTCCTTTATTCAAGGAACACTGCTTGAAAGTATTCTTTGTAAAGTAGACCTGTTGAAGAACTTTTAAAGTTCTTCTTTCTACGGAAAACTGGATTCTATAAAAGAACTTTTGTGGATCTTCTTGCTATAAAAACCCTTTAAAGGCATTTTTTAGAAGACCATTTAAAGTTTTTTTTTTAAAGAATACTCTTTTCTAACTAAGATTTTTTTTAATATATTCTTTCTATAGAAGACCTGTCGAAGATATTCTTTTAATGCGATATCTTTAAAAGGTCTTTTCCTTATATACATAATTATGAGGACTTCTCTCTATAGCCTTTAAAGGCCAAGGCCATTCCTCCCCATGAGGTCTTTAGTGAGCCTTCTTTATATAGAAGGTCTTTTTAACTTCTTTCTAGAGGAGACCTTCTTTGGTTTTTTAGGGGTAAAAAAATCCCGGGACCGCTTCGCATTACTTCGGGGTATAGTTTGTTGACTGGGCTATGCCTTTATATTTTATGTAGTCCCCCACTCTATAGATAATGAACTGTATCCCGAAATAATCCGAAAGCGGTCTTGGGGAGACCTGTAATGAAAACTCTCTATTTACGTCTTTTTAAAGAGTCTTCTCTCTATAGAAAATTTTAAAGGGTCTTCTCTCTATAAAATACCGTTAAATTTTCTTTTCTTCATAGACTCTCTTTATAAGGAATTCTCACTATAAAGAACGTTTAAAAATTATTCTCGCTACAGAAGACATTTAAGAAGTCTTCTCGTAATAGTACACATCTATAAGAGACCTCAAAAGGACCTTCTTCGTATAGAAGGTCTTTTATCAGATTTTCTTCGCATATTTTCTTTCAGAGATGTCTTCTTTTTATAGAATACCTCTGAAAATATTACTCTTATAGAAGTCCTCGAAAGTTCTACGTTTTTAGATGACCTCTAAAGGGTAATTTTTTTATAACGAACACATGTGAAAGGCTTTCACCATATATAAGTCGTGAAGTTTGTTCTCTGATAGGTTTTAGTCTAGCTGAAGTCCTTTGAAAGAAGAGTTTTTTGAAGGTCTTCTCCATGAGCGTCACATCTGGAAAAATTCACTTGCGTAAAAATCTTTTTAACATTATCTATTTGAAATGGGCTGTAACTCCTTGAGTTCTTGAATATCAACCTTAGATTTGACAAAGATTCGTAGAAAAAAGGAAATTGCTAACTCAAAATACGCCTTTTTTGAGTTAGGCCCTTCTTTTTTAAAAAATTTTCAGAGGATTTTACAGAAAAAAATAAGACTCTCCAAAGATCAATTCTCAGAAAAAAAGCCATCTGAAAATTGTACTCCATATTGATGGAGGGGTCTTTTCAATATTTAATTTTTGAAAATGTCATTTTCTAATAAGAGCCCCTTAAGAGGTATACAGAAAAGATATTTCAGTAATTTTCCTTATAAAAAATATTGCTGGAAGGAGATCTCGAATGTCCTCATTACAATGTTTTACATATGTGAAAATTTCGGATATTCCGGGTTATATTTTTTTTCTAAAGAGTGTATTCAATATTCGACCCTATTCTCCATTATTTCATTCCATTTTATTTCTATACTTTTATTTCACAATATTTCTTTCATTTCTTCTAATCTCAAGTTTTTTCTCCTTCTTCTCTTTTCATTGAACGCATTGAACATGGGGCTGCTCTGGATGTCATCCGCTGCTGGCTGCTGCTGTTGCTGTTTTTTGAAAATCTTTTGAAAAATTGCCATCATGACGCGTTTTCCATGGCACACGTTTCCCACCGCATACCCGACGCTACCTTGCCTTGACATTTCCACAACAAATCAAATAAACAACAACGGCACCCAAAAAAAATGTCTTTTAATGATGATGATCATCATCACCAAAATCTTTGATGTCTCGTTTGAATTCTGTTGTGTTTCGGTACCGAAAATGGGACATATATTTTTCCATTGCATTTTTTTTCGATTTTGATTTTCCATATTCGTGGGGAATGACGTTGATGGTGCACACGCATTTGGCTGGCTGACTGACTGGCTTGTTCTCTACTTATAATTATGGTGCTGATGATGATGATGATGACGGTGCTCCTCCGGATGATTGGGGATTACTAAATGTAGCTAAAAATAGAGAAGACTATATTGCCAGCCGTACCGAAATAGCCCCACTAACAACACCAGCAACAACAACAACAACAACAACGTTGTCAGGCAAAAAATCCATCTCATTGCCGGCCACACCAAATCTGTCCCAGCTAAGGCGGCCCATATTGGCTGCATCCAACTATAGGTTACTGCATGACGAACGGCTGCAACCTGGGGTGTTAGGCGACAACGACGACAACCACATGCCGTTGACATATGACCAGCTGAGGGCGACAGAACACCAAAGTCCAGTAAATTATCCATGTCGTTTTGTCGCTGCCGGTGGGGCTTTTTGTAACCCCTCCCCCAGATCGTTGGCCCATGGTGGTGGTGGTGGCAGTAGTGATCCTCATAATAATTCCATGGTGGTGAATCAGGCAGGATATTATGACAATGGAACAACAACAAATCCGGCCCACAACAACAACAATAACAACAAGGCAGCCATGTGTGCCAACATTGTTGTGGTGCCTACGGCGCCACCATCCAACAATCAAACATCTCCGTCCAGCAACAGGTTCGATGCAACCAAAATGAGAGGAAATTTCAATACGAAATCTCAAAATCCACCACCACGGCCCCATGGCGGCGGCGGCGGCAGTGGTGGATTTCTACGCTGTGAGCATTGCTGTGAGCGTAAAAATGATGGCCAAAATGAGTTGGCTCTGAAACACACCTCATCCTACTCGGCCATGTACCAGCCATCCGATACGGAAACAGTCTCTGAATTGTCGTCGTATCGTTTTGTAACGGATGAAGATTTGGAAATTCGGAATTCGAAAAATTATTGTTCGCCTAGCCTTGACGATGATGCCGCCCAGCGACGAAGAGTAAGGCAAACGAAATTGTCGCAATCATTGTCGTCGTCGAATTCGGTAACGTCGCCATCTACGTCGTGTGTGAAAAATTATGACAATAGGAGTCGAGAGAAGAATAGCGATTACCTGACGAATCAACATCACGAACTTTATACTAACCACAACAACAACAATAATAATAATAATAATTACAACAACAAAAATCAAAATTATCGGGAAACGGAAAAACGCGAAATCGAACGGGAATTCGGTTGTGAATTAAGACGAAGTGCTGACGAAGTGGATAGTGAAACCAATAATTGCTGTTATAGCATCGATAAATCGCATAGTGATAAAGTGATATATTATCAGGCCTTTGCCGTAACCGAACCAGTGCAAATTCCCCCAAGTTTGGTGAAAAAAGAGCAGGAAGATCTACTCTCCTCCTCGCTGCCGCGCAACTATGGCAGTGATGTTGATGGCAGTTCATTTGCTCGCCAACTGTTTTTGAGACAAAGTTTAAGATCCTCAAGAAATCCCAGCGGTCCGCCACCGGTGCCACCCAAACCTCCGACGGAGGATAGCAGCAACGAATCGAGCTCCTCCTATGATCCGCAGAGGTTCTATAAAAAACTCCAGCGTTTTGAGAAACAAAATACGGTTATAAATCAGACATTGAGTCGGGAGAATTTGCGGGCCAATGCCGAACGT
This sequence comes from Musca domestica, assembly GCF_030504385.1. NCBI lineage: Eukaryota > Metazoa > Arthropoda > Insecta > Diptera > Muscidae > Musca > Musca domestica. Next base: position 11,639,649 of record NW_026712272.1, on the reverse strand, counting down.
TCCCTGACCCCGGAACGTTGTGAACTTTTGAATTGTTTTCCGAGTTATAGGAATCGGGGCAGTCTCCCACGGGACAAAGAGGTGGAATATCAAAACTCCCACGCTCCGCCAGAGCATTTTCACGAACCCCCCATAAATGGTTCACATCTGGGGTATCCTAACGATCCATTGCCTAGCTATAATCCACCTTACACTGTAGCCACCCCATCAAGTCCCAAACGTACCCTAAGATATGATCATCACGGACGCTTAAAGTCCTCGTATATTTCACAGCTTCCCGTTGGCCAGCAGCGACGTAACTCCCTGGAAACAGGGGAACACTCTCCGATACCCCAAAGGGCCTATAGTTATACACCCATAAAGTTAACGCCCACGCTGACGCGTAAATTTACCTATACTCCAAAACATACGATAACCGCGGAACTAACCGAAGTCAATGAAGATGAATATGAAATCAATGAAAAATTACAAAAGAATCATGAAAATGCCACGATCTCGAGTCTAAAGAAATATGAAAATCATTATCCGCTCAAGCAGCACAGTGAAGTTTCAAACCCCAAACAAAGTGAAGTTCTAAACCCCCAAACAAGTGAATATCAAAAGCAAACAAGAGAAAAAGATATAACACAAGAAGAAAATAACGAAAATCTAAGTGAAAATCAAAACGAAAATCGTAGTGAAAATACAAGTTCCCCCCACAGACCCACACCCCTTAATATAAACCCCAATATCTCTCAATCGCCCATTTCGCCCGGTCAAATATCCTACGAAAACACCACATCACCACCAGCATCACGTTTACTGCCACCCAAAAAGTCGCACTCATCTCCGCTTGTCTTGCAGACACCCTCCAGTCCGGTGTGGTTAAGTTCGGAGACAATTGCATCCCAAACCTCTTCCTCACAACGTTGTCTGGACGAGACGCAATCGAATTGTAGCGATCAAACAACCATCTTTCATTTTGAACCGGACAACACCTCACCCTCATCGTCTTTGCTGTATGGTCAGCATCAGCAACAGGTGAATGGTGGTGGTCACACGAACAATTCGAGTGGTGGTAATAATTTCTTAAAAGGACCTCTTCTCATAAGACGTCTACCGGCCATACAATCCTTTGGTTATATTCCAACACATTCATCATCTTTGGGCAGCGCCAATGTGCGAGAGTACATTGAAAAGGAGGTAAGTGTGATAAAGAGATAAGAGATTTTTTAATATAATTACAAAGAGAGAGAGAGAGGTGGAGAGGGTAAGAGAGGGATAGAGAAGAAGAATATGCTTTATGCATTAATACATACCAGAATTAATCTTTGCATAATTAAAAAAAAACTACTTAGAGTAAGGGCATTCAATATATTTTCCTGTGAAAAGTATTTCCTACAAGACCTTTTGCGACAGAATTTAACAGAGAGGGAGAGAACAGAAGAGAGGTTCGTGGGATAATATATAAATCCAGAATTAAACATTAAATAATACTTTTAATGATAATTATGAAGAGAAGGTCAACTATCTCAACTTTCTTGTCAAAATCATTCATTGAGGATCAATAGAATACGGCTCCGAAATACTCGCTCAAATTCGAGCTGAGAGTAAAACTCGCCCGAATTCGGATAGAGAGTCAAATTCGCTCAAAATCGAGTGAGAGCACTCTTAAGAGTAAAAAAATAAATCGAGTATTCTCGCTTTTAATCAAGTGACGGATGAAAATAGAGTTATATGCCACTCAAATCAGAGCTAGTATGCTTCACTCGGTTTCGAGATAGAGAGAGAGTAAATTACGTTCGAAAGCGAGTAGATTTTACTCTTGCTGAGTTCTCTTTTAGTGTTTGTTCCGTTGAAATTATGCGAATTTTCTCAATCAACTTTGTTCTCTGTAGGGAGTATCTCTAACGTCAATATCAAAAATGTTTTGCTACGACACACGAAGACACAAATCAGCAAAATAAACATTTTCCACTCGATTTTACTCTTAGAGTAAATTCTTACTCTTTTTCAAATATTTTGACACCCACTCTTATTTTTAAGCAGAAGTAACTCGTGAGCTCACTCATGTAAATTTGTGAGTAAACTTCGTATAAATCTCTTACTCTTTGAGCACTCCTGTCCGCAAGCAAGTTTCAAGTTGAAAATAAGTAAAAAAAACTGTAAGTTCGGCCTGGGTCTAGCTTTGAATATGAAACGAATTGGCAATTTTCCAAAAAAAAAAAATCCAATAAAATTCGGTTAAAATTTTAAAAATACTGAATGTCTATACGACGGCTTAGACATACATAGGTATCTACAATATTCAAATTCGAAACAATTATATGGGGGCTTACCCTAACGTGAACCTGCCCAGACAATATTCTGTTAAAGGCTGTAGTATCCATTACGAACTTCAAATACGAAATTTGAAAAAAAAATCGGTTATTAATGTCGCTAAAATCATCAAAATACCGTTATATGGGGGCTATACGAAGGCGTGAACCTTTACGAACTTCAAATACAAAATTCTAAACAATTCCGGTGAATAATGTCGGTAAAATCATCAAAATGCCGAATATCGGAAGGTGCCCTTATATGGGGGCTATACGAAGGCATGGATCTACACGGACAATTTTCTCTCGCATCCTGAGTATCCATTACGAACTTCAAATACCAAATTTGAAACATGCGTACCAAAAGGTCTGGACTGATTTATTCCACCTTCACACCACACCTTGCGTTAATAAAAATATTGTCATATGTGCAAAGAAGACACATGTTATAAACTCAAAATCTAAATATAAAATTTCAGAATTTTATCTCTGTCCCTTCATCCAATACCAAATGTAGTACTATTCGTCTAATTGTAGTACACATTTCCGAAACCATTTCCGTATGTCCTTATTGGGTTAGGATGCAAACATTTTGCACATATTTGTAATTTGCTAGCAGGCAGGATTAGTTTGTATCACGTATCACTGCCATATAACTGTACCCCTTTATATTCAGTATTTTGATGATTTAAGTCACATTCCACAATTTCAGTTAGTTTAAGTCACATTTTCTAACGAAAAAATTAAAATTCGTTACTAAGGGAGGAGGTTCTACCTCCTTGACAGATCATTCTCTACACACATAGGTTTTCGTTTTCCTATAGCCGCTGTATTTTGGGACCTCCATTTATTCGGTATTCTGAGGATTTCAGCCACATTTCTCAGGGGAATCGTTTAAAATTAAGTTTGTAGTGTCTGTAATAGGTTCTGTCTTCTGTTGCAGAAGGCGGCTGGAAACTACATATGGTTTCTTAAATCATCCTTATAGCGGTACCTTTGAATTTTGGTAATATTGGTGATGTTAGTCACATTTTTTAAAATAATTTTTTATACCCTCCACCATACTATGGAGGGTATATTAACTTTGTCATTCCGTTTGTAACTCCTCGAAATACTCATATCAGACCCAACAAAGTATATATATTCTTGATCAGCGTAAAATTCTAAGTCGATTTAGCGATGTCCGTCTGTCTGTCCGTCTGTCTGTCTGTCTGTTGTAATCACGCTATCTTTCGAATGAATTGAGATAGATGGCTAAAATTTTGCACACATGTTTATTTTTCCAGTAGGCAGGTTAAGTTCGTAAATGGGCCATGTAGGTCCACGTTTTCATATAGCCCCCATATAACGGTACCTCTCTATATTCGATATTTTGATGATTTTAGCGACATTATTCACGGGAATTGTTTCAAATTTGGTATTTGAAGTTCAAAATGGATACTACACTCTAAGACGGAAAATTGTCTGTGCAGGTTCACGTCTTCATATAGCCACCATATAACGGTACCTCACTATATTCGGTATTTTAATGATTTTACCGACATTATTCACCGGAATTGTTTCAAAATTGGTATTTGAAGTTCGTTATGGGAACTACAGTCTCTGACAGAAAATTGTCTGTGCGGGTCCAGGTCTTGGTATAGGCCCCATATATCAGTACCTCCCTATATTCGGTATTTTGACGATTTTAGGTACAATACCCACCGAAGTTGTTTGAGATGTGGTATTTGAAGTTCGTAATAGATGCTACATCCTGTGACAGAAAATTGTCTATGCTGGTCCAGGTCTTCGCACAGCTCCAATTTAACGGCACCTCCTTATATACGATATTTTGATGATTTGAGCTACATTATTAACCGTTTATTTCAAGTTTCGAATTTGAATATGGTAATGGCTTATGACAAACAATGCCTATGTATGTCCACGTCGTATAGACCCCAATATAACGGCTATATTCGGTATTTATAAATTTTAACAGAATTTTTTAAGGATTTTATTTCTTAAAAATTTCCAAATTCGTTACAAATGGTGGCGGGTATTAAAAGTTCGGCCCGGCCGAATTTACTGCTTTTTAACTTGTTTTTTTTTTTTCATTTTTCGAATCAAGTAACACTTATTGTAACAGGAAATCTGTATCATCAACTTTAAGGTATTTTCTGAAGACTTTTTATACCCCCAGTCATATGGCTACAGAGGGTATACGGCCAAGATGTGCCTCATCGAGATAACGGTTTTAGATTGTAAGTCTCTTTGGACCAAATTCGTTTCAGGATATTTGGAGTAGATCTTGGGTTGTCCATCCGTCCGTCCGTGCGTCTGTCTGGCGGGTGTGCACAATAACTCTCGAAGGGAGTATGCGATTTGATTCAAACTTGGTACATCGTGATATTATTATCAAACTTAGATTGAGTTCGGAAATGGGCAACATAGGTCCATTCCTTTCGGTACATCCCCCCATAAAAGGCCAAAATTTCCAAAGAAAATAATTTACCTCATAGAAAGAGAAAGGATCAATCGATTATGTGCAAATTTTCCAAATGCCAATATTTTTGTCATTGCTCGGTCAAGTACGTTCCCCACAAAGGTTTACAATTTAGAATAATTATAAAAGGCAAAATAATAGTCCGATTGTCTTCAAATTTCAGACATCCCAATATTTTTATCAAAGCAAAACCAGACATTTCGGACCACTTTTTCCAATACCTCCCGCACAATGGGTTAAGTTTTTGAAGAACTACTCTTCAAATTTCACATATCCTAATATTTTTACTAACGCAAGTTACTGCGTAAAAATGTTAGATATCGGTGTACCCCTTCTGGTAAATCTCCCAAAGAGTTTCACAGTTTGCAATACTTATATCTCTCACAAAGCTCAAAACAAGTAAGAGTTTCTTTTTTAAAGTGGCATATCTACATATTATTCTCAATCAAAGATCTGATGCGAATGTGGGATTTATCGGCTCACTCCTACTCGTACATCCCCCCTAAAGATAACAACTATGATTAACAATTATTCCCAAAAAATTGGTTATATTGACCTATTAATGAGGACATTTCAGCAATACTTTTGAGAACGAACATATTTCTATAAAATTGTACATCGTGAAGAATTGTTTTCAAAGTAGATCAGAGCTAGAAAATTTAGGGTATTTGGTATGGGAGGAGGCAATCAAAATGTTGCTAATGCTCAAAGTTCATTACCAACCCAAATTTTGTAGTTCTTTCAAATGAATATTTATTTGAGGAAAGTCAATTTACCCACAAACCCCCGAAATGTTAATTTATAGACGATTTGGTTAAAAATTGGAGCAGAAACCTCCGTAAGACCGAAAATCATCAGCTATCGTTATATGGAGGCTATACCTGAAGGTGGATCGATATATTCCATTTCCAATACCAACCATTCCAAAAACTCCATTTGAAAAACTTTATATACCCCTTACCTTTTCGCTGTAAAAATGGACCCCTCCCTTCCCCTTAAACATCCAATTTTATATTAAATTCTTCTCACACTTTTCCTTTGTATTTTACTTATAAGAAAGATTTTCCATCGCCTATTTCAATAATTTATTCCGATTTCAATTATCCAAATCATTCACACTGACTGATATCTATAAAAATAATTATGTCCAATTTTATTTTCAACGAAACAAAAAAAATTAAATAAAATTGAACAGCAAATGATTCATGGCACATTCCTCATATCTCGCTCTCCGTGGCACTTGAAATGCAACAAGCCTATTTCTTTGCAAAGGAATGCCACTGCTATCCTTCAGAATAACCTCTGAATGGTTTATTCATCTCTGGACGAGAGGCATAGTCATTTTGAGTTTTCTTTCTTTTCTTTTTTCCCCACAATCGAAATAAAATGCAAAATTCATGGCATTCAGTGGTGGCTTTGTGTTTTGATATAGTTATTGTTGTTGTTGTTGTTATTGTTTTTAATTGAAAATTAATTTAATAACACCGGCATTGTCTTCGGAAACAACATCAAGCTATATGGAAAATATATGGCTAGGAGAAAAATTATTGACTTTTCGCAAATGATTTTCTTCCATACTGATGTGCAGAAGAATTGGCGGCAGCAGATAAATATTCAAATCGTACGTTACTCATGTGCCATACATTGTATCGCCGGATATGTATGTACATACATATGTAGCAATAAATATATGCCTGCCTTAAATTTCAGGTCCATAGCCAATCGATACATATGTACCACCAGCTTGTTCGGCAACAAATTTCGATTTTTATTGATTTCGGAAAATTTACGACTTTTTTGTTGTTGTTGTTGTTCACAGCCATTACTCGAATCGATCGACATTTGCGCTCGACTGTGGAAATTTATTTGCTTTATTTGTTTTCATTTTTGTTTTCCACGGCGGAGGTTTGGGTGTAGTTGTAAATGTATGCCAAAAGGAAAAAAATAGATGTTCGTATAGGTGAGGAAATATTTGTATGTGTATGGGTGAAGTATATTAAGGTGGGTCCAAAGACGACTTTCAGGTCGTCTCCATAGACGACTTTCAGGTCTTCTCCATAGACGACTTTCAGGTCGTTTCCATAGACGACTTTCAGTTCGTCTCCAAAGACGACTTTCAGGTCGTCTCCAAAGACGACTTTCAGGTCGTCTCCAAAGACGACTTTCAGGTCGTCTCCATAGACGACTTTCAGGTCGTCTCCATTGACGACTTTCAGATCGTCTCCATAGACGATTTTTAGGTCGTCTCCATAGACGACTTTAAAGTCGTCTCTCTATAGACGACGATGTCTTTAAGGTCGTCTCTATAGACGACGATGTCTTTAAGGTCGTCTCTAAAGACGACGATGTCTTTAAGGTCGTCTCTGTAGACGACGATGTCTTTAAGGTCGTCTCTATAGACGACGATGTCTTTAAGGTCGTCTCTATAGACGACGATGTCTTTAAGGTCGTCTCTATAGACGACGATGTCTTTAAGATCGTCTCTTTAGACGACGATGTCTTTAAGGTCGTCTCTATAGACGACGATGTCTCTAAGGTCGTCTCTATAGACGACGACGTCTTTAAGGTCGTCTCTATAGACGACGATGTCTTTAAGGTCGTCTCTATATTCGACGATGTCTTTAAGGTCGTCTCTATAGACGACGACTTTAAGGTCGTCTCTACAGACAACGACTTTATGGTCGTCTCTATAGACAACGACTTTAAGGTCGTCTCTATAGACGACGACTTTAAGGTCGTCTCTCTATAGACGATGACTTTAAGGTCGTCTCTCTATAGACGACGACTTTAAGGTCGTCTCTCTATAGACGACGACTTTAAGGTCGTCTCTCTATAGACGACGACTTTAAGGTCGTCTCTATAGACGACGACTTTAAGGTCGTCTCTATAGACGACGACTTTAAGGTCGTCTCTCTATAGACGACGACTTTAAGGTCGTCTCTCTATAGACGACGACTTTAAGGTCGTCTCTCTATAGACGACGACTTTAAGGTCGTCTCTCTATAGACGACGACTTTAAGGTCGTCTCTATAGACGACGATGTCTCTAAGGTCGTCTCTATAGACGACGATGTCTTTAAGGTCGTCTCTATATTCGACGATGTCTTTAAGGTCGTCTCTGTAGACGACGACTTTAAGGTCGTCTCTACAGACAACGACTTTATGGTCGTCCCTATAGACAACGACTTTAAGGTCGTCTCTATAGACGACGACTTTAAGGTCGTCTCTCTATAGACGACGACTTTAAGGTCGTCTCTCTATAGACGACGACTTTAAGGTCGTCTCTCTATAGACGACGACTTTAAGGTCGTCTCTCTATAGACGACGACTTTAAGGTCGTCTCTCTATAGACGACGACTTTAAGGTCGTCTCTTTATAGACGACGACTTTAAGGTCGTCTCTATAGACGACGACTTTAAGGTCGTCTCTATAGACGACGACTTTAAGGTCGTCTCTCTATAGACGACGACTTTAAGGTCGTCTCTCTATAGACGACGACTTTAAGGTCGTCTCTCTATAGACGACGACTTTAAGGTCGTCTCTCTATAGACGACGACTTTAAGGTCGTCTCTCTATAGACGACGACTTTAAGGTCGTCTCTCTATAGACGACGACTTTAAGGTCGTCTCTATAGACGACGACTTTAAGGTCGTCTCTATAGACGACGACTTTAAGGTCGTCTCTATAGACGACGATGTCTTTAAGGTCGTCTCTATATTCGACGATGTCTTTAAGGTCGTCTCTATAGACGACGACTTTAAGGTCGTCTCTACAGACAACGACTTTATGGTCGTCCCTATAGACAACGACTTTAAGGTCGTCTCTATAGACGACGACTTTAAGGTCGTCTCTCTATAGACGACGACTTTAAGGTCGTCTCTCTATAGACGACGACTTTAAGGTCGTCTCTCTATAGACGACGACTTTAACGTCGTCTCTATAGACGACGACTTTAAGGTCGTCTCTATAGACGACGATGTCTCTAAGGTCGTCTCTATAGACGACGATGTCTTTAAGGTCGTCTCTATATTCGACGATGTCTTTAAGGTCGTCTCTATAGACGACGACTTTAAGGTCGTCTCTACAGACAACGACTTTATGGTCGTCTCTATAGACAACGACTTTAAGGTCGTCTCTATAGACGACGACTTTAAGGTCGTCTCTCTATAGACGACGACTTTAAGGTCGTCTCTCTATAGACGACGACTTTAAGGTCGTCTCTCTATAGACGACGACTTTAAGGTCGTCTCTCTATAGACGACGACTTTAAGGTCGTCTCTCTATAGACGACGACTTTAAGGTCGTCTCTCTATAGACGACGACTTTAAGGTCGTCTCTCTATAGACGACGACTTTAAGGTCGTCTCTCTATAGACGACGACTTTAAGGTCTTCTCTATAGGAGACGTCTTTAAGGTCGTCTCTATAAACGACGACGTCTTTAAGGTCGTCTCTATAGACGACGATGTCTTTAAGGCCGTCTCTATAGACGACGATGTCTTTAAGGTCGTTTCTATAGACGACTTTCAGGTCGTCTTCATAGACGACTTTCAGGTCGTCTCTATAGACGACGACTTTAAGGTCGTCTCTATAGACGACGATATCTTTAAGGTCGTCTCTATAAACGACGATGTCTTTAAGGTCGTCTCTATAGACGATGATGTCTTTAAGGTCGTCTCTATAGACGACGATGTCTTTAAGGTCGTCTCTATAGACGACGACTTTAAGGTCGTCTCTATAGACGACGACTTTAAGGTCGTCTCTATAGACGACGACTTTAAGGTCGTCTCTATAGACCACGACTTTAAGGTCGTTTCAGGTCTTCTCTACAGACGACTTTAAGGTCGTCTCTATATACGACGACTTTAAGGTCGTCTCTATAGAAGACGACTTTCAGGTCGTCTCTATAGACGACTTTCAGGTCGTCTCCTTAGACGACTTTCAGGTCGTCTCTATAGACGACTTTTAGGTCGTATCCAAAGACGACTTTCAGGTCGTCTCCAAAGACGACTTTCAGGTCGTCTTCATAGACGACGACTTTCAGGTCGTTTCCATAGACGACTTTCATGTCGTTCCCATAGACGACTTTCAGGTCGTCTCCAAAGACGACTTTTAGATCGTCTCCATAGACGACTTTCAGATCGTCTCCATAGACGACTTTCAGATCGTCTCCATAGACGACTTTCAGGTCGTCTCCATAGACGACTTTCAGGTCGTCCTCATTGGCGAAATATTCATTTAAACTCACGATAAGGGGCACCTCCGATGGGCTCCTATTGTGATTATTATGGTCCTCGAAAAATTCCCCTTTAGTACTATCTGAACCGAATTTTCCACGACCCACTTTACGGTACCACTACATCTCCCTCCTCTTCCAAATTTCGTGCTCATAGTTCTCCATGTGTGTTTGTTTAATAAAAAATTTTGAAACAAAAACATTAAATTCAATATTTCGAAATCATATATATTTTATTTGTTTTCTTTTTTTGGTTTTCGCTTGCCAGCCATCTAGCCAGCGTTCGACGAGCTATCTTCCCAACCATAATTTCGTGTATTTTCACGAAAAAATATTTATATTCCATTGTTTATTGTTGTTATTGGTTTAAATTTAGTTTTTATAAACTACTTGAACTCAATTTATGTGCAAAGATACCAAAAAATAATAATAAATGCAATTATCCGACACACACAAGCAAAGGCTGACATGGATACACACACGCAATACATTCTACACTTATTAGCCAAATATACAAAAATTTTGTTTTGTGGTCATGGTTTGCTTCCCTGCCTGCCTGCCTTTGGAACAAAGTAAATTCTTAGTTGACCTATTTTCATGGACTGTGATTTGGATTATTTTTTGTAGAAATTTGTAGGAATCTTTGAAAATATTTGAAAAGGGAACGGAAGAGGTTTTGTTTAAATTCTGGGGTGAGTAGAAATTTGGGTCTATGTACGATAAAGCGGGAAAACCATAGGCGCTGAACTACTTTTGTTTTTTTAATAGAAAATCTAAATCTAATAGTCCAAAAATCATTTGGATCAGCTACAAGAAGTTCTTGTTCATGTATGCCAATTGAATCGTCCATTGTGGTTCTATAGCCAAAAAGCTTCTTTCAAAGCTTCGAAAGACTGTATACTGGCTGGAATTTTTTTTCTTCATTAGTCTAGAAGCTAGTCAGAAGGTCTGCTTTAAATTTCTTTTAGAATGTTGGTAGCTTGCTGCCATTTATAGTACCGGCGTCGAGTCTCCTTTTTCGGCAATCGTCTTCTCTCTCAGGTACTTTTTGAAATATAATATCGAAAAATGATCCTCTTAAGACTGGACGTTTTATGTCAGGTACTCTTTAAGAAAAAGGCATTTGTAGGTCTCCTCTAGTCAGAAGTCTTCTACCAGAACTTTTAAGGCAGTAGACCACTTTATTATCTGCATTACCTAGAAAATATAATTAAAGTCTTCCCTGCATACAAAAGGAGTTAGAGGCATGACCAAAAGTTCTCTATCAGGTCTTTAATGACATATATACTTTTTGAGGCCTTCGGTAGCTTAAAATCTCACTCAAGCTTTCTATAGTTTAAACATTCGCTTAAGATCTCTTAGGGATAACAAATTAGGGCAACTTCAACTAGAAGTGATTTTTTATGTTTTCGAAAGCTAGCAGACCTAATTTGGATCTTCTACAGCCAGGAGATTCGAATCTGACATTCGAAAGCTGGAAATTTTTTTTGCGGCATTCTATAACAAGGATACATCCTTCAGGTCTTTTACAACAGTAGTATCTAATGGAGTCTTCTACATAAAAATTCTTTTTCCAGATCTTCTATAGCACAAATACCTCTTTAGCTCTTTCTAAACTAAAACACCTCTAAGTTGATGACCTTTTTAAGGTCTTCTGCATCATTTTTTTTCAAGACTTTCCGGTCCTTTATGGCAAGAGGATCTTCTCGTCAATGAGGAGGGAACCTCTTTCAGTAAGAAGGGATTAAATAGAGTCCTGATTTAGGTCTTCAGAATACCTGGAAACATTCTTCTAAAGCCAAAATATTTTCTATAGCTGGAAGTCCAGTTTTAAATGTATTTTTCTTTAGAATACCACCTTCAGGTCTTCTAAAGGGGAAGTTCTCTTTCAGATATTTCTAACAGGGAGGTGTTCCGTAACTGGTTGACCTGTTTTATGTTCCCCATAACTAAAATGCCTCATAGAAGTCCTTCATTTTTAGACGTTGTCCTCTATAGAAAAAAATACCTTCTTTCAAAACAACTAAAATTTCTATTTTAGGTCTTCCTAAATAAAAAGGCTTCTTCCAGGTCCTCAGGACCTCTTATAAATTTTCGGCAGAGAAAATATATCTTAAAAATCGTTTTCATTTGTTCTATTCTATGATAGCCGACCTTTGCCAGTACCTTAATGATATGAAGGCTTTCTTGTGGTATTTTACAATTAAAAGTATCCGTTCCAGTTTTTTGTAGATATAATACATTTTTGACACCCCTGTAGAGCGAAAACTTTTGAGAAGAGAGAGAGAGAAAGTATTTTCGAATACTCTTTAGAGAGAAAATTTCCTTCAAGTATTCTATAGATATTTATCCCCTTAGGTCTTTTATGGAGAGAAGGTCTCTTTCAGACCATCTAAAGAGTATATCTTTGGATATTTCATACAAGTCTTTCGTAGCTAGAAGTCCACAAGCTGACCATATATTTTCAGAGAACCTCTTTCAAACCTTCTGCAACTCGAAAGCGTCTTTCAGGGCTTATATAGCCAGAAGACCTAATTCAGCTCCTCTATTACAAACATATATTTTGCTATAGCTGGAATACCTTTCCCAGGTTTGCTATAGCTAGAAGACTTCAAAGTAGTCTCTTATTACGGAGGTTCTATTTCAGTTTCTCTATAACTAGAAGACCTCTATGAGGCCTTTTGCAGCATCAAGACCTTTTAAAATTTTCCAGAAGCCAGTAGATATCTTGGCTTTGAGTTGAAAGAGCTCAAATGGCTATAGAATAGCCATAAAATATAGACCTATTGCCAGAGGGCCTATTTCATTTTCTCCATAACTAGAAAACCTCTATCAGGCCTTCTGCAGCTTTAAGATTTTTTAAAAATTTCCAGAAGCCAGCAGATATCCCTCAGATTTTCTATTGCAAGAAAATTTATTTTGGGAATTTTATATCTCGAAGACCTTTCTTAGGGAGCTCTTTCAGTTCATTTATAGCCAGAAAAACCTTTCCAGGCTTCCTAAGTACTAAGCTCCCTTTAAGGTTTTATTTCTAGCTAGAAGAAATTTTTAAAGTCGTTTATACGTAGAGGACTACAAGCCAGCAGACCCCTTTAAGCTGCTCGATTATCAGAAGATCACCCTCGCATTTTCTACAGCTGGATAACCTCGGAACGTCTGAAGCCGGAATCTCGAAATTTTGCACAATAAGGCTGGGATTTTAGAATTCGTACGAAAAGTATTAAAAATTGAGTACTTTGTATTGGACAAAACAGAATGAGCTAGAATTGGGAATGAGAGTCGCGGAATGGAGTGCAGGTTAGATTTACCAAAAGCTTTTTGAGAATTCGAACTTTTAGGTTACGATAAGTTCTAGAATGTTACAAAACTTCTATAATGGTACCATTTGGAGACATTTGGTATCATTGGAATTATTAAAATAGACCTAAGAAATATGAAGGTCGTTTGGAAAATGTGTACTAAGTTTGCGATCTGTACTAAATAGTACTAAATTTAGAAAAGTTTGGTTTAGGGTGAACTGATAAAGCTGGAATTTAGAAATTTTGCACTATGGTCCCTGTTGGTGGTAGGTTTGTGATGAAGAGGTAGTTTTAGAAATATATATACTGCATGTGCAGGAAAAGTACTAAATAGTACTAAAACTGATAAAATTTTTTTATTAGTTAAAAAGATTGTGTTTGAAATCTTAAATTTGGGTGAAGAAATAGAGCTGAAATCCTGAAATGTAGTATGGGTGTCACTGTTAGTGTATGTGGTTAAGATATAGAGGGAGTTTTGGAAATGTGTACTATACTTGTTCGAAAAATACTATGTGGTCCAAATTTTGTATTTGGTAAAGGGATAAAGCTGGAATCCTGAAATTTGATATTTAGGTCTCCGTTGGTATCTGGAATTGAGATCTGGTGGTAGTTTTGCAAATAATATATAACCCTTAAACCCTTAAATATGGCATGGATGTCACTGTTGGCGTCCGTGTTTGAGAGAAGGAGCTGCTTGCGAATATGTGTGCTATAATTGTACTAAATGGTACTAAATTTGGTAATGGAGAAATTACAGAGCTGAAATCGTGAAAGTTGATATCTGAGGTTGGAATATGGAGATTGTTTTGAAAATGCGTACTTTAATTGTACGAAAAGTACTAAATTGTACTAAATTTGATATTGGGTGAAGTGATAGAGCTGGAATCCTGAAATTTGATATTGCGGTTACTATTGGTTTCTTGGAGACGTTGAAATAGTTTGTTAACGAAAACTGTGATTTGTGTCCATTGTGCAATGCTTTTACTTATATCCTCCTCGGTAATCTTCAAATTGAAAAAGTTTGAAGACTTTTTGTTGTGAAAAGTAAATACTTTCCTATTATTCTTTTCGAAAAAGGAAAAAATTGAATAATATGTAAATTCTTCTTCCGGTTCCCAAAATTTATAGTCCTGCAAGGAGTTTTCTTTTGAAGGAAAACACACATTAGATGTCTTAAAAGAGAGCGTTGCCCTATGGAGGAAATAAAAACAATTTCCATTCCCGCCATTGAGAGACGATCTTTTCTTTAAATTGAAATCCTTTTTCAGGACTTTTTTTCAACAAAAATGGTTTTCAGTTTTTTTTTTTGGAAAGCCCTCCAAAGTCCAATGAATTTTAAGCTCCTCTATAGTTTGATGAACTCTTTCATTCCTTTTATTTATAAAATAGCTTTTCACGATGGAGACATTGACAGGAAGTGCTAATTAAAAATTAGACATATCTTTATATTTCAATATTATTTGATGAGATATTGGCTAATACACGTGTCAACAGCATGGTTCATTCCACCGAATTTCAATCGCTCCATTTTTCAGCAGCCATTTCATTTGATAGGAAATGGTTAGCTAACGTGTTTTTCGGATCGTTTTAAAAATTTTTTAGAACCCCAGAGAAAAAAATCTATGACTTCCGCTTGTTTTTATGCCTCGTCCGTGTTGTTTATTGGCGGCAATTAAAAATCGATAAATGTTAACACCTTTTCCATTGAGTCAATCAAATGGAAAGGTGTGTTTTCGTTTCATGAAATTCCTAGGAAGAGAAGGAACCAAGGGGGAAAGATGAAAAACTGTGTTTCTAGTTCATTCATAACAAAGCAATTTTCACTTGAAATTCGCACCCAAAAAATCGAAACAAAAACAACAACAAATCGCGTAAAGAAAACACAACGCACACACATGGACATAAATAAATTCGCAAGACTGATGCCATCAATCAAATCGCACTACCAACAATTTTCAGACTGGCATCAGAAAAAAAAACACCAGCTACATTTCAGCATTGCCTTTCCATTCAATTTGACTCGAATCGAATCGTCTCGGATCTGGACTCGGCCATCCAAGTCAAGTGTTTTTTGCGTTCCGCGTAAAAGCCTTTTTATTGCCATGCCACAATTCTGCCAGTTCGATGTTGTTGTTTACTTTTAGCCAAAAAGCCTGTTTGCAATGCCCCGAAAAGAACAACAAATATTGGAACGGTATTATGACCAACAAAATTTCCCCATATCTTTCTCTCTCTGGACATTCGATAATTGAACCGAACAATTTTCAATTGAAATTTGCGATAAAACAGTAGGTCTTTTTTCATTCTTTTTTCCTTGGTGCTACCATAAAATCGTAAGATCACACAGCCATAGCCATATACATTTATTTTATATCGATCGGTTAATTGTTGTTAACACTTTTTTGTTGTTTTATTTGGCATTTTTTTTGGACGGACATCTCTTCTCTTGAGTTCAATTGTTTAATTAACAGCCGGAAATTTGGCACTTCCCTTTTTGTGAGCAATTCACACGCATTCGGTCATAAACAAACATCTTTCGATTTGGTCGGGGAAAAATATGAGACCAATACCATCGAATAAATCATCGGGGAATATTTTAATGCCGGAATAAATAAATATTGGATACAAAAAAAAAAAAAAAAAAAAAAAACACAATTAACAATTAACAACCATATTTGCAAACTATTCGACAATTTACATTAGAGGTCATTGAAGGCCTGTAGATGGTTTCCTTTCTATAGAAGAGCGATATAAGATCTTGTGTCCATGGACAAAAAGATATTAAAAATAAATTATTCTATAATCAAAAAAAAAAAAAAAAAAAAAAAAAAAAAAAAAAAAAGAAGAGACCTGACAGAAGTCCTGCAAGAGATCGCTGATTCATTCATTGAGCGGGCCACGCCCATAGAGGATGACTTCCACCATAGAAGATTTGTAAACAATGTTCAATCCACAAAAAAAAAGGAAAAAAAAAAAACAAGTAAAAAAGCTGTAAGTTCGGCCGGGCCGGAATACTCTCCACCATTTGGAACGAATTTGGCAATTCTCAAAAACAATTAAAACCTTTAAAAATTCTGTTAAAATCTCTAAAACACCGAATGTAGCTGTTTTATTAGGGCCTATATGACGACATGGACCTGCTAGGTAACATTTGTCATAAGCCATTACAATATTCAAATGTGAAACTTAATAAAAAAAATTGGTAATAATGTAGATAAAATCATCGGGAGGTACCGTTTTATGGGGGCTATACGAAGACGTGGACCTGCACAGACAGTTTTCTGTCATAGGCTGTAGTATCCATTACGAACTTCAAATACCAAATTTGAAACAACTCCGATGAAAAAACGTCGCTAAAATCATTAACATACCTAATATCGGGAGGTACCATTATATAGGGGCTCTACGAAGACGTGGACCAGTACAGACAATTTTCTGTCTTAGGCTGTAGTATCCGTGACGAACCTCAAATACCAAATTTGAAACAATTTCGCTGAATAAATTCGCTAAAATTATCAAAAAACCCAATGGTGTTACCGTTATATGGGGCTATACGAAGACGTGGACCTGCACAGACAATTTTCTGTCGTAGGCTGTAGTATCCATTACGAACTTCAAATATCAAATTTGAAACAATTCCGATTGAAAACGTCGCTAAAATCATCAAAATACCGAATATCGGGAGGTACCGATATATGGGTCTATACGAAGACGTGGACCTGCACAGACAATTTTCTGCCGTAGGCTGTATTATCCATTACGTAATTCAAATACCAAATTTTAAAC
Source organism: Musca domestica (assembly GCF_030504385.1). Taxonomy (NCBI): domain Eukaryota; kingdom Metazoa; phylum Arthropoda; class Insecta; order Diptera; family Muscidae; genus Musca; species Musca domestica. The sequence continues at coordinate 11,622,552 of NW_026712272.1, read as the reverse complement.
GATTCCGGTGAAAAATGTCACTACAATCATCAAAATACCGAATATCGGGAGGTACCGTTATATATGGGCTCTACGAAGACGTGAACCTGCACAGACAATTTTCTGTTTTAGTATCCATTACGTAGTATCCATTACGAACCTCAAATACCAAATTTGAAACAATTTCGGTGAATAAATTCGCTAAAATCATCAAAATACCGAATATCGAGAGGCACCGTTGTATGGGGGCTATACCAAAACGGCCTATTTTCAAGACCAAAAGTCCTGCAGATATAACATACATTTGAGTAAAATTTTATCAATCCATACTATGGTGGAGGGTATAAAAATTGGTAAAGATCTGAAAAAAATTGTAAAGAAGAAGATCTGCGAAAGGTCCTTTATCCATAGAAGACCAGTAAACGGGTAATCTTCAAAGAAATCCTGAAAATTGTACTACATCAGTAGAATTAGTCATAAAAGGTCTGAAAGAGGTCTTCTACACACAGAAGACCCGAAATAGGCATTTTAAAATTGGTCTTCCTTCATTCGCTAAGCTGGTGAAGGTCTTCTGTCTTGGAGGAGGTCTTTGGTTATAGAACGCATTATATAAGTCTTTTATGTGTTGGTGACGACGTAGTAGGCCTGGATAGCTGTTGTACCAAAGCACTTTGGGGTCTTCTAGTTATAGATATCCCCGAAAAGGTTTTCTGCCTTTGGATTACATGGAAGTGGTCTTCTGTGAAGTGGGCTGTGAGAGATCTGAAGGCTTTTTATATGTAGAAGACTCCAAAGACATATTTCTACAATGGAAGACCCAATCGAGATTTCCTGGTATAGAAGACCTGAAGGAGAATTTTCATTTATGGAAAATTATGGAGAGAGGCATTTCGAGGCCTGATCGAGGCAATAGGCTTCTTGTAATAGAGGATATAAAACTGGTTTTCTGGCTATAGAATAACTGAAGCAATGCTTTGAGCTGCAGATAAACTAATAGATTTGTAAACGGCCTTTCATCTGAATAAGTTGTGAAATATGTCTTTCAGCTATAGAAGAGCAGAGCAAAAAGTCCTCGGGCTGTTTTCTAGGTATAAATGTCCTAAATAGGTCTTCCAACTTTAAATAAGGCTCAGTACGATGTTCTCGCTTTTAAGAACCAAAAATAAAGGTTATCTTGAATAGGGAAGCTCAAACAGGTCTTTTGGCTATAGAAGACCTAAATGAGGCATTGGCCAGTAAAACAATCGGAAAAAGGTATTACATACATGAGGAGGCAGAAGTCCTTCCCTTACGTCAGCATAATCATATGCTTTCGTTCAGTACCTGCATGGGTGGTACCGTGAGAGTCATCCCAACCATCATATGGTTGATACAACTCCCCCAACCAGCCGTGTCAAGAAGGACATACACGATCTAGAGAGGGAAATCCAACGCTATAAGAGAGAAGAGGAAGCCTACCCGGCAGGTCTGAGTGGCATCCATACATACGAATGCAGTCACAGATGCTATCAGCAATTACAGGATGAATACCGTCCTCGGAGTCCACTCCCGCCATCCATTCTAGCTGAAGAACGCCAGATGCCTTCTACAAACCAGGGTAGTTTTGACGCGATTACTTTCAGGATGGTGTAGTCATCTAAAGTCGAAGTCGGGCACGAATTGACGAAGATGTGCGTGACTTCGGCCCGGCGTGTGATACAGGCCCGCACGATACGCTGCACCTCTTTAATTGCATAGCCAAACCTACCCAACGCATCCCAGAAGATCTATGGCTACAGCCAGTTCAAGTAGCCGAATTTTTAAACGTGGAGCTTGAACCAGATTAGCAGATTAGCACCCATATGTACACCCGCTACAACAACCTTTCAATGGACCATCAGAAAAAGGCCACTAGACCTTCAAAAAAATTTCTGATGCACCAGAAGAAGGTCAGAAAAATATTTTTAGAAGTAGAACATTTTTTCTTTCTCTATTTCTAATGGGAGGTCTTAAAAGGTTCTTCTCCTCGCCGGTCTTCTAAGAGATAAATACTCTTTTGAGATGTCCTGAGGGAATAAAAGAGTGATGAGATCTCTTTATTTTTCTTATTTAAGGCCTTTAAAACTTATTTTTCCATTGAAGAGTCTTAAGTCCTTAAGAGTCCTTTTTCATTGCAAAAAGTAGGAATAGACTTCTCCTGGAACCCCCTTAAAGCCCTTTCTCAATAGGGGTCCCATAAAATTATTCAATCGAAAAAAATAACTGAATAATTTATAAAGTCCCCGAATTCGCAAATCTCCATCATAACAACATTTTGTTCCATCACTCATAAATAACAACAACAACCACAACAGCAACAAAAACAACTACTCGAAGAACAAACAAAATAAAGTCATAAATATGTTGATACTAATTTGTGACCATTAGCGATTCACGCCATACCGCGTCAGACGCGTCGCAACATTATTGTGGGGCGTATACGCAATGCCGTTTAGCGGCGTTTCTTGTTTTTTCCGCTGGCTATTTCGTTTTCCGTTCCGATTTCTCCACCTCTCCCCACCACTCCCGAACTTTTTTGTTTTATTTCAAAAATAAATCATCGGAGAGTAATCTGTGCAGATGCTGCCACAAAATGAAGCAATAAATTTTGTGCGTTTAGATTTGGGTGTGTGTGTGCGTGCGAGTTTTTTCGATTTATTTTCAATACAGTGGGACATTTTTGAAGAAAGAGTGGAGAATGAATGGTAAAACGATGTAAAATTTTGGGTTTTTAAGGGTTTATGGTAAATTTGGAATATATATATATATATATATATATATATATATATATATATATATATATATATATATATATATATATATATATATATATATATTCTTGATCAGCATAAAATTCTATGTCGATTTAGCTATGTCCGTCCGTCTATCCGTCTGTGAAAATCACTCTAGCTTCCGAACGAATTGAAGTAGATTGATAAAATTTTGCTCAAATGTATGTTATGTCTTCAGGACTTTTGGTATTGAAAATGGGCCATATAGGTCCACGTTTTGGTATAGCCCACCATATAGCGGTACCTCCCGATATTTAGTATTTTGACGAATTTATTCACCGGAATTGTTTCAAATTTAATATTTAAAGTTCGTAATGGATACTACAGCCTAAGACAGAAAATTGTCTGTGCAGGTCCACGTCTTCGTATAGCCCCCATATAGCGGTACCTCCTGATATTCGGCATTTTGATCATTGTAGCGACATTATTCACCGGAATTGTTTCAAATTTGGTATTTAAAGTCCGTAATGGATACTACAGCCTAAGACAGAAAATTGTCTTTGGAGGTCCACATCTTCGTAAAGCCCCATATGACGGTACCTCCCGATATTCGGTATTTTGTTGATTTTAGCGAATTTATTCACTGGAATTGTTTCAAATTTGATATTGGAAGTTCGTAATGGATACTACAGAAAATTGTCTGTGCAGGTTTACATCTTCGTATAGCCCCCATATATCGGTACCTCCCGATATTCGGTATTTTGATGATTTTTAGCGACATTATTTACCGGAATTGTTTTAAATTTAGTATTTAAAGTTCTTAATAGATACTACAGCATATGACAGAAAATTGTGTCTGCAGGTCCACGTCTTCGTATAGCCCCCATATAACGGTACCCCCCGATCTTCGGTATTTTCATGATTTTAGCGACATTATTTACCGGAATTGTTTCAAATTTCGCATTTGAAGTTCGTAATGAATACTACAGCCTATCACAGAAAATTGTCTGTGCAGGTTCATGTCTTCGTATAACCTCCATATAACGGTACCCCCCGATCTTCGGTATTTTGATTTTATCGACATTATAACCGATTTTTTTTTTTAAGTTTCGAATTTGAATATTATAATGGCCTATGACAAATGTTACCTACGCAGGTTCATGTCGTCGTATAGACCCTAATATAATAGCTACATTCGGTATTTTTAAGATTTTTACAGATTTTTTAACGGATTTTATTGTTTTTGAGAATTGCCAAATTCGTTCCAAATGGTGGAGGGTATTCAAAGTTCGGCCCGGCCGAACTTAAAGATTTTTTTACTTGTTTTTTATTAAAATTTTTACTACCCATAATCCCTGAAAATGACAAATTTTTTATTATTTTATTTTTACTCAGCCATTCTAAAATCTATTTATTAGCTGAGGTCCCACTGTATTAAAAAATTAAAAAAAAAAACACCATAACCCCTTTAAAAATACCAAACTTAAAATTTTTGCTTTCTATTCAACCATTCAAATATCCATTTTGTTCCACTGTCACATTTGTCTCCAATATAATTTTACACATATATTTCATACCCAAACGTCTGTCTTTCGAGCCAAAACGACAAACACCAGCCAGCACGACCAAACATCATGTTTAACACGATCAAACAAAATGACGAGAAAAGAAAAACACAAAACGCAACAACATTCTCAAAACGAAATATTTTGAAGAGATTTCATGATTATGAATCGAGTAAATCAAATTTTATTTTTTCCGTTTCAAGTTAATACCCAAATAGAAGAAAAATATACGAGGAGCGAAAAACAAGAAATATTTCCTATTCGTCTTTTTCTAAAAGAAAATAAGAATTACGGCACGCCAGATCGAAGTTCGAGGACTCCAGTTCAAGTTGACGTCAAATTGGGGAATTTATTAATTTATTGATGTGCCGAGATTATATAAGACACTCGAAGCTTATAAATAAAATTAATTACCCACACAGACAGATCGAAGTGGTGGTCATGTGTCCACAGATTCATGTCCAGATTTTTGATTTTTTTATCTGTGTTGATGGGTGTAGAATCTTAAAGATATATGAATATTGAAAATGTGTTTTTGGTTTTAAAAAATAGTAAATATTTAAAAGTGGCGAAAAATCTACCCTAACCATGGCCATGTTATTCCCTCCACCATTCTATGCAGGGTATATTAGCTTTGGCATTCCGTTAGTAACTCCTCGAAATATTCATAATAGACCCTACAAAGTATATATATTCTGAATCTGCGTAAAATTCTAAGATGATCTAGTGATGTCCGCCTGTCTGTCTGTCTGTTCGTCTGTCTATTGTAATAACGCTATCTTTCGAAAGAATTGAGATAGAAGGCTAAAATTTTGCATAAATGCATAGTTCACCAGTAGGTAGATTACGTTCGTAAATGGGCTATGTCGGTCAACGTCTTCGTATAGCCCACATATGACGACACCTCCCGATGTTCGGCATTTTGATGACTTAAGCCACATTATTCACAGGAATTGTTTCAAATTTAGTATTTGAAGTTCGTAATGGATACTACAGCCTGTGACAAAAATTTTCGTATGCAGGCTCACGTTTTCATATATTCGCCATGTCTTCGTATAGGCCTCATATGTCGGCACCTCCCGATATTCGGCATTTTGATGATTTTAGCGACATTATTCACCGGAATTGTAACAAATTTCGTATTTAAAGTGCGTAATGGATACTACAGCCTGTGACGAAAAATTGTCAATGCAGATCTACGTCTTTGTATAGTCCCAATATAACTGTACCTCCCGATATTCGGTATTTTGATGATTTTAGCGACATTATTTACCGAAATTATTTCAAATTTCGTATTGGAAGATCTTAGTGGGTGCGTCAGCCTATGACAAAAATTTTCGTATGCAGGTTCACGTTTTCGTATATCCCCCATATAACGGTACCACCCGATATTCGATATTTTAATTATTTTAGCGACATTATTTACCAAAATTATAACGTACAATTATAACGTACAATTTGTTCAGTTTCAGAATTATAGTGCACATTTTAAAAACCACCTCCATAGCTAAATCCCAGCTATCAACAGAGATATCAATAACAAATTCGAGGCTTCCAGCCCTATACCTTTAACAAATACCAAATTGAGTACCATTTAGTACGAATATAGGTCGCAAAGCAAAACAACTTTTGACACATTTTTTTCAAGAATTTCACTGAAAATTAATAGTTGTCGATCATACCACGTTTTGGTATAGCCCCCATATAATGGTACCTCCCGATATTCGGTAATTTGATGATTTTTGCCACATTTTTTCACGGATTTGTCTGAAAATTGGTATTTGTAGGTCATAATGGGTTCTAGCTCCTTTGGCGAAACATTGTATCCGTAGGTCCACGATTTGGTATAGCCTCAATATAACGGTACATGCCGATATTCGACATTTTAATGGTTTTTGCCACATACATCTAAAAACTGATCACGACCTTATCTATGGGTCTATAATTTGGAAAACAACATAAACATATTTTTCATCAAAAATTCGTCGAAAAAAGTGTGATTAAATCCCACAAATTACGTCGAATCGACGCGAGATGCTGTGCTATATGGAGGCCAATATTTTTTTTTATTTCTGTGACCATTTTCGAAAAAAAAACAAAACGAAAACATTTTTGATTTGTTTCTTTGCGAGAGACTTCTCAACCACGCCAAACATAAACCGTATTGTTGTGGACATTTGGGGGATGACAGATCTAATAATTTAAATCTAAAATAGGAACAAAATGACAACTACAACAGCAACAACAAGAACAACAAAGAAAGACATTCATCCGCATCTTGGCGATGAGTCACCGAAATTAGCCGAAAACGAAAAACAAATGAAAGAAAACTCAATGTTTGTTTCGTTTTTCTTTCTTTCTTTAGAATTATGTTTCTGGTCAAAACTTACAGCGTTTGTTGATTAGGCATATATATCACAGAGGAATACAGGGTATTCAAATTTTGGGAACCACACTGAGCTCTTACAGACCATATTTTCAAATTTTCAATTTGGACCACGCGTCCTTCGTGCATTGGAGAACAAAAGCTTCCTTAACATTTCCAATGGACACTTCACAAAATTATGATCTTCTTAAGCTCTACCATACCATAGAGTGGTTACACTTTACGGGTGAATCAAAATTACAGTATAGGGAGGTGGCGTTCTATGGGGGTTATACGAAGCATGGACCTATATATTTCTGTCAGCGAAGGTAGTATTCATTACGAATCTCAAATACCAAATTTGATCAAATTCCGAAGAAAAATCTGGCACATATCAACAAAATACAGAATATCGGGGGGTACAGCTATATGGGGTCAATACCTAAAATTGAATCTATCGGGACAGTTCTTTGCAAAGATGTTTCTTACATTTATGGAACACAAACTGCCAAATTTACAGGAAATTCTGTTCAAACTTGAGAGAATCTAAGAATTTTTTCTTTGAAAAAAATTCTCGTCTGGACCTGAAGAATATAAAGTACCTATATTCAGGACCTGAGAAATTTTTTCTCTCTGGACTATTACAAAGTTTTTAGTTTTTTCTTCTTGAGGACCTTGAGGATAAATTGAACGTGAATATTCACGGCTTAGTAAATATTTGCAATTTACCTTTTGGTAAAAATCTATATTTGGGACAATTGTAAAGTTTTTAAATATTAGGTTGCACGATGTTCGTTGCTCTTGGAAATCACAGAAACACGTCATCCAAAACCTTTACAATATCCACAACTTGAAAATATTAAAAAAAATTAAACAAGTTAAAAAGCAGTAAGTTCGGCCGGGCCGAACTTTGACTACCCTCCACCATTTGGAACGAATTTGGAAATAAAATCCTGAAAAATTATGGTAAAATTTCAAAAATACGACGTGGACCCACACATGCATTATTTGTCATGAGTCATTACCAAATTCAAATTCAGAACTTGAAATAAACGCGAATAATGTAGCTAAAATCATCCAAGTATAGAATATATATCGGAGCTGTGCGAAGACCTAAACCTGAACCTGTAGACAATTTTTGTCATATTCCGTAGCATCCATTACGAACTTCAAATACGACATTTCAAATACCGAATATAGGGACCTGCATAGACAATTTTCTGTCACAGTCTGGAGTTTCCATTACGATCTCTAAATGCGTAATTTGAAAACAATTTGGTGAATAAAGACGCTAAAATCGCCAAAATACCGAATATAGGGAGGTACCGTTATATGGGGGCTATACGAAGACGTGGACCTGCACAGACAATTTTCTGTCTTAGGCTGTAGTATCCATTTCGAACTTCAAATACCAAATTTGAAACAATTCCGGTGAATAATGTCGCTAAAATCATCAAAATACCGAATATCAGGAGGTATCGTTATATGGTGGGTATATGAAAACGTGGACCTACATAGCCCATTTAAGAAATAAAAAAAAATTTAGCCTTGTATCTCAATTCGTTCGAAAGATAGCGTGATTACAACAGACAGACGGACATCGCCAAATCGACTTAGAATTTTACGCTGATCAAGAATATATATACTTTGTTGTGTCTGACATGAGTATTTCGAGGAGTTACAAACGGAATGACAAAGTTAATATACCCTCCATAGTATGGTGGAGGGTATAAAAACAATTAATTTTTTAAAACTATTTAAAGAAAATATTGGTCCATGGTTTGTTGTCAAGATTGGCCGTGGTTTCAAAGAATGACATTTCATATTATGCCCACATTTTGGTGGTCAATGTTGCCCATTACCGAAATATAACCATAATAGGTTTCAATATTCAATATTTTTGCAGACCCTGCAAGAGTTGGACTTAAAGTCACAGGTGTAAAAATCTGTCAAAGTATATATCTGAATTTAATTAGAGACACCTGAAAGAAAATTTGTCAAAATATATCTAATTAGAGAAAATTTTGTCAAAAAGGTTCATATTTTGCAGCAGATAAATTTTGGAGATTTGTAGAAATTGGGACTCTTCGAAATAAAGATCATTGTCCCAAATCGAACTATATCATTCTAAATATTCCCGCGTGAAAAAATTAAACCTATATTTTTATGGGCATCTCTCCATTTTCCTCACCTCAATTCCCCCTTTTCACACCAGCAATATATGCCCCTGCTTGACGTATGCTTGCTATTTCCCCCATTTAATATCACCGCCGATATATACATGTGCTTCATACGCTCGTGTCCACCAGCTAATATGGAAAACAAGCTTCAATTGTGTGTGTGTGTTCGTGTGTATGTATGAATGAATATGCATTTGAACTTCTCGGTGAATGGGAGCCCAGCAATGCTAGAAATAGGCTTTTCATATCTACGTTGTACGCATTAAATGTGTACATGAAATGTATGCTGTTGTTACTTGTTGTTGTTATATGTACTTGTTTGTTGTTGTTGTTGCTTGTACCACATACAACAGATGCGATATATTTACGTAGATATGTATGAATTTACACATGTTGAAGACTTTTGGTCTTTGTTGTGACTGTGGCACAGTGGTGTGTGGCGGGAATGATGAGGAGGTTTGAATGAAAAACTAGTACGAAGTGGGGAAGAAAAAAGTTAAAAAACAGTAAGTTCGGCCGGGCCGAACTTTAAATACCCTCTACCATTAGAACGAATTTAGAAATTTTCAAAAAATAAAAACCGGTAAAAATTTTGTTAAAATCTTAAAAATACCGAATATAGTCGTTATAATGGGGTTTATACAACGTGGACCTACATTGTTGTCATAAGCCATTACAATTTTCAAATTGGAAACTTACAATAAGAATCATCAAAACACCGTACATAGGGAGGTACATCGGAGATATACGAAGACCTGGACTTGCATAGACAATTTTATGTTATAGCCTGTAGCATCCATTACGAACTTCAAATACAACATCTCCAACAATTTCGGCGAGTATTGTACCTAAAATCGTGAAAATACCGAATAATGGGAGGTAGTTATATGTGGGGCCTATACAAAGTCCTGGACCTGCATAGACAACTTTCTGTCATAGGCTGAAGTATCCATTACGAACTTCAAATATCAAATTTGAAACAATTTCGGGAGGTACCGTTACATGGGGGCTATACGAAGACGTGGGCCTTGCACAGATAATTTTCTATCTTAGGCTGTAGTATCTCTTTGGAACTTCAAGTACCAAATTTGAAACAATTCCGGTGAATAACGTCGCTAAAATCATCAAAATCCCGAATATAGGGAGGTACAGTTATATGGGGGTTATACGAAGAAGTGGACCTGCACAGACAACTTTCTGTCATAGGCTGAAGCATCCATTACGAACTTCAAATATCCAATTTGAAACAATTCCGGTGAATAATGTCGCTAAAATCATCAAATACCGAATATCGGGAGGTACCGTTGTATGGGGGCTATATTAAAACGTGGACCTATATGGCCCATTTACGAACTTAACCTGCCTACTGGCAAAATAAACATATATGCGAAATCTTAGCCTTATATCTCGATTCGTTCGAGAGATAGCGTGATTACAACAGACAGACACACAGACAGACCGACGGACATCGCTTAATCGACAAAGAATTTTACGCTGATTAAGAATGTATATACTTTGTTGGGTCTTACATGAGTATTTCGAGGAGTTAAAAACGGAATGACAAAGTTAATATACCCTCCATAGTATGGTGGAGGGTATAAAAAATTCAAAAAACAACAGAGTTGTAGAACTTGTCGGAAAACTGGCCACAACACAGGTTCAGAAAAATCGAGACCGAAACAATCAATGACAAATTTTATAGACTATATATGTTACTACAACAATCCAACCTCAAGTATATCCATTTGAAATTTGAATCAAATGCCGTCAGAAAAGATTTTCCTACAGAACTTACTATGAAGAATTTGCTGAACCCCATAAGGTCTGAAAGTCCTGCAAAATTATAATATCTTGCTTCCTCTTTATTTCGCCCCACTGTCCAATTAAGCAAATTACACTACCACACTAATGCCGTATGTATGCCGCAATATTAACAAATGCTGGCTCACACCACCCATGAAAATGAAAATATTTTCTTCTGACGTTGTTTTGGTTTGAGATGATGCCAAAAAAATTAAAAATAGACAAAATAAAAAAAAAAATAAAAACATCAAATGAGTGAGTGAGTGCCACAACAATTAGTTTTGTAGTTACGTAGGAGCTGAAAAAAAAAACACGGGCAACAAATACATCTGAAGTGGCATACGTATGTTCGTATACAGAGGGGGTCAAAAGTGGGTAAGGAATTATATTTTATTTTGTGGATAGAGGAATTCGTTCAGGTCTTTCATATAAAGTTGGCCTTCATATGAAATACTCTTTGGAGACTTTTAAGCTACTATCAGAATAATAAATATGGGTTCTTTTCGGAATGTTTCTTTATGGAAAATTTTTGAAAATTTCAATAAAAGTGTCCTTTTAACGTTTTTTTTAAGAACCATCAAACAAAAACCGTGGATTTTTTAAAAAACAAATTTTCAAAGGTCTTTAAATATGGATTTTTTAAAAACATTTTTTTCAAAGGTAGATAAACGTGGATTTTTTAAAAATATTTTTCAAAGGGCGCTAAATGAGGATTTTTAAAAATAATTTTTTTAAAGGTCGGAAAACGTAGATTGTTTTAAAAATATTTTTTCAAAGGTCGTTAAACGCGAATTTTTTTAAAATATTTTTTCAAAGGTCGATAAGCGTGGATTGTTTTAAAAATATTTTTTCAAAGGTCGATAAACGTGGATTTTTTTAAAAATATTTTTTCAAGGGTCGATAAACGTGGTTTTTTTAGAAATATTTTTTCAAAAGTCGACAAACGTGGATTTTTTTTTAAAAATATTTTTTCAAAGATCTATAAACATTGGTTTTCTGTAAACATGGATTTTCTAAAAATATTCTTTCAAAGGTCAATAAACGTGGATTGTTTTAAAAATATTTTTTCAATGGTCGATAAACGTGGGTTTTTTAGAAATATTTTTTTCAAAAGTCGACAAATGTGGATTTTTTTAAATATTTTCCCAAAGGTCGATAAACGTGGATTTTTTTAAAAATATTTTTTCAAAGGTCTATAAACATAGATTTTCTAAAATATTATTTCAAAGGTCTGTAAACATGGATTTCCTAAAAATATTATTTCAAAGGTCAATAAACGTGGATTTTGTTAAAAATATCTTTTCAAAGGTCGATAGACGTAGATTTTTTAGAAATATTTTTTCAAAGGTAGATAAACGTGGATCTGTTTAAAAATATTTTTCAAAAGGCGATAAATGTGGATTTTTAAAAAAATATTTTTTCAAAACGTGGATTTTTTTTTAAATATTTTTTAAAAGGTCAATAAACGTGGATTGTTTTAAAAATATTTTTTCAATGGTCGATAAACGCGGATTTTTTAAAAATATTTTTTCAAAGGTCGACAAACGGGATTTTTTTAGAAACATTGTTTCAAAGGTCAATAAACGTGAATTTTTTTTTTAAAATATTTGTTCAAAGGTCGATAAGCGTGGATTGTTTTAAATATATTTTTTCAAAGGTCGATAAACGTGGATTTTTTAGAAATATTTTTTTAAAGGTCGACAATAAACGTGATTTTTTTTTATATTTTTTCAAAGGTCGATTGACGTAGATTTTTTAAAAAAATATTTTTTCAAAGGTCGATAAACGTGGATTTTTAAAAATATTTTTTCAAAGGTCGATAGAGGTAGATTTAAAAAAAAATATATTTTTTCAAAGGTCGATAAACGTGGATTTTTAAAAATATTTTTTCAAAGGTCGTAGATTTAAAAAAAAATATTTTTTCATAGGTCGATAAACGTGGATTTTCAAAAATATTTTTTCAAAGGTCGATAGACGTAGATTAAAGAAAAAAAATATTTTTTCAAAGGTCGATAAACGTGGATTTTCAAAAATATTTTTTCAAAGAAAAAAAATTTTTTCTAAAGGAGAAACCCCTCATTGATCTCAGAAAAATATCATCGTTTAGATCGACAATGTACTGAAGTCCATTTACATGTCTCAAAAGCATTTTCATGGATGTACACCGGGGGAGCAGACCTTAAGTTCAGGGCCCCTTCAAAATTATTTCTATTGTGATTTTTTAGAACTTTTTGAATGAAAAAAATTACGTTTCCACCAGTTGGGCATTCAATTCCTCTTAAAATCAATCTTAAAAAATAACCGGCTTTTTTCATAGTTTTTCCTTTTCGGCACAATGTTGAACATATTTTTTAAAAAATTCAAAATTCTATATGAAATGTAAATCTTCAAAAATTTTAAATGATTCAAAACTTTAAAAATATTTAAAAAATCCACATCTTCCAAAATCGTTGAATCTTCAAGACTTCAAAATATTATAAAGAGCCCGCCTTTTCAAAAACCAAGTCCACATCTTAAAGAAAAAATCTTACAAAATCCTAATATTCAAAAAAAAAAAAAAAAAACTTCCTGCTTTTGGAGTCTTCCAAATTTGTTTTGAAAAATTCAGAATTAGGCTTTGGGACATATCTCCCTAAACTTAATGCAAAATCGATGAGTACGGGTTTCCCTTAAAAAAAGTCCGCGATTTGACGCTTGAAGGAGATGACTTCGAACAAACTTTAAAACTCCGCTTAAAAATCTGCAATGTTAAAAAATTCGAAAAATGTTTTTTGTCATAGAAGTTATTTTTAAAATAACTTCTGGGGAGAATATCCCAGACAAAAACAAGGGAACTGATGAGGATTGGTGGCTCCTTCCGAAAACTAGGTATTCCCTGCCTTACCCCCTGGTAAACATTACCATCGTTCTCTACTAATAAACAAACTTTGTTTTTATAAAAACAACAATAAAGAGATTAAAACTGACGATTTTGCAAAAAAAAAAAAAAAAAATCACAAATATTTATGTAAAAAAATATTCGAAAAAAAATTAAGATTTTGGTCTGGGGTCTGAAGTCTTTAAACATTCAAAGTTTTGGTCTTGAAATTTCTTTAAAAAGCCACGATATTGACACTTGAAGAACTCTTTGAGAATTCTCTGAAATATCCACGATTTTTCAACGATTCAGGTACTAGGAAAAGTCTTCATGATTCTTAAAAAAATGCTCGAATGTGGCTCATGAGAGGTTTTCGATAAATCTTCAAATAAAACTTAATTTGGCTCCTGGAGGTGTCTAAAAAACTCCACGATTATGGTTTTAGGGGAGTCTTCAAAAATTCTTTAAAAATCACGAATTAGACCTTGGAAGAAATTAAAAAAAAAATTAATAAAAATTAATACCTTCTTTTTTTAAAAAAAAATCCTCGATTTGGCGCGTGGAGGAAATGTGTTCGAGTGTTTTTTAGAAATTTTTTACTTTTTGATTCTCGATAAAGTCTTTAAAACTTTAAAAATAAAACATTTTTGGCTGTTGGAGGTGTTAAAATTATTTTAAAACACATGATTTCTCAACGAGCCAGCTAGAGAGGCTTATTTTTGTCTTTTGACAGGTGAAACGAAGAAAAATTAAAAAAAAATCTTAAAGGTATTGGGTTCTGATTTTGACCTCCAAAAAAAGTCCTAAATTTCTTAAAATCCAAAAATAAACCCACTCTTGGGGTTGGTTTTTTTCTATTTACGACTTAAGTGCCATCAACATCGCTAAAAACTATAAGTTTGGCTCTTAGAGTGGACCCTAGAAATACCTTATTTTGGTTCTTAGTGGTCTTCACAAAGCCACGAATTTTGGTCTTGGAGGTATATTCTTTCTTTCCTGATAGCCCACGCTGTAAGTCTTCAAAACTCCTTTCTTATGGACTTGGAGGTGTATACAAAAAATTCTTAAAAAATTATCTTTTTGCCCCATGGACATTTGAGTACCCCAAGTCTGGTTCGATTTACGCCATAGAAAAACAAAAAGTCCACAATTTGGGCCTTGAGGTAGTCTTCCTTCAAGAATTATTTAAAAAAATGAAAATTTTAACAGTATATCGTAGCTGACAAATTCTAAATAATTCTTTGCAACACGATGGGGAAAATCCACGATATAATCCTTAGATTGGACCCATAAGCTCTTTAAATATCAAATGTGTAGGCCCAGCTAAAATCTCAAGAAAAAGAAAATCTAGTCTCAAGAAAATCTTTATATTTTTCGATTCAAGACCGCTTTGCCTCATAGAAGTGCCTCAGGTCTTCTCCAGGTCTTTTTTAGTGGAATCTGTTGGAAGTCTTTTATTATTATTAGGTTTGTTATTCTGTTTGTAACTCCTCGACATCCCCTTCATATGGAAAACTTCCAACAGATTCCACTAAAAAAGACCTGGAGAAGACATGAGGCACTTCTATGAGGCAAAGAAGTCTTGAAGCTCTTCTATGCCAAATAAAAGACCCGAAGCTCTTTCATGCCAAACGGAAGACCTGGAACTCTTCTATACCAAATAAAGCCTAAAGTTCTCCTCTGTGTACAATCTACTTCTAATAGATCATCCTTCCATTGATGGAATACTTCAATTTCGCTTCTCGCTGTAGGTTTGTATTCTTCCCTCACACACACACACACGCATAGTTTCATCTTTTGAATACTTTGCTTTTGTATAGGTGCCTTGTTTATTTTTCAGTATTTCGGCAACAACTACTAGTCCTTCTTCTGCTCGGTTCTCTGTTTTCGTTGAAGATTGCGCGATATTTGTTTTAATACATATATTTTTTTAACTGAGAGGCATTTTAATTTTTTTGTTTTGATTTTGCACTTTTTAACATAAATAAAATAAAAACAACAACACCAACAACTACAACGACGACGAAAAAATGAATAACGAAAAGAAAAACAAATATGCACAAGGTGTTCGTTCGTATTATTGCGATCAATATTGAGAAAATCGAATTTAAACAAAACAAAAAAGGGGAGAGTTACAATAGCTGATCAGAGTATTGAAGATTGAAAGATAAATGTAATTACATTTAAAAGGGCCTCCCCAAATGGGGTACTTACACAAATTGAATGGTAGAAGAGAGGGGAGAGGAGAGAATGTGTAATCTTTATTAAGAGGTATAATAGCATTTTGTGTTGGGCTCACTGAGGTACACATCGCTTCAACTGTTGCAGTAACAAAACATAAATTTTGAAATTTATTGATGAAATTACCAAAAACAGTTGTTGCGTTTTTTCATCATCATCAGCAGCAGCACCAGCATCTTCTTTTGCTTCTTGTGTTTTTCAGTTGTTCCTATTCAACATAATTTGGTTTGTTTAGCATTTTGCCATTCTCCTTCGCTTCGTTTGATTTGATTTTAGTAATGGCTTGGCCCCAATGCCATAGAAATGATTTGCATCATATAAACGGGCGGTGATGACACTAGACTACAGAGAAAAGAAATAGAGGAATGTCTAGAAGATCCCTAATATATATTGACTACTAAATTGTTATCCACAACAGAGCGTCTCTGCAGAATCTTAAAGATCCATGATCACTGCCTTGCTAACATTCATTTTAGGCCTTCGTAGGAGTTTTAAAAATTTTAGGCCCTTGAAGGAGTGTTGAAAAAAATCTTAAAAAATCCACGATTTAGGCAATACAGGACAATCGAACATTTTCTCAAACCATCCACGATTTAGGAACTTGGCGGCCCTTTGAAGGATTATCAAAATTTTTTCGTAGGAGTTTTAGAAATTTTAGGCTCTTGTAGGAGTGTTGAAAAATCCTTAAAAAAATCCACAATTTAGGCCATTCAGGACAATCGAACAATTCTTCTAACCATCCACGATTTAGGAACTTGGCGTCCCTTTGAAGTATTATTAACAAATTCTTTGAAAAAATCCACTTTTAGGGTCTTGATTGTTCAATACCCTCTAACAATTCTTCAAAAAAAATCAAAATTCGAACCCTGGAATAGGATTGAAAAATTCATAAAAAAAATATCCACGATTTAGGCCATTTAGAACTATTGAACAATTCATTAAAAAATCCACTTTTTAAGCCCCTGACGAACCTTTGAAGAATTATTGAAAAACTCATTGAAAAGTCCACGTTTAGGCCCTTGCATTTCTCTTTAAACCAATCTACGATTTGAGCCCTTGAAGGATTAAGCAAAAATTCTTTATAAGGTCCATGATTTAGGCCATTTAGAACTATTGAACAATTCATCAAAAAATCCACGTTTTAGGCCCCTGACGATCTATTGAAGAATTATTGAAAAACTCTTTGAAAAGTCCACATTTAGGCCCTTGAATTTTTCCTTAAACCAATCTACGATATGAGCCTTTGAAGGTTTAAGCAAAAATTCTCTATAAGGTCCACGATTTAGGCACTTGGAGGAATATTGAAAAATTCTAAAAATGTTCCACGATAAGGGACATTGAAAAAGTATTGCAGAATTCATAATTTAGGCCCTTGAACAAGTTTTCAAAATTTTTCAAGAAATCCACAATTTAGACCCTTGAAAGAGTACTAAAAAAATCTTAAAAAATCAACGATTTAGAACCTAGAAGGGCCTTGAAGAATTGTAAAAACATAATTTAAAGAATTCACTTTTTAGGGCCTTGGAGAAGCATGGAAGAGTTACTTGAAAAATCCAAGGTTAAGATCATTGAAGGTGTGTTGAAATTTTGTTTTTTAAAAATCCACTATTTTGCCCCCAAGAGAAGATCCGAAACTCTAGAGAGAAGACCAGAGGCTCCTCTCTGCGACAGAGAAAACCCAAAGTTTTTCTAGGCGGCAGGGAAGATCTCGAAAGCATTTCTATGCCAAATAGAAGAGCTGAATCTCTTCTATGCGACAAATAAGTGCTGAAGCTCTTATATGCGACAAAGAAGACCTAAAGCTCTTCTATGCCGCAAAGAAGACCTGAAGCTCTTCTAGGCAATAGAGAAGACCTGAAGCTCTTCTATGTGGCAAAGAAGACCTGAAGCTCTTCTATGCGGCAAATAAGACCTGAAGCTCTTCTCTGCGGCAAAGAAGACTTGAAGCTTTTCTATGCGGCAAAGAAGACCTGAAGCTCTTCTATGCGGCAAAGAAAACCTGAAGCACTTCTATGCGGCAAAGAAGACCTGAAGCTCTTCTATGCGGCAACGAAGACCTGAAGCACTTCTATGCGGCGAAGAAGAGCTTCAGAAGCTCTTCTAGGTTTAGAAGAGCTTCAGAAGATCTTCTAGCCATAGAAGAGCTTCAGAAGGTATTCTAGCCATAGAAGAGCTTCAGAAGGCTTTCTAGCCATAGAAGAGCTTCAGAAGGTCTTCCATAGGTAGACGACCTTCTAAAACTCTTCTATGGCCAGAAGGCCTTCTGAAGCTCTTCTATGGCTATAGGAGAGGTATTCTAGCTATATGTCTTCTGGCCATTGAAGGGCTGCAGTAGGTCTTGTACCTATAGAAGAGCTTCAGAAGATCTTCAAGCCATAGAAGAGCTTCAGAAGGTCTTCTAGCTTTAGGGGAGCTTTAGAAGGTCTTCTTGTTTTGGAGAGCTTCAGAAGCTCTTCTAGCTTTAGGAGAGCTTCAGAAGCTCTTCTAGCTTTAGAAGAGCTTCAGAAGATCTTTTAGCAGTAGAAGAGCTTCAGAAGATCTTCTAGCCGTAGAAGAGCTTCAGAAGATCGTCTAGCCATAGAAGAGCTTCAGAAGGTGTTCTAGCCATAGAAGAGCTTCAGAAGGTGTTCTATCCATAGAAGAGCTTCAGAAGGCTTTCTAGCCATAGAAGAGCTTCAGAAGGCCTTCTAGCCATAGAAACGTTTTAGAAGGTCGTCTAGCCATAGAAGACTGAAGCACTTCTTCTAGTCATAGATGAGCCGCAGAAGGTCTTCTAGTTACAGAAGAGCTTCAGAAGGTCTTACAGCTATAGAAGAGCTTCGAGAGGTATTCTAGCTATAGAAGAGTTATTCTAGCTATAGAAGAGTTTCGGGAGGTATTCTAGCTATAAAAGAGCCGCAGTATGTCTTCTGGCCATTGAAGAGCTTCAGTAGGTCTTCTAGCTATAGATGAGCTTCAGAAGGTCCTTCTAGCCATAGAAGAGTTGTAAAAAGTCTTTTGTTTTCAGAGAAGCTTCAGAAGTTCTTATATATAGAAAATGTAATTTTCAGAAGGTCTTCTAGCGATAGCAGACCTTCAGAAGACCTTCTAGCCTTGGAAGAACTTCAGAAAGTATTCTCGCTATAGAAGAGCTTTATAAGGTCTTCTAGCCATATAAGAGCTTCAGAAGATCTTCTAGTTGGATGACATTCTATACAAAAAAGACCTTCAGAAGGCCTCCCTATATGTAAGACCTCTCTCCTCTTCTCCCGGTAGAAATATGAAAAAGTCTCCGTTGCAGAAGACCTATTTACTCATTAAAGGAGGTTATTTAACGTTAATTTTCTAGGTCTCTGAAGAAGGTATCTCTATAGAAGGCCTGTACAGGGGTCTTCTCCTTAAAGAAGACCAAAGTTAGAGTCTTATAAAAATATATTTTCCTAAATGTGCAGGAAATCCTGTTGACTGGTGTAAATTCTTTCTCTCGCTCTTTTTTCTCCCAATTTCTTCCGATTTTCTTTGTTTATTTCATTTTCCCTCAATTTATTTTGGTAATCATTTTCTCATTGTTTTTTCGTCTTTTCGCCTATTTTCAGATCACCATGGAAAAACGACGTAATACATTGGATCGTTTTCAGCGTTTAGGTTTTGGCCGCAAATCATCGCCGAGCACAACAAACGTGTCCAACAAAAATTCATCAGCAACAACAACGCCAACAACAGCAGCTGATTCGTGTGGCACTTCGAAACAACGCAAATCATCCGAGAAAACTGAACGGTTGCGTGAACTCACCGAATTGTTGAGAGTGGGTGGCGATAAGGCGGGTGGCGGCAGTGCGGGTCGCAGTTCTTCGCCCACCCCACCGCCGGTGCCGCCGCCAAGAAAACAACGTTCCTCGACACCATCGTCGGCCTCTACAAGTTTTGATAAGGCGGATGCCAGTGAAAAATCATCACCTTCAACGTCACTTTTGTTGGCGGAAAACTCAGCCAACAACAACAACAACAATAACGGCCACAGCAATTGCCTTAGTGGCAGCAATCGTTGCAGTGACAACGCCAACAACAACAACGAACCAATTCTATCATTCATGTCGACGCATTCCGATGATATATTGCTAATGGATCAAGACGAGCCAAGCAAAACCTCACGACCACTGCGCCATCTACAAAAACAAATCTCCATGGAATCGGGGGTGGTGCTGGAGGAGAAGGGCATCGAGCAATTAAATGTAAACAATGCCAAATACTCATCACTGTCGGCCTCGGCCACACCGCTGGCCTCCCCCACCAATCTGAAGAGCAACGCCTCGCTCTCCAATCTGGAAGTGTTGCTAATGAAACGTGAATCGAAATCTCCGCCACCATCCGCCAGCGGCCTGCTCGAGTGTCTGTCAGAAGATGAATCGGCCACGGCCAAGGCAAGTAGTAAGCGCAGTGGTCTGAAGGCAGGCAAAAGCAAAGTGACGCGCACGGATTCTGTTGGTCCCATCAGTCCCAAGGGAATGCCATTTCGTTCGGCATCATTTTCGCAAATCGACTATTCGGCGGGTAAATACAAGAAATCGGCTCTTGCCGCGCTACGCGATCGTTTGAGACGTGACAAGACGGTGGATGGGACAAGTCCCTCGACGTCGTCGTCGATATTCAACAGCGTTGTGGACAGTTTGACGTGGCCCCGGAAGAAATTGGAAGAGAAATCCAACGACAAAGTGGAGGAAAAGGAAAGCCCTCCCCAGACGGCAGAGGTGGAGGCGGCGGCGGCGAAAAAGGAACCTGATTGGATTTATATCCCCTTGAAGCAGAAACCTGATCTCAGTATTAATTTGTGTTATGGTCAGGACAAGAGTTTAGAGGACGTCATGGAATCGCCGGAATTGATACCCGAAGAGGAGGTGTTCATGGCCGATACCATACATGAGCTGCCGGAGGATAATGACAAACTGGAAGCAGCCAGTGTCATCACCATCCAGGCCAGTCATGCCAAAATGGAGTCCCTCACCGATACCATACAATCGGATAATGATTATGTCATTGATGAGAGCCAAGTGCCGGTGACAGTGGAGGCCAGCAATTTGGCAGAAGCCAAATCTGATTGCCAGGACGCTAATTCCACACCAAATTCACCCACCACGGAGGCCACTCCAGGGAATGATGGCCTTGCTCCCAATTTGGCCACTCTAATGGAGGAACAAATCCCATTGGAATCTCCCCCGGACAACTTCCTGCAAACAGCTACAACCTGCTTGATACCAGTTCCCGTCTATGAATGTGCTGCCCAGGAATGGGGTTTGGAAAATCCACCCCAAGAATGGGAGGAGGTGGCCCCTGAGGAATTCATAATTCTACCCGAACCCATTGAACCCCTGGCTACCCTGGATCAGTGTAACATTGAAAAACCTGAAACCAAAACCGACAGTGAGACGGTACCCACCATTTCGGTACGGAGGTCCTCCGATGAAATGGACGACACGGAACTGCTAAGGAAAAAGGAAGAATCACCCGATAAATCTTCCAAATCGGATGAAAGTGAATGCCAGGATTCCAAAACCGACATGGATGCGCTCAACGAGAATCGTTCCTCCCTCGACAACATACCCACACGCCATAGTTCCGATGATCGGCGAAAGGCGGATATGTCCACCAGACGTAAGGGCATCTACATTGAGAACTGGCATGAGCCCTCCGATGCCCCGGATGGCACATCGCACAAATCTCTAGCCCTCGATATTTCCATAGCCAATTTGAATGCCATAAAACCCGACTCCTCCGAGGATGATATGATGTACATCAATAGTCCCATTACGGACGATAACAAGACTCCAGCTTCGCTGTATTCCTTTGATTTGAATACCCCCGACTCAGAGTATCGCCATTCACCGGTGTGGTCCAAAAATCCCATGATGTCCAGTTTTAGTTGTCAATCTTCGGAAGAGAAAGATGATCCGCCATTGGCCTCGCCACCCGTCTCTTTGAGTACTTCACACATTAGCCTTCCCAGGCAACATAAAAGTTTTCCATTTTTGCGTACCGATTCTGTGTCGGATAATGAAAGTGATCGTACACCACCTCCCCGAGATCGTAATAGTCCCGTTTCTGGGGATCATGATTTTAAGCGGTTCTCGAAGCGTCCCTTGCGCGGTCCCTATGGACAAATGCTCGAAGCGGAAATGAAGAAACCACAGAAAAAGCATTTCGAAGAAATTCTCGAGGAGCTGAGAGAGGATAATGGGTGAGTAGAGGTTTTCATAGAAAATTTGGTAGAGAAAAGGAACAGATAAAGGCAGTGAGAAAAATAGAAAATGAATGAATGACAATAGCAGAGCCTAGGAGGTGCACTATTGCCAATAGCAGAGCTTATGAGGGGTGTTATTGGCAATATCAGATCTCATTAGGTGTTCTTTGGCAATGGAAAAGCTTAGGAGTTGTGCTATTGACAATAGCAGAGCTCACGAGGTGTGCTATTCACAATAGCGGTGCTCACGAGGTGTGCTATTGACAGTAGCAGAGCTCATGAGATGTGCTATTGACAATAGAAGATCTCAGGTGTGCTATTGACAATAGCAGAGCTTTGGAGATGTGCTATTGACAATAGCAGAACTTAGATGAGCGCTATTAACAATAGCAGAGCCCAGGAGGTGTGCTATTGGCAATGTCAGAGCTCACTAGGTGGGCTATTGACAATAGTAGAAGTAACGTGGTGGGCAATTAGGGCTTCAGGTCTTCTCTATTTGGAATAGAAGAGCTTCAGGTCTTCTTTGTAGCCCAGAAGAACTTCGGAGGGCTTCCCCATTGCCTAAAAGAACTTCGGAGGCCTTCTCTGTCACCTAGAAGAGCTATTTGTCTTCTCTGTCTCCTTGAAGAGCTATAGGTCTTCTCTGTCGCCTACAAGAGCTGTAGGTCTTCTCTGTCACCAAGAAGAGCTATAGGTATTCGCTGTCGCCTAGAAGAGCTATAGGAATTCTCTGTCGCCTAGAAGAGCTCTAGGTATTCTCTGTCGTCCAGAAGAAGCCTTGAAGAGCTTCAGGTCTTCTTTGTCGCCTACAAGAACTTCGGAGGACTTCTCTATCGCCTAGAAGAACTTCGGAGGCCTTTCTCTGTCGCCTAGAAGAGCTATAGGTCTACTATGACGTCTACAAGAACTTCGGAGGACTTCTCTACTGCCTAGAAGAGCTGTAGGTGTTCTCTGTCGCCCAGAAGAAGCCTTGAAGAGCTTCAGGTCTTCTTTGTCGCCTACAAGAACTTCGGAGGACTTTTTATCGCCTACAAGAACTTCGGAGGACTTCTCTATCGCCTAGAAGAGCTGTAGGTCTTCTCTGTCGCCCAGAAGAGCTATAGGTCTTCTCTGTCGCCCAGAAGAGCTATAGGTCTTCTCTGTCGCCCAGAAGAGCTATAGGTCTTCTCTGTCGCCCAGAAGACCTGTAGGTCTTCTCTGTCGCCCAGAAGAGCTATAGGTCTTCTCTGTCGCCCAGAAGACCTGTAGGTCTTCTCTGTCGCCCAGAAGACCTGTAGGTCTTCTCTGTCGCCCAGAAGACCTGTAGGTCTTCTCTGTCGCCCAGAAGACCTGTAGGTCTTCTCTCTGACGCCAAGAAGAGCTGTAGGTCTCCTATGTGGCATAGAATATGGTTTTTATGGCAAATTAAATAGTTCCTGACCTTGTATTTATTTTCCATTAAAAGGGTTCAGGGTTTGTTATTTTTTTCGAAAGATTAGTTGTTTTTTTTTTTGGCAAAGAAGACCTTTCCGATTCTTTTTCACATTTCTTGTTTTTGTAATCAATTTTTAGAAAAATATTCTCTAAAATTAGATTTCCCACTAACCGGAAATGCGCCATTATGATTATGATGTGGGTAGTGCTTTTCAGTTTATTTTGTGGGCAGACGGCACTTGAGGTCGAGTTAAGTTCTTCCATAAAAATGACACAATTTTCCTGGAATCTAGGAACACACACACATACAAAATGTAAAGAAACACATAAACACACACACTCGCACATTCACCCAGATGAGCATTTTAGTTCGTTATTCGCCGTACATGTTTTTCTTGACTATTTTCCTCACCTCGCCTGGCTTATTTTCCTTTTTTTTTTAATTTTATTAACCAAATAATATTATTGACTTGTCTCTTGGCATTTTTTTTGTTGTTTCCGCTCAAATCTGTTTTGTCTGGCTTCGGTTTATATTTTTCGTTTATTTTTTGTTTTTGTTTCTTTTGCAGTTCCTTACAACCAAGGCGCCAGCGTTCTACAAACGATGACGCAGGTGGCAGTCGTGGCAGTCACAATGTACTGCCCCACTATTCCAGTTCGATGCGTGTGCGTAAAATAGGCACTGGCAACAATCACAACAACAACAACAACGGCACCAGTCTACCAGTGCCCCAGCATACGCGTGCCGCCTCAACACCATCACAAATCGAAAACATCAGTGGCAGTCGAGGCAGTGCCAGTGGCAGTAAATCTGACGCCTTGGATAATGATCTACGTCTAATTAAGCCGCTCGAAAAGAAATATCAATCGACATTGGATACGACCAGTATAGGTCGTGACGATATGTTGTTGACAACAACAACAACGGCGGCAATGGTCAAAGGTGATGCCAAATCGGCGGCAACCACCTCACCGACCTCCAAATCCAAGACATCCCTGCTGCAACGTGAGCAGAAGCGAGCAGCTTCCGAAAGTCCCACGAAAACCAGTCACAGCAAACGCAGTCAATCGATGAGTAGTGGAGAGAAACCCTCGAACCACTTACAACATGTCCATCAGCAGAAACGTAGTCTGGATGTGACAAGTACGAGCAAACAACACAAGGCTGGAGCTGGAGGTGGTGGTGCAACATCCACGGCGACATCAACATCAACACCAACAACAGCTGCTGCTGCTGCCTCCGGTGGCAATGCAACCCAAATTCTGCCCACACAAGAGCTGCTGGCCCAGCTGTTAAAGGGTTCCAGCGAAAAGCTACTGTCCGAACAGCGACAACAAATGTTTGCGGTAAGTTTTTTCGAAATTATTGCGTAATTATTGGGGCGTGGGATATTTAGTGCGAAGTAATTAAATGGAGGAGCATCTTTGAATGCCTAGAGGATGTTGCTGGAATATTGTCTGCAATTTTTTGAAGAAGGTTGCTTAATCGAAATTTCATTAATTCATTTAGAAGTATATATAAATCTCAAGAATCTTATAGAGATACTATTTTTTTGATATGGAACACCTAGAGGTCTTCTGTTCGTTATAGAAGGTCTTGAGGTCAGCTATTTCATATAAAATACATAAGGGTCTTTTTTGGTGTGGTATAGAAGACCTAAGTGCTTCCGTTTTGTCATAGAAGACCTACAGTCCTTCATTGTGACATGGTAGACCCTAATATAAAAGACCTCAAAATCTGCAATTTTAGATAGAAGACATAGAGGAATTTTATATGTTATATTTGACCTTGAGATCTTCTTGTTCACAAAGAAGACCTGTATGGAAGACCTGTGGGTTTGCTATATGACAGAGAAGAACTACAGGTCACCTCTTTGTAATAGACGGCCTAGATGTCTTCTGTTTGCTATGGAAGTCCTTGAGGACTGTTTTTTGATATAGAAGACTTAGGGGTATTATATATGATATAGGAGGACCTAAACCTAGCTTTATGATATCGAATACATATACTATTTCATATAAAAGACCTAGAGTTCTTTTATAGTGGTAATCATGCTAATATCGAAACTGATAAAGATAAGAAGCTAAAATTTTGCACAGGTCAGTCTCTTTGTCTGTAGCCAGGTCAAGTTCGAAGATGGGATATATCGGCCAAAGAATCGTAAGCGAGCCCACTTCTTTGTATAGAGTTCGTACAGTCTACGCCAGAAAATTGTCTATGCATGTCCTGGTTTGTATAGGCCCCATATATCACTATCTCCCCATATTCGGTATTTTGATGATTTTAGCTAGATTATTCGCCGGATTTTTTTCAAGTTTCGTATTTTTATATTGTAATGGCTTATGACAAAAGTTGCTTATGCAGGTCCACGTCTTCGTATAGACCCCAATATAACGGCCATATTCTTTATCTTTAACATTTTAACAGAATTTTTTAAGGACTTTGTTTTTTTTTTTTTTTTTGAAAATTTCCAAATGGTGGCGGGTATTCAAAGTTCGACACAAATTTGCCAAGAACCCTCATATAGGAACTTCCTTAAAATTTGTTTTGGTTTCCGTTCTCAAATATTCTGCTGGATTAGCTGTGTAGATTTTTCTTCTTTTCGCACCTTTCTATTCCTATTCAAGCTTGTAATCTGTTAATTATAAGGAAAATTCCGTAAAGATCATTTTTTTTTTCGAATTTGGTTTCCTACTCTTAAAAATTTATCCACATTTCAAAAAATTTAACATGAATTATGTCCTTTGTATACCCTGCAGAACATAGTGGCAAAAGTATTATATCTTTATGCATTTGTTGTAACATGGAGAAGGAAGCGAGATAGACCCATAGTTACTTTTGAGGATTTTCAAAGAATCACTTTCTAAGTCGATTTATGCATGCCAGTCCGTCCGCCCATGTATTTTTGTGAACAAAATGCAGGTAACATTTATTATCAGATTGAGTTGAAGTCTTCCAAAAAATATTTCTTTGGCCCAAGGACGAACCCTATTGAAATTAGTGATATTTGGATCAGATTTAGATATAGCTCCCAAATATAAATGTTCAACTGATTTCGGGTTAATTGTGCACCAAACGGCCAGTATCTATCCAAATGACCTGAATTTTGGTACATCCAACCGATTTCAGTGGCTATCCACCACAAGTGGCTATCGTTAGAGCACTTCAGCATTTAAATGTGAATAAATCTTTTGTGTCTCGTACCATCGCTCGTTACCGTGAAACTGGTAGCGTAGCCCGACGTGAAGGAAGTGGACGGAAGAAAACAGCAACATCAGCAGAAATGGTTCGAAACCCGCGTCGAAGTGGCCGAAAAATGGCTAGTGAGCTGAACATATCGCAATATTCCATTCGGCAAGTATTGAAAAATGAGCTCGGGGTAAAGCTATTGAAATTGCAAAATGTGTAAGAACCTACACCGCTTCGCATGGTCGATAGTGGTGAACTGCCGATTTTGGTTTTCTCCGATGAGAAAACATTCTTTGTCCAGCAGTTTGTAAACAAACCCTCAAAATGATCGTGTTTACTTGCCAAAGAGTTCAGCTGAAAATGTCCACCTTCCGTTCACCACCAGAACTCAAGCGCCGGCCATGGTGATGGTGTGGGCCGCCATAACAGCCGATGGTCGCTCTCCGCTCGTATTATCGACCGTGGCATCAGAATAAATGCCGAATATTACCGCGAAAATATTCTGGAGGGTGTATAAAACCTTGGGCACGCAAAGATTTTGGCCGCAGACCTTGGACATTCCAACAGGACTCAGCACCATCGCAGTCAGCACGCGCCACCCAAGAATGGCTACAAAATCAGGTTCCTCGCTTCATTTCCAGCGCACAATTGCCACCAAAATCTCCGGACACCAATCCGTTGGACTATTGTGTCTCTGGAGTATTATGGAAAGCAAGGTTGGCACTAAACAAGTTAAAAAGTATTAGTCGGTATTGCCGCCAGATATATACCCTCAGCCTATGTTCGATTATCTAAATATATTTTGACTAGTGTTAAGATTACTCAAACGTTTGACCCTCTATGGAGCAGATCCCGAAGGAATGGGCCAATATTGCCCATTTCCTATCGGACTCAAAAATATGATATAAATATTTCGACAGATGTGCCAAGTCTAAATGGAATCGGATGTTACTTTGGCGTTTTATGAGCTTCATGGGTACTCAACATTTCTATATTTTATGGGGGAGGTACCAGAAGGAGTGGAACGATGTATTCCTCCTTCACAACAGACCATGGGTTAATACAAATATTAGGATGTGTGAAATTTGAAGACAATCGGACTTTTACATTACATTTAATGAGATTGTAATTATTCAAAATTTTGACCATTTGTGGGGGAGGTACTTGATGGAGTGCACCGATATTGTCCATTTCTACACCTGATCTAGTACTGACGCAAATTTTAGGATATGCAAAGATGCAGAAGAATCGGATTATCCTTTCTCTTTCTGTGCAAAAAATATATTTTTTGAACATTTCGACCTTTTGTGGGGGAGGTACCAGAAGGAGTGGACCGATATTACCCATCTCCGAACTCGATCTAAGTTTGACAAAAATATTACGATGTAGCCAATTTGGACCAAATCGGATACTCCCTTCGAGAGTTATCGTGCGCACCAGCCTGCCAGACAGACAGACAGACGGACGGACGGACGGACTTCGCTAGATCGACTCCAAATGTTCTGAAACGGATTTGGTCCAAAGAGACCTAGGGTCTAAAACCGTTATTTCGACTAGGCACGTTTTGGCCGTATCAAATGATATATACCCTCTGTAGCCATATGGCTGAGGGTACAAAAATACCAAAGTGTCGATCACCTCATGCAAGCGCTTCGCCCGGAATAGGCCAAAATACCACAGAGCAACATTCGGGCAACGTGTGACGGTTTCACTGGCGATTTAAAGGCTATAATTCGTGCCAAAGGTGACCAATTCGAACAAATCTAAGCTTATTCTAAAAGTTGGTGCTATTTCCGACATTTTTTGCTTTCATTCAATAAAATTTAAAAAAAATGCAAAAATTATGGCGTTTGACTTTGCTACAGTTTTTTTTATCTCACCCTGTATATCTTCAACCGAGTTCGCGTTAATTTTGTACCAAATGGTCAATATCCATCGAAATGACCTGAATTTAGGCACATCCGACCGAATTCAGTTTAGAAGTACATATAATTTTTATGAAAATCGGTTCATATGTAGCTTTAGCTCCCATATAAATGTTTTATCCGATTTGGTGTTTAAGTCCTTCACATTCGTAAAACGCATTCGACAACAATGATATTTGATACCAGATATCTTATACAGCTAGGAAATACCTTTTATCCGTCAAATTTAGTGAAAATCAATTCGGAATTGGATACGTCTGAAATATATAAGTTCCCTCTGAAACCCAACTATAATTGCTCTAAAGCCAAATTCTTTTGTTACGGGAGCTCTACTAAATATGCATGCATGTTGTAGGGTATCATATAGTCGACCCTGCCCGATTTTTGACTTTTCCTTACTGGTTATCTATGGAAATTAGTAATGAATCCCTTTAGAATAAAATCAACCTAGTTAAGGTCCAAAAACTAAGAAGCTCTCCAAATATCCAGACCCAATATCCATTAACTTTCCATCCAAATCGTAGTCTATAAAGATTCTTAAATAGAGTAACTGAATGTCTACATGTCTACCTTTCCAAATTCCCATCATTTCCCCCCTTTCCACCTTTCAATCTCTTCAAAAAAAGTAGGCAATAATAGGCAGCAACAGGTCCATACAAATTTTATTGGCCCATTTGTTGTTCTCTTGCAATGTTTCTTTTCGTTTTTTCTTGTTTTGTTGCTGCTGCTGCTGTTGTTGTTCATTGCTTCATTATTTCGCAACTCTTTTTTTTGTGTGGTTACAACTCGTGCCACTCGTTTTGGCATTCTCTCTTTCTCTCCCCATATAATTCACAATTATGGCAATTCTTTTTTTTAAACCCCCCACATTTAAGATATCTGTGGCAATTTCACACGTGAGTGTACTTGTGTTTGTATGTGTGTTTTTCTCTATTTTGTCGGTTCATACTTTGTTGTAATTGCTGGTCGATTACATTTACTTTGTTGTGGTTTTTGCTCTGGGTTTTATCTCCAATTTGAATTTTATGTTCCATAACACCGTTACCCCCATCTCACTCTCCGCTCTCTTTGTGCAATTTTCCATTGCGTTACGCATGTTTCGGTTCTCTGGCAATTTTTGTTCACAGCGGGTTTAACAACAACAGCTGCAGCAGCAGGCATGGAGTTTTACTCTGCTATTTGAGGCATTACATGAGTTCTGTTAAGTCTCCCCGTAAACTAATTTGGGGGGACAAAACAGTATCAGAGCACACCCGGGAGAGAGCAACATAGAGTGTAGCCATTATGAGAATCACATATCATTTGTTGTCTAGACACGAGACACGTGTGCGTTGTGCATTTTCGGTTCGTTCGTTCGTTTTCTTCGTTTGGGTGTTTGTTTCATGCCGTTGGTTGTTGGACTATGCCCCAACATCATAAGTTGTGTGGTTGGATGGATGGGTGCTTTAATCTTGAAGTGGTTGCCTGTTCGTTTGGTCGCCAATATTCAATACATATGGCAGAGACTCGCTGTGTTGTCTCTGTGTATTTTTTGAATGTTTTCCTCCTCTTCTTCTTGTTCTTTTTCAATTTTCCCACAAGGCCACTCGGTCGGTGGCTGTCCAAATTTATGTATAGTATTTTTTATACATTTTCCTTTTCACTGTTGTCACAAAGTTAAATTGTGGCGAATGCTTTTATTTGTGCGGTGTGATGCGAAACAAAGAGAGAATGAAGCTCCAAAAGAGAAAATATTTAAAAAAGCTTAAGTAAAAGCTCTTGGCTTTTATACAACAAAGGAAGGAACATGATTTAGAAGATATTTGAACTACATCCTCAGAGCCTGAAGAGACATTTTATCTCGAGTAGCTAGTTTTCTATAGAAAGTTTTCATCCTCAGCGGCTCTGAGGAGACAATTTTCTATAGAAAGTTTTCATCCTCAGCGGCTCTGAGGAGACAATTTTCTATAGAAAATCTTCATCCTCAGGATCTGAGGAGACAATTTTCTATAGAAAATTTTCATCTTCAGGATCTATAGAAAAGTTCAACCTCAGTTACTTAAGTTCAACTTTTCTATAGAAAAGTTCATCCTCAGTTACTGAGGTTCAACTTTTCTATAGAAATGTTCATCCTCTGTTACTGAGATTCAACTTTTCTATAGAAAAATGCATCCTCAGTTACTGAGGTTCAACTTTCCTATAGAAAAGTTCATCCTCAGGGACTGAGGTTCAACTTTTCTATGGAAAAGTTCATCCTCAGGGACTGAGGTTCAACTTTTCTATGGAAAAGTTCATCCTCAGGGACTGAGGTTCAACTTTTCTATGGAAAAGTTCATCCTCAGGGTCTGAGGTTCAACTTTTCTATGGAAAAGTTCTTCCTCAGTTACAGAGGTTCAACTTTTCTATAGAAAAGTTCAGCCTCAGTTACTGAGGTTCAACTTTTCTATTGAAAAACTCAGCCTCAGTTACTGAGGTTCAACTTTTCTATAGAAAAGTTCAGCCTCAGTTACTGAGGTTCAACTTTTCTATAGAAAAGTTCATCCTCAGAGACTGAGGTTCAACTTTTCTATAGAAAAGTTCATCCTCAGAGACTGAGGTTCATCTTTTCTGTAGAAAAGTTCATCCTCAGAGACTGAGGTTCATCTTTTCTGTAGAAAAGTTTATCCTCAGAGACTGCGATTCATCTTTTCTGTAGAAAAGTTCATCCTCAGTCACTGAGGTTCATCTTTTCTGTAGAAAAGTACATCCTCAGTCACTGAGGTTCAACTTTTCTATAGAAAAGTTCATCCACTTATCTATAGAAAAGTTCATCCACTTTTCTATAGAAAAGTTCATCCACTTTTCTATAGAAAAGTTCATCCACTTTTCTATAGAAAAGTTCATCCTCAGGAATTGAGGTTCAACTTTTCTATAGAAAAGTTCATCCTCAGGAACTGAGGTTCAACTTTTCTATAGAAAAGTTCATCCTCAGGAACTGAGGTTCAACTTTTCTATAGAAAAGTTCATCCTCAGGAACTGAGGTTCAACTTTTCTATAGAAAAGTTCATCCTCAGGAACTGAGGTTCAACTTTTCTATAGAAAAGTTCATCCTCAGGAACTGAGGTTCAACTTTTCTATAGAAAAGTTCATCCTCAGGAACTGAGGTTCAACTTTTCTATAGAAAAGTTCATCCTCAGGAACTGAGGTTCAACTTTTCTATAGAAAAGTTCATCCTCAGGAACTGAGGTTCAACTTTTCTATAGAAAAGTTCATCCTCAGGAACTGAGGTTCAACTTTTCTATAGAAAAGTTCATCCTCAGGAACTGAGGTTCAACTTTTCTATAGAAAAGTTCATCCTCAGGAACTGAGGTTCAACTTTTCTATAGAAAAGTTCATCCTCAGGAACTGAGGTTCAACTTTTCTATAGAAAAGTTCATCCTCAGGAACTGAGGTTCAACTTTTCTATAGAAAAGTTCATCCTCAGGAACTGAGGTTCAACTTTTCTATAGAAAAGTTCATCCTCAGGAACTGAGGTTCAACTTTTCTATAGAAAAGTTCATCCTCAGGAACTGAGGTTCAACTTTTCTATAGAAAAGTTCATCCTCAGGAACTGAGGTTCAACTTTTCTATAGAAAAGTTCATCCTCAGGAACTGAGGTTCAACTTTTCTATAGAAAAGTTCATCCTCAGGAACTGAGGTTCAACTTTTCTATAGAAAAGTTCATCCTCAGGAACTGAGGTTCAACTTTTCTATAGAAAAGTTCATCCTCAGGAACTGAGGTTCAACTTTTCTATAGAAAAGTTCATCCTCAGGAACTGAGGTTCAACTTTTCTATAGAAAAGTTCATCCTCAGGAACTGAGGTTCAACTTTTCTATAGAAAAGTTCATCCTCAGGAACTGAGGTTCAACTTTTCTATAGAAAAGTTCATCCTCAGGAACTGAGGTTCAACTTTTCTATAGAAAAGTTCATCCTCAGGAACTGAGGTTCAACTTTTCTATAGAAAAGTTCATCCTCAGGAACTGAGGTTCAACTTTTCTATAGAAAAGTTCATCCTCAGGAACTGAGGTTCAACTTTTCTATAGAAAAGTTCATCCTCAGGAACTGAGGTTCAACTTTTCTATAGAAAAGTTCATCCTCAGGAACTGAGGTTCAACTTTTCTATAGAAAAGTTCATCCACTTTTCTATAGAAAAGTTCATCCTCAGGAACTGAGGTTCAACTTTTCTATAGAAAAGTTCATCCTCAGGAACTGAGGTTCAACTTTTCTATAGAAAAGTTCATCCTCAGGAACTGAGGTTCAACTTTTCTATAGAAAAGTTCATCCTCAGGAACTGAGGTTCAACTTTTCTATAGAAAAGTTCATCCTCAGTTCCTGAGGACCGGGGATGAACTGTTCTACAGAAAACTTTATCCACAGAGGTTCCGAGATTCATCTTCTCTATAGAAAAGTTCATCCTCAGGGGCTGCGATATATTCTTTAGAAAAGGTTCAAGAAAAATGATTCTGTCATCAAAAAGATTGTCCATTGCGTATACATTTTGAAAAGAATCATACGCCCCAAAGACTTCAGCTTCAAAATTGAACTCCTTCTTGTTTGCTTGTTTCCCGTTTTGTTTTGCTTTGATAATTTTTTTTTGAAAATCAATTTCCACATCATTTTTCGTTACACCCCAATACCCATGCAATTAACTTAATTCAGTCATTCTATATCATTATCACTGTGTATTGGTATTTAACACCTCTGCCCCAGTGGTAATATGAATTGATTTTATGCACACATACATGTGCCCACATCCACACACACACATCCACATGCAGTCTTCATTACAAAACCTTATCCCATCACGACCCAGAGTAGTGTAGGTTATGAATGCGTATTGGCAACATTTGCCCAAACAATGGCCTCTGTCTTCTCCCCCTTTTTCGTATTCGTCTTCTGTCAATCACCCAATTTATCCAACCATTCGTTTTAAGTTTCTTCACCTCAAATGGACGACGAACCGAAATTGTTTTGATCATTGTTTTGCCACCATAAAAATCCCATTAAAATCTGAGGGAAGAAAAAAGCTGAATGAATTATTCCAGAGATCCAGCGGCACCAAATTGTAATATTCTTTCACACCTCATGACGAAGTAGGCAAAGAGCTGGGAGGGGGATGGCAATTGGAAGGGAATAAAAATCAGGAACATTTGCCAAAGCTAAACAAATCGAACGACCGACCAACCAACTGAACGAAATCAAACAATGATGGGTCACTATAACAAATAAATAGCTTCATTACATTCAAACAAACGTGGGTATGTCTTCATCGGGGATAAACAAATGTTGTGTGCCAATAGGTGTGTGTGTGAGCTTGTGTGTCTTCAGAACCAATTCCTACGTTTCTGTTATAATCCTACTCTTTCACTTCTTCCATCTATCTATTCTATAAACAAAACACAAATGAACAACTCGTGCCGTATGCAATTTCCCACTTGTCGAATGCAAAATCTATGGCAACAACAGTGCCAATAAGAACAACACAAAAGCCATATATTATAGAGCAACAACAATAAGAAGACCAAAAAAATAAACAATGGAAAAATAGGTCCTCTCTTTGGGGATAAAGAGAGGGAGAGTTTTATCAAACTGTTGCTATTACCACATGATGCTCATATCAACCTGAGTCGCGCTCTCTCTCTCTCCTTCTCTTTTAATGTGGGAATAAAAACACACATTTGATAATACTCCCAATGGGCGTTATTGAGACGGGTCCACTCTGAGTAAGAGAGAGTAATTGTGATGGAGCAATACACGGCTGGAAAGTGGCCAAAAAAAACTCTTTTAGACTGAAAATAAAACGAAAACCCATATTGGCGCATGTTGAAAGGAATGAGAAAAAACCGCAAAAAAGGGGTGCCAAGTTTTCGCTATAAAAATCGTCTCAGGTAAAGCTGAGGACGAACTTTATTATTGTCAGACAAAATGTCAGTCTCAAGGACTTGAAGTTAAATTTTTCTAAAAAAAAAATATTTCCTCAGGGAGTTGAGGACAAATTTTTCTAAACAAAAATGTCTCCTCCTGGAGCCGAGGACGTACTTTTCTAAAGAAAAGTGTCGCCTCAGGGAGCTGAAGATGATTTTTTCTAATGAAAAATGTCTCCTCAGGGAGCTGAGGAAGAGACTTTGTGAAGATAAGTGTCTACTCAGGAAGCTGAGGGCGAACCTTCGTATAGAAAATTTTGTGCTCAGGGGAACATGGGCATAGATTTTTCCATAGAAAATTTTGTGCTCCATAGAAAATTTTGTGAACTTTTCTATAGAAAATTTTGTGCTCAGCGGGACCTTAACCTCAGCCCCTGAAGATGAACTTTTCTAAAGAAAAGTTGAACCTCAGACCCCCTGAGGATGAACTTTTCTATAGAAAAGTTGAACCTCAGACCCCCTGAGGATGAACTTTTCTATAGAAAAGTTGAACCTCAGACCCCCTGAGGATGAACTTTTCTATAGAAAAGTTGAACCTCAGACCCCCTGAGGATGAACTTTTCTATAGAAAAGTTGAACCTCAGACCCCCTGAGGATGAACTTTTCTATAGAAAAGTTGAACCTCAGACCCCCTGAGGATGAACTTTTCTATAGAAAAGTTGAACCTCAGACCCCCTGAGGATGAACTTTTCTATAGAAAAGTTGAACCTCAGCTCCCTGAGGATGAACTTTTCTAGAGAAAAGTTGAACCTCAGCTCCCCGAGGATGAACTTTTCTAGAGAAAAGTTGAACCTCAGCTCCCTGAGGATTAACTTTTCTAGAGAAAAGTTGAACCTCAGCTTCCTGAGGATGAACTTTTCTAGAGAAAAGTTGAATCTCAGCTCCCTGAGGATGAACTGAGGATGAACTTTTCTATAGAAAAGTTGAACCTCATCCCCTGAGGATGAACTTTTCTATAGAAAAGTTGAACCTCATCCCCTGAGAATGAACTTTTCTATAGAAAAGTTGAACCTCATCCCCTGAGAATGAAGTTTACTATAGAAAAATTGAGCCTCATCCCCTGAGGATGAACTTTTCTATAGAAAAGTTGAACCTCAGCTCCCTGAGGATGAACTTTTCTATTGGAAAGTTGAACCTCAGCCCCCTGAGGATGAACTTTTCTATAGAACAGTTGAACCTCAGCTCCCTGAGGATGACTTTTCTGTAGAACAGTTGAACCTCAGCTCCCTGAGGATGACTTTTCTGTAGAAAATTTTGTTCTCAGGAGGTCCTGAGCATTGAGTTTTGTATTGTGTGTTATTGGCAACCCTGCTGTCAAAGTAATTCCTGTTGCTTACCCTGCCGACTAAAGAGAGTTAAGTTGTTGGAAAATGAGAGTAAATCTCGTTTACATGTGTGAGTGGGGAAGCAAGGCTTCTGCCTGAACATTGCCAAGTATAAGACAAAATTCTGTGGCTGGCTGTTGTTGCCACTGTTTTGTTGGCCGAAAAACGCAGAAAACTTTCAGTAGTAGTTGTTCATTATTAGACTGTAGTAAATATACGAATTTTTTGCTTCAACAACAACACCACCAGACAGACAGACCAACAGCAGCAGCTGAAACAGCAGCCAGTAATCATATCATCAGTCATTATAGCCAAAGCTGAAAGTAGCAACGTCGTTGTTGTCGGCCGTTACCGTCAACGTAGATGAAACAAAAACGGAGAAAAATTAAGAAAAATATAGAATTTTCATGAGTGGCTTGTGAAGAAAAATTTGTATTTTCTTTTTTTTGGAAATTAAAGTAATGATGGAAAAATAAAAAAGTGAAATTAAAGAAAAATTATTGAATTTAGAAATTTAGTTCTCGAAGAAGAGAAATTGAAAATTTGAATGGAAAAGAAGCAGGAAAAAAGTATTTTTTATTGTGAAAATTATTAAATGTGTTTGTGAGAGTGAGAGGAAAACAAAATTGTTTAAACAAAAGTGAAACCACAACAACAAAAAAACAGCCATATCGTTTGGTGGCGAAATGAAATGAAAAACCAAAACATGTTAAAAGAATTTTCCTAAATTGTGAGATTTGTGTGTGTGTGGCCGCATTCATGTATGTGGCATGTGGAAAAGTGCCTCCCAAAGAAAACCGAAAATTTTTATTTTTTCCCAAAGAAAATGTGTTACTTAAGAAAAATTCAAATATCCACAAAATTTTAAAAGAAAAAAAATTTACGAAATATCAGTGATGAAAAACCAATTGATTAGAGATTCTTAGAATCCAGTGTAAAATTTAAATTTTCCATGTTTTTCCTTTCGTAAAAAAATCTATCTGTCTAAACTCATCTCAGCCATACAAACATCCCCCTTTTGAAAGAAAAAAAAAACCAAAGCAAACTTCTCACTGTTAAGTATTTCTATGGATGGTCGGTCTACTTAATGTTGTTGCTTTTTTACATTTTCCTTTTGAATATTTTTTTCTCTTCTTCTATTTTATTTTTTGAGTTTTCTTTTTTTTCATAATTTTTCTAAATTTTTTCATATCCATAATATTATGTTGTTGTTCTTCTTGTTGTTTGTCGGTTTTCGGTTCTTCAATTTCCCCCCATTATGTACACACACTAATAATTGCACCTGCGTATAATAATATTGTATGTATGTGTATCACAAAAAAAAAAAAATACAGCTTCTTCCTTTATCCTTTTTATTATTAAGATTTATTTTCTCTAAGGATAGACATATGTGTGTGTGTGTGTAGTGGCACTACATTAACATATTTCAAACTTTCCAACTGTTAACATTTTATCACAAAAAACAGTCTTCTATCTCTCTGAATTCTATTCCCCAAAACAACAAAAATACTTATACATTCAAACATACACACAAATAGAGAATAACCACAACACAAAGTTGCCCCCACCCCCAACACCCTCTCAGAGCAAGTGTAATACAGTAAACACCTTAACCCCACTTAAAACACCACACACTGCAAGAACAAATTTACTTTCCCACTCTCTCTATGTCTCTTTCTCAAACAAAATGTGTGTGTGTGCAAGAGAGTATTACCGTACGACACCTTAACCACACAAAGCTCTCCCACTAAGAGAGCAAAACTTTTATTTCTCCCACATTGAGCATAGATCAGCGGTGCTCAAAACCGTGTTCTAGAACAGGGGTGCTCAAGAAGAAATATCTGTTTTCAGTCAAATTTCTCTTTGCTTATTTAAATCAAGAACAAAACAGTGTTAAGTCATTATTTATACAAATATTTTTTATCCATTTGCTTTATAAACTATTTTGGCAAACATTCGTGTTTAAAAACAATTAAATAGAACA
Organism: Musca domestica; assembly: GCF_030504385.1. Lineage (NCBI taxonomy): Eukaryota > Metazoa > Arthropoda > Insecta > Diptera > Muscidae > Musca > Musca domestica. The sequence continues at coordinate 11,584,839 of NW_026712272.1, read as the reverse complement.
GTAAAATATAAAGAAAAACATAATTTTAATTTTCTCTTTAATTATCTCTTTTTTCTCTTCATGTTCTAGAACACGGTTTTGAGCACCCCTGTTCTAGAACATGAAGAAAAAAAAAGAGATAATTTAAGAGAAAATTAAAATTCTGTTTTTCTTTATATTTTACGATTCAATTTAATTATTTTTAACATGAATGTTTGCCTAAATAATTTATAAAGCAAATGGATAAAAAATATTTGTATAAATAATGACTTAACACTGTTTTGTTCTTGATTTAAATAAGCAAAGAGAAATTTGACTGAAAAGAGATATTTCTTTTTGAGCACCCCTGGCATAGATTTACATCTTGTTTCAAAATAGCAGTATATTTTGTTTTTACATTTCCTCTCTGTCTCTCTCCCATTAAAGATAGTAGAAGAGAAAACGTTTCACTGTTATTTTGTTTATAAATGGGGCTGTGCTACTACTACTTTTCCTCGATTTTCCTGTGTATTATTATTGTTGTTGTTGTAGTACTTAGATTAACTGACAAAAATAAAAGAACAAAAGAAAAAAAAAAACACCGATTATTGTTTACATGATTATAATGAGATTCCTGGGCATACACACACACTCATACTAATGAACATAGCAAAAGGTGGTTGAGCTTTGTTTGGTTGTTGATTTTTTTTTTTTTTTTTTTTTTTTTTTTTGGGTGTTCCAGGGTTGAAAATCCTTATTATGAATATATTCCTCTGTGTGTCTGTTATACATAATAATAATCATAAACAGGGGATAATAAGACAGCAATTGAAATTTGAATTTAAATGTGGAAATTCTTTAAAGAAAATTGGAAATATTGAATAATCTTATTCTAAAATAAAATCTAAAATGTCCTATGTTGTATATTCATCTGCATTTTTTTGGTTCTAATTTAAAGTGGGCTTAATTGTAATGTGACGGTCATAGCTTGATAATTATACCCTACAACAGTAGGGCTGAGAGTAGTGGTTCCTATCGCCCAATAGCTCATAGACCTCTCATTACTTTAATATTTACTGAAATTAATGTCTCAAACAGCTGAGATGAATTTTAGCCTGACATTTAGCTTGAGGTCGAATTTTTTGACAGGGTTTCGTGAAATTTTATAGACATACGGCAGTCCCACCAGGGAATTTTTTTTCGTATTAATTGAAATAGCCAAAATCTGTTGTTGTGTAAATATTTTTGCTTCGGTAAAAAAATTGAATTCATCGTCGGTTTTTCTGACATATGTATACCCTCAGCAAATGTTCAGGGTTTTTGTTGAGGGAAATATTTAAATATAACAAGTTGAAAGGAATTGCTGACTTGTTTCGCAAGTTATGACAGATAAATGTATTGAAAATTAGAAAATTATATCGACTCCAAATGTCCTGAAACGGATTTGGTCCAAAGAGACCTAGGGTCTAAAATCGTTATTTTGATGAGGCGCGTTTTGGCCGTATATATACCTTCTGTGGCCATATGGCTTAGGGTATAAAAATTGTCAAGTTCCTTGTAAATGTTGGAGGGTATAAAAAGTTCTGCCCGGCCTAACATAAGTGCTTTTTTACTTCTTCTAGACTCAATCTGGTTGCATGTGGCAAAATCTATCCGATTTGGGTCAATATAAAACATTTGGTGCACAAAAACGGCAAATCGGTCGAAGATATATTTAGGGGCTGTATCTAAATTTTGGCCGATTATCTCTATTTTCAATAGGGTTCGTCCTTGGACCAAACAAGTGATTTGAGCAAGACTTCATCTCGATCGAATAATAAATGCGACATGTACTTTGTTTACAAAAATACATGGAAAGAGTGACAGACCGGCGGATAGATATGCATAAATAGAGGCAGAATGTGATTCTATGAAGATCACCAAAAGGATCACAAACATATGCACAAATACATAAAACTTCGACCACATTCAAAATACCGAATATTATTAAGTGCAGTCATATGGGGGCTGACGAAGTCATGGGTCTGAAATTCATTTAAAACCGGTGAAAGGTGTAACAAAAAATACCGAATATATGGAGGATCCAAAACTTGGATCTATATGAAAGGTCTTTGCAAGTAGTGGACCTGAATCGAACACTTTTTGCAAGGAGAGAACAGACCTTCCAAGAACCACGAATATTAAGTCTCAGCTAATTTTGTTGGAAGTTGTGGAAGAAACTTTAAGAATACCGGAAATCGGGAGGTACCGTTACATGGGGGTTATATCAATTAGTGAACCATTTTTTGTAGGGATAGAACAGACCTAGTTTCACTTGATTTGTTTGTAAATTGTATCAGAAACCCTGAAAATACCGAAAATGGGGAGGTACGGTTATATGGGGGCTAAACCAATTAGTGGACCTGTAGCGAACATTTTTGCAGTGAGAGGACAGGCCTTTCAAGAACTGCAAATATCAAGTTTCATCTAATATGATTGGAAATTGTGGCCGAGACCTCCAAAATATCGAAAATCTGGAAATACGGTTATATGGGGCCATACAAATTAGTGAAGCTGTAGCGTACATTTATGCAAGAATGCAAAATATCAAAGCTCTAGATTAAAAAATGTGCCAAGCTTGCTTTCCAAAATATTCCAGACACAATAGTCCAACGGATTGGTATCCGGAGATTTTAGTGGCCATTGTGTGCTGGAAATGAAGCGAGGAACCTCATTTTGTAACCATTCTTGGGTGGCACGTGCTGCGTGCGATGGTGTTGAGTCCTGTTGGAATGTCCAAGGTCTGCGGCTAAAATATTTGCGTGTCCAGGGCTTTAATAAACCCTCCAGAATAATTTCCCGTTAATATTCGGCATTTATGTGATGCCACGGTCGATTAATACGGCTGTTATGGTTGCCCACACCATCACCATGGCCGACGCTTGAGTTCTGGTGGCCAACCGAAGGTGCACATTTTCAGTTGACTTCTTTGGCAAGTAAACACGATAATTTTGTTTGTTTACAAACTACTGGACAACGAATGTTTTCACATCGGAGAAAACCAAATTGGGCAGTTCACCACTTTCGGCAAGCGAAGCAACTCTTTAGCTCTTTTGAGTCTATTTTCTTTCTCCTGCGGTGTAAGTTCTTGCACTTTTTGGAATTCCAATGGCTTTACCCCGAGCTCATTCTTCAATTTTTGCCGAATGGAATATTACGATATGTTCAGCCCACGAGCCATTTTTCGACCGCTGCAATGCTGGTTTCGATCAAGTCGCTTCTTTACTTTTTGAACCATTTCTGCTGATGTTGCGGTTCTCTTCCGTTCACTTCCTTGACGTCCGGCTACGCTACCAGTATCAAGGTAACGAGCGATGGTACGAGACACAAAAGATTTATTCACATCTAAATGCTGGAGTGCTCTAACGATAGCCACTTGTGGTTGACCAGCAAAATATAAATAAATTACACTATCACGCTTGAATTCCATCCCGAATAACTTTTTTTGTAGAAAAATTCTCAGCAAAATGCTTATGTTCGCTTGTAGACAATATAATCAGCTGCCACTGGAATAATTTTAACAGCTGTCGGACGAGTGGCTTAGAAATGACAGCAGTCTGTTTCAAATTTGGTATTTGATGTTCGTAATGGGTGCTACAGCCTATGACAGAAAATTGTCCGTGCAGGTCCATGCCTTAGTATAGCCCCCATATAAAGGTACCTCCCGATATTCGGTATTTAGATGACGTTAGCTACATTATTCACCGATTTTTTTCAACATTCGCATTAGAATATTATATTGGCTTATGACAAATGTTACCTATGCAGGTCCACGTCATCGTCTAGACTCTAATATAATGGCTAAATTCGGTATTTTTAAGATTTTAACAGAATTTTAACAAATTTTAACAAATTTGCCAAATTCGTTTCAGGAGTGGTGGAGGGTATTAAAAGTTCGGCCCGGCCGAATTTATTTTGTTTTTTGTATTTTACCTATTTTGTGTTTTCCGCTGCTGGAATTATGACTTGTACCTAAGCACATCATATACTGTATCAATGTTGCGAACATAAGAGGTCGTGCCATATTTTACATCTACATCTATAACTCATCGAATTTCATTATTTGTTTCTTCGTTAGCCGAGGTCAAGTCGAGCCTTACATCCCTTGGGTTTCAGGTCAGATGGCCACGCTCTATGCCGACACTTTGCCATGTGGATAATAAATTTATTCACTTTGCAACGTTTTAAGGAATAACCCATTATTTCCATTCTACTGGTAATGCAAAAAGTTGTTTGTTTACATTACCTTTTCATGGGTTCTTCGACTCATACAACTCCCATGGTTTTCTTTGCTGACATATTTTTCTCTCCCTCATTCCCCTCTTGAAGATTTTATGTTCTCGCCATTTAAGAGCTTGTCAACCCACCTCAAACTTGATATTGTTTACAATTGCATTCCGCTATCCTACAAGGATTACATTAATTAAGGACACTTAAGTGCATGCATTCATTCATTAAATGCATTTATCTCAAGTTGCTGCTCTCATCCTTCATCATCCTCCCTCTTTCACTTTTCCGTGGAATAATCTACCTGTTGTTGTTGAGAACAACAGAAATAATCGTCGCCTTTTTTTGCTTCTCTTGCATTCTCATCCGTTTTTCCAGTCATAAATTGCCAATACAAAATTTCCTGCGTTTCAACGCTTTTCCTTGTTTTTTTTCTAGCGTTGCCAATGCAGTATAAAGAAAAAAAAGCGAGAAAAAAAAACGCTGTTCAATTCTCTTTACGCTTTTGTTCCGTTGATAGTGAGTGGCTGCTTCTGGCGTTGTTTTTATTGTTGTTGGAAGTGTTGTGGCATGTTATCATCCACGGAGAGGGCGCTCTTGCTATTCAGTGGTCGTCGTTTACTGTGGCCTGACATTTATTTTTACCTTCAAGTCGATTGCCTGTCACATCCGCTGGGTGATTGTGACACATGTGAGGATGCATGCATTCAAGAAACAAACGAACGTTGTTCCATCAGGATTATGGTTGCGTTGTGAGATACCCAGCCAATGTGTGCGTGTGTGTGTGGTTGGATGGTTGGTTAACTATCCTCAACCAGTCAGCCAACCAGCCAACCTGCCTGCACATTTACTTCACTTGTGTGGGTTGGTTGTTTGCGTGGTGGCTGTGAGATGTTGTGATGCATTTGCTGGCTGTTTTGTAAACTTGTTATGCGAATTATATAAAAATATTATGCACACGCACACACCCATACACACTCACACACATATTCGCACATACGCGAACTTTGCTGGCGTAGGATATTCAAGTGGTGATTATTCCTTCGTGTCTGTCCGTCTCTTTGTTTGTTCTCGCCTAACGAGATTTGCTGACATCCAAGACATTTGCTGTTACGCAAAAAGCCAAGGATAACCTAGAAATATCCATTCAATATCAACGAAAAAAAAAATCGGAATATGCTAATTGAATATTTATGTTGACAATATGTTGAGGAGGACAAACAAACAATGCTATTTTTGGTATATCTCTGGCGGAAACCCTTTCTGACATGTGGGAGCATAGCTTGGCAGGTTATCTTTTATTAAAACGCAGTTATCAGCAAAAATCATTTTTTTTTTTTGGTTCAACTGACGAACATCCATGCCATCCAAAGCATTGTTGAGATACATTTATCGGAAATTAATGCGTCATAATATCATATTTTCTAATTCAGATAAAATATCATATTTTCTAATTCAGATAAAAATATTGAAAGTCTCATTCCATTGTCAATTCCAAGGTGAAAGGTCAATCCTTCCTTTACATCGGCAAAGGAAATTTACGTGTCATTCAAAATCTTTTGCTATTTCATTGAATAAAATTTATATCCCTGACTTTTGGTCAGGTTGAAATGGGACTCAAACATAAACTGACACTTCATATCTGAAATCGTTTTTGACTGATTTGGGTGAAAAAAAAAACAAATACCCAAAAAAAACTTGCCCGCTGTATGAGCTGAGTAATCCATTAGTGGGCAATGCAAACACAACACCTTATCCATTACCAGTAGTTTAAAAATAATGGATTCTTCCTAAATAATGATAAAGGAAAAGAATTCACTTTCCTCATTACCAAGTAATGTGTTACGTTGGCGCCAAATGGCGTGCGGGTGCGACCACAAAACATAAGGTTGTGAGCTCAATGCCAACAATGGATACAAACAAAGCCAAAAGTCGATTCATAAAATAAAACAATTTTGTATACCCTTCACCACTGACGTAGTCTGGGTGGGGTGGCCTAGGCCGTACCGGGTCCTCTCGAAATGACAAATTTTTAGATATGTTTTTTTAGGAATTTTGCTTGAAAATCTCCGTTTTTTTTCGATTGGCTCCTCCCCAATAATTATTTTGAAGGCACTTCTGGCTATGTTGGTGCGATCTACCATACAAAATATTTGAGGGTATATTAAGTTTGTTATTCCAGGCATATCCTTCTGTCCTCCTGTGTCAATCACTCTAACTTTCGAAGGGAGGAATAAGAATTTTATAGGAGTGAAAAATGGTCCAAGTTCTCGTACAGGCCCTACAGAAAAGTAGCTACACAAAATTGGTATTTTATTGAATGTAGCCACCTCTACTCGCGTCATTTTTAGCAGAGCACATATTTGGTCATTTGGAGCGAAACTTGCTCGCGAGAAGAATTCATCTAAGAATGGGAGTTTTTTACGGGGTCAAAATTCTGTTAAAATTTTAAAAATACCGAATATAGCCGATATATTTGGGTCTATACGACGTGGACCTACATAGACATTGTTTGTCATAAGCCATTACCATATTCAAATTCGAAAACTTGAAATAAACGTTGAATAATGTAGCTAAAATCATCAAAATATCGTATATACGGAGGTACCATTATATCGGAGCTGTGCGAAGACCTGGACCAGCATAGACAATTTTCTGTTACAGGCTATAGCATCCATTACTAAAGTCAAATACGATATCTTAACAATGTCGGTGGATATTGTACCTAAACTCGTCAAAATACCGAATATAGGGAGGTACTGATATATGGGGCCTATACGAAGGCCTGGGCCTGTACAGACCATTTTCTGTCACAGATCGTAGTTACCATTACGAACTTCAAATACCAAATTTGAAACAATTCGGGTGAAAAATGACGCTAAAATCATCAAAATACCGAATATAGGGAGGTACCGTTATATGGGGGCTACACGAAGACATGGACCTGCAAAGACAATTTTCTGTCATAGGCTGTAGTTACCATTACGAACTTCAAATACCAAATTTGAAACAATTCCGGTGAATAATGCCACTAAAATCATCAAAGGACCGAATATCGGGAGGTACCGTTATATGGGGACTATACGAAACCGTGGACCTACATGGCCCATTTTCAATACCAAAAGTTCTGCAGACATAATATACATTTGAGTAAAATTTGATCAAACGACTTCATTTCGTTCGGAATCTAGATTGATTTCCACAGACAGGCAGATGGATAGACGGACAATTTGATATTCTTGCTTCTGGACCGAATTTGGTCGTATGTGCCAAAATTCAGGTTATTTGGACTGATATTGGTCATTTGGTGCACAATTAAATCGAAATCGGTTGAAGATATATATGGCATCTATATTTGGAAAATTTCATCTCAATCGAATAAGAAATGCGACCTACATTTTGTTCACAAAAATACATGGACAGACGGACGAACAGAGTTTACCGAGGAGTACATTAGTAAAACCATTGCACAATGGACCCACAACCAATTATTCTGCCCAAAACTATTTCAATATATCCATTCGCAAAGCCCAGAAACCAACAGTGACCTCAATATCAAATTACAGAATTTCAGCTCTATCCCTTCACCTAATACCATATTTAGTAACATTTAATACAATCCATCCCAGACACCAAGGTTGATGCAAAATAACAATACCACTCTGTACTTTTCGAATAATTATAGTACACATTTCCAAAATCACCTCCAAATCTCAGTCCCAGATACCAACAGGGACCTCAAAATAAGTTTTCGGAATTTCAGCTCTTTTCTTTTCCCCCAATACCGAATTTGTTGCCATTTAGTACTTTTCGAACAACATTAACTCGAATTTCCAAACCCACCTCCAAATCTCAGTCCGAGATACCAACAGAGACCTCAAAATAAAATTTCGGGATTCCAGCTCTATTCCTTCACCCAAAACCCAATTTAGTACCACTTAGTACTTTTCGTACAGTTATAGTATACATTTCCTTACCACCTCCATATCTTAACCACAGAGACCAAGAGTGACATCTATATCAAATTTCAGGATTAAATCTTTAATCCTTTACCCAATACTAAATTTAGTACCACATGCTTTTCGTTCAATTATAGTGCACATTTTCAAACCACCACCAAATCTCAAACAGAGATACCAACCGTAAATTTCTGAATTTTATCTCTTTCCCCTCACCCAATACCTAATGTAGTAACATTCAGTATATTTCGTACAATTATAATACATAATTCCGAAACCACATCCATATGTCCAGGCTACATATGAAGAGCAACCCTAATGCTTAATTTTATACCTTCATGCATCATACATGCCTTCTAACCTTAATTCTGATATAAAATTTCATGTTTTTAGCTCTATCCGTGCATATAATACCAAATAGCGCTTTTCGTAACTTTCAAATTCGAATTCCCAAAAATCCTTTGGTACATCTATCCTTCTCTTTTTCAGCGACTCTCATTCCAAATTTCAAAATAGTTCGTAGTTTGTCCAATACAAAATATTAAATTTTTAGCATATTTTAGTACTGTTCGTATTCTTGTATTCCTACGCAACCTCGTGCAAAAATTAAAGATTTTAGCTTCAGCCACTTCGTCTGGACGATGATTCTCATGTATATAGGTATCATATAACTAGAGGAAGTAGTTGAAATAGTTCAAATCTGGGGCGTCGTAATATTTATATCAGACTCAGGTCAGATGCTAAATTGATAATAATAGCCCTGTTCTTCGGTACCTGCCTATAAAGACTAAAGATTTTGAATATTCATAACACAATTCAGAAGATTTAAAAAAAAGACTTAGGATAAGGGTATAGGATATAGATAAAGGGTCAGAAGGTGATTAAGTAAATATTTTATCGATTTGAATTTAGTTTTCCTCAATTATTTTAAAAAGTCCATACGGTCTTCTTCAAAATGTTGAAATGGGTTCCTCTACTTGTCGGCTTATTTGCTCTTCATAATACGACTTACTGATTCTTCGAAGAGGAATTAATGCGACAGTCTTCTTTACATATATTTTTGACCTTCCCATTCGTCATTTTTAAAACTATTGCCTTTTTTAAAAAGACCGTGTGCTTTTATCTGAGGAGATCCATTGATATTCTACATCAACTGGCTTCCAATAAAAAAAGAACACCCCTCTTCTTCAAAAAATGGTTTTCGTCTCTCATAAAAACCTCAACTTAAAAATTCCATTTGGAGTTGTTAAGAAGCCACCTCTCTAAGAAGTCCCACTAAGTTGATAGACTTTTTTGTGGGCAAAAAAATTGTTTTTCTTTGAGAATAGTTACTCATTTTCTCTAAAGAGAACCAAAGCTCTTTTCAAAGAAAAAATATTCGTCTCTTCCAGAAGAACTCTTTATGAAAGACCCTACAGACGATGATTTAATGACGTCCGTCTGTCTATCTGTTGAGGTCCCGAATCAGCCCACATAATTTGACGTAGAGCATCAAAATTTAGCAGAACAATTCGTATTGTGTCTAGGACGGTTGGTATTGAAAATGAGATATATCGGTCCACGTTTTGGTATAATCCCCATATAACGGCACCTCCCGATATTCGCTATTTTGATGTTTTTTTACCACCTTTTTTTCACGGATTTGTCTAAAAACTGGTATTTGTAGGCCATAATGGGTTCTAGTTCGTGGGGCGAAAAATTGTCTGTATAGGTCCACGGTACCTCCCGATATTCCGTATTTTGTTGATTTTTGTCACATTTTTTTCGCGGATTTGTCTAAAAATTGGTATTTGTAGGACGTAATGGACCAGCACCATTTTACCACAATTTCCCACGAATTTGTCTAAAAATTGCTATTTGTGGATCATGATGGGTTCAAATGTTTCTTTTGCCCTAAGGTGGAGAGTATTAAAAGTTCGGCCCGGCAGAACTTAATTTTTTTTTTTTTAATTTTGGTCATCGCAAAATTCCAAGTCGAGTTAGAGTGGTCTGTTGGCCTCATCTGTCTGTCTGTCTGTTGTAATCACGTTGAGGGAGAAGATTAATATTTTATAAATAAGTCTTTTTTGAAGCAGACTGGGTCTGTTCAAAAAAGGGCTATGCTAGGCCACTCATAGCATATATAAATACCTCCCGATATGGTTTAAAATTTGACATTTACAGTTTGTATTGAGTTCCATCGTCTGTGGCAGAACATTATCTGCATAGCCCCCATCTGCAGTCATTCAATATTTTCAATAATTTAACCACATTTTCAGTGAAAATGTTCAGAATTTGGTATGTGATACTTGCAATAGATACCAATCCCTGCAGCAGAAAATGGTCTATGTAGGCTCATGTTTTTATGTAGCTCCCTGATAACCTATCATTCGCTTTACGATTTTTAAAGAATTAAACGGCATTCATTTCACGATTTCCCTGGTATGGGTAGTTTGAAATGAAACTCACTCCTTTATAGACCCGATTTTTTATTACTTTTTTTTTTTCAAAATCTCTTCATTACTTATTTTTTTGGGATATTTGGTTTTCAATAGGACTCTTCTTGATTCTTTAATATTTTATAGGAAATCCAGTACTATTATCTTGTTAAAGATAGATTTCCATTGGTATGGGTGATAATATTTAATTTCATTTATATACGATATATATAAATTGACCAATATATGTCCTGCAAAAAATTCGAATAATAAAAAAACCCCATTTGATTGAACTTTATTGCCTTAATTAAGCGTGCAGTGCAGACAATTAAATTACACTTTATCCAGTTTTTTTGCTTCACATCCTTTTGCGGTGAAATATGAAATCGAATATTTCCTGGAATAAAGAATAAAAGCTACTATAAATCAATTTGTATGCGAGAAAAAAACATACATTGCAGGTCAAAGGCAATATAGGAACAAAATGGGAGGAAGATAAAAAAATACAAAAACACCTGCTGCCACACAGGTCACAGGTGAAAAAAAGAGAATAGTAGGGACTAAAAACCTTACAATTGAAAAAAAATATTCTAAGAAAACAGTTATGACTTATTTTAGTTCTACATTTTTTCCTGTTGTTTGAAAGGAGGATTATAACTCTTTTATTCTCCCTTTTCCGATTTACTACTTCTTTTATATAAAAAATGTATTCCCATTGTGAAAGGGTAACAGATAATCCACTCACCATAACCTAAAACTCAACTAATCGATAACTAACAAATAATTGTGTAATGTCGTGTGAGTGAAGGGTAGGTTTGAGGGGGGTGGGTTAACTTCCATCCCCCGGTCTCACATGGAAACCAATTTAAATGCTACAACAAGTACCTGGTACCTGAACTCAATAAAAATGTATCTGTTGCTCAGCGTGTACGTTGCTGTTGTGTCAGTACCACCTCCAACTCCCCCGTGGGGTGTCTGCCTTGTTATCAGTTGGCAGTCCATCCTATTATCCGTTCTATTTTTGCACTCCAATAAACAGGTCTAAAAATATCACAAAAAAAGAAGAAAGATATCCCATAACGGGGTAACTGCTGGAGTTCTTTGCCTAGATTATCGGGTAGTTGTTGGTAATTTTGTTATTGCTGTTGTTGTTCGACATCGATTTATTTTCTGTAGTACACTATCAGGGATGACAGTTATTGGCAGTGCAGTTATCTCAATGGGTTATTGCTTTATGTGGGCCAGATGGTGTGGTGGTTTTTTTGGGGATGTTGATGATAAGAGAGTGCTAGTTATTTGGAGTTAATTTGGCGCTACAAAATTGGATATTTGGCAGATTTTTCCAAAATGTAGCCAAGAAGTATTGCATAAAAATTGTCAATGATAATTAGGTCACAAAATTGACTGGATTAGTCTTCATGAAGCCAAAGGGCAGGGTACTTAATTTACTTTCGTTTTAAAGGACGTTTAAGGAGAATGAAAATGAGAAGAATAACAGAACCCTCGCACCCTTCGATGGAGACCATTTTCAATATATGAATATAATATCGTAGACAGGATATCTAAGACCCTCTCTACTCCAAAGTAGTTTGGAGTAGTTGGAAGTTTTTGTATATTTTTTATGGAGAAGGTAATTTTTTGGCAAGTTGGTGCTCCATATCACTCATTTTCTCAAAGAGGGTCACATCTGTAAAAATTTCAGGAAAAACTCAGCCACATAGCTTCAGAGGTTATATATCCTTTGATACTTCTAAAACATGCCTCATCGAAATAATGGGTTTAGATCCTAGGTCTCTTTCAACCAAATCCGTTTTAGGGTATTCTGGGAGTTGATCTAGGTGTGTCTGTCTGCCTGGCTGGTGTGCACGATAAATCTCAAAGGGGAGTATTCGATATGATTCAAACTTGGTACATCGTAATAATATTATCAAACTTAGATAGATATCGGAGCTGGTTAATATCGGTGAACTGCTTCTGGTACCTCCCCCACAAAAGGTCGAAATTTTCAAAAAAAGTATTCTAATGCACAAAAAGAGAAAGGATATTTCTATTTTGATCCAACTTTGCAAATCCTAATATTTCCAACCGTGCTAGGTCAATTGCGAAAATGGACAATATCGGACCACACCTTCTGGTACCTCCCCCACAAAAGGTCAACATTTTCAAAGAAAATAATTTGTCGTATAGAACAAGAAATGATCATCCAATTCTCGGCCAACTTAGTAAACTCCAATATTTGTATCAGTGCTATGCCACGTGTGAAAATGGACAATATCTGTCCACTCCATCAAGTACCTCCCCTACAAAGGGTCAAAATTTTAAATAATTAAAATTCTTATAAAATGTGGTATAGGAATCCGTTTGTCTTCAAATTACACACATCACAATATTTTTATTAACCCTCGGTCTGGTGTTAAGATGTAATACATCGGTCTACTCCTTCTAGTACCTCCACCAAAACGGGTCAACATTTTTACATACAATAATTTGCCGCATAGAACAAGAAAGGCACATCCAATTCTTGACAAACTTTGCAAATCTGAATTTTTGTATCAGTGCTACATCTGGTGCGAAAATGGACAATATCGCCCCACTCCTTTTGGTACCTTCCCCACAAAGGGTCAAAATTTGGAATAATAATGACTCTCAGAAAATGCGAAATATCCGATCATCCGATTGTCTACAAATTTCGTACATCTCAATGTTTCTACCAACGCAATATCTGGCATAAAGGACAGTTAGAAGGGATATTTTTTCTGGTACCTCCTCCACAACGGGTCAAAATTTTTTGGAAATCCATAAAGCTCATCAAGGGCAAAATGAGCATCCAATTCCTTTTAAACTCCGCGAATCCCAATACTTCTATCAAGATAAGATATTTTATGAAGCTAGACAAAATCGGACTACTCCTACTGGTACCTCCCACACAACGGGTCAAAATTTTTAATAATCACAACTCTCATATAACGTCAAATAATCATCCGATTATCTTCACGTTTCACACTTCCCAATATCTCTCTCTTAGCACAAGATAGGTTGTAAAGATGATATATATCGTCGTACCTCTTCTGGTACCTCCCTCACAAAGGGTCTAAAATTTTCAAAACTTATATCTCCCATAACTTGCGAAACAAATATCTCAACCAGTGATCTGATCTAAATATGGATTTTATCGGTCAACTCTGGTACCACCACGCAATAGTTTTTTATTTAATTTTGAACATCCCAATATTTTTATACCCTCCACCATAGCATGGAAATAAATACGCATTTTAGACCCCACAAAGTATATATATTTTTGATCAGCATAAAATTCGATGTCGATTTAGCGATGTCCGTCCGTCTGTGGAAATCACCATAGCTTCCGAACGAATTGAAGTTGATTGATAAAATCTTACTCAAATGTATGTTATGTTTGCAGAACTCTTGGTATTAAAAATGGGCCATGTAGGTCCACGTTTTGGTATAGGCCCCATATAACGGTACCTCCCGATATTCGGTATTTTGATGATTTTAGCGACATTATTTACCGGAATTGTTTCAAATTTGGTGTTTTAAGTTCGTAATGGATACTACAGCCTAAGACAATTGCTTGTGCAGGTCTACGTTTTCGTATAGCCCCCATTTAACGGTACCTCCCGATATTGGGTATTTTAATTATTTTAGCGACACTATTTACCGGAATTATTTCAAATTTAGTATTTGAAGTTCGTAATGGAGAATACAACCTTAGACAGAATATTGTCTGTGCAGGTCCACGTTTTCGTATAACCCCCATATAACGGTACCTCCCGATATTCGGAATTCTGAAGATTTTAGCGACGTTATTCACCGGAATTGTTTCAAATTTCGCATTTGAAGTTCGCAATGGATACTACAGCCTAAGACAGAAAATTGTCTATGCAGGTCCACGTCTTCGTATAGCCCCCAATATAACGGTACCTCCCGATATTCGGAATTCTGAAGATTTTAGCGACATTATTCACCGGAATAGTTTCAAATTTGGTATTTGAAGTTCGTAATGGATGCTATATCCTAAGGCAGAAAATGAGCCATGTAGGTCCACGTCTTCGTATAGCCCCCATATATCAGTACCTCCCTATATTCGGTATTTTGACGATTTGTCGCTAATTTTGTTCACGGAATTTTTTCAAATTTGGTATTTGAAGTTCAAAATGGATACTACAGCCTATGACAGAAAATTGTCTACGTAGGTCCACGTCGTCGAATAGTCCCCATATAACGGTACCTCCCGATATTCGGTATTTTGCTGTTTTTAGCGACATTATTCACCGGAATTATTTCAAATTTTGTATTTGAAGTTCGTAATGGATACTACAGCCTATGGCAGAAAATTGGAAGGATCTCCATAGAATCACTTGCTGAGTTAATTTATGCGTGTCAGTCCGTCTGTCCGTCCGTCCGTCTGTCCGTCTGTCCATGTATTCCTGTGAACAAAATGCAGGTCGCATTTATTATCCGATTGAGATGAAATTTTCCAAACAACATTTGTTTGGCCCAAGGACGAACCCTTTTGAAATTGTAGATAATCGGTAAAAATTTAGACGTTGCTCCCATGTATATCTTCTTCCGATTTGCCTTTTATTGTGCACCAAACGTGTAATATCAGCTCGAATAGTATGGAATTTTGCAGAAACAACCAAATAAGTAAGCCAAATTTGATCGAAATCGGTTCAGATATAGCTATAGCTCCCATATATATTGTTCATCCGATTTGTTATTTTTGTCCTCCGCAGACGTAATATTCACTCTGTAACAACAATATTTGGGGAAATATATCAAATGCAGCTCAGAAATACTTTTGCTAAATTTTATCGAGATCGGTTCAGATTTGGATATAGTTCCCATATATAACTTCGTCCGATTTACCTTTTATTGTGCACCAAACGTCTAATGTGGTGGAATTTGGCACATGCAACCGAATTGAGTCTAGAAGCTAGTATGCCAAATTTGGTGAAGATCGGTTCAGATATAGCTATAGCTCCCATATATATTGTTCATCCGATTTGTTATATTTGTTACCCACAACCGTAATATGCACTGCGTAACAACGATATTCAGGGGAATATATCAAATACAGCTCAGAAATATCTTTGCCAAATTTTATCGAGATCGGTTCAGATTTGGATATAGCTCCCATATATATCCGAATTTAAAAGATACAAATGCTTCGGCATATTTAGTCCATTGAACTTTAAATTACAATTATAATCATAGCGTGAATTGAATTCTCCCATGAAAACTTTAAATTGTTATGTGGAGCTCTACTAAACTAGCAAAGTGGTGTAGGGTATCATAAAAGCGGCCCCGCCCGACTCTAGGACATTCTTTACTGTTTTTTTTTTTTTTTTTTTTTTTTGAAAATTGTCAAATTTGTACCAAATGGTGGAGGGTATTTATTACTTGTTATTCTTTAAATAAAACAAAAATTATTATTATTATTTTTTTTTTTTTTTTGAAATAAACAACAGGGGTTTTCGATTTGACTAATTTTTAAATATTTTCCAAATTCTTTGCATGGAAATTGTCAAAAAAATCCTTGCAGTCCAATTCCAAAGAATTCTTTATGTTACCACATTGTTTAAATAGTTGACAAAAAAGTTCTTTAAATATTTAACACATTTTCCTCTTTCGCTCGTCCTTGTCTCTCTCTTTTTTTTCCTACATTTTCTTTTTGCAAATATCCAACCAAGGTTTCAAAAACCTTGACTTTCAGTAAACGAATGAAGAAGGAGGAACAAAAAAACGACGACATATTTTATTCTGCAATTGTCTAAAAGGACATTTATATGAATGTGTTTTTGAAATGGACATGCATTCAATTATGAATAACCTGTGCACACAACAACAACAACAAGAGCGAAAGCAACAACAACAACATTGTTTCTGTCAGTCAAATGCATGTCAAGTTAAAATGTGAACATAACAGTTATGTAGTGTTATATTTTGTTAATAATTTCTGTTTGTTTTCTGTGTATTAGGGTGGGGTGTGAGATTTAAGATAAATTGAATCAGTGGAAGATATAAGTCGGACAAGGAAGATTGAGTTGGTCTTCGAAATTCCCTGATTTTTATACCCTCAGAAATATGGCTAGAGAGGGTATACATATCATTTGATACGACCCTAGGTCTCTTTGGACCAAATCCGTTTCATGACATTTGGAGTCGATCTTGCGATGTTCGTCCGTCTGTCTCTTTGGCTGGTGCGAACAATAACCCTCGAAGGAAATATTTGATTTGATCCAAACTCGGTACATTGTAATATTATTGTCAAACTTAGATCGAGTTCCGAGATGGACAATATCGGTCTACTCGTTCTGGTACCTCCCCCACAAAATGTCAATATTTTCAAATAAAATAATTTATTGCACAGAAAGAGAAAGGATAATATGATTTTGCTCCAACTTTGCGAATCCTAATATTTGCATCAGTGCTAGGTCAGGTACGAAAATACGCAATATCGCTCCACTCCATCAAGTACCTCCCCCACAAAGGGTCTAAATTTTGAATAATTATAACTCCAATAAAATGTGATGTAAGTGTCCGATTATCTTCAAATTACACACATCACAATATTTTGGCTAATCCAAGGTCTGGGTATTCACGTAATATATCGGTCCACACCTTCTGGTACCTCCACAACAAAGGGTCAAAAATTTGAATATTCAGGAAGCTCATAAAACACGAAATTTACATCCGATTCCATTCAGCCTTGGCACATCGCAATATTTCCTTCAACACAAGATCTGTTATAAAGATGGCAGAGATCGGACCATTTCTTCTGGTACCATTCCCACAAAGGCTCAAAATTTTGAATATCCGTGAAGCTCATAAATCGCGAAAATAACATCAGATTCCATTTAGACTTGGCACATCTCAATATTTCCAACAAGATCTGTTATAAAAATGGTTGAAATCGGACCACTCCTTCTGGTACCTTCCGCACAAAGGTCAAAATTTTGAATAACCAAAACGACCGAAATAAGCACCCGGTTTCCTTCAAATTACACGCATCACAATATTTTTACTAACCCAAGGTCTGGTGTGAAGATGGGATATGTCGGTCCACTCCTTCTGTTACGTCCCCCACAAAGGGTCGACATTTTGACTATCCATGAAGCTCATAAAAAGCGAAATTGACATGCGATTCCATTCCAGACTTGGCACATCTCAATATTGCCATTAAACGCAATATCTGTTATACAGATGGTAGAGATCGGACCATTTCTTCTGGTACCACTCCCACAAAGGATTCAAGATATTTGAAAAACAAAACACTCACAGAAAGCGAAATAAGAATCGAACTGTCCTCAGATTTCCCACATCCAAATATTTTTGCTGACGCAAGATCTGTTGTGAAGATGATATACATCGGCCAAGCCCTTCTGGTACCTCACCCACATAGGGCCACAATTTCCAAAACTTATATCTGTCATAACTTCCAAAACAAGGCGGCCATTCTTGACAAATTGCTATATCTAAATATGTCTCTTTACCAGAATTCCGACATGAATACAGGGTGAGATAAAAAACTGCAACAAAGTCAAAAGTCATAATTTTTATATTTCTTTTTAAAATTTTATTGAATGAAAGCAAAAAATGTCGGAAATATCATCAAATTTTAGAAAATGTTTAGATGTGTTCGAATTGGTCACCTTTGGCACGAATTATGGCCTTAAAACGGCCAATGGAAACTTCACACGCTGCCCGAATGTTGCTCTGCGGTATTTTGGCTCATTCCCAGCGAAGTGCTTGCTTTAGGTGATCGACACTTTGGTATTATTGTTAGGGCCAACCTTGCTTTCCAAAATACTCCAGACACATAGTTCAACGGATTGGTATCCGGAGATTTTGGTGGCCATTGTGCACTGGAAATGAAGCGAGGAACCTCATTTTGTAACCATTCTTGGGTGGCGCGTGCTCAGTGTGATGGTGCTGAGTCAAGTTGGAATGTCCAAGGCCTGCGGCCAAAATGTTTGCGTGCCCAAGGCTTTAATACACCCTCCAGAATATTTTCGCGATAATATTCGGCATTAATATTGATGCCACGGTCGATTAATACGAGCGGAGAGCCGAGAGCGACCATCGGCTGTTATGGCGACCCACACCATCACCATGGCCGGCCCTCGAGTTCTGGTGCCCAACCGGAACTGCACATTTTCAGCTGACCTCTTTGGCAAGTAAACACGATCATTTTGTTTTGTTGTTGTTTACAAACTGCTGGACAACGAATGTTTTCTCAACGGAGAAAACCAAATTCGGCAGTTCACCACTTTCGGCCAAGCGAAGCAAATCTTTAGCTCTTTTGAGTCTATTTTCTTTCTGTTGCGGTTCTTCTTTTGGAATATCAATGCCTCTACCCCGAGCTCATTTTTCAATATTTGCAAAATGGAATGTTGCAATATCTTCAGCTCTTGAGCCATTTTTCGGCCACTGCGACGCTGGTTTCGATCAAGTCGCTTCTTTAATTTTCGTACCATTTCTGCTGATGTTGCTGTTTTCCAGCACCGTCCACTTCCTTGACGTCAGGCTACGCTTCGAGTGTCACGGTATCGAATAATGGTACGAGACACAAAAGATTAATTCACATTTAAATGCTGGAGTGCTCCTAACGATAGCCACATGTGGTTTTCCAGCCAAATATAAAGAAATCACACTGCCACGCTTGAATTGCATCCATCACGAATAACTTTTTTTCTGGAAAATTCTCACCAAAATGCTTTTGTACGCTTGTAAACAATATAATCAGCTGTGACTGGAATAATTTTAAAAGCTGTCGAACGAGTGGCTTAGAAATGACAGCAGTCTGAAGTTAGTTGCAGTTTTTTCATCTCTCTCCCTGTATATATATTTCGTCTGATCCCTCCCTCACATTCGTAATATGCCCACAACAATATCCACAACAATGATATTTGGTACCAGTTATCTTGTAGGGATGGGAAATACCTCTGCCAAATTTTATCAAGATCGGCTGAGATTTAGAAATAACTCCCACATATATATCCTTTAGGCCGATTTCAGGTTTATTGTGCAAATGATGACTAATATCAGCTCAAATGGACTGGATTTCGGGATGAAATTTTCCATTCTTGTAGGGCTCGTAAATACCTCTTCCAAATTTTATCAAGATCGGCTGAGATTTTGATATAGCTCCCACATAAATATCCTTAATCCGATTTCAGCTTTGTTGTGCAAATAATGACTAATATCAGCTCAATTGGTGTGAATTTCGGGATGAAAGTTTCCATTCCATGGAACTCGGCTCCGATATATATTTCTTTAATATAACCCTTCTTTGAAGTGATATCATGCACTCTATAGCATGTTTTTTAGTACAATAGATAAAAATGTCTCCGTCAAATTTGTTGAAAGTCGATTCAGAATTGGATATGCCTCCCTCTGAAACCCAATTATAACTTCTCTAAAGCCAAAGGTTGATAGGTGGTATGATCTACTTCAAATAAATACTTTTGTTACGGCAGTTCTACTAAATATGCATAGTGATGGTAGGGCATCATAAAGTCGGCCCGACCAACTTTTGACTTTTCTTTACTGGTTTCATTTCCAAAAGATCCGTAGAAAGTCTATTTCTACAAAAAAAAAAAATCTTTTGAATGCTGCCCTTCCCAAGTTCAAAACAGTATCCAACCCTCCTTTCAAACTCGTTGCACCCCAATATCATTCGAACATATGCAGCACATACCTATTTTGTTATGACATCTTTTGTTTTTTTTTGTGATTTGGTTGGAAATAAACAACACGTAAATCATTCTACAAAACAACAACTAACATACTCTAGTTGTTTTTGTTGTTGTTGTTGTTGTCCATGAGAATGAAAATGTCAAAAACAAAATAACAACTTTGCCCAACTGCACTTGGCACAAGTTGTCAGTGTCACACCAAGCAAAGGACCATCACCGCCAGGCAATCAGGCAGCCAGCCAGCCAACAAGGCAATGCAGTAGCTGAGTTGTAAGGTTGTGCCTGCAACAAAAGACTAGAGAGAGAGAAGAGAAAGGTTACTTGTAGTACCAGAATCACTGCCGGCTAGAATGACTGCTGGCTGGTGATGATGACTTTGAGGATAGCAAAACGAAAATCATGGCCAACAACGATACGAGATGGTGATGACACAAAGCCACAATAATTCATTACGTAGTTGGGTGTTTTTGTTGTTATTGTTGAGTCACACAGCCTGGCTGGCTGTCGGGTTGGTTGGGTTGCTTAGCTGGTTGGCGTGATACAACCAACAGCCCACTTGTTGATGGCAATGTTGATGTTGTTATTTTGACATCAACAACAGGCATAACCACTCTTTGCTACACCAAATACCTACATAAATACAACAAAACTCTCTTCAGGGAGGGGGGCTGAGTAGTGTACATGTGTATGACAGGCAAACCAACACTTGCTCGCTCACTCACTCACTTACTCACTCATTCAATCAGTCAGTGAGTGCGGTCGCACATACACACAGTTGCAAGATAACATTTACCACCCACTCATTTTTTTGTATGGGTGCACACACACAGTTTCGTTGGAAATCATTGCTCACGCATGGAAATTTTTGGGAGAGAATTTTTAGAGGCAAAAAGAGACATTGTGAACAGTAAATATTGGGCAATATTTAAGGCGGAGAAATAAAACAGATGTAAGGAGCAACATAGATAGGCGAATGAATAATTTTGATGTAATACACAAAACAAGTTTGTAATTGCTCCATAATCAAGTATTTCGTATATTTTGGGTATGGAAATGAAATTTATAAGAGATCCTTAGAAGACATTTTACAAATAGATAATCTAAAGGAAGAGAGAAGAGAAGGTGAATAATGCAAAGGATGTGATAATGCTATTGAAAGGAAAGTAGCATTTTATATAGAAAAGACAAGGAATTATGCATATATCCCTGTTGAAAATCTTGTGGAAAAGGTAAGGAGGTATTTAAAGGGAGGTGAAACGAATTCGTAATAAAAACTGGACGGATTGGTTATAAAAACTAACAGAAAATAAAAATGCGTTCTTGTGTCAAAATAGGTTAAAAAGCAGTAAGATCGGCCAGACCGAACTTTGAATACCCTCCACCATTTGGAACATATGAAAATTAAAAAAAAAAGAATAATGAATAAATTATAAAATTCGTTAAAAATCTTAAAATACCGAATATAGAGAATTACCGTTATATTGGGTTCTATACGAAGACGTGGACCTGCATAGGTAATTTTCTGTCATAGGCCATTACAATATTTAAATGCGAAACTTGAAACAATTCCGGTGATAATGTCGCCAAAAATCTGAAAATACCGAGACATGGACCTTCACCGGACAATTTTCTGTCACAGATTGTAGTGCCCATTAGCAACTTCAAATACTAAATTTGAAACAATTCGGGTGAATAATGTATAAGGAGGCACCAATCCCCATTAGTTCCATGGTTTTTTGTCTGGGATATTCTTATGTAGATTTTCCACTTACAAGAAAATCTATGAGGCAGGAGAGCTGTTGCCTAAAGAAGGTTCTAAGATTTTCTTCTAAAGGAACAAGGAGTTCTTTTAACGGTGGATCCTTTATAAGACCTTCTTTTATAGAAAACGTGTGGCAGTTAATCTCTTGAGGGTTTTCGGTCTGTAGAAGATCTGTTAAAATCTGTAGTCCAACAATGACATGTAGAATATATTTTTTCTAAAAAAGGTATATAAAAAACTCACCATAGCTCAGTAAACTCACCACCAGAACTGTTCGCTTGTTTACCAACAACAAATTTGCTTTGCAGACAGCTTTCAATGAAGGAGCTTCCATACTTCATTTCATGATTTCCAATGTCGCACAGACAATGTTAAACGAGTGAGGAAGAGTTACTCTCGAGATGTTTATACCTGTAAAACATATACAATCAAAGTGAGCTCCTAGTTGCCTTTTTTCCTATGGAATACTTTTGAGAGATCCTTTCTGCATAGAAGAAATCTCCTGCCAATAGAAATTATTGTGAGGTTTTCTTTCTATGGAAACCTTTTAAGGTATATTTTCATAGTTTCTACCCTAAAAAAGCCCCTTAAGAAGTCCTCTCTGAAGTAGATCTGCAATAAGTCTTCTGTCTGAAGGAGGCCCTCTTTAAAAAATATCTCTAATAAGCAGTTTTACTCAAATGTTTCCGATGCAGGACTTTTGGTACTGAAAATGGGCTATATAGGCCCACGTTTTGTTATATCTCCCATATAATCCCTATATTCGATATTTTGATGATCTTTTTTTATTCGCACGATCTGTTAAAATTTCGTATTTGATGTTCGTAATGGGTACTACAGCCTATGACAGACCCCATATAACCGTACTTTACTATAATCCTTATCTTGGGGATTTAAGCAACATTATTCACCGGAATAATTTCAAATTTCGAATTTGAAGTTCCTAATAGATATTACAGTCTATGACAGATCTTCTTCCCATATAAAACCTTTGAAAGGTCTTCTACGTATACGTTTTTTCTTCATGGCCAACGGTTTAGATTTTTTTCTCTACAGATGACCTTAAGGAGGTCTTCTTTCTTCAGAAGGTCTTCCAGAGGTAGAAATAAATTTTCGTTTTAAGGAAGAATTCGTGGGGACTTTTCTCTAATAATGGTCTCTTGGAGATCTTTAAGGCAAAGTAGATCTCTAAGAGATTTTTTTCTATAGGACTTAATCCTCCCCCAGAAAATGTTTAAGTGTTTTTCATGTAAGACCTATATGGAGTCTTCTCTTTTTGAAAGCCGTTTAAAAGGTATTATATGTATAGAAGAGCTTTCAGATGCCTTCTTCCTAAAGAATACAATTGAGTGGTCTTCCGGTCTATATGGAAAACGCTTTCTACAGTGAACCTTCCAAGGGTATTCTCCCTAAATGAGTCCTTTAGAAATGCTTCTGTTGGAGGAAGTCCTCCGAAATTTGTGCTCTTTGAAGAAGATCTCTAATAAGCCTTCTCTCTATATGGAAAAAAATTAAACGGGATTCTTTACATAGAAGACCTTTAAGGGGTCTTCTCGTTATGGAAGACCTTTGTTTACCTCTACAGCTCTTTCCTATACATAAGATCTTTAAGTTATTTTCTCTGTATATTGTATTTAAATAAGACCCTGAAATTCTCTCTAATTATAGAGGTGACATTTTGGGACAGTGTTCCTTCCACCATTCTATGGAGGTTATATTGACTTTATCATTCCGAGTGTACTGCTCGAAATACTCATGCTATACCCTACAAAGTCTATATATTCTGGATCAGCGTAAAATTCTAAGTCGATTTAGCGGTGTCCGTCTGTCTATTGTAATCACGCTATCTTTCGAACGAGTTGAGATAGAAGGCTACGATTTTGCCCACATGTGCATTTTACCAGTAGGCAGGTTGATTTCGTTAATGGACCGGTCGGTCCACGTTTTCGTACGTTGATGATTTTAGCGACATTATTCTCCGAAATTGTTTCAAATTTCGTATTTAAAGCTCGTAATAGGTACTACAGCCTATGACAAAAAATCGGGTATGCAGGTTCACGACCTTGTAAGATTTTTTTTTTTGGAAAATTTTCACGCCCCTTCAAAATGGTTGCAGAAAGTCAGGAAGTAATTTCACCGTAGTGGAAAGTTATTTTCCAATATTTAAAGTTCAGATAAAGTCTGATACTCCCTTAGCATTTTAAAATTTTGATAGTTTTTGAGGGTGGATGAATATTTCTCTTCTTATCGATCCTTTATTCAATATTGACGGTATCATGAGAAAAACGTTTGAACAAAATCGAATTCTGATATCCGATTTTATAAAAAACTGAAGTAAACAAAACTAGTTTATAACCCGACCAACTGATCTGTATTGGGATTATCTTCCCTTTTTGTCGGTCACGCGAAAAAAATGAGTTAGTTACTGGTTTTAATATATATAGTCTTGGTTTTGCATAGAAACATTGTAAATATTGTTTTATGTCGAGGCTATCCTTTCGAAATGTCCTTTTACATTGCCTTCTGTTTGTATTCCTGTAGAAGAAATTCGCGGCTCTTTTATCGCATTAATAAAGTTCTGTTAAAGGCCTCACGAAAGTAGTCTTCCTTATTGAATGTCTCCTCGGTAGTCATTTCAAAAAATTCCTGCCTCAATATGCATCTAAGTGTTCCACATTCCCAGGTTTCACAACAAAATGAAAAGTGCAATTTCCCTGAAAGTCTCTAATGGAATTTCCTGTAACAAACGCGCCGGCACACACACACACAGACCAACACACCTCGTAGTACCACTAACAACTCTTGTTTTGTAATATTACAAAAATAATACAACACCATCTAACATTACCACTTCGAGTCCTTTGAGAGGTTCTTTTGTTATTGTTGTTCTCTCTCTTGTTGTTGAACAATAACCTACGAAGGAAAAAAAAAAACAAAACAACACGCCAAAGGACGCCATTGGCATTAACTATTGAGGCAATGTCAACAACTGACTGGCTGGCTGCTTGGCTACGTAAAAGTTAACGACGTAAAAACACTCTCACACACCCAAACACCCTGACTGCATCTCCTGCCAAGGTTCTTCAAAGTTATTTTGTTATAGTTTTCCGTTTTTTGCCTCCGCAACGTTAGTTGCTCTTGAATAAAATAAAAAAACGAAAGCAAATGCAAACATAACAAAATCTGCAGAAAAGGACAACTGCAAGTGCAGCTTCAGAAAAAAAAAAAAAAACACTGAAAGTTAAGGTCGTCATCAATGTCTCTGATAAATGCGGTAGCAGTAGCAGCATCCTTTCCATTACCATTAGTCGTAACGAATATTTAAACAACTCGAGCGAAGATGCAGGAAAGGGCTTCTAATTGAATCTTTTTGGGGAAATTCTATTGTTTAGCTTGAGTTAATAAATTATGAGGTAGTAAGGGAACATTTGTGGCCAGGTTCATTAGGTTTTATGGCGGATATTTATGAGGAGGAAGGAGTCAAAATGCCGGGGGAAATGGGAAACCGTAATAAATGTGAAATAACTTAGAGAATAGTTAAAAACTTTAAAAAAGTTCAACAAGCAATTAACTATGCTATGCATTTGGCCGATGTAGAGTAACCTCAAGATGGTCTCCTAAAAGTATGCAGCAAACATTTGAAATTGTAGTTATTCTTAATGTAGTTTCTGAGCGAAATAGACTGGAGATTTTTATTAGAGAAAATAAATCCTATAGACTATCTATTAATGAAAGCTACTTAATGCATTTTTTCTATACCGAATACCTTCTAAAAGAGTATGGGATGAGATAAAAAAAAAACTGCAACATAGTCAAACGCCATAATTTTTACTTTGTTTTTTTAAATTTTATTGAATGAAAGCAAAAAATGTCGGAAATAGCATCAAATTTTTAGAATAAGTTTAGATTTGTTCGAATTGGTCACCTTTGGCACGAATTATGGTCTTCAAACGGCCAATGAAACCACCACACGCTGCCCGAATGGTGCTTTGAGGCATTTTGGCCCATTTCCAGCGAAGCGCTTGCTTGAGGTGATCGACACTTTGGTATTTTTTAGTGCCAACCTTACTTTCCACAAAGTTCTAGACACAATAATCCAATAGGTATCCGAAGATTTTGGTGGCCATTGTGCACTGGAAATGAAGCGAGGAACCTCATTTTGTAACCATTCTTGGGTGGCGCGTTCTGAGTGCGATGGTGCTGAATTCTGTTGGAATGTCCAAGGTCTGCGGCCAAAATGTTTGCAGAATTTTTTCGCTACAATATTCGGCATTAATTCTGATGCCACAGACGATTAATAGGAGCGGAGAGCGACCATCGGCTGTTATGGCTGCCCACACCATCACCATGGACGGCGCTTGAATTCTGGTGGCCAACCGAAGGGGCACATTTTCAGCTGACCTCTTTGGCAAGTAAACACGATCATTTTGTTTGTTTACAAACTGCTGGACAACAAATGTTTTCTCATCGGAAAAATCCTCTCATCGGCAGTTCGCCACTTTCCACTTTCGGCCAAGCGAAGCAACTCTTTAACTCTTTTGAGTCTATTTTCTTTCGGCTGCGGTGTAAGTTATTGCACTTTTTCGAATTTCAATGGCGTTACCCCGAGCTCATTTTTTAATATTTGCCGAATGGAATATTGCGATATGTTGAGCTCACCAGCCATTTTTCGGCCACTGCGATGTGGGTTTGGATCAAGTCGCTTCTTTACTTTTCGAACCATTTCTGGTGATGTTGCTGTTTTCTAGAACCGCCCACTTCCCTGACGTCGGGCTACGCTACCAGTATCACGGTAACGAGCGATGGTACGAGACACAAAAAAGATTTATTCATATTTAAATGCTTGAGTGCTCGTTCTAACGATAGCCACTTGTGGTTTTCCAGCCAAATATAAAGAAACCACACTATCACGCTTCAATTCCGCCCATCAGGAATAACTTTTTTTCTGGAAAATTCTCACCAAAATGCTTTTGTAAGCTTGACAACAATGTAATGAGCTGTCACTGGAATAATTGTAACAGCTGTTGGACGAGTGGCCTGGAAATGACAGCAGTTTGAAGTTGGTTGCAGTTTTTTCTTCTCAACTTGTATTTCTTATAAATTTTATCATAGTCGTTTAGGTTTTGGTTAGGTAAAATGACGCGCGGCTACCATATGGCAACCGCTCCACTCGGAGACCTATAGGTCCATTGTGTTCATCCTAGAAGAATGTTAAGAAATAGGCAAAGGGGTTGGTAGAAGAGGTGACCTGTGATGATACCCACCACAAGTTTTAAATCAGGTTTTGACAATGACATCAGCGACCTTGTTCTCATCTCTGAGAGTGTGGGCCAGATTCTTTTGGAGACGGTGCATCCCATTTCGTCCAGCCATTTTTGCTGGATTCTCTCAGAGTAATGTCTGTGAATAACCTGTAGGAAATGGCATAGTGGTGGTTTAACCGAGTTGTCTACTTCAATTGTAGTAGATTCGGATCCTAGTCTGGCCAATTCGCCTGCAGTTGGTGGAGCTTGATGAAAAACCCAGTGTTTTCCAAGGCTTCCCTGCAGTTCAAAACAGCCCTAGACTTGATAGTAAAGGAACTTAAGGCCTTGACTATCGCTTGACTATCGACATATATTGTCACCGGACCGCTGACCTCAATGCTCCTCGTGACCAGCAAGTCTGTGGCCTTTTTGACCGCAAAGATTTCCGCCTGAAATACGCTACAGTTGTTTCACGAACATTAAGGGTATCACAGAAGACACCAGCTGCCGTTCTCTGAGTCGAAGAGCACTCCTGAATGTCTGTTCCTCCACATATATGCTCAGCGGACTTAGACCCAGTAGAGTATCCAGTGCTGCTTGAGGCGTGCTCCTGAAGGCACCCGTTATTAGTTGGGATGCGGCTTGTTTGATTTGTTGATTTTTTTTTTTCAAATGACCCCCACCTTATGAAAATGATCTGCAATGTTCAAATATTATGTGTCTATGTTTCAAAAATTTCGAAACATTACCCAATTCGCTTATATTTTTATTTTTAAGAACCACTTAACATAACATCCCTCCCCTCTCCGCTGTCCCTTTCATACAACTTGTCACACTATGTAGGCTCTTTTTCCTATTCTTCCAATTCTTCCTCCATCTCAAAAACAAAACCTCCTTTGCAACTTATTAAGATTGTTTTTAAGTGGTATCTCAAGTCAGTTTCTGCTTTGTCGCCCAACATTCTACTAAGCGTGTCTCCTTGTCTTGCCTTGTTAGATAGAAATTTCCGGTCGCATTTTGTTTCATAGATTTTTATACTTATGCTTTGTATTCGATAATAAAGTTAATGCCTTTGATTGGGCGCGAAAGAGCAGGGAGATGCTTTTATCGCGGCTGCTGTCGACGACCCACTTATGCTTGAGTGGGCAAAAAAATAAATAAATGTACCTATATTGCAAAAATTATATTTACCATCAACAAAGAAACAAACAATCGCTCACACACACACGAACACTCTCATACACCCAGGGGATACAAGAACTTTAATAGATTGAAATTAACTAATATTGGGGTGGAGTGATTTTAAGGAAAGTTAATAAATTTTCTTTGGGGAAATCGTAATACAAAGGGTGGGAAAATAACATACAAGGTGAGATGAAAAAACTGCAACCAATTTCAGAATGCTGGCATTTATAAGCCACTCGTCCGACAGCTTTTACAATTATTCCAGTGACAGCTCGATATACTGTTTACAAGCGTACATAAGCATATCGGTGAGATTTTTCCAGAAAAAAAATTATTCGTGATGGAATTCAAGCGTGATAGTGTGATTTCTTTATAGTTGGCTGGAAAACCACATGTCGCTATCGTTAGAGCACTCCAGCATTTAAATGTGAATAAATCTTTTGTGTCTCGTTACCGTGATACCGTGGTAGCGTAGCCCGAGGTCAAGAAAGTGAACGGAAGAAAACAGCAACATCAGCAGAAATGGTTCGAAAAGTAAAAAAAGCAAATGATCGCAGTGGCCAGAAATGGCTCATGAGCAGAACATATCGCAATATTCCATTCCGCAAATATTGAGAAATGAGCTCGGGGTAATGCCATTGAAATTCCAAAAAGTGCAAGAACTTACACCGCAACAGAAAGAAAATAGACTCAAAAGAGCTAAAGAGTTGTTTCGCTTGGCCGAAAGTGGTGAACTGCCGAATTTGGGTTTCTCCGATGAGAAAACATTCGTTGTCCAGAAGTTTGTAAACAAACAAAATGATCGTGTTTACTTGCCAAAAAGGTCAGCTGAAAATGTGCACCTTCGGTTGGCCACCAGAACTCAAGCGCTGGCTACGGTGATGGTGTGGGCCGCCATAACAGCTGGTGGTCTCTCTCCGCTCATATTTATCGAACGTGGCATCAGAATAAATGCCGAATATTATCGCGATAATTTTCTGGAGGATGTATTAAAGCATTGAGCACGCACACATTTTATCCGCAGACCTTGGACATTCCAACAGGACTCACACCATCGCACTCAGCACGCGCCACCCAAGAATGCTTACAAAATTAGGTTTCTCGCTTCATTTCCAGTGTACCATGGCCATAAAAATCTCCGGATACCAATCCGTTGGACTATTGTGTCTGAAGTATTTTGGAGAGCAAGGTTGGCACTAAAAAATATCAAAGTGTCGATCACCTCCAGCAAGCGCTTCGCCGGGAATGGGCCAAAATAACGCAGAGCAATATTCGGGCAGTGTGTGACAGTTTCATTGGCCTTTTGAAGGTCATAATTCCTGCCAAAGTTGACCAATTCGAACAAATCTAAACTTATTCTAAAATTTGATGCTATTTCCGACATTTTTGCTTTCATTCTCTCCGGATACCAATCCATTGGACTATTGTGTGTGGAGTATTTTGGGAAGCAAGGTTGGCTCTAAAAAATACCAAAGTGTCGATCACCTCAAGCAAGCGCTTCGCAGGGAATTGGCCAAAATACCACATTGGCCATTTTAAGGCCATAATTCGTGCCGAAGTTGACCAATTCGAACAAATCTAAATTTATCCTAAAATTTGATGCTGCTTCCGACATTTTTTGCTTTCATTCAATAAATTAAAAAAAAAAAAAAAGTAAAAATTGTGGCGTTTGGCTTTGTTGTAGTTTTTTTATCTCACCCTGTATATCACATATGAAGAATATGATGATTGCCTAAAAGTATGCATCAGTCATTTCAAAATGTATAGTTCCCTTGGGAATGCCATATTACAGTTTTTTACTATGTCAAAATATCAAATTGGGAATGATAACTTTTGCCTAAAAGTATGCACCATATATTAAAAATCTTGTTTTATATTAGCCCTTGCGAATTCCTTGTCTATGGGCGTTCTTAAATCCTTTGAAATTTCCAAATTGTACATGAATACATACCCTGAACCTTTTCTTCGGCCTTTGAAACCACAAAAATTGCCTTCTGAACAATTTTCATATGGATTATCTATAAAAATCCTCTCTCTCTCTCACACAGCTGTG
The DNA here is from genome assembly GCF_030504385.1 of Musca domestica. Classification (NCBI taxonomy): domain Eukaryota; kingdom Metazoa; phylum Arthropoda; class Insecta; order Diptera; family Muscidae; genus Musca; species Musca domestica. The sequence continues at coordinate 11,554,271 of NW_026712272.1, read as the reverse complement.
ACCACCCTAATATACGCATAATAACTATTTGATTAAACCACCATACATACATTACAACAAATGCTGATATGTACGTACCGCACACAAGGTTCGACCCACATTTATTGTATCTGTGTACTTAATTTGGTGTCAAACTTATAACCCAATATCACATTGTCCATAAATATAAACAGCAATAACAACAACAAATAGTGTTGTTCTATTTTTGTCATAGTTAATTTGAATCAGACGTACGGGCGTACTCAATCAGTGTCATATTGTTCGGAGAAAGGATAGCTAGCCACTATTCTAGGAGATAGTGAGTTAATTAATTGCTTTCATGTCTTTCAAAATTGACTTATTGCAGAGAATACCTGGAAATTTTATAGAATGCGAACATAAAACAAAGGTTTTGTAATTGCATGGTGCATACTTTTAGGCAAATGTCAGTGATGCACAAAAGGGTATTTTAGGAATGATTAGAAAATAAATATAACTATCGAGAGTAACTGAAAATTTTTAAAAAAAAACTGAACATTTTGAAAATAATATTGACATTTTGAAAGCATAGGACAAAGACTGCGACGTATTAAACCGGTATCGAAAGTCAAGAAAAATATATATTTTTAAATCGTGGACATATATAGAGTTAATAAGGGTCCAAAACTTAATAAAAGTACAATTTTGCGAAATATATAGGGTCCGACAATAAAAAGTGAATATAACTTTAGCCATATAGCTACAGAGGGAGCTATATGGCTATGGGGAAGCTCTATGGGCGTTGGTCCATCGGTCTTTCGGGTTGGCTGGTGACCACAATAACTCTCGAAAGTGTATCCGATTTGATTCAAACTTGGTACATCGTAATATTATTATCAAACATAGATCGTGTTCGGTGATGGGTAATATCTGTCCACTCCTTCAGATACCTCCCCCACAGAAGAAAATTTTCATAGAAAAAAATTTACAATTTTGTACAAACTATTCAAATCTTAATATATTTATCGGTGCTAGGTTAAGTGCCTCTCCCATAACGGGGTCAAAATTTTTTAATAACCCTAAAGCCAATAATACGCGGAACATCTAAATATTTCCATCAACACAAGATCAGATGTGTTTATGGAATATATGGGACCACTCCTCCTGGTACCTCCACCACAACGGGAATGGAATAGCCGTTAAATACGAAGTGAGCATTCTATGCCTTTCAAACTCGAAAAATCTCAATATTTCTATCAACACAAGATCAGTTGTGAAAATTCCTTCTGGTACCTTCCACACAAAGGGTCAAAGTTTTGATTAATTATATCTTTCATGAAATTTTGAAATGAGCGCACATTCTAAAATTTATGATATAACAAGATGTTGTGTGAAGGTGGAATACATCTGTCCATTCCTTCCCCACAACGGATTCATTTCAAACTTCAAACATTCCCATATTTCTACTTACACGAGATCTGTTATGAATATGGTACATATCGACCTACTGGTACTGGTACCTTCTCCCACAAGGGGGTCTACGTGTTTCGCCTATCTCAATATGTTTACCAACACAAGATCTGGTATGATAAAAGGGACCACCCATAAAACGCGAAATAAACACCCAATTCTCAACTTTCATACACTCCACTATTTTTATTGGTTCAATATTTGATTTAAATATGAGATATATCGATCTACTCCCTTTGATACCTCCCCCACAAAGGTATTAAAATTTTGAATAACAAAAACATGAATAAAATGTAACATAAGTGCGCGATTCATTCTAAGCTTCAAACCTTGCAATATTTCTGCTAACATAAGATCAGGTTTGAAGAAGGTAGATGTCGGCTCACTCCCCCTGGTACCTCACCCACAAAGGGGTCAACATTTTGACAAAAAAAAAACCTATTAAAATGGAAAATAAATATTCGATTCTCTTCAAATTTCACACATCCCAATATTTTTACTATCAAAAGATCTGTTGCGAAGATGGTAGATATCCGTCCACTCGTTTTCTTATCTCCTCCCACAAAGGCGTCAAAATGCGAAATAAGCATTTGATACCTTCTAAATTCGGTACATCCCAATACTTTTGCCTACTCGAAGATCTGGTATGAAGTTTACAGATATCGACCAAACCCTTTTGGTACATCCCCAAAAAAAAAAAATGTGTCAATATTTTCAATACTTGTATATCTCATAATTTATGAAACATGTTGGCGATTCTTTTCAAACTAAAAATTTCCCTTCTTTGGTACCTCCCCCACAAAGGGATCAACATTTTGAATAGTTATGGCTCTCATAAACGCTCTCTGAATCCGTCTAAACTTCGCACATTCCAATAACAACAAATAATAATTCCAAGATCTAGTGTGAAGATGATAGATATCGGCCTACTGGTACCTCTCCCGCAAAGGTTCACAACTTCCCCCATAAAGGGTTAACAATGTGAATAATCATAACGCAAGTCAAAAAAAAAAATGTTAAAATAAACGAACATTGGCTGAGGTCAAACATCCGTCTCCAATACCAGGTAAAACTTTTTAATTTATTTTTTATACCCTCCACCATAGTATGGAGGGTATATTAAGTTTGTCATTCCGTTTGTATATATATTCTTGATCAGCATAAAATTCTATGTCGATTTAGCGAATCAATCTAGCTTCCGAACCAAATGAAGTAGGTTGATAAATTTTTACTCAAATGTATATTATATCTGCAGGACTTTTGTTATTGAAAATGTATGTCTTCGTATAGCCCCCATATAACGGTACCTCCCGATATTCGGTATTCGGTATTTTGATGATTTTACCGACATTATTTACCGGAATTGTTTCAAATTTGGTATTTGAAGTTCGTAGTGGATACTACAGCCTATGATAGAAAATTGTTCGTGCAGGTCCACGTCTTCGTATAGCCCCCATATAACCGTACCTCCCGATATTCGGTATTTTGATGATTTCAGAGACATTACTTACCGGAATTGTTTCAAATTTACCTATAACGTTACCTCCCGATATTCTGTATTTTGATGATTTTAGCTACATTATTACCGTTTTTTTTTTAAGTTTCGCATTAGAATATTTTAATGGCTTATGACAAGTGTTAGCCATGCAGTTCCATGTCGTCGTATAGATCCTAATATAGCAGCTACATTCGGTATTTTTAAGATTTTAACAGAATTTTTAACGGATTTTATTGTTTTGAGAATTGCCAAATTCGTTCCAAATGGTGGAGGGTAGTGTGGACAAAGACCGTTGAATTATCCCTCTGAATCATTATCCGTATCAAACAGTGTCTTGTTTTGGATGTATCGGCTATTCAATATATGCGTATGGGGTTTCTGTGCCCCAAATGCAATAAATATTTATTTTCTGACAAAATTGAAATACGAAATTTTCGCACATATTCTGCAAGACACTATTTGCCTCAAACACAAGGATTTATACAAATCTAATCTGAAATTTTCAAATATTGTACAAGATACGCTAATTTCCTTACCCTCTACTTCGGCAGCTTTACGGTGTAAATTTTTAAACGCCGATAAACTATTTATCCATTTTTAGCTCTACTCTCATAATCTTTTGAGTTTTTCATGTAATTTTGAAAATAAAAAAAATTTTGTCGCCTAGTGTAGTTAGAAAAACCTCTCATACATGTATATATTATGAATTTTTATGTAAAAAGAGAGATTTCCGTATTATTTAAACGTTATTGATTATCTGAAAGAAGTATATATATTTTTTTAATTTCCTAAAAATCTGTCTTCCCTGTTACTTTCCATATATGTACCTAAAATATTAGTAGAGTTGTCATTTCCAAAGACTTGTAATTAGATATTTACCTCTATGTGTTCTTTACTGTAGTTATATCTTTCCTTACACTTTCAATATCTTTGCCGGTTAAACTTTCCCTTCTTCTTCGTTTATTTATTCAATTCTGAAAGAAAATCAAATTTTGAGTTATGGTAATAAACGGAATACCTAACGTATACGTGTTGTCGTTACGTATACGCCACCAGTTACGTCTTGTTATAAAACAGTGTTAAATGGGAGGTCTATGTGTTCAGGTCTCCATAATTTTTTTCACCAACAGAGCCACCAATGAGTATGAAGGATACTCTAATTATTATCACCCCTGTCAGGCAACTCATTGATTATTTTCCTCCGCTTTTATCACAGAGCTCATCAAAGAAACAATGCTGTTAATTTATTTATAAACATAAAAAATTAAAAAAAAATAAAATAAAATTCAAAAATAAATAAAATATCTAACCAAAAACTAAAAGTGAAAAAATTGGATAAAACTATTAACGCAAGAACACAAAATAAACTAAAAACATCTAAAAGAAAAAAACAAAATACTAAAAATCCTTCTCCCCTCAAATAAAAACCCCTTCCCTAAAAACCGCCACAACAAAAATTACCAACACGAATAAGAATAAGAAATTAAGTTTGATTTGTTGTCATTTTTGTCAAAATTTGTTTGCCAAAAGCCTTGCAACAATTACAAAGAACATCATCAACAACAACAAACAACAAGAACAACAACAACATCCCCCAAATAAGACAAAAACATACAACAATATGACACACAATCGTGAAAATTTACGCTTAAGTTTGCACGATTTGCAACAGACCACCACAGCACCCATTAACTCATCATCCAGTTCATCCAGTGTCTCACAATCCATGTCCGTGATAGCTAACCAGGCCATAACCACTGTGGCCAATAAATTTTCGAAGGGCGGTGGTGCAGCGGCAGCGGGGGCGGCATATCAAAATGAAAAATGCGAACGCTTAAAGAAAATGACATCGATAACATGTTCCGATTCCGAAGATGATTCCGAGCGGCGAATACAAATGGATGGCAATGGCAAATGGCAAATAGGGGGCTATGAAGGTGTAAGTTATAATGCGAGGGGGGGTTCAGAAGGTCTAAGATTTATGGGTTTTATTTTCTCAATTTTTGGTTATTATTAGGAAAATTTATTACGATTTCCTTTTTCTAAAAATTCAATTTTTTATCCTTACAGGACACCCGCACACACATTGTCCACGAAATCTTTCGCAATGAACAATCCTATGTTGAATCCCTGCAAACCATGGTCAATCGTTATCTCAAGGCATTGAAATCGCCCGAGCATGCCGGTGTCATAGAGGCCCGCACAGTGGATGAAATCTTCTTTATGGTTCCCGACATCCTTGAGATCCATGAGAAATTCTTGGCCGAACTGCGTAACCGTTTGGACAATTGGGATGCCCAACAAAAAGTGGGAGATGCTTTTATGGAAACGGTAAGAAGTACTTTTTTGTAGATTAGAACTCTAATTTTGAATACCCTTCCTTTTAGTTTTCCAAACTAGAAGTCCTTGAGGTCTACACTTCGTTTGTGAACAATTGTAGTCGTGCCAAAAATGCCATTCGCACAACAAAACATCAACGACCTGCATTTGCCAAATTCCTGGAGACAACGGCCCGCGAACACAAGGGCAAGCTGACCCTGGACTACTTGCTAATCAAACCGGTGCAGAAGTTTCCAAAGTAAGCGAACGAGAGCTTTAACTTTCATTCTGAAGCTCTTCTATGGCCATGGCTATAACCCGAAGACCTTCTGAAGCTCTTCTATAGCCCGAAGACCTTCTGAAGCCCTTTTATAGCCCGAAGACCTTCTGAAGCCCTTCTAAGGCCCGAAAAACTTCTATAGCCCAAAGACACCTGAATCCTTTCCATAGCCCGAAGACCTTCCGAAGCTCTTCTATAGCCCGAAGACCTTCTGAAGCTCTTCTATACCCAGAAGACCTTCTGAAGCTCTTGTATACCCAGAAGACCTTTTAAAGCTCTTCTATACCCAGAAGACCTTTTAAAGCTCTTCTATAGCCAGAAGACCTTTTAAAGCTCTTCTATAGCCAGAAGACCTTTTAGAATTCTTCTACAGCCAGAAGACCTTTTAAAGCTCTTCTATAGCCAGAAGACCTTTTAAAGCTCATCTATAGCCCGAATACCTTCTGAAGCTCTCTATAGCTAGATGGCCTTCTGAAGCTTTTCTATAGCTAGACGGCCTTCTGAAGCTCCTCTATAGCTTAAAGACCTTCTGAAGCTCTTCTTTGGCTAGAAGACCTTCGGAGTTTCTTCTATGGCTAGAAGACCTTCGGAAACTCTACTATGGTAAGAAGACTTTCGGAAGCTCATCTATGGCTAGAAAACCTTCGGAAGCTCTTCTATACATAGAATGCCTTCTGAAACTCTTCTATAGCTAAAAAACCTTCTGAAGCTCTTTTAGATATAGAACACCTTCTAATGTTCTTTTAGACATAGAAGACATTCGGAAGCTCATCTAGACACAGAAGACTCTTGTACAACTAGAAGACCTTCGGACGCTCTTCTGCAACTAGAAAACATTCTTCTATGGCTAGAAACCCTTTTGAAGCTCTTCTATGGCTAGAAGACCTTCTAAAGCTCTTCTATGCCCAGATAACCTTCTAAAGCTTTTCTATACCCAGAAGACCTTCTAAAGTTCTCCTGGACGTAGATGATCTTCGGAGACTCCTCTATTCTAGAAAAGCTGTTGTATGTCTTTAATTTTTTCATTATTTATTTCCCATTTCTCTCTCTCAGCTACGAACTACTCTTCCAAAGACTTATCAAACACACCGATCACGATCATCCCGACCACAAACACCTGCAGGATGTCCTCAAGCTGGTGCACGACATCCTTGTGCATATCAATTGCAAAGAGCGTGAAATTCTCGAAAATGGTCAGCGTGAGGCAACGCTGCGTGAACTGGAGGGTGTTATTGAAGGCATAACCGATCTCATTGCACCGGATCGACAATTTTTACTTTTCGATTTGGTCACCATGCCTTCGGGGCAGGGGGCACGCAAGGAGCGGGGTTTCTTTTTGTTCAACGATTTGCTGGTATTGACGAGCATCAAAAAACGAAGTGGCACCATACGAAAACCGAATACGTGAGTTTTAGAGAATTGCCTAATGGTTTATAGAAATGTAATATAATTTTTCCCATTTTTCTTGGTCCTTTAGAACAACATGTCCGGGCACAGTGGCCTCCACGCTGGATACCAATAAATATAAATTTTTAACCAAGATCTCGTTGGATTGCTTGGAAATTGTTAAGAGTAAGTAAATCGAAATAGAAAACAGGAGGGAAACGGAGAAGCTTAAAATGAGATCCAAGGGAATGGCGTATAAGTGTTATCAATATGTATACGCACTGGTTCCAATACACACTCATATATACGGAGATGGTTTGTAAACGGTTGATGCGATATCAATTCGCCGCCTAATTTTACCATGGCATATATTTCCTTTTGTGCTACCTAAATAGGTGGCGTATACGTGTTGCCATAACGTATACACCCTTTCATCTTTATAATATTTAAACATTTAATTATTTCCCTCCATACCCCGTATATTCTCGACTAACATAAGAAACTCTTTCTTTCTTGTTTTCGCAGCAAAAGATGAAAACATCAAACGCATTATGACTGAAATCGAAAATCTCGCAGAAGACTGCAACAAACTACAACAGATCAGTGAAATAACATCCTCTCTCAAAATGCCGCATCAGTATTTGGAAGATGTCATCCGAGAATTGTTGCGCGATGCCCAGCGCCAATTGTCCGAGAGACAGACAAATGATGCTCAACTGAATATGCTCGAATTAGCGGTTAATTCGCCGTGAGTAATGTCCACTTTTTAACTAATTAGAGGTAGACTAATTGTTTTTTTTTTTCTCTCTTCCAGAAATGGTACTCAAAAGTTATCCATAGTCTTTAGTAAGTCTGAAAAGAGAACACAATGGGAGGAGACATTTAATGAAGCCAAACAAAAATTAGGTAAGTTCTGAAAATTTGAGAAAATCCAATGGAACATTGGGGAGTATGATTGATGTCATAAAGTATACGCACAGATCATTTTGCGAAATAGACTATCAGCTCCCAAGATTCACCACTCTAAGGACAGCTTCTGTGAAGTAATTTGCCTACAATATTCAATAACTGGCTTCAAAAGTGGCAAGCCATGGATCAGCGGCCTCTATATTTGACTATCAGACCATAGAGGTCTCTATTGTAAAATTTGTATCCCTCTTTACCTCTACTCCACAGTAGCTGCAATAAGACACTACTACTGTAGCGTAACTAGCTTCAGAAGGCTATCCTGAAGAGAAAGTGACTCCATGTCGGGAAACTAAACTCAGAGGTCAATGCCAAACATTTGACTCTTGAGATTTCTACTTTAGGGTAGTTGAAGTCCCCCACTGAAGCAACAGTCCTCAGACTTTCCTATTATATATAAAAACTGCATTTTGAGATCTCTACTCCGAGTCCTCACCACTGAAGCAGCAGTCCTCAGATATTTCTATCATAGAAAAACTGAATTTTGGGATCTCTACTGTAAAGTAGCGTAACTGGTCTCAGAGGGCTATCCCGTAGAGAAACTGAGCGAAAAGACCTCCGCCTTCAGAGGTCAATACTAGAATTTGATTCTTGAGATTTCTAATTTTTGGGTAGTTGAAGTACCCCACTGAAACAGCAGTCCTCAGACGTTCCTATTATATATAAAAAAGTGCATTTTGAGATCTCCACTGTTAAATAACTGGACTAAGAGGGCACTTTTATAGATAACCTTTTCTGAAATGGAACTCTGCCAAAAGATTTCAACTGTCGAGGAACTAAACTCAGAATCCACTGCTGAACACCCAGAACACCTGTCCTCTGGTGAGGAGAAACGTAAACTTGAGAGTAGCTGACTTCAATGCTCTCTGCTGAAAATAGGTTGCATCTAGCGGAGAGTAGTTGCCCTCAGTGATCTCTGCTGAAGATTAACTGGCCACAGAGACCTCTATGGGAATGTAGCTATTACGGGATGTCTGAGATATTTTCTCTTGGTTAGGTAGCCTTAGAGTACTCCACTTTAAAAGGGCTCAGATTAGAGGCTGTAAAGTACCTTGCCTCAGAGGTCGCTATTGCAGATTCAACTTGAAAGTGGCTGACTTCAGCGATCTCAGCTGAAAGTAGGTTGTCTCAGAGGCCTCTGCAGGTGAGTAGCTGCCCTCAGTGACCTCTGCTGAAGATTAACTGGCCACAGAAATGTCTGTGGGAGAGTAGCTATGTACAGACGATTATATTACGAGTTGTCAGAGAATTTTTTTTTTTTTTTGGTATCTAGCCTCAGAGTTCTACACTTCATAGATGAAAACTTTAGAGGTTATTATTACATAAAATCTGGACCTCTGCTGTAAAGTAGCTATACTAATGGGATAATTATAAAGAAAAGCAGCTCCAGAGGCTTTGCCCCACCCGACGACATATGCTGATGTTTAGGTGGTGGCATCAGGCACTTATATTCACGATTTCATAGATGATAACTTCAGATTTCTTCTTCGGAATCCTCTGCTAATTGATTACTACCATAAAATGTGTGAAGTCGCTACAGTAAAGTAGCTGGCTTGAAGGGTTGCTAGTCTAAGGTAATTGGACTCAGAGTTCACCACTGTCGAGTAGCCTACCCCCTCTTGTAGAGCTGTTGGCCTTAGAGGTCGCTGCCGTAAAGTAACTGGCCTCAGTGGTCACTGCAGCAAAGTAGCTGGCCTCCGAGGTCATTAGTGTAAAACAGGTGGTCCCAGAGATCGTTATTGTACACCTGCTGGCTTTGGAGCTCGTTGATTTAGAGAAGCTGACCTAGTGTAAAATAAGTGGCCTCAGACGTCGCTATTGTATAGCTACTTTTTTTTCGCTAACTGGCCTTAGACATGGTTTTGTAGAGTTGCTGGCCTCAGAAATCGCTACAATAAAGTAGCTGGCTTCAAGGGTTGCTTGTTTCTAGGCCCCAATTGTAGAGCTGCCGGCCTTAGAGGTCGCTGCTGTAAATTAACTACAGCAGAATACGTGGCCTCAGAGTTCGCTAGTGTAAAACAGGTGGCTTCAGAAGTCTCTTTATGGAGCTGCTGGCCTTGGAGTTCGCGAAAGTAAAAAAACTGGCATCAGAGGTCACTGCAGCAAGGAAGCTGGCCGCAAAGGTCGCAAGTGTAAAACAGGTAGCCTCAGGGGTCGCTATTGTAGAGCTGCTTTCCTCAGAAGTCGTCATTGCAAAGTGGCTGGCCTCAAGAATCTCTGCTATAAAGTAGCTCGCCTCAGAAGTCGCTGCTATAGAATAGAGAGTCTCAGAAGTCGCTAAAGTAAGGTAGCTGGCTTCAAGGGTTGCTATTCTAAAGCAGCTTGCCTCAGAGGCTCCTATTGTAAAGCTGCTGGCCTTGAGGTGGCTGCCGTAATGTAATTGGGCTCAGAGGTCGCTGCAGTATTGTAGCTGCCCTCGGAGGTCCCTAGTGTAAAGCAGGCGGCCTCAGAGGTCGCCCCTGTAGAGTGTCATTCCTCAGCAGTTGCCGCTGAAGAGTAGCTGGTCTGGGAGGTCGCTACTGCTAAGTACCTTGCGTCAGAGGTTGATATTGTAAAGAAGTTTGTCTTAGATGCGTTAATAAAGTAGCCTAAAGAGGCTACCAATACCATATATCTGACTTCCATGGCCCCAAAAGTCTATGCAGGTGAAATATTGGTTTCAGAGTTGAGTTGCCTTAGAGGCCCATTTTTAAGAGGTCTAGAGTCTCTGTCCCTAGCTTAAAAATCGTGACCCGAAAAGCCTCTCATATATATCTCATTAATAGAAATTAATAATCCCTTTCCTTTCATGTTTTTCCTTTTTCCAGCCGCCACTTTGGAACGTCATCCCATACCCGAGTTCTTAACCTCAATACCGATACGCAAAACCAGAGCCGGTCTACAATTCACCTGTGCCGCTGCAACGCTAAGTGAGAAACGTGACGTTTGGGTGTGCAACAGTGATGGTTATGTGGGACAAGTGTGCATTATGTCATTGCACCCCGAACCGAATGTGACCAGCTGTAATGGTGTTTGTAATGCTCGCATTTTGTGTGTTGCCTCTGTACCTGCTTATAGTCCTCATAGTTCTTCCATTAAATCCACATCTTCCTCGAATGATGAACAGTCTGTGTCATCGTCCACAACAAGCTCAACACTGAAACAGCAGCATCAGCAACAGCACCACCACCATCATCACCAGCAGCAGCAACAACAACAGCAACGCTCTTCCTTACCTCCGCTAAGTTATACTCAACAGTTGTTAGACTATCGTAAGAGCATTTCTCCCAACTATTCCAACCCCTCGTCGCTGATTGGTACACCGGAAAAGAAACGTGACAAATCACAATCGAATAGTTTGGCTGGTGGCGGCAGCAGCAGTTCGGTGGCTGCTTCAACGGCCAGCGGAGGTGGTGCCGGGGCTAATAATAGTGATATTCAATTAGATTTAAATTTAAGTTCCAGCGATGAAGAGGCTGAGGCGGCAAATGCTGCGGCGGCCGCTTCCAGTGGTGTGAATTCCTCGTCAGGGGGAGTGGGCAATAGCCACGGTAGTGGCATATGCGAGCGAGTGCCAAGTCCGGCACCATCAACTCATACAACGGGTTCAACGTCGACAGCATCGACGGCCATTGTGGGTAGTAGCAGTACATTATATCATGGACATCAGGTGAGTTTTAAGACATGCTTAGAGAGAAGTCTGGGGGATAGAGGCGTATAAGTGCTGACGTAACGTATACGCCCTGTCTTTTAATATTACTTTGGTTCTATCATTAATCTTGATCTTCTTCTCTGTTTTTTTTAGGACTCCAACCCCGACGAAAGTGATGGCAATCAATCGACCATGTGGATCGGCACCGAAGATGGCTGCATACATGTCTACAATAGCACCGATAACATACGCATCAAAAAGAATCGCATCAAGATTGAACATCATGCTGCGGTCTACTCAATTTTGTAAGTCTGCCTTCAACAGCTCCTGCTCTACTTCAAATTGAAAATTTAAATCTCTTCCTCTTCCCGAAGGTACCTGGACAATCGTGTATTTGTGGCCTTGGCTAATGGCGATATATGCGTTTATTTACGTGATGGAGCTGTCTGGAATACCACATCATCACATTGTTTATCCATTGGAACTGTGACCAGTCCGGTGACGAAGCTACTCAATGTCCATGGCCGATTGTGGTGTTCGATACAGGGCATCATCAAAGTATTGGACATTGAAACGTTGGCGGTAAGTTTTAAAGGCATTTCGAAGAAGGATATCTTTTTCAATGTTTGCTATTTTCTTGCATCCTTCAGGTGGTCAATCAAATCCAAATCTCATCGGACTCAAAGCCCATAACAAATATGTGTGTATCCAGTAATTATGTCTGGATTTCAATACAGAATTCAGCGCACATCAAATGTTTCCATTCCAATACGTAAGTATCCAAAACGAAGAAAGTGGTCCTACAATGCACGAGTCCCAGAAGCCTCTATCATAGACTGTCTGACCTTAGAGGTCTTTACTGGCCTCAGAGGGCACTACTGCAAAGTTGGTGGAGTAGCAGGCATCAGATGTCGCCACTGTAGAGTAGCTGGCCTCAGAGGCCACTACTGTAGAGTAGCTGGCCTCAGAGGCCTCTACTGTAAAGTAGCTGGCCTCAGAGGCCTCTACTGTAAAGTAGCTGGCCTCAGAGGCCACTACTGTAGAGTACCTGGCCTCAGAGGCCACTACTGTAGAGTACCTGGCCTCAGAGTCCTCTACTGTATAGTAGCTGGCCTCAAAGGCCTCTACTGTAGAGTAGCTGGCCTCAGAGGCCTCTACTGTTGAGTAGCTGGCCTCAGAGGCCTCTACTGTAGAGAAACTGGCCTCAGAGGCTTCTACTGTAGAGCAACTGGCCTCAGAGGCTTCTACTGTAGAGCAACTGTCCTCAGAGGCCTCTACTGTGAAGTAGCTGGCCACAGAGGCCTCTACTGTGGAGTAGCTGCCCTCAGAGGCCTCTACTGTTGAGCAGCTGGCCTCAGAGGCCTCTACTGTTGAGTAGCTGGCCTCAGAGGCCTCTACTGTAGAGAAAGTGGCCTCAGAGGCTTCTACTGTAGAGCAACTGCCCTCAGAGGCCTCTACTGTTGAGCAGCTGCCCTCAGAGGCCTCTACTGTAGAGTCGCTGGCCTCAGAGGTCTCTATTGTAGAGTAGCAGGCCTCAGAGGCCTCTACTATAGAGTAGCTGGCCTCAGAGGCCTCTATTGTAGAGTAGCTGGCCTCAGAGGCCTCTATTGTAGAGTAGCTGGCCTCAGAGGTCTCTATTGTAGAGTAGCTGACCTCAGAGACCTCTACTGTAGAGTAGCTGGCCTCAGAGGGCTCTACTGTAGAGTAGCTGTCCTCAGAGGGCTCTACTGTAGAGTAGCTGGCCTCAGAGGCCTCTACTGTAGAGTAGCTGGCCTCAGAGGCCTCTACTGTAGAGTAGCTGGCCTCAGAGGCCTCTACTGTAGAGTAGCTGGCCTCAGAGGCCTCTACTGTAGAGTAGCTGGCCTCAGAGGCCTCTACTGTAGAGTAGCTGGCCTCAGAGGCCTCTACTGTAGAGTAGCTGGCCTCAGAGGGCTCTACTGTAGAGTAGCTGGCCTCAGAGGGCTCTACTGTAGAATAGCTGGCCTCAGAGGCCTCTATTGTAGAGTAGCTGGCCTCAGAGGCCTCTACTGTAGAGTAGCTGGACTCAGAGGCCACTACTGTAGAGTAGCTGGACTCAGAGGCCACTACTGTAGAGTAGCTGGACTTAGAGGCCACTACTGTAGAGTAGCTGGACTCAGAGGCCACTACTTTAGAGTAGCTGGCCTCAGAGGCCACTACTTTAGAGTAGCTGGACTCAGAGGCCACTACTTTAGAGTAGCTGGACTCAGAGGCCACTACTTTAGAGTAGCTGGAATCAGAGGCCACCACTCTAGAATAGCTGGCCCCAGAGGTCGCTACGGTAAAGTAGCTGGCTTCAGATGTACGTACTAGAGAGTAGCTGGCCTCAGAAGTCTGGAGTATCTGGACTGAGTGGTTGCTACTGTAAAGTAGCTGACCTTAGAGGTCGCTACCGTAGAGAAGCTGGCCTCAGGAGTCGCTACTCTGAAGTAAATAAATTGTCGCTTTTCTAGAGTAGATGGCCTCAGTGGTCGCAACTCTAGAGTAGGTGGCCTTAGAGGTCGCCACTATACAGTAGATGGCCACAGAAGTCTCTATTATAGAGTATCTGGCTTCAGAGGTCGCTACTCTAGAGCAGCTGGTCTCAGAGGTCACTACTCTACAGTAGATGGCCTCAGAGATCTCTACTCTAGGGTAGATTTCCTCAGAGCTCGCTAGTGTAGAGTAGCTTTCCTCTGAGGTCGATATAATAAAGACTTGACCTTCGAAGTCGCCATTCATAAGTAGCAGGTCGCAGAGGTCGCTTCTGTACAGTAGTTGGCTTCATAGGTCGCTATTGCGGAGTAGGTCTCCACTCTAGAGTAGGTGACCTCAGAGGTCGTTAGTGTAGACTAGCTGGCCTCAGAGGTCGCTGCTGTGGAATATCTGGCCTTAGAGATCGCTATTGCTGACAAGCTGTTCTCATAGGCCATTACTGTTCAGTAGCTGGCCTCAAAGGTCACTGCTGTGGGGTAGGTGTCCTTATAGTCCCCTCCCGAGTATGTCCTACCCCAAATCCCCACCTCCATTACAAGTTATTCTAATCTCTCTCCCCTCTCTTTCACAGACATCAACTCATCACCGAAGTTAATTTGGCTCAGGCTGTGAATAAAATGCTCTCGAACTGTGACGAAATTATACGCCAACACAAGGCTGCCTGTCTGCGTGTTACATCGCTTCTCTCATGTCGCGATCTTATTTGGATTGGTACCAGTGCTGGGGTGCTGCTGACAATACCCTCACAAGGCTATGAAAAGGGTGCACCAAATGTGGTGCCCACAGGCATACCTCATGGCCATACGGGTCATGTGCGGTTCCTTACCTACGTTGAGACAACTGGAGCCACAGGCAGTGCGTCGAGCGGGGAAAGTGGCAAGGATCATGAAACAAATGCCGGTTCAAAATCACCCAAACCCAAAGGAGAAAGTGCCGCGAATTCTGCCACCAGTACACCCGGTAATATACTCATCATTTCTGGCGGTGATGGTTATGAAGATTTCCGTAACTCTGGCGCTAATTCGCTCAGCGAAATTGCCGGACGCGAAGACAGCACGAATCATCTGCTTATATGGCAAATTTGAGCCCGAAGGCGTAAAAATCGCTGGCGCGTACTACTCAAACGTTGGAAGAATAATAATTAGCATCAGCTAAATATGATTTTAGGTAAAAAGTTTCGAACGTTTTAGCCGCTGTGTATGGGTGTGGGTAGCGTAGCTGTTACGCCGTAAAAAATGGAATGAAAAGAGAAAACAAAACTATTGGGGAAAATGGAAGGCTAGAGGAAAAGGGAAATGAGATAGGGAGAGAAAGTGAAAATGAGAGTTGGCTATTGTGGGGTGTATCAAATGACAGCCCAGCCATCTGCAGGTTTCTTTCTTTCCCACATCCATTGTCTAACAAAAGAAATTAACAAAACTGAAATACTGTCTTATACTGATGTGCCAAATGAACACAAAACTAAATTTGTGGTATTGCTTCAGTTGCGAATGATTCTGATTTTGTTTGTTTTCAATCGCCTTTTTGGTTTGCAAATTTGTCTTTAAGCTGGGGTTTTAGAAGGCATTTTGAATAAATTTTTTTCTTGATACTGGGGAAGAACAAGTCAAGTTTGAGGGGTGAGATATTTATATTTGTGGCAAAAAAAAATATTTTGAAATGAACAATTTTTAATCACTTATATCGAAATCCTTTAAGGATATTTTTTGATGAAATATTTTTAGATACATATATTTTTTTAATACGACATCGCCTTCCGACACATTTTCGGTATTTTGATATTTATTTGCAAAATTCAATGGAAAAGTTTTACTTATTTCTCGATTCTCCTTGTTTCGGTTATAATTTTGAATGTGTTATGAATAACTTTTCGAAAAACATGGGGAAATATTAAAGCGATTTTAGGAAATATTGTTTTTGTAGCATTAAATATAGATTTAAACATATATAGCAGACAATCCATGAAAGGCCCCTATAGGCGATCTAAGGAATGGTTTATTAGCAACCCGAAAAAATTAATTGACATGGTTGGAAGATCATGTTTTTAAGGTATTTGTAGGCAGATTTTTTCTAGCATATAGCCGCTGATATAAGATTTAAGGTAAACCGCTGAGAGATTTTCCGGTCAAAACGAGAGGA
Source organism: Musca domestica (assembly GCF_030504385.1). Classification (NCBI taxonomy): domain Eukaryota; kingdom Metazoa; phylum Arthropoda; class Insecta; order Diptera; family Muscidae; genus Musca; species Musca domestica. The sequence continues at coordinate 11,538,131 of NW_026712272.1, read as the reverse complement.
AATTCTTACGAGTCTTCATAGAAAATCTAAAACAATTAAAAAACGAGAAATAATATAGAGTCTTAAAAGACGGGCCTTAAATTATTTATTTTAGAACCCTAGGGATTTTTGACAAGCGTACCATTTTTGGCGAACTGAAGAACATATTATTAGGCAAGTTATATATAGCCTTTTTAGAGCATTTCGACAGACTTAGATAACGAATTTTTATTATTAAAATTGTAATCTTAATAGACGAGATATGAAGCGCTCTGTGAACTTTCGTGCCACGAAGTTTTTAAATTTGAGTCCTTTAAAATGAGTTGTGAAGTCGGGAGCTTCTATGGTAGAGACCCGGTGGACTCGTGTGTTAAGTGGTCGTTACAGCAGCTAATTTTACCTGAAGTTCATCACTTTGAGGATATAAAGGCCTCCACAAGAATTTTCTTAGAATTTCCGACCAAGGCGAAAAATATATCAGAATTGATAGACATTAAAACCTCCGATGAGAAAAAAAAAATGGTGGCTTTTGAAGGGATCTGAGAGAGTCGGCTAAATGAATAAAATGCGACGGACCAAATCAAATTATTTAGAGGAGGTCTAAAACTAGACAATAAAAAGGAACTTTTTGCAGGTCCCAAGGCAAGACCTGAGAGACAATCCAAGCGATTGCCAAAAGAGACCTGAAAGGGTTTTTTTTTTAATGAAAATGGTAGTCAGTCGAAATAATTATGTAAATAGGCAAACCCAATACAACCTGTCTGTATAATTCACCTAAAAGTACAAAAAAATCGTAAAGGAGATCTAAAATAAGGCCTTCAAAAGGGAATTATTTGCAGTTCGTAAAAGTGGGTTTTATAGACCATTCAAAGGATTAATAAGAGAGTTGACATGAGGTAACTGCAACTGGATCTGTAAATTTACCTAAAAGTAGCAAAAATCAGCCTTTAAATTAGGTCAAAAATATGGCCTTGAAAGGAACTAAATGCAGTACCTACAAGTAGGCCTTAGATATCATCCAAATTCCAAGAAAACTGAAAGATTTTTATGGAAATGGTAAGCAGACGAAAAAACTCCAATTGAACTGCCCATGATTCCATGTAGAATTGCCTATAAGTACTAAGTACATAGAAACTTTTATAGAAGGTTCAAAACAAGGCATTGTAGATGAATTTAAAAACAGTGCCTAAAGGTTGACACTGCGAGATCCAATCGACCATTAGCAACAGACTTTGCTGAATTGACGTGAAAGTCTCAAAAAGAAGTCTTTGAAGGTGGTCTAAAACAAGGCCTTAATGAGGAATTAAATGCAGTGCCTAAAAGTAGGCTTTAGAAAGTATTCAATCTGTTGTTGAAATCAGAACCGAAAGCCTCTTTATGAAAATGGAAAGGATCAAATTAAAGGGCTTATATGAGGTCTGAAACATAACTCTAAAAAAAAGTGGACTCGTAGTAAGACCTGAGAGACAATCCAAACGAGTTACCAGAAAAAGTTAAAATTTTCTGATGGAAGATACAAGAAAAAAAATTAAACCCCAACACGACTTGTCAAACTGCCTATGAGCAACTGCAACAAAATCTACAACTTGACAAGGATATTTCTTTCTTAAGAGATTACAATTGAATATACTGATGGACTCATAATCCGACTTTTCCCAATTAAATTTGATTAAGATTTAAAATTGACCTTTAGGTTTTTTTTATCTATTTTAGATTAAAATATGCGCCAAAAAGTAGGCAACGCTTCGGATTTTTAATTTTGTAATTTTTAATTATGGTCCCAGAAAGGTAAAAAATTCGATTCTTTTATCTGTTAGTAAAAATATTATCCATTAAATTCGAAATCGACTTTGAACGAATTTGTTGTTTGATTTAAGAGTCGTCCTCCTAGTTAAAGAAAAAATTAGTTTTTTAGTGGTTATATCGTAAGCAATAAACATTGAAGGGTGGAAAACCTCCCACAGAAAGAAAAATGAAGGCTCGACTTTAGGTTATCAAGTCGGATTTTGCTCGATTGTTTAAGACTTAAAATTGATTTTTCGGTCTATTTTAAATTTTCATATGAGCCAAAAAGTAGGCAATATTTAAAAATTATTATTGTTCCATTCTATTGTCACTAAATAAGTTCAAAATTCAATGGTTTAAAAACCAATTCCATTCAAATTTATTGAGTCTTTTATAACCAACTTTTCGATCTATTGGTCTATTTTAAATTTTCAAATGACCCCAAAGGTAGGCAACTTGTAAACTATTGTTTTTTAATCGACTTCTGATGACTTGGTTGAAAAGTAAATATAGGCCCAATGGGTTCACCAAACAGTTTTTTTTTTTGGGGAACAAGAAATAATTGATGAGGTATTCCAGACTAGTCAGTTTTTTTGTTGTCTGATTATATTTCAAAATCAATTTTCACTGGGTTTTAGTTTTTCATATGGGCCAAAAACTTGAAGATTTGTTCAATATTATTTTTATTTTCTTATCATTTCATTATTAACAAAAAATAGTTCCACGCTTTTATCTGTTAGCAAAAAAAAAAAAAAAATATATAGAAAATTTTAAATTCGAAATCAACTTTAGACGACTTTGGGTTGGAATATAAATATGCACTCAGTCGTCCTTCTTGTAAAAGCATCTCTCGAAACCTTTTGGAAATTGTATCAGATCACAAAGTGGAAATATTTCTAAAGGTATTCCAGCTAAAGGACCGCTGGAACAAATTTAAAATATAAAAAAATTTAAATATATTTTTTATCTCCCCCTTCATGATAAAAACTTGGCTTGTACCTTCCCGGCGTATTTACTTAAATACTTTAAATAACAATCTTGTAAAAAAATCCAAGTTTTTCTTTAAAAGAAAAATACATTTAAGTTTTTGTTGATTTTGTATTGTATTTCTATATATAAAAAAATAATGTTCTTTATATAACTAGAAAGGAAATAATCTAAAAAGTAAATAATTATAATAAAATGAAAAACTATTTTGTGTGTGAACAATAATAAATTGGGGTGAGGGGATGGTCAAAAGAAGGGGTAACAGATATCGTTGGGTAATGGAAATTTACAGAGAAAAAAAAAAACTCCCAGTAATATATGATACTTCTCTCTTTGGCCCTACCCAACCCTTAACAATATAAAAAATAATACTTATAAATATTTTTTTAAAATAATCAAATATTTCTTTTCTAATTTTTATCTACGAAATCTTTTGTCATTAAAACTTTGTTCATTGTATAAATCGAAAAAAAGCAACAACTCATATTTATATGTTAAGGAAAAAATTAAAAATAATAGTAATTATAAATTAAATTAAAATATTATAAATATTTATATAAATAAAAAAATAACTACATGTTATGATTTGTTAACACCCTCCCCCCTTACTTTTTGACTATTTTTAACAAAAAAATTTCCCTTTTTATTTATATAAATTCTACAAAACGAAATCTGTTAATTTCTTCTCTTCGTTGTCAATCTATAAGTACTGTTAATTAATTAAGTCTATTAACGATAATTTCTTAATTTTTAATGTATAAATGGAAATAAAAATTTAATTATACTTTAATATACATTATATTACATTATATTATATTACATTGTACGCATATTGTTTCTAAGTGAATGTCTGTATATTTATACATAAAAAGAATTATTATTATGATTACGATTACATAAAGAAAATAAAACAAATACTTAAAATATATCAAAAAACTCAACTAAAATGTGCAAGTGATTAATCATGTAACCGTAAATGAGTAAATATATTACATTAAATAATATTTTATTGTTAAAACATGAGTTGAAAATTATCTGGGTATTTATATGCCTCTCTGTTATTTCATTGATCATTATATAAGGATATCTTTCTTCCTTTTTCGAAACCTAATGCACCTGCTTGAAGTTGAAGACTTTATTCCATCCAAAGGAAGGCCTTAATGTCGTCTTCTAGAGAATTTTCTCTAATTTATTTACACCTTTCTAGAGCTTTCTCAGGGGCTTTTCTCCCCGTTATTTGCAAATTCTACTTTTCATGATTTTAAAGGAGTTTTTTTCGATAAACAACATGAATTTAAAGATGTCCCACATTTATAGACGATATACTGTAAATCCGCGTTTTGTTTTCGAGGCTCCAATTGCCCTCTTGCCAAAACTTTGTATGATCGGAAAATAAATTTACAGATTTGTTATACCCTCAGCCTAACGTGCCTAATCGAAATAACTATTTTAGACGCTAGGTCTCTTTGGACCAATTCCTTAAACACCTACACAATAAAGGGGTAAGAGTTTGAAAAATCATAACAGAAGTCAAAATACTTTTAAATAATCGAATCGAAGGGTATACATCTGTCAGCAAAACATAAAAAGTCATCTGTCTAAAGGAGACTTGTGTCTATAGGGCAAAGACCTAAAATGGTAAAGACTAGTCAAAATGCATTCTGAGCAAATGTTCATGGCAGGACCATGTTAATATAAAAACACATTTATAGAAAAAAAAAAAAATGACGAACAAAATTTTGAAAAAACCCAAAAATTGGGTTTCAAAATTCTATTCCATAGACTTTTCAAATTAATTGCATATTGCCTAAGCGGTTTAAATCGCATAACATTTCTAACTATGTTGTTACGATATCATAACAACAGAGGTATTTTCACAGGATTGCCATATCTTGACTCTGTCTTGTCCCATCTTTAGACTTCTATGTCTTTGTATAGAGTACTACAGAGAAAATACAGTCAAAAGACCTATTCAAGGACTCCTCTCTCTGTAATAGCATATAAAATTCTTTCTCCAGCAGAAAACAGAAAATATTATTCTGCATATGAAACACTTGGAAAAATCGTCTGTTTGGCAATAGGAATACATAAAGCATCATTCAGTCCGTGGATCACATTTGAATGTAATCTCACCAATACCAAAAATTCTGTCCACATATACATCTGACTACAAAAAATGACACATTCCTCTGATTTCTAAATCGGCGCAGAATTTTATGTTGATCAAAAATATAAATACTTTGTAGGGTCTAAAATGCTTATTTCGGCGAGTTACGGATGGAATCAGAAATCTATTATACCCTCCATAATATGTTGGATGGTATAAACGTGTGCATAGCACCTAAAAGTATACTATAAAAAAACATTGATCATATGAATGGGAAAAAGTCTCTTTACATATGACTCAAATATGATGTGTTATCTCTTTTTTATAGCATCCAGCATACATAGTATGGAGGGTATATTAAGTTTGTAATTCCATGCACAGAGTTCTCTATTGTCTGTGGTCAGATAAAGTTCGAAGATGAGCTATAATGGTCAACGTTTTTGTATAGCCCCAATATACATAATTGTATCTCCCCTCGTTAAAAACCTGAACCTCGGTATTTTGACGATTTTAACGACACTTTCTAACGGAATAATTTAAAATTCCGTATTTAGAATTTATATTGGGATCTATCTCTTGTTCCAGAATTTTGTCTATATAGATCCACTTTTTCATATAGCTCCCATATAATTAAACCTTCCCATATTCGGTATTCTAACAATTTTAGCCACATTTTCTGATGGAATAATTTTAATTTTGGTATTTAGAGTTCGTATTAGGATCTACCTTCCGTGACACAACATTGCATATATAGGTCCACGTTTTTCTATAGCCCCCATGTAATTGTTTACATGTTGTATATTTTGGCGATTTTAGACACACTTTCTATGGGAATAGCTAAAATTTGGCATTTAGGGTTTATATTGGATTCCATATCCTGTAGCAAAAAAAAGTTTGGTTTAGATGTTTCTGATAACAGAAGTGACGCATAACCCTCCACTACTGGAATTTCGACATTAACAAACATATTTTTACTTTCAAATGGTGGTTAACGGCTTTTGACTTGTTAGGATATATTTTATCTGGGGAAAATTTTTATGATGAAAATTTTTATGTGATTTTGCTTGTGACTTCTATCTAGAGAAAAGCCCCTATTAAAGGCCAGTTTCCACATCGTGATAGAGTCATATGTAAAGAAATTTTTTTTAAATTTGTCTTGCAGATTTTTAACAGCGTTCAACAATTTTTAAACTAAAACGAAATACCATGCTATATAAAATGTATACTGTACTATATCTTTCCTTGTAGATAAATAAAAATTGTGTTAAGCGTCTTAAAGTATGTTATAAAAATGCTTAAAATCCATGTTGTAAAAGTAGCTTTACATATGATTCTAACATAATGTGTATCCTAGCCTTAAGAAAAGTCCATCAGGAAAGGTACTCCAAGACAGAAGTATTATTTACCTTCTTAGAGAGGTATTTTCAATGTGTGCCCTTTACGAATAATTCCTGATTTTAACAGCAGTCGAATGAGAACATAGTTTGGGCTTTGGAGCAAAATGTATTTCTGTCATTGCTTACCCACAAAAAACTTTTATTTTCCTTTGTATTTTGGATTTTTTTAACGAAAAATACGATTAGAAATAATAGGAAGAGAACTAGAAATTTACCGGATTTTATTTTTCAAAATTTTAAGACAACACATTTCTTCTAAATTTTGGATGTCCAGATTTTTTTTAAGAAAATCTATTCAAGTACAGCTTTTGATGACCTTTCGTGAAAAATAATTCCTCCTATGATATTCCTATTCACAAACCCAGAATATTTCAGCTCATGTGTTAATGCATACAATTTAATAAAAATATATGCTTTCATTATTTTCACTCATTCACATACATATAAATATCATATATTCATTCGAATTTTGTTAATAGGAAATCAACATATACACGAATAATTAATTTTGTAAAATATTCATAACAGAGAATAAAAACACAAAAATTAACAGAATTAATTTAATATATAACAATTACAAACTAAAACCATGATTTCATGAAAATACTTATACACCCACACATTCACAATAATTAACTGAAAATTTAAAAAGAAAAATAAATAACTAAAAATAAACAATTATTAATAAAAAAAAAACAGATTATTTGTAATTTATATGTTTTAATGTTGTTTAGTAACAATTTGTTTGTTGTTACCTGTTGTAAATAAAATGAATAAATTAATTATTAATTAAATTAAATTATTTGAAAAAAAGGACAAATTTATATAGAAAAAAACAATAAAATTCATATACATATTTAATAGTTGCAAAGAAAAAACACACACACAAAAACCAAAATAACTCAAGCGTAACATTAAATCAGGAAATATTTGTTTCTCATCCAAAAAAAACCCAACCTACCAAAATAGAGATTTGTTAAAAAAAATCGAATGAGAGAAAACATAAAACAATTAAACAGAAAACAAATTATATACAAAGGTTTCCGTTAGCAGCACCTATTATTAGTTTTGTAATGAAAAGTGTTCTCTGGTATTGCATACCTTTAGGCGTTAGGTTTATTATTTCTTCAAACCAAACATTGATTGATTACCATAGTGAGCTGAGGTGAAATATATGAATATGGTTAGAAAACAGGGTGATTTGGTTTCAGAGATGGAAACTTAAAATTTGTTTATATGAAAATATGATTTTTGACCGCAAATATTTTATTTTACCTGAATAAGAATTGCAAGTTAAAATAATACCACCATATACAACTTTGTTATTCTAATTGTAAATAAAACTATTATTTTTCAATAAATTATAATATATACCCTCCACCATAGTATGGAGGGTATATTAAGTTTGTTATTCCATATGTAACACCTCGAAATATACATTCTAGACCCCACAAAGTGTATGTATATTCTCGACCAGCATAAAAATCTATGCCGATTTAACGATGACCGTCCGTCTGTGGAAATCACTCTAGCTTCCGAACAAAATGAAGTAGGTTTAGAAAATTTTAATCAAATGTATATTTCGTCAGCAGGACTTTTGGTATTGAAAATGGGGTATGTAGGTCTAAATTTTGTTATAGGCCCTATATAACGGCACCTATCTATATCCGTCATTTTGATGATTTAAGCGACATTATTTACCGGAAATGTTTCAAATTTAGTATTTGAACTTCGTAATGGATACTACAGCCTATGACAGAAAATTATCCGTGCTGGCCTTCGTATAACCCCCATATAACGGCACCTCCCGATATTCGGTATTTTGATGATTTTAGCGACATTATTCACCGAAATTGTTTAAAATTTGGTATTTGAAGTTCTTAGTGGATACTACAGCCTATGACAGAAAATTGTATGTGCAGGTCCACCGCATCGTATAGACGCCAATATAACGGCTATATTCGGTATTTTTAAGATTTTAACATAATTTTTAACGGATTTTATTTTTTTGAAAATTTTCAAATTCGTTCCAAATAGTGGAGGGCATTCAAAGTACGCATTTGACCTAAGTCTGATATAAATGCTAAACGATGCCAGATTTGGCCTATATCGACCACTTCCTAAACTTTTTGTTCTTTGTATGGAATATATGATATTTTTTGTAAAATTTTCCACTTCATCTAATGCTGATAAAAATAGTGGGATCTGCACAATTTAATGCAAATCGAACACATATTTACAATTCTATAGCAAAAATTGTTTGTCCCTTCATCAGACTCTTTGTGGGAGGTGCCATATGCCATCTTGACAATAGATCCTGTGTTAGTGGAAATATTGGAATGTGTTTTAAGCTTAGAATAAATCGGATGCTTATTTCGCATATTATAAGAGTTTGTGTTATTCCAAATTCTGAACCTTTGTGGGGGAGGTAACAGAAGTAGAGGTCTATATACTCCACTTTCACACCAGATATTGCTATAGTAAAAATATTGTGTGAAATTTTAAGAGAATCAAGAGCTCAATTCGGATTTTATGATCATCTTGGTTAATTAAATTGATAATGCTTCTTGGGGGAGGTAGGAGTGGGCCGATATCTACAATCTTCAAAACAGATCTTGTGTTGATGGAAATATTGGGGTGTGACGAGATCGAAAGAAATCGGATGTTCATATCACATTTTAGAAGATTTGTGGCTATTCAAAATTTTGACCCGTTGTGGGGGAGGCACCAGAAGCAGTAGATCGATATATCCCAATCCCACATGAGATCTTTCGACAACAAATATATTGGTATGTGTGAAATTTAAAGACAATCGGATGCTTATTTTGCATTTTATGAAATATATAATTATTCGAAATATTGACACTTTGTGGGGGAGGTGCCAGAAAGAGTGGTCATATATATTCCATATTCACACCAGATGTTTTGTTAGTAGAAATATTGGGATGTGCCGAGTTTGAAAGGAATCGGATGCTCATTTCTGGTTTTACGAGATTCGTGCCCACTCAAAATTTTGAACTGATGTGGGAGAGTTGCTAGAAGAAGCGAATCGATATTTCCCATCCCATCCTACATCAGATCTTGCGACAATTAATACATTGGGATGTGTGAAATTTGAAGGGAATCGGACTCTTATTTCAAATTCTATTCTAGGTATTTGATGGAGTGAGTGGGCCGATATTGTCCATCATCGCACCGACCTAGAACTGACAGAAATATTGGGTTTTGCTAAGTTTGTACAAAATCGAATAACCCTTTCTCTTCTATGAGATAAATTATTTATTTTTTTACAATTTTGACCATTTGAAAAAGTGGAGCGATATTGTCCATCTCCGAACTTGATCTAAGTTTGACAATAATATTACGATGTATGAAGTTTGTACCAAATCTGATACTCCCTTCGAGAGTTATCATGCACACCAGCCAGGCTGACGGACGAACATCGCTAGATCGCCTCAAAATGTCCTGAAATGGATTTAATACAAATAGACCCATGGTTTCAAACAATTATTTCCATGAAGCACGTTTTGGCCGTATCAAATGATGTATACCCTCTGTAGCTATATAGCTGAGGGTATAACGAAAAAATACCAGAGTTGAGTTTGTGTTTGATTTCATCCCACTTCATTTCTTAATTTGTTTTCTTGGGAAAGGAGTTGAATTGGTCATATGGAACATCTGACTACACATTTTAAGGTGTTTCAAACGATTTGACATAATTGAAATACCCACCATTGTGAGGTGAAAATTACAGAGATGAAATCAATTTTTTTGAACTACGGCAACCCTATCTACACATTTAATGATTGAAAGTTTTTTCTTAAATGCAAAGCATACTTTTAGGCAGCCGTTAATATGAAGATCTAGATAAAAAAGTGAATTAGGTAAACGTAAAATTCACATCACCTTCCTCTTGCTCTTCAGAATCTGAACTTTTTTTTTAAATTTTCAATTGATTACAGACCTCTATTTTGAGCAATTTTTTCCCAAATATAATTTTTAATCAGCCATTTTTTTAATATTTTATTTTTAAATTACTTCATATTTATAAATTATACAAACCCCCACCGACATTGGTTTCATATCAAGGTGTATAGAATTATTATTATTATTACAACAAAATAAAATTATAAAACATATCAGAGTTTCATTTTACAGGAATTAACGAATTTATATATTAAAAAAAAAATTATTGAAAAAATATTTTCTCTTGAATTGACATATCTGTTTTTAATTATTATTATTTTTATTTACAAGAGAACACTTTTCATTACTAGAGTTTATTTTATACATAAGAAAACAATAGCGACCCTTTAACCTAAAAAATAGCCTTCACAATATATTCCTACAATATTCCATATATTTAAATAATTGACAATTCCAATACTTCCCCAGGAATTTCTATAAAATAATTCCACAAAAAATATAGAAATTAAATGTAATATTAATATTTAAATATTTCTAAAGAAAAAAATAAAATAGAAAATACAAAATATGGTACATAAGTGTTGTAGATGTTTGTTTCTCATAGAGACATACTCACAAAATTGATTAAATATTACAAAATAAATGTATTTCTATAAATTTGATAACAAGTAAAATGTACTAAAATTTTCTATTCCAAAATATTTGTACTATAAACCATGAGCCTGAATTTTCAAAACTTTATAACTTTTTATATAATCCTATTTAAAACAATTTTCAAAATTTTCTATATTTTTCCTTCCAATACTATTTTTTCACAAAAATCGTAACACTGGCATCTCACCATCCCTCAATCAACTTCTAAAAACTGAAAACACACTCTCATCCTCACATTTCACTAATAACATAACATACAGTTTTATAATAAAATAAGTAAACATAAGTTTCCTGTTAATTGTGACTAAAAACAAATGAAGAAAAAACAAAAACACAAAGCTGAAATGATGTCCTTATAAAAGATATTCATTTCAACACCAACAAAATAAAAACAATACAAATATGTGCAAACAGCAAAAGCCTAAACCTGATGTGTTAAATATGAATATTTATTTAAAAAAAAAAAACAAACAAACAAACAAAAACAAAGAAACTCAAAATTTTTAATTTAAATAAAAAATGAAATCCGTTTATTTCAAAGAATTTAATTTATATGCGTTTTATTTGAAGTAAAGAAAAAATGTAGATTTTTTCCTTATTAACAAGTAAACAAGTAAAAAAGCTGTCAGTTCGGCCGGGCCGAACTCTGAATACCCTTTACCATTTGGTACGAATTTGGCAATTCTCAAAAACAATAAAATCCGTTAAAAATTCTGTTAAAATTTTAAAAATACCGAATGCAGCTGTTACAGTAGGGTCTATACGACGACATGGACCTGTATAGGTAAATTTTGTTATAAGCCATTACAATTTTCAAATGCAAAACTTAACAAAAAAAAACAAAAAAAAAAAAAAAAAAATATCGGTGAATAATGTAGCTAAAATCATCAAAATACCGAAAATCGGAGAGGTACCGTTATATGGGGGATATACAAAGACGTGGACCTGCACATACAATTTTCTGTCAAAGGCTGTAGTATCCCTTACGAACTTCAAATACCAAATTTGAAACAATTCCGGTGAATAATGTCGCTAAAATCACCGTTATATGGGGACTATACAAAGACGTGGACCTGCACAGACAATTTTCTGTCATAGGCTATGGTATCAATTACGAACTTCAGGTACCAAATTTAAAGCAATTCCGGTGAAAATATCGCTAAAATCATCACAATACCGAATATCGGGGCGTACTGTTATATGGGGGCTATACAAAGACGTGGACCTGCACAGACAATTTTCTGTCATAGGCTGTGGTATCAATTATGAACTTCAGGTACCAAATTTTAAACAATTCCGGTGAATAATGTCGCTACAATCATCAAAATACCGAATATCGGGGCGTACTGTTATATGGGCGCTATACGAAGACGTGGGCCTGCACAGATAATTTCCAGTCATAGGCTTTAGTATCCATTACGAATATCAAGTGCCAAATTTGAAACAATTCCGGTGAATAATGTCGCTAAAATCATCAAACCCCCGAATATCGGGAGGTAACGTTGTATGGGGGCTATACGAAGACGTGGACCTGCACAGATAATTTTCAGTCATAAGCTGTAGTATCCATTACCAACTTAAAATACCAAATTTGAAACAATTCCGGTGAATAATGTCGCTAAAATCATCAAAACCCCGAATATCGGCATGTAACGTTATATGGGGGCTATAAGAAGACTTTGGCCTGCACAGACAATTTTCAGTCATAGGCTGTAGTATCCATTACGAACTTTAGGTACCAAATTTAAAGCAATTCCGGTGAATAATATCGCTTAAATCACCAAAATACCGAAAATAGGGAGGTGCCATTATATGGGAGCTATACCGAAACGTCGACCTACATTGCCCCTTTTGCATTGCGAAAAGTTCTGTGGACATAATATACAATTGAGTAAAATTTTATCAATTTCGTTCGGAAGCTAGAGTGACTTCCACTAAATGGACATAGAACTTTATGCTGATCAAGAATATATATACCTTGTGGAACTTAATATACCCTCCATACTATGGTGGAGGGTATAAAAATCATGGAATTTTGTTAGAAATCAAAATCAAATCAAAAATCTTGTATTTATAGAGTATTTATAAGAGTATATACCTGCACAAATGTATAAGGGGTTTTCAAGGGTCTCGTAATAGAAATTCATCGATTTTTTCAAAAAATATGTTTAAGATTCCTTGGCGGTGGCGGATGTTTTGTGGTTTTTTTATGGATCTTTTGGCAAAACGTTGTGGCAATTTTCTTAAAAATTTTAGGTTTGTTAAAAATATTTTTGTCCTTCTAGGTGAAAATCATGAGTCAGATGTTATTGAAAAATTCTGGGCCAAAACATTTATATTTTTAAGATCTACTGCTCAAAAAACGGAATATTTTTTAAGGACTTGCACTCATATAACTAGGGTTTTTTGAGCATCAATGTCTTCCTTGCAGAACATGAGGATTTTTTTGAAAATTGTTTTTGTGAAACATTTGCTATTAGGCTTGCTGGCAAAAGTCATGAGTCTGAGGTTATTCAGGGACTTCCTAGAAAAAAATTGAAATTTTTAAAAATATCCTTATTTGAGAACAAAATCACGTAACCTGCACACATTGACAACACTGTCAGTTGCTATATTCTATCCACAAAAAGCTTTGACATCTTTGGATTCCATTTTAGTTGAAAGCTTTTAAGCACACCGAAAACTTTTATTTATAACAGCCACAATTCATCAAATAAGGGGGCTACAGGTGGTGTGCAATGAATTGTAGATGCCATTTATTGAAATCATTTTACTATATGATGGACCTAGAAAACATATAACAGGTTTACCGCATTAAGAAGTTCTGTAAAAGATATTCCATGAAAAAATCTGTTAAAGGACTTTGTGTAGAGTACACTTATACAAAACTATCTTGTCATTGAAGGCTTATCGAATGTATTTCTATGTGTAGACCCCGGTATATAAAAGACTTTTATAGAAGACCGGTATAAGTTTTAAGCCCATAAGGCCTCCAAATAGTCTTTCATTTGCACAATAAGTGTTAAAGTATACATCATGGTACAATAAAAAGGTAAGTTAGAGCTCCCAGATGATTAGAATTTTTTTCTAAGTGTGCCCGACTTTTGCTAGTTTTGTGTATGTGTTTGTTGTTTTGAAAAATAAAAACTAAATATTTTCAAAATCAATGATTTAAAGAAACTTAAATTGCAGGCGCGCATTTTAACCAGATTTGGCATGGAATTGAAAGATTGAACACTTAGGATCATATTTTTGAGAGAACATCCAGGCATTTAATTCGCGTTATTCGCGCTATTTGACTCATTTTAAAAATTAACAAAAAATATCAAATAAACGAATTCTGATGGGAAGCGGGCATAGCCTCCTCCTTATTGTACCATGGTATATATGTATATAAGACTTCAAAAAGTTCTCTCGAGAAAATACTCCATGGATAGAAGACCGGAAAATATTCTATGCACTGAAGGTCTTCCATACGAAGAAGGTCTTTAGAAGGTCTGTGTAAAAAAGTATTTTTATACTCTCCACCATAGTATGGAGGGTATATTAAGTGTGTCATCCAAAACACCTCGAAATATACATTTAAGACCCCACAAAGTATATATATATTCTTTGAGGTGTTTGTTTCTTTCGAGACGAGCTCAATGATCTGAAATTTGAAAGGAAAGCCAGATAGACACTATCACACATTCACCACTATGCGACGCGTTTCGCCATTGGTTAAGCGGCTCATCAGGCATATTTGGTGTGGATGATTGCTTACAAGGGCCGATCTGTGGAAAGTAGTATTTATTTCGAACTTATATTCTTGATAAACATAAAATTCTATGTCGATTTAGCGATGTCCGTCCGTCTGTGGAAGTCACCCTAGCTTCCGAACGAAATGAAGAAGATTAATAAAATTTTACTTATATGTATATTATGTCTGCAGGACTTTTGGTATTGAAAGTGGGTCATTAGGTCCACGTTTAGGTATAGGCCCCTTATAATGGTACATCCCTATTTTCGGTATTTTGGTGATTTAAGCGGAATTATTCCCGTAAATGCTTCAAATTTGGTGTTTGAAGTTCGTAATGGATATTACACCCTATGACAGAAAATTATAGCCCCCCATATAACGGGACCTCCCGATATTCGGTATTTTGAAGATTTTAGCGACATTATTCACCGGAATTGTTTCAAATTTGGTATTTGAAGTTCGTAACGGATAATACTGCCTATGACAGAAAATTGTCTGAACAGGTCCACGTTTTGGTACAGCCCCCATATTACGGTAGTCCCTGCTATTCGGTATTTTGATGATTTTAGCGACATTATTCACCGGAATTGTTTCAAATTTGGTATTTAAAGTTCGCAACTGATACTACAGCCTGAGACAGAAGATTGTCTGTACAGATCCACGTCTTCGTATAGCCCCCATATAACGGTACCTATTCGATATTTTGATGATTATTCTCTGGAATTGTTTCAAATTTTGGTATTTGAAGTTCGTAATGGATTCTACAGCCTATGACAGAAAAATGTCTGTGCAGGTCCACGTTTTCGTGTGACCCCATATAACGGCACCTCCTTACAGCTTTTTATACCCTACACCACAAGGTGGTCAGGGTATTATGTTTTTGTGCATTTGTTTGTAACAGGCAAAAGGAAACGAGATAGACCCATAGTTCATTTTGATGATCTGCATAAAATCACATTCTGAGTCGATTTATGCATGTCCGTCCGTCTGTCCAAGTATTTTTGTAAACAAAGTACAGTTCGCATTTATTGCCCTATCCACATGAAATTTTGCACAAATCATTTGTTTGAAGATAATCCGTCAAAATTTAGATATCAGATCACGTACGATCAGATTGGACCTAAAAATAAGTATGTCAAATTTGATCGAAATCGGATCAGATTTAGCTATAGCTCCCATATATATTGTTCATCCGATTTGTTATTTTTGTCCTCCGCAGCCGTAATATGCACTCTGTAACAACAATATTTTGGGAAAGATATCAAATACAGCTCAGAAATACCTTTGCTAAATTTTATCGAGATCGGTTTAGATTTGGATATAGCTCCCATATATAACTTCGTCTGATTTACCATTTATTGTGCACCAAACGTCTAATATTTGTCCAAATGAGATGGAATTTGGCACTTACGACCGAATTGAGTCTAGAAGCTAGTATGTTAAATTTGGTGAAGATCGGTTCAGATATAGCTATAGCTCCCATATATACTGTTCATTCTATTTGTTATATTTGTTACCCACAGTCGTAACATGCACTCCGTAACAACGATATTCAGGGAAATATATCAAATACAGCTCAGAAATATCTTTGCCAAATTTTATCGAGATCGGTTCTGATTTGGGTGTAGCTCCCATATATATTTTTATCCGATTTCAAATTAATTGTGCACCGAATAGGCAATACAGGCCCGAATTTAAAAGATACAAATGCTTCGGCATATTTAGTCCTTCGAACTTTAAATTATAATTATAATCATAACGTGCATGATTGAATTCTCCCATAAAAACTTTTAATTTGTTATGCGGAGCACTACTAAATTAGCAAAGTGGTGTAGGTTATCATAAAGTCGGCCCCGCCCGACTTTAGGGCTTTCTTTCCTTTTTTTTTTGAAAATTGCAAAATTCCTTAAAGTATGCCATACAAAATACGTAAGATCAATGTGAAATAAATCCCTTTACATATGACTAACCTGATGTGTTGTTTAGCCTTTAGCCTTAAGGTAAAATAAAAGAAACATAAAGACAATCCAATAAAATCCCGTCAGTTCTTTCCAACTGCCATTGATTTTGGAATAGACTCCCAGGTACAGCAACAATACAAAACAAAGCCTAAAAACAAAACGCAAAACCAACAGCCATTCATTGAATTTATCATTGTTGTGACAGGCCGACCGACTGACTGCCTGACTGGCTGGTCAAGTTATGCTATTGACTCTCTCTCTCTCTGTGGCGCTCTGAGAGTTCTTCAGAAATATTATTACGAGAAAACCCAATTAATCTTGCCATGTAATCCTTGGAATCTTCTTATGAAATACGCAAAATACAATTCAATTAACAGAAAAATAAAACAAAGCCAACAGCAGCAACAACAACAACAATAACCTAAAACAAAAAAACAAAGATGACCTTGGGACAGTATCATCTTCAAGGGACCAAAGAACAACAGAAAAGGTTAAATGGCATTTGGAAAACTTTGCTGGCCTACCTTAATTGCCGGCGAAAATTTGTCCCTTTCAATTTGACAGTGTCGATTTACCGAAATAAGAGGATACAAAAGTAGAATAGGAAACGGAAAACAACTCGGGTAACATAAAAGGTCGCCTTGAAAGGTAAAACAAATTGTTTTTGTGCTGTTGTATTAAATCGGTTATCGAAGGCAACAGGAAGGTCACTAGTTCTTATTTTTTTCTTTTTTTTTTTTTTTTTTTTTTTTTTGGTATTCGAGGAAAAATAATTCCCAATAAGTCATATTTCAAATAAACAATAATAATCTTTTTGAAAACAAAAAATGGGAGAAATAGTCCTAAGCCATACCCTTGGTGATATATTCGAAAAATTATAAACATATTTAAGATGTTATGTACAGTGAAAATTTTCAATGTGAATATTTAGAAGTAGGAGAAGGTCAATGAGATTTCTTCAACTTGGAGGAACCTCTAATGTTACTCAGAATATAAAAAACTCTCTGGAGGATATTCTCCATAGCATGGAGGGTACGTTAATTTTGCCATTCCGTGTGTAACACCTCGGCATATACATTGCAGAACCCATATATATTAGAGATCAGCTTAAAATACTCTGCCATTTTTGGCATGTCTGTCCATCTGTGAAAATCACTCAAGTTTCCCGACGTAATGAAGTAGATTAATAACGTTTGGTATAGGAAAATAGGAAAATCTCAAACTTGGTATTTGAAGTTCGTAATGGGTTCTCCTTTCTATGACAGAACATTATTAATAGAGGCCCACGTTCTCGTATTATTCCCATAAAGCTTTTCCTCCAGATATTCGGTATTTTTATGATTTAAATTACATTTTCCCCAGAATTGTTTCAAATTTGGTATTTGAAGTTTGTAAAGCGTGCTTCTTCCTATGACAGAAAATTGCATAGTCCACATCTTCGTATAGCTCCTATATAATTGTGTCTCCTCATGTTCGGTATTCTGATGATTTTTGCCACACTTTTCACCAGTTTTTATACCCTACACCACATAGTGGTAAGGGTATTATGTCTTTGTGCATTTGTTTGTAACATGGAGAAGGAATCGAGATAGACCCATAGTTACTTTTGAGGATATCCATATCCTTTGTGCATTTGTTTGTAACATGGAGAAGGAATCGAGATAGACCCATAGTTACTTTTGAGGATATCCATAGGATCACTTTCTGAGTTGATTTATGCATGTCAGTCCGTCCGTCCGTCCGTCTGTCCATGTATTTTTGTGAACAAAATGCAGGTCGCATTTATTATCCGATTGAGATGAAATTTTCCAAACAACATTTGTTTGGCCCAAGGACGAACCCTATTGAAATTGGGGATAATCGGAAAAAATTTAAATATGGCTCCCATATATATCTTCGTCCGATTTGCCTTTTATTGTGCACCAAACGTGTAATATCATCCCGAATAGTATGGAATTTTGCACATACAGCCAAATTATGTCTGAAAATAAGTGTGCCAAATTTGATCGAAATCGGTTCAGATTTGGATATATATCCCATATATATCTTTATCTGATTTCAAATTAATTTTGCACAAAATGGGCAATACAAGTCCGAATTTAAAAGATGCAAATGCTTCGGCATATTTAGACCTTTGACCTTTAAATAATAATTATAATCATAGCGTGTATGATTAAATTCTCCCATAACACCTTTTAATTGGAGCTCTACAAAATTAGCAAAGTGGTGTAGGGTATCATAAAGTCGGCCCCGCCCGACTTTAGGACTTTCTTTACTGGTTTTTTAATGATTTTAGTTGCACTTTTAACCGAATTATTTCAATTTTGAAATTTAGTGTTCGCAATAGGACTACTTTCCATGACAGAAAATTGTCTATATAGGTTCTCATTTTCGTATAGTTCCCATATAACTGTACCTCTGTATATTCGGCCATTTTTGCCACACTTTTCATCAGAATTGTTTTAAATTTGGAATTTTAAACAAATTCACGTCTTTGTTTGGCCCCATATAACTGCACCTCCCAATATTCGTAATTTTAGCTAAATTTTTCAATTAAATTATCTGAAACTTGGTGTTTTAGGTTCGTAAATTAGTACCATTTAGTACTTTTCGAAAAAGTATAGTACCTATTTACAAAACCACCACCAGATCTCGACATCAGGTTTTTCAATATTACATTTCGGGATTCTGGCTGTAGCCCTTCACCCAAATCCAAATATAGTTCTATTCAGTACTTCTCGAATTATTATGTCAGAATTATTTTAAATTTGGAATTTTAAGGAATTTTAAACAAATTCACGTCTTCGCATTGCCCCCATATAACCGTACCTCCCAATATTCGTAATTTTAGCTATATTTTTCAACAGAATTGTCTGAAACTTGATATAGTTCTATTCAGTATTTCTCGAATTATATAGTAGGTATTTCCAAAACCGCCACCAGATACCAATAGAGATAGAGAAAATAGCAGATTTCGGGGTTTGAGTTCTATACATTCAGTCAATACAAAATTTAGTAACATTTAGTACTTTGCGTGGAATTTTTGTACTATTTTGCAAATCCCTCCTAGACACCAACCTTTATCGCAACATAAAATTTCATGGGTTCAGCTCTATTCCTTCATTCAATAAGAAATTAAGTTCAATTTAGTACTTTTCGAACAACTGTAGTACGCCTTTCCAAACCCACCTTCAAATTTCAAATCCAAGTAACAACAGAGACTTTAATTCATCCAATACCCATTTTTGTAACACTTAGTACTTTTCGAACAATTATAGTACACATTTCCGAAACCACCTCCAAATCTCAATCCCAGATACCAATATAGACCTCAATATCAAATTTCAGGATTTTCAGTCCCATCCTTTCACCTAATACCAAATACAGTACTATTTTGTACTATTCGTACAAATATAGAACGTATTTCCAAAATTATCTAAAAATTTTAACTGCAGACACCAAAAGTGACATCTATATCAAATTTCTAAATTTTACCTCCATCTCTTTAACCAATACTATATTTTGTACTATTTAGTACTTTTCGTACAATTATAGCACACATTTCCGTAAATCCATATCTCAGTTCCAGATACCAACAGAGACCTCAATATCAAATTTCAGGGCTCCAGCTCTATTCCTTCTTCCAATACCCAGTTTAGTACAATTTAGTACATTTCGTACAAATATGAGACGTATTTCCAAATCACTACCAAATCTCAAACACAGATACCACCAGTAATCAAAAAAATATAATTTCAGAATTTTATCTCTATTCCTTCAACCAATACCGAATATAGTAGCATTCAGTATTTTTCGTTACACATGAAGAACGACCCTAATACCATATTTCAGATTTCAAGCATTATCTGTTAAGCCAATACCAAAAAGTACCAAATATACTATTTAGTACTTTTTAGTCTACTGGTAATATAGTACTTTTTGTGCGCTTGTTGATTGTATTTCCAAGTCCAACTCTTTATCTTAACCCTGCACACCAGCAATGACCCCAATACCAACATATAAAATTACAAACTTCTTCCGTTCACTCAAAACGCGATTCTACGAAATTTAGTACCATTTAGTACAGTTCTTATACTTAGTACACATATTGATCCCAAATGTAGTACCATTTAGTATTTTTCGTACACATAAGTACAAATTTTGAAACCTCTACTTCCATATCTCAATCCTACACTCCGCCGCAATATTAATTTCAAATTTTAGGATTCCAGCTGCATCCGTTCCTCCAAATTCAAATTGTACCAAATTTAGTACCGTTCTAGTACGAATTTCCAAAAACCCAGCCTTATCTGACACCTTCGAACCAAGAGTGACCTTCACCCAAAATTTCTAAATTCTAGGTTCAGCCGTTTCGTTTTTGACGTTGACGAATCGTTAAGCCAGTCGGTCAGTCAATCAATCAGTCAGTCAATTTACTTTCTCCACATAGACAAAATTTCGAAAAATTTTATAGTTCTTTATTAGTGTTGGCTTTCGTAGATTCTAGAGTTGACTTTTTTCAAATATCTCCTTTTACTAATTTCAATATTTCTTTTGATAACAGATTTATTGCCTTTAAATCCCTGCAAATATTTTCAATTCAAAATTTTAATTTAAATAAATAAAATTTCCAGTCTGACCACAGTTTGACAGTCCTCAAATTAACTTATCATCTCTCTCCCTCTAAACATAGTAGTTAGTTTCGGTTTTTTTGGTTGCTCGATTTTGTGTTGTGTCCACTTCGATATTTAGTTTTCGTAAATATTTTTGTGCTTATCATTACGTTTGGGGTTAATTTTCAATTTCTGACCAAATGTTGCTCTGATTGCCAGTCACATTTTGCGGTTTCGGATTTTAATTAGTCCCTTTTGGTCGGTTAAATGTGGGTGTTGGTGTGTATGTTTGATGGTTAGTTCAGTTTTTTTTGTCAGGTTTTGGTAGGTAATAATATTTAGAATGGCAGTGCATTAAAATACAAATGCCACAAGATGGAAGAGAGATGAAGGGGAGAAAAGAACTCTCGATGTTTTTCCACAATCTATTCTGAATACATGTGAAAGTAAAATAGAATGAAAATTAGTTTTCATTTGTCCTTGAAAACAAAGTTGAGTGTAGAACTTTGCAAGTTATTGCAGATATTAAGTATTTCTTAACGGCGCCCATAGCAAAAATAAAATATTAAAATAAGGCAGAGAGAATAAACACTAATTTAAAATATTTTAGAACAGTGGGATACGTTTCGCATAGAAAAATGCTCTGTGAGGAAATGTAATTGAACTCAAAGATCGCCGTGATAAACCCGTAACCTTTTTAAATTTCTGTTTATAATAATCGAAATTAACGATTTTGAAATATGCCTTACAGAGAAAGATTCAGATTATTGGCGTAATAATTTTTTATTATATACAGACCATCTTCGGTTAGTGATGTGCCATAAAAAGGTTCGAGAGGAGTGTTGAAGAGCCCAGGAAAGGTTAAATAGAAACATTTTTAAGTTTCAATTATGCTTGGGGATCCGAAGTTTAAAAGTCGGAGTCCAGCAATTTTTCCAGGGTGGGAGTTGTGAACAAAACTCGAATCCTAATTCAGATATATTTTTTATACCCTCCACCATTCTATGGAGGGTATATTAACTTTGTCATTCCGTTTGTAACTCCTCGAAATATTCATAATAAACCCTACAAAGTATATATATTCTGGATCAGCGTAAAATTCTAAGACGATATAGCGATGCCCGTCTGTCTGTCTGTTGTAATCACGCTATCTTTCGAACGAATTCAGATAGAAGGCTAAAATGCATTGCATACTTGCATAGTTTACCAGTAGGCAGGTTAAGTTCGTAAATGGGTCATGTCGGTACACGTTTTCGTAAAGCCCCCATATAACGGTACCTCCGGATATTCGGTATTTTGATGATTTTAGCGACATTATTTATCGGAAATGTTTCAAATTTCGTAGTGGAATATCCTAATGGGTACTACAGCCCTTGCCAAAAATTTGTGTATGCAGGTCCAAGTCTTCGTATTGCCCCCATATAACGGTACCTCCCGATATTCGGTATTTTGATGATTTCAGCAACATTATTTACCGGAATCGTTTTAAATTTCGTACTGGAAGATCGTAATGACAGAGAATTGTCTGTGCAGGTCCACGTCTTCGTATAGCCCCCATATAAGGGTAACTCTCGATATTCGGTATTTTTACGATTTTAGCAACATTATTCACCGGAATTGTTTCAAATTAGGTATTTGAATTTTGTTATGGGTTCTATAGCCTTTGACAAAAAATTGTATATGCAGGTCCACGCCTTCGTATAGCCCCCATATAACGATACACCCCGATATTCGGTATTTTGAGGATGTCAGCAACATTATTCAGCGGAATTGTTTCAAATTTCGTACTCGAAGATCCTAATGGGTACTACAACCTAAGACAGAAAATTGTCCGTGCAGGTCCACGTCTTCGGTACCTCCTGATACTCCGTATTTTCATGATTTTTGCGACATTATTCACCTTAATTGTAAGAAATTTCGTATTTGAATCTGAACTGATTATAACAATATTTTGAAGATGCAATTTTAAGGTGTGTATGAAGTCTCTAGCATCAAATATCACTCTCTATTACGACCCTAAATTAGGGCTCGACTCTAAATTTCCGGTTTACTTCAACAAAAGTGTTCTGCAACCAGTATCATCTCTTCTTTGATTCCCCATGACAGTCGAGCCTTTTGTATGAAACTACCGGCGTTCTATATGGATAAAAAATCTCTTCCACTATTCTATTAAAAAAACCTGACTATTTTATGTGTGTGCGTGTGTGAAAAGAGTTCACTGTGGCATTTATTTGATGAAATTTATTTAGGCAATAAGAAATATTATTTAGAATGGAGCTACCTTATCTGTAGCCTAACTTATTTTGAGAAAAAAAAAAAAACAGTTAACCCTTAAACGACAGCTGAATACCCTTAGCGCATAGCCCCTAACATCCTTTTGTGGAGGGATGTACCAGAACAGGCCCACATCAATTATATGCGTGCTGATTGGTGTTGAAAACAAGTAGAAAAGTATCGGTCGGTTTTGCCGACTGATGTGATACCCTCAGCCAATGTTCGAAATTATTGTGTGTGTGAAATTTGAAGAGAGTTGGATACTTATTTCGCCTTCTTTGAGCGTTTGGTTTTTTATGAGCTTCTTGGATATTCAAAATTTTGAGCCTTTGTGGGGGAGGTACCAGAATGAATGATCCCATCTCTACCGTCTTTATAAGAGATCCTGTGTTGATAGAAATATTCAGATCTGCCAAGTCTATATGGAATTGGATATTAATTTCGAGTTTTATGAGCTTATGGGGTATTCAAAATTTCGACCTATTGTGGTGAGAGGTACGAGAATGGTGGACCGATATATTTCGTCTTAATACTAGATCTTGGGTTCATAAACATATTAGTTTGTGTGAAATTTGAAGAAAATCGGACTCTTACATCATATATTGTA
Source organism: Musca domestica (assembly GCF_030504385.1). Taxonomy (NCBI): domain Eukaryota; kingdom Metazoa; phylum Arthropoda; class Insecta; order Diptera; family Muscidae; genus Musca; species Musca domestica. The sequence goes on along the minus strand of NW_026712272.1, from coordinate 11,514,101 downwards.
AGAGTTATAACTATTCAAAATTGTGACCCTTTGTGGGATATTATTTTTTTTTTATTTTTACACCTGACCCAGAATTGACGAAAATATTAGGATTTGCAAAGTAAGAGCAGAATTGAATCATTGCTTTCCTTTCTGTGCAGAAAACAAGTACCAGAAGGAGTAGACCGTTATACTCCATCTTAACACGAGACCTTGGGCTAATAAAATTATTATGATCTGTGAGATTTGAAGACAGTCGGACTCTTATTAAACATCTTATAAGAGTTGTAATTATTTACAATTTTGGTCCTTTGTGGGGGAGGTACTTGATAGAGTAGACCGATGTTGTCCATTTTCGCCCCTGTCTGACCTAGCACTGTTGGAGATCTTAGGATTTACAAAGTTGGACCATAATCGGATTTCTTTCTGTGCAGTAGAAAAATTTTTTTAAAAATGTCGACCTTTTGCGGGGGATGTACCAGAAAGAGTTGACCGATATTGCCTATATTCGAATTCGATCTAAGGTTGATAATAATATTACGATGTATCAAGTGTGGACCAAAACGGATACTCCCCTCGAAAAAAATATCGTGCGCACCAGCCAGCCCGCCAGCTAGACAAGCAGACGGACGAACAGCTCTAGATCGACTCCAAATGTCCTGAAACGGATTTTTTTCACAGATACCTAGGGTCGAAAACTGTTTTTTCGGTAAGTATTCAATGATATATACCCTCTGTAGCCATATGGCTGAGGGCATAATGAGGTTTATTGGTCCATGTTCAGGAATATAACTTTATCTCCAGATTTTTGGTATTTTGAAGGTTTTTACCATAATTTCCACTCAAATCGATTGAAACTTTATATTTTGGGATCCGGGTAGGTCTGTTCGCTCCCTGTAAAACAAATATCGCTATAGTTCCCATATAACGGTACCTCCCGATTTTCGATATTTTGATCATTTTAAACAAATTTTTTGGAGGGTATTGAAAGTTCGGACCGTTTTATTTTAAAACAAACTTTATAACAGATCATGTATTGACTGAAATATGTCAATTTCGCCTTTTATAAACTTTATTGGTATTCAAAATTTTGACCCTTTGTGGGTGTAGTAGAGTGGATTGATATATTCACAGCAGATTTTGTGTTAGTAGAAATAATATTAAAAACCTATTTTTCCAAAACCGCTAATTTTCATAGAAGCTGTTCGTAACAACTTTTATGAAATCGATTTTTATTTCCATTTTGAAAAGAGGTCGACTATAAATATTTTTTACGGAAGAGTATCCAATGATATTCTCTCTAGATGGAATTCCCCCAAAAGCTTTTCTGTTCCTTCCAAGACCCTGTTGGATAAAAGTTACTCGAACGGGTTAACGTTTTAGTTTTTTTCTCTTCTCAAACTAGAACTGCCATGACGTTCACTCCTGGTCACAAAATGTACGAATTTATGTAAATAACTATTTTTCTCGATATTATTTGCATATCTTCGTTTCGCTTCTTCGCTTTTTCGATTTCAGTTGGTATTTGAATAATATTATCATAATTGTAATTATATGCATCAGGCCTCTGGAATGCTGCTGCTGCTGATGTTGTTGTAAGGAATTTCATAATGAAAAGCATTTGATGTCACCGAAGCGAAAAGAAACTAAGAAGGGTGGTGGGGGAGGCGTTGCTGAAATAAACGATTTATTTAAATAAAAACTACTAATTAATTTATACACCTTAAAGTGTGATTAGTTGTGTAAATGGATTCAATTACAGCGAGACAGCAGAGTTATTTGAACTTCGTTTCTGCAGCCATTACAGACAGAGAGAGAGAGAGATAGAGAGAGAGGGAGAGGGGGGAGAAAGATACAATTTCTCGCCCAAATTAGTTTTGAGTTGAAATATAAATAACAACTCTTTGTCTGTCTGCCTCTCTGGTCAATATCCTTTCTTACCTTCGGGATACTGGGGTATCCTTTCGATTTAATTCGTAGACAAACACAATCAAGTGCCAAACGATGATGACGAAGATGAAGAAGCAGCATAAGACAATGATACAGATTTGCTAATGGAGGTCATATCTACACGCACACATACACCTACACACAACCTCTAAATGAACAATGAACTGCCATTGTACGTCGATGTAAGAACGTGAGGTATTGTTGCCCGGCCGATATAACCTTAAAAAGTCAATGTATCTACTAATTGAAAGATAAATGCAATTAAACAATTAGAAAGGTTATTACATGCCTAGACAGTAAGGGAGCAGTGCATGGCATAGAAATGAGAATGAAATGCATAGCAATAAAGGAGGCTGGAAGATTTTAATCGCAGGCAATTTTAGAATACTGTGTATGTGTTGTGAAAATAAGACTTTTTGGAAGGTATTCAAAAATGTATAGAGGTCCTCTATAGAAACTTCAATAGGATCTCTGTAGAAATTTTTAGGAGAAATATGGAACAGCTACTAAAAATCATCTAGAAATACAAATATCACCACCACATTTCCAATAATACAGGTCTTCTATAGAATATACAGGTCTTCTATAGACTCTTCCATAGGCTCTCTATAGAATATTTTAGAATATGGAAAAGCCTCTAAAAATCGTGTAGATATACAAATATCACTACCAGATCTCCAATAAAGATGCGATTTTTATCAGTTCTTCCATAGAAAGAAGACCCCAGACAAAAGTCCTTATAAAAACATTCTAATGGCCTTCTTTAGCAAGAAGACCTCTTACAAGTCTTCACAAGCTAGAAGATCTTCCGCAGTTCTTATATATCTAGAAGGTCTTCTATATGCCTTCTATAACTAGAACTTCAATAGATGCTATATACCTAGAAGACCCTTTACGGATTTAAGGCCAGATGACTTTCAAGAGGCCTTCTATTTTATTTTTTAATTAGAAGCCTTTTTTCAGATCTTCTTTAGCCAGAAAACCTTCTACAGTTTGTCTATAGTAAGAAGACCCCTTAGAGGCCGCCTCTAGCTAGTAGGTATTCTACAGTTCTTCTCTTAGTACAAGACCTCTTCAGGTCTTCTATACCTAGAAGACCTTCTACATATTTTCAATAGGTTGAAAGATTTAATGCTCTCCTTTAGCAAAAAGACCTTTTATAGATTTTCTATAAACAGAGGACCTTCTATAAACAGAAGACCTTCTATATGTCTTCTGTACCTAGAAGACAGTTCTTCAATAGTTAGAAGGTCTCCTACAATTCCTCTATAACTATTAGACCTTCTTCACTTTTTCTACAGACAGCGGACCTCCGACAGGTCTTATATGGCTAAATCCCCTTCCACAGCGCCATGAAGACCTTCTACAGGTCTTCCACAGTCACAAGACATTCTATCCGTATTCAATAGCCAGAAGACTTTCTACTATTCAAGGTATTGTAAAGGTAAGAGATCTTCTTCAGGTCTTTTATAACTTGAAGACCTTCTACAGGTCTTCTATAGCTAAAACCCCTTTCACAGGTCCACAAAGACCATTAACAGGTCCACAAAGACCATTAACAGGTCTTTTATAGCTGGACCCACAGTCCACGAAGACCTCCTACAAGTCTTCCACAGTCAGAAGACATACTGCAGGTTTTCTGTAGCCAGAAGATCTTATACAATACCCAGGTCTTCTATAACTAGAAGTCCTTCTACAAGTCTTCTAAAGCTAAAAGGCCTTCAACAGGTCTTCCATACCTAGAAGACCTTCTACTGATTTTCTATAGCAAGAGGACCTTCCATAGGTCTTATGCAAGTCTTCTGAAGTTAGAAGACGTCCTACAAGTCTCCCAAATCCAGGAGGTATTCTAATTTCAATACCCTTCTTGGAGACAAGTCTTCTATGGATAGAAGAAAGATCTTCTTTGGACCAAAGAAAGGTGTTTATTTGGACAGAAAACCGGCATTCTTTGGACAATAGACTGATCTTCTATGAAAAGGCTACACGTCTTATTTGGTTTTATCTGATCTTTTATTCAAAAGAAGACACGTGTTTTTTGGACAGAAGACTTGTCTTTTATGGGTAGAAGAAAGGTCTTCTATGAATAGAAGACAGGTCTTCTATGGATAGAAAACAGGTCTTCTATGGATAGAAGACAGGTCTTCTATGGGTAGAAGACAGGTCTTCTATAGGTAGAAGACAGGTCTTCTATGGGTAGAAGACAGGTCTTCTATGGGTAGAAGACAGGTCTTCTATGGGTAGAAGACAGGTCTTCTATGGGTAGAAGACAGGTCTTCTATGGGTAGAAGACAGGTCTTCTATGGGTAGAAGACAGGTCTTCTATGAATAGAAGACAGGTCTTCTATGGGTAGAAGACAGGTCTTCTATGGGTAGAAGACAGGTCTTCTATGGGTAGAAGACAGGTCTTCTATGGGTAGAAGACAGGTCTTCTATGGGTAGAAGACAGGTCTTCTATGGGTAGAAGACAGGTCTTCTATGGGTAGAAGACAGGTCTTCTATGAATAGAAGACAGGTCTTCTATGGGTAGAAGACAGGTCTTCTATGGGTAGAAGACAGGTCTTCTATGGGTAGAAGACAGGTCTTCTATGAATAGAAGACAGGTCTTCTATGGGTAGAAGACAGGTCTTCTATGGGTAGAAGACAGGTCTTCTATGGGTAGAAGACAGGTCTTCTATGGGTAGAAGACAGGTCTTCTATGAATAGAAGACAGGTCTTCTATGGGTAGAAGACAGGTCTTCTATGGGTAGAAGACAGGTCTTCTATGGGTAGAAGACAGGTCTTCTATGGGTAGAAGACAGGTCTTCTATGGGTAGAAGACAGGTCTTCTATGGGTAGAAGACAGGTCTTCTATGGGTAGAAGACAGGTCTTCTATGAATAGAAGACAGGTCTTCTATGGGTAGAAGACAGGTCTTCTATGGGTAGAAGACAGGTCTTCTATGGGTAGAAGACAGGTCTTCTATGGGTAGAAGACAGGTCTTCTATGTATAGAAGATAGGTCTTCTATGGATAGAAGGCAGGTCTTCTATGGATAGAAGACAGGTCTTCTATGGATAGAAGGCAGGTCTTCTATGGATAGAAGACAGGTCTTCTATGGATAGAAGGCAGGTCTTCTATGGATATAAGACAGGTCTTCTATGGATAGAATGCAGGTCTTCTATGGATAGAAGGCAGGTATTCTATGGATAGAAGACAGGTCTTCTATGTATAGAAGACAGGTCTTCTATGTACAGGAGACAGGTCTTCTATGTATAGAAGACAGGTCTTCTATGTACAGAAGACAGGTCTTCTATGTATAGAAGACAGGTCTTCTATGTATAGAAGACAGGTCTTCTATGTATAGGAGACAGGTATTCTATGTATAGAAGACAGGTCTTCTATGTATAGAAGACAGGTCTTCTATGTATAGAAGACAGGTCTTCTGTAGATTTAAGATATCTGCCTCATGAGATATTTATTTCCTTAAAGATGTTGGAAATTAAATGTCGTTTTTTGTTTGTATCTCAAAACGTCCACTTTAACCGCCTAAAACATTTTCTTCTGTTTCTGATGGTCGGTCGGTCATCATTAGTGCACTTTGAAGAGGAAACAAGAAAAAACACACACAGAACAGGATCTTCACCTGACTGCTTAACTATTCAACGCTGGCAATGACAATGGAATGCTGCTTTCGACTAAAACTAAGGTAGCTGGAATTCCTTTGAGAGAAGTGTGTAATTTGTTGCTGTATTTATGCCATTGTAAAGATAACACAACAACTACAAACAAATTCGCACAAAATCCATGGCTGTTGTTGTTTGTGTTTTTTTTTTTTTTTTTTTCAAGAAAATATTTCGTTTATTTTTCACAGAAATCTTAGCACGTTCTAATGGACACTTAAAGCAGGGTGACAAAGGGGGTTACCTTTTGTTGGCAGATTTTCTGTTGGAGTTAAAAGTATTATTGCAAAGCTCTTGGAAAAGTTACGAATTTTAATGGGGAAAGGAGGAAAGTTTGTTTCTGAAATTTTGAAGCAAGGAGGCAGGGATGCATACCTTATTTATAAATAATTTGGGAGAAGGGAGGAAACGACTTGATGTGTAGTTTGCAAGTATTTAGACTTCATAGACAAGTTGTGCAGAGAATCTCTATAGCTCAGTTTCAGAAGCAGGGATTCTTTCCAGATTAACTGCTTTAATATACTATACAGGTTATATATTAAGCTAATAGAGCAGTATCTAATGGAGCAGTATCTGTGAAACAAGTGGTCTTAATAGAGGAATTATGAGTTAGGGAGACTTTATATACAAGCTATGAAGCAGATATTCCTTATAAATTGGCTGTGAAGGAAAGAGTCTTCATGGACGGGCTATATATCAGGATTTTTTTTCTAGAAGGCCTGTGAAGTAGGGCGCCTTTATTGATTAGCAAAGCAACATCCATTCTTTATAGAGCTGTTGTAGAGAGGAGAACTTTTTGATTGATCTGTGAAGAAGGGAATCGTTATCGCTGTAAAGGTGTAAGTCTTTTGGAACAAACCATGAAGTGTGTGGCCTCCACATGCCCCATTTTAGTCATTTCAATCATTATTTCGGATCTGTAAAATTGGTGATCTGTAAAACCGGAAAAAGGTGGTTTTTACAAGCCAGTTGTGGAGCTAGTCAAGTAGGGAGCCTTTATAGATGAGCTGTACAGAGGAGAGGAGCTGTACAGTGTGAAGCATGGTATTTTTATTAAGGATCTATTTAATTAAATACTGGAAGTTTCTACGGACAAGCTATGTGTCACGGGTCGTGATAGGCGGGTATTGATGATAAAAACTGATAAATATTAGTATTTGCAGACGAGCAGTTGAGTCGGGAGTCTTTGCAGACGAGTTTGGAAACAGGGTGTCTTTTAGAGGACCTGTAAATTACAGAGGAACTGTGATTTAAAGGAGTAGCAAAGGACATGATTTGATAAGCAGATAACTTTCACAGAGTACCCATGAGGGAGAATATCCTTATAGAGAGTCTTTGAAGACCGGAGTCCCCATAAAGGACCTGTTATATCGGGATTCCTTACTCCCGAAGCAGAATCTGTTGATAGATTAGGTGCGAAGCTGGAAGTCTCTATCGATAGATTACCATTGAATCAGGATCTGTTGGGAAGAAAAGTCTTAGAAGAGAAGCTGTAAAGAGGGGAACTTTAACTCGGAACGGAGATTGGATGTTGAAAGAGTCCCTCTTCAAAATAGAGCCAAAAACTTTAATTTTTTATACCCTCCACCATAGCATGGAGGGTATCCCGTTGTCATCCCGTTTGCAATACCTCAAAATATACATTTTATAGCCAGTAATATATTCTTGATCAGGATAAGAACCTGACACCTCGAAATGCAGACGAGTTGGAAAACAGGGTGTCTTTTAGAGGACCTGTAAATTACAGAGGAACTGTTATTTAAAGGAGCAGTAACTGACATGAATTGATAAGCAAATAGCTTTCACAGAGTACCCATGAGAGAGAAAATCCTTATAGAGAGTCTTTGGAGACCGGAGTACCTTTAAGGGGCTGCTATGTCGGGGGTTCCTTACTCCTGAAACATAATCTGGAAGCTGGAAGTCTCTATAGATAGTTTACCTTTAAATCAGTAAGTCTTGTTAATATATGTTGGGAAAAAGTCTTAGAAGAGAAGCTGTAAAGTGAGGAACTTTAACTCGTCTTCATATAGACCCCAAAATAACAGTAACTCGCTAAATTCGGTATTTTTAGGATTTTAACAGAATTTTTAATGGATTCTATTTCTATATCCTCCACCTTTGAAAGGAGGGTATATTAATTTTGTCATTCCGTTTGTAACATCCTTAAATATTCGTCGTAGACCCCATAAAGTATATATATTCATAATCAGCATAAAATTCTAAGTCGATTTAACGATGTTCGTCTGTCTGTCTGTTGAAATCACGATACAGCCCACATTATTTGACGTAGAAAGCCAAAATTTAGCAGAGCAATTTGTATTGTGTCTAGGATGGTTGGTATTAAAAATGAGATATATCGGCCCACGTTCTGGTATAGTCCCCTTATAACGGTACCTCCCGATATTCGGTATTTTAATTTTTTTTGCTATATTTTTTTTACGGATTTGTCTAAAAATGGGTATTTGTTGGTCATAATGGATTCCAGCTCCGGTGGCGAAACATTGCATGTATGGGTCCATGCTTTGGTATAGCCCCAATATAACGGTACCTCCCGATATTCGGTATTTTTATGGTTTTTGCCACATTTTTTCACTGATTTGTCTAAAAATTGGTATTTGTGGGTCATAATGGGTCCTAGTTCGTGTGGCGAAACATTGTATGTATAGGTCCACGTTTTGATTTAGTCGCCATATAACGGTATCTCCCAATATTCGGTATTTTGATGATCTTTGACACATTTTTCATGAATTTCTCTGAAAATTGGTAGTTGTAGATCGTAATGGGTCCCACATCGTAAACGGATCTAGCGAGTCATTGTAATTATAGGTTCACGTTTTGGTATAGCCCCCATATAACGGTACCTCCCGATATTCTGTAATTTGATGATTTTTGCCACATTTTTTCACGGGCTGGGATCCTCAAATTTGATATCGAAATTTTTATTGGTATCTGGAATTGAGACATAGGTGTAGTTTTGGAAATGTGTACTATAATTTTACGAAAAGTACTAAATTGTACTAAAGTTTGTATTAGGTGAGGTAATAGAGCTGGAATCCCCAAATTTGATATTGAAGTCTCTGTTGGTATCTGGGATTCAGATATGGAGATATTTTTGAAAATGTGCTGTATTTGATATTGAGGTCTCTGCTGATATCTGGAATTTATATATGAAGCTGATTTTAAATATTTCTACTATAATTGTACGAAAAGTACTAAATGGTACTAGGTTCGGCACTGAGTGAAGGGATGCGCCTGGAATCCTCAAATTTGATAGTGCGGTCTCTGCTAATATCTGTAATTGAGACATGGAGATGGGTTTGGAAATTGTAAGAAAAGTACTAAATGGTACTAAATTTTGTATCAGGTGAAGAGCTACAGCCGGAATCCCCAAAATTGATATTGAGGTCTCTGTTGGTATCTGGGATTCTGATATGGAGGTACTTTTGAAAATGTGAATTGGATATTGTCCTTTTTCCTAAGTCTCACTAAAACATCGGCTTTAGACCCTACGTCTCTTTGGTTGAAATTGCTTTTAGGTTATTTGGAGACTATCGGACGGCAGTCCGTACTTAGAACAATTCTCGAAGAGTGTATACGACCAAACTTTTAGCAACATTAAATTTTTAACGAACTTAAATCAAGTTCGGAGATGGACAATATCAGTTCACTTCTTTTGATGACTCCCCCACAAAAGTTCAATATTTTTGCAAAAAGGGAATTTTCAAATTGAGCGAAGGTGGTACCTCGTATAGTTCATATTTTGCATATTGTAATATTAAGATAAGACCTGGCTCAGGTTGGAACGAGGACAAGTCCTTCCAGTACAGTTCCACAATATGTTCAATTTTTCCGTACCATGTTGTTTTTCTTTGAAACGTAGCAGAACCTAATTGTTTGCTAATGTAAGAGAAATTGTAAAACTCGAATCCACCCTCCAAATCGGTCCAGCTTTTTTGACAGCTTTACCAAAAAAATAGTACTTTGGACCAAAAATGTTTCGATTCCGCAGCCTTGGTCGGAACACCTCCTGATACTTTCCAACTTGTTTTTTTACGTCTGTATGGGCACGAAGTTTCGAATTTAACATACATTGCGCCTTTATTGAGGGTGGGGAAATTAAATCGAATTCCATTAAATTTAAATAAAGTTCCGTTTCAAAAAAAAAAAAAAATCGTTTCCCATCATCCAATCCCCCCAACCTCCCCTCTCATGTTATCCATAAAAAAAATCTACATTGCTCGGTAAATAGGTATAGAAATTCTGAAAACGTTTCAAACCACACTTTTGCTTAGAGAGCAAATAACTTGTTAAACAACTTAGAAACCGAATGAAACCACTTAGCCTTTGCGGAGACAGCAATGGAAATGGAAGAAATCATTCATTCAGACAGACAGTCAGTCAATCTTCCAGCCAGCCACACTCACTGTTTCCCAGCAGCAGCAGCAGCAAAGTAGTAAAGCTTTAAAGTAAGTGAGAGATACAATTCTCCATTCGATGAGGCTAATCTTCAAGAAGAAGTATGCAACAAGAATGCCAAAGATTATGCCGCATTTCATATTTCGTACTTTGATAACTTTGCTCCATTATTTACACAATCTGTGGTCCGGTGGTGGGTGAAAGGAGAGAGAGAGAGGGGGGGGGGGGAGGTATGACCCACCATACCAATGTAGCTGTGCAATTCGTTTGAACTCAACTCTAAGCCAACAAACAAACCAACTTCAGAACATCATGGGCCATGTTGTAACACCGAATGAGCTCATTTGAGGTCTCAACTGTCAATGCCAGTGGCGGCATTGACAGTTTTTCATGGGAATCCTTTGCGAAATGGTTTGTTCATGGCAAATGTAACGGTGTTTGGTATCCTGCTGCTCACCAACACAATGGAGGGGGTGGTGATGCTTTTCTCAAAAACCCTTACACTTGAACTTCAATTCAGTGGCTGGATGCTTGCTGCCAATTTTCGTTGCTTTTTACAAAGAGAGGGGGAGGGTGAGAGGGTGAGGGAGGGAGAGTAAAAGTTGATAATGCCAGTAGCATTTTATTTGAGCCAGTTGTTTGTTTGTTGTTGCTGCTGCTGCCACTGTTTTCTGTTTAACCAAGTTCGTACATTTGACATTTGTTTAGAAAACTCAAGGACTTTGCAGATTTTACGGCTTTGCCTGTGGCAGCAACCGCCAACAACAATACCAGCCAACATCTTTATGTTCTTAGCAAGTATTTGAATGATTTGCTACTTTTCGTTTTGGATAATGTTTTTTGTTATCATTGTTGTTGTTGTTTTTGACATTTTTTTTGGTTTGTTTGTTGTCATTGTCTTTATTACTTGCTGCTGCCGCTTCTGCTCTCCGCGAATTTATTTGCTGATTCACATAAATGACATGAAATTGAACAGAAAATCTTGAAAAATTGTCGAAAAGATGTTCATCTATTTTGGAGATTTTATGGCGGATTCGCCTCTGTCTGCGGTTACAACATAAAGTGAGCAATTTTACTACCAACAATAAAATATCCGTAAAATATGTATGAAATGAAGAACAACTTGAATTGAATATGACTTCATTGAAAATGTGACTGAGAGCTGTAGTCTGTAGACCGTTTGGATTTCCTTTTGATTTTCTATTAGGAGGTCTAATTATTTTCCAAATTACAAAGAAAACAGAAAAGGATCCAAAAGAAACCATTCGTTTTGAAAAGTATGGTCGTTTGCACAAAGTGATGTTTTGGAAAGTACGGTCGTTTGCACAAAGTGATGTTTTGGAAAGTACGGTCGTTTGCACAAAGTGATGTTTTGGAAAGTATGGTCGTTTACACAAAGTGATGTTTTGGAAAGTATGGTCGTTTGCACAAAGTGATGTTTTGGAAAGTAAGGTCGTTTGCACAAAGTGATGTTTTGGAAAGTAAGGTCGTTTGCACAAAGTGATGTTTTGGAAAGTAAGGTCGTTTGCACAAAGTGATGTTTTGGAAAGTATGGTCGTTTGCACAAAGTGATGTTTTGGAAAGTATGGTCGTTTGCACAAAGTGATGTTTTGAAAAGTATGGTCGTTTGCACAAAGTGATGTTTTGGAAAGTATGGTCGTTTCCACAAAGTGATGTTTTGTCTAATTATTTTCTAATTACAAGGAAAAGGATCCAAAAGACCCCATTCATGATAGGATTTTCAGAATTAATATCGCTGGAGACACTACGACCTAAAATGCATGGATTCCAAGGAATCTTAACTTGAATATTTCCAAAAATTAAAAAATGGGTGGAACTTTGCCGATATATCTTCTACGAGAAGACCAGCTTCTTCTTCTTCTATGAAAATGCCAACCTGGCCTTCAATGAAAATACTAAGCAGGTCCTCTGTGAGAAGAACTCTAGGTCTTCTGTGAGAAAAACACCTGGTCTTCTGTGAGAAGACCACCTGGTCTTCCATGAAATTGTCAACCTGGTATTTATGAGAAGACCAACTGGTCTTTTATGAGATTTATATTTAGACCAAATGGTCGTTTGCAGAAAATGATGTTTTGGAAAGTATGGTCGTTTACCCAAAGTGATAATTTGGAAAGTATGGTCGTTCGCACAAAGTGATGTTTTGGAAAGTATGGTCGTTTACCCAAATTGATGTTTTGGAAAGTATGGTTGTTTGCACAAAGTGACGTTTTGTCTAATTATTTTCTAATTACAAGGAAAAGCATCCAAAGTCCTAATTCATGATAGGATTTTCAGAATTAATATCGCTGGAGACACTACGACCTAAAATGTATGGATTCCAAGGAATCTTAAATTGAATATTTTCAAAAATTTAAAAATGGGTGGGACTTTGCCCATATATCTTTTACGAGAAGACTAGCCCGGCCTTTTACGAGAATCCCAAATTTATATTATATGAGAAGACCAACCTGGTCTTCTATGAAAATACCAACCTGGCCTTCAATGAAAATACTAAGCAGGTCCTCTGTGAGAAGAACTCTAGGTATTCTGTGAGAAAAACACCTGGTCTTCCATGAAATTGCCAACCTGGTATTTATGAGAAAACCAACTGGTCTTTTATGAGATTTATATTTAGACCAAATGGTCGTTTGCACAAAGTGATGTTTTGGAAAGTATGGTCGTTTGCACAAAGGGATGTTTTGGAAAGTATGGTCGTTTACACAAAGTGATGTTTTGGAAAGTATGGTCGTTTACACAAAGTGATGTTTTGGAAAGTATGGTCGTTTACACAAAGTGATGCTTTGGAATGTATGGTCGTTTACACAAAGTGATGTTTTGGAATGTATGGTCGTTTACAAAAAGTGATGTTTTGAAAAGTATGGTCGTTTGCACAAAGTGACGTGTTGAAAAGTATGGTCGTTTGCACAAAGTGATGTTTTGAAAAGTATGGTCGTTTGCACAAAGTGATGTTTTGGAAAGTATGGTCGTTTGCACAAAGTGATGTTTTGAAAAGTATGGTCGTTTACACAAAGTGATGGTTTGAAAAGTATGGTCGTTTGCACAAAGTGATGGTTTGCAATGTATGGTCGTTAACACAAAGTGATGAATTATGATCGTTAACACAAAGTGATGTTTTGAAATGTATGGTCCTCCTCCTTTTCTCCTATGGAAAAACACCTTGGCTTCTATAGAAATCTCACCAGGATATATTTGAGAGCGCCATCAGGTCTTCTATGGAAAGACCACTTTGTTTCTATGAGAAGACCTTCAGGACTTCTTCTATGAGCAGACCAACAGGTCTTTTATAAGAAGACTACCTGGTCCTCTCTGAGAAGATAACTTGGTGCTCTATGAGAAAACCATCAGATCGTCTATGGTAAGAGCACCAGTTTTTTACTATGAGGAGACAACCAGGTCTTCTATTAGAAAAGCTGCAGATCCCTTTAGGAAAACTGCCAGGTTTTCCAGTAGAAGACCATAAATATTGCTATGAGAAGACCAACCTAGAATTCTATGAGAAGATCAGCCTGGTATTTTTTGATAAGACTACAGGGATTTCTATGGGAAAACCACCAGGAGTTCTATGAGAAAATCTCAGTACAGAGGTAACTTTGCGCTCATGTTAGTTTTGAGCTAAGCTACTTTTTCCCGTCCCCTTTTCTTTTAAAATTTATTTTTTAATTTGACATTTACCCGCACACCACAATTACCGTACACGCTAATGGTAAATAATCACTACAAATTAGCGAAAATAGAGCAGAACAGAAACGCGAGTAATTGATTTTAGCCACACATATTTTTTTCGTGTGCGCTTCAATTATTACAAACCACAAAAACTGATGGCTTACCTGGTTAAATATTCATTTAATTTAATATGATTTACCAACATAAATAGAAAGGTTATAGCTAAAAATAGAGAAAAATATAATAACAACAACAAGAAAAACTTTTTTAAAAAAAAAAAACTAAAAAATCTATTGTCCCAATGGAAATTCTGCTGGTCTCTCGCAACTCGTTTCATACCGCAATTACTTTGGTATGGATGATATGACAACATACATACACCAAGATCCACTGGCTGACTATCGGAGTGACTGACTACCCCACTGACCTTTTTCCATAAAAATAAACATCCTTTGCCCGATTCTCTTTCTGTGTGTGTGTGTGTGTGTGTTGATGTTGCTTTTGTGTTTTTGTTACAGGAAAATTTAGTTTTACCAAGAGGCATTTTAAAGTCCTCGCCAGGTTAGGAGGAAATCTCTGTGCCAGAGTAGTTGCATATAGAAAAACATCCGGCAGAATTCGCCAGAATAAAAACATTTGCTGCCACAAAATGTTGCCACTTCATCCGAAGGCAGTGTGGCATAGACACATCCGCAACAAAAGCAGACGTCGGAGTCTCAATTTAATTGCAACATAAAATTTAATTACAACTCACAATAAATTGAGTTTGTTTGTAAAAAAAAGTAGAGAGAGAGAGAGAGAGAGTGGACGGGATGAGAATGTATAAAAAAAACTAAAAATATTCACAACTCTTTTCAAACGCACGCACGCACACACACACACGTATACGCATACAAATGACTGCAGTTCTTTTTAAATAGTATTTGCTTTTGTTTGGATAAAGTTTAAATTAAGACAGTAACGTTTCAGTTTTTTTTGCTCCATGCCATAGATAAAGGTTGTAGTTTTGCTACGTGCCTGCATAGCTGGATAGTTCAGCAGGTGAAAAGCAAAGGGAGTTAAGTGGAAAAGGTCATTTAAAGAAAGAAAGGGGTCTTCAGAGAGGTTCATTAGACATTTGGCCAAAGAAGAAATTTTATGGATCCTCTGGCCGCAGATCATAGAATACCCTCCAAGGGTTTGATGATCATAGAAGCCTTTCAGAAGACCATCCGGTCTTCTGCGAGAAGATCCCTTAGTTTTCTATGAAAAGACATCCTTGTTTTTTGTAGGACGTCCAACTGGTCTTCTACGAGAAGAACATCAGGACTTCCATGACAAGAACAATTGGTTTTCTATGATAAATTGTATATTCTACAGGTCATCTAATAGAAGACTTCCTTGACTTTTATGAGAGACCACCTTGTCTCCTATGACATCAGGACTTCTACGAGAAGAGTAATTTGTCTTCTTCGTCCTTAGGAGATCTATAAAAGGTCTTAGGACCAACGACGAACTTCCGAAAGTTCCTTAGAAGTTATTCTATCTGTAGAAGATCCTAAGAAGGTTTATGGAACATAGAAGACCCTCAGAAGGCCTTCGGTCCATAGAAGACTCACAGAAGGCCTTTTTGAATAGAACGTCCTCGGAAGAACTTTGGCCACAGGAAATATAATATCCTCGGTCTATAGAATACCTCCAGAAGATCCTCGGACTATGGAGTACTTCAAAATGCCTTCGGTCCATAAAAGACCTTCAAAAGGTCGTTGGTTAATAGAAAACCTTAAGAAGGTATTCTGTTCACAGAAGACATTTAGAAGATCCTTAGACTATAGCAAATCATAAGAAGAACCCCGGTGTATTGAAGACCTTCATAGAAGACCTTAGGTCTTTGGTCCATGGAAGACCTTCTGTCCACAGAAAATACATTCTTATCTCTTGTAGGACGACCAACTGGTCTTCTATGAGAAGAACATCAGGACTTCCATGACAAGAACAATTGGTCTTCTATGAGAAATTTTGTCTTGTACAGGTCATCTAAGAGAAGTCTTCCTTGACTTTTATGAGAAGACCACCTTGTCTCCTATGACATCAGGACTTCTATGAGAAGAGTAATTTGTCTTCTTTGAGATGACCGCCTGGTCATATTTCGTCCTTAGGAGATATATCAAAGGTCTTTGGACCAATGACGAACTTTCGAAGGTTCCTTTGAACTTCTTCTATCTGAAGAAGAATCTAAGAAGGTTTATGGTACACTGAAGACCCTCAGAGAGCCTTCGGTCCATAGAAGACTCACAGAAGGCCTTCGTTCAATAGAACTTCCTCGGAAGGTTTTCGACCCATAGAAAACAAATCATCCCCAGTCTATAGAATACCTTCAGAAGATCCTCGGACTATAGAGTCATTCAGAATGCCTTCGGTCCATAAAAGACCTTCAAAAGGACTTTGGTTAATGGAACACCTTAAGAAGGTCTTCTTTTCACAGAAGACATTTAGAAGATCTTCAGACTATAGGAGAACATAAGAAGATACCCGGTGTATAGAAGACCTTAGGTCTTTGGTCCATAGAAGACCTTCTGTCCACAGAATACCTTAAGTAGGCCTTCGTTCCATAGAGAACGTTAACAAGAAATTCACTCCATAGAAAGAAGGTATTGTTCCACAGAAGACCTTCAAAATATATTTAGTTCATAGAAGAAAGTCTTCGGTCCATAGAATTCCTGCAGATAACATGGATCGGAATGTCTTCGGCCCATAGAAAACATAACATCCCCAACCTATAGATCCTCGGACTATAGAGTCCTTCAAAATGCCTTCGGTCCATAAAAGACCTTCAAAAGGTCGTTGGTTAATGGAATACCTTAAGAAGGTATTTTGTTCTGAGAAGACATTTAGAAGATCCTCAGACTATAGAAGATCATCAGAAGATCGCCGGCGTATAGAAGACCTTCATAGAAGACCTTAGGTCTTTGGTCCATGGAAGACCTTCTGTCCACAGAAGACCTTTTGAAGATCTTCGTTCCATAAGATCTATTCAAAGCAGAAGATCATTAGGGACTTCACGGTCCTTGAAAAACCTTTACATGGGTTTCGGACAAAAATGTTTCTGGCCCATAGGAAGACCCTCAGAAGGTCTTCGGTTCATAAAACACCTTATAAAGTCTCCTATCCAGAGAAGACCTTTAGAAGGTCCATAGCAGAAAACCCTCAGAGACTCCACGGTCCTTGAAAAACCTTTACTCAGCTTTCGGACAAAAATGTTTCTGGCCCATAGGAAGACCCTCAGAAGGTCTTCGGTTCATAAAACTCCTTAAAAAGTCTCCTATTCAGAGAAGACCTTTAGAAGGTGTTCTGTCCATAGAAGACTATTACAAATTCTTCGGTCAGATCTGCAGAAGATTTTCGGTCAATAGAAAGCCTTCAGAAGATCTTCGGTCCATAGATAACCTTCAGAGCGTCTTCAGTAAATAGTAGACCTTCAGAAGATTTTCTGGTCAATAGTAGAACTTCAGCAGATCTTCGGTCCATAAGGAAGTTCTTTGGCTCATAGACGACCTTTAGAAGGTCTTTTGTCCATAGAAACCCATTTAGGAGTTTGTCGGTCCATAGAAGACTTTCACAAGATCCTCGGCCCATAGAAGTCCATAGAAGACCTTCAGAAGGTCTTCGGTACATCGAAGACCCTCAGAAGATCTTCGATCTACTGAATAACTTCAGAAGGTCTTCTATCTGAAAAAGTCATGCAGTAGGACGTCGGTCCATAGAAGACTTTCAGAAGATAGTTTGTCCCTAGAAGACTTTTAAAAGGACTTTGCCCCAGAGAAGATCTGCAGAAGATTTTCGGTCAATAGAATTCCTTTAGAAAATCTTCGGTCCATAGATAACCTTCAGAAGGTCTTCAGTAAATAGTAGACCTCCATAAGCAAGGTCTTCGGCTCATAGAAGTCCCTTATAAGGTCTTTTGTCCATACAAAATCATTTAAGAGTTCTTCGGCCCATAGAAGACTTTCAGAAGATCCTCGGTCTATAAAAGACTTATAAAAGGTCCTCTGTCCATTAGAGACCTTCTGAGGGTCTTCAGTCAAAAGAAGGCTTCTCACGAGATCTTCGTTTCATAGAGGATCTTCATAAGGTCTTTGATCTATAAAAGTTCTACAGAAGGCCTGTGGTAAATGGTAGACATCCATAGGCTATTTTGTCCAAAGAAGACCTTCAGAAGATCCTCGGTCTACAGAAGACCATCAAAAAGTCACTGGGCAATAGAAGACCTTCAGAAGGTCTTCGGTCCATAGAAGACCAAATGAAGATCTTCGGTCCATAATAAAGGTCTTCGGCTCATAAAAGTTCATAGAAGACCATTTAGACGTCCATCAGAAGATCCCCGGCCAATAGAAGTTCTTCAGAAGGTCTTCGGTCTACAAACGACTTCTAGAAGGTTTCCGGTCCATAGGAGCCCTTGAGCCCTTCAGTCAAAAGAAGACTTCTCAGGAGGTCTTCGGTCCACAGAGGTCCGTGGTAAATGGATAGACTCCAGGTATTTTTCCAAAGAAGACACTTTGAAGGATTTTGCTCCATATAAGGCCTTCAATAGTTATTTGATCTAAGGAAGACCTACAGAAGACCTTAGATTTATAAAATACTTCTAGAAGGTTTTCGATCCATAAAAGACTTTTAGAAGGTCTTCGAAGGTCTTCGGTCCCTTGGAAGCTTTTCTAGGGATCTTCTAAACATTCATTCTGATTTAAGTTTCTCCAGGTTGAACTTTTTATATTTCCACCCCAAGAAAAATCTTTTATATGATGCAGAGATGATATATTTCCTGAATGCAAAAAAAAAAAAGAAACATCTCAAGAAAATTTTTCAACACATCCTGCACAGTTGTTTTGAGATAAACAAAAAACCAAATTGTTGACAGAAAATAAAAACAGTATATTAGCACACACACATACACGCACACTCACTCACAAATCTACACGTTTGTGCATTTCAAATGCTGCTGTGGCACTTTAATGAATTTTAATTTTTCCCAAAAAAATAAAAAGCAAAACTGTGTTCATGTCCTTTGCTGTCACACATTTGGTTGTTTTCATTGTTTTGCTGCGAAAACAAAACCTTCGAAATACTTCCTCAGAGATTTCGACAAAAAAAACTAAAACAAACGGAAAAATACCAAAAGGTCAAGTTTTATTTGATTTATTTGGAATGCATTCCAAGAAAAAGAAGAACTTAATGTAATCTTCGACAGGACGGTTTTTGTTCGGATAATCCTCGAATGTCAATTGATGTCAGACAGGTAATTGTTTGTTTACTATTTTTTTGTGGAAATTATTTGAGGCATCTTGAGTTGGCATTTCAATATTTTTTATTTTTCATTCTTTTTTAAATATTTATTGACGTGAGTTGCTGTTGTGATATCGTTCATCGTTTTGCAGGCAGAAGTTCCGGGAATTGGATTATTTATAGAAATCATAATGGCATTTGTTTTCAGCCTATTTTGGCCATTCAGTGAAGATGATTGAATTTATTGGTAAGTACATTAACAGCTAATTTGTTTTGGCACAAATTCGTTTAAGCCACACATTTTTGCAGTTATATAAATAGATTTATTTGGTACTTGAGCTCCTGCACGTCATTTCTAATAATGTTAGCGAGGAGGTGAAATCAACCATAATTATGATTGATAAACCTCATTTCTAACGTGATTTTTGTGAAGCCACAATACATATGTGCCTATGTGCTATTTTGAAAGCTGGGAAAATCTTTTGGGAAATTTCAGGTCATTGATTCGAAAATAGATACATTTCCAATAATAATATGAAAGGCTGTGCTGGTGTCTCCCATATGCTTTTCATGCCCAGCACATAACCGGCACAATTTTCTATGAATAAATGGCCCTTTGAGAGGACTTGCATGGACATCATACTATAAGAGAACCTTTTTTTAAAGCAAAGGACATATTCTAGTAAGCATATGACTAGTTTACAAAAAATTCGGTATCCATAGCGTTCATCAAAAGAAACCAGTAAAGAAAGTCTTAAAGTCGGGCCGACTTTATGATACCCTACACCACTTTGCTAATTTAGTAGAGCTTCGCATAACAATTAAACGATTTAATGGGAGAATTCAATCATACACGCCATAATTAAAATTATAATTTAAAGTTCATAGGACAAAATATGCCGAAGCATTTGTATCCTTTAAATTCGGACTTGCCCATTTGGTGCACAATTAATTTGAAATCGGATAAAAATTTATATGGCAGCTATATCCAAATCGGAACCGATCTCGATAAAATTTGGCAAAGATATTTCTGAGCTGTATTTGATATATTTCCCTGAATATCGTTGTTACGGAGTGCATATTACGGCTGTGGGTAACAAATATGACAAATCGGATGAACAGTATATATGGGAGCTTTAGCTATATCTGAACCGTACTAGCTTCTAGACCCAATTGGCGTACTAGCTTCTAGACCCAATTCGGTCGCATGTGCCAAATTTCATCCAATTTGGGCAAATATTAGACGTTTGGTGCACAATCAAATGTAAATTGGACGAAGTTATATATGTTAGCTATATCCAAATCTGAACCGATCTCGATAAAATTTAGCAAATGTATTTCTGAGCTGTATTTGATATATTTCCCCAAATATTGTTGTTACAGAGTGCATATTACGGCTGCGGAGGACAAAAATAACAAATCGGATGAACAAAGAATATGGGAGCTATAGCTATATCTGAACCGATTTCGATCAAATTTGGCATACTTATTTTCAGGTTCAATCTGATCGTACGTTCAAAATTCCATACTATTCGGGCTGATATTACACGTTTGGTGCACAATAAAAGGCAAATCGGACGAAGATATATATGGGAGCTATATCTAAATTTTGACCGATTATCTCCAATTTTAAAAGGGTTCGTCCTTGGGCCAAACAAATGATTTGTGCAAAATTTCATCTGGAAAGGGGAGTAAATGCGAACAGTACTTTGTTTACAAAAATATATGCACAGACGGATATGCATAAATCGACTCAGAATGTGATTCTATGCAGATCATCAAAAGGAACTATGGGTCTATCTTGTTTCCTTTTGCCTGTTACAAACAAATGCACAAAGACATTATACCCTGACCACCTTATGGTGTAGGGTATAAAAATGTAATTCATAATTATATAATAGGGGAGACATCTAAGGCTATAGTTGACAATGGAAATAGTTCAATGAATTTGATCTCAGTAGGGAAGCATCCTTTTGGGCTTTGTATCAACAAGCATAGAAGTTCGCAAAAAATATTCTCTGATCTTCCAGGAGACTACAGTTCTGAATTTTAATGTTCCCGCATTGGCTACCTTGGCTAGTTTGTGATAGAGACCTGTGGGGATCGGTGTGATATTATCTACCAGAAGTCAGAAATGGGTACCTGTCCCACATCCATTTTGAGGATCCCAAACTCACTTTTGGGAATTTGATATACTCACCGAATATCTCACCTCTATTGCGAACAACAACAAATTACAGAAAATTATCTATGTAGGTCCACGTCTTCGTATAGCTGCCGTATTGTGGTTTCATTTAAGCAATATAAGTCGACGGATTTTTTTTTTAACATTTTCCAAGATACTTCCGAATGGCGGAGGGTATTAAATGTTGGGCCCAGTCGAACGTTGCTGTTGTTACGTCTGTTTTTATTGTGTTTCAGGTTCTTAGATATTTTGGGAGTCTCTGCTTGAATCTGGGCAGTTCTGAATTTTAATGTTCTCGCAATGCCTATCTTGGCTTGTTTGCTATAGAGGCCTGTGAGGCTCCCGTGTAAAATTATCTACCAGAAGCCACAGTTGAGAATCTGTCCCATATCCGTTTTGAGATTCTCAAACTCACTTTTGGGATTTTGTTCTACTACCCGAGTACTCTCACATCCATTTGGAATCTCCCACCATGTCGCACAGTGTAATTTGCTAGTCCATTTTAGGTTATCCTCAAACGGATGTGGTACAGGTTCTCCTCAGTGGTTCTGCTAGATAATATAGTCCTTTTAGATTATCCTCAAACAGATGTGGAACAGGTTCTCCTCAGTGGCTTCTGCTAGATAATATCATGATAAACATCGTGGCACACGGGCGTATTAGTAACATTGAATTGCTATTGAGTAACACACTCATACGCCATAGTGTTCCGAGACTAAAGCCTATGATAAAATATAATAAAAGCATATTAAAAACAAGTAAAAAAGATGTAAGTTCGGCCGGGCCGAACATCGAATACCCTTCACCATATGGAACGAATTTGGAAAATTTCAAAAAAAAAAAAAAATAAAATAAATAAATAAATAAATAAAAAATAAGATCCGTTAAAATCTTAAAAATACTGAATGTAGCACTAATATTAGGGTCAACACGACGACGTGAACCTGCATAAGCAACTTTTGTCATAAGCCATTACAATATTCAAATGCGAATATTGAAAAAAATCAGTGAATAATGTAGCTAAAATCATCAAAATACCGAATATCGGGAGGTACTGTTATATGGGGGCTATACGAAGACGTGGATCTGCACACACAACTTTCTATCTTAGGCAGTAGTATCCATCACGAACTTCAAATGACAAATTTGAAACACTTCTAGTGAATAATGTCGCTAAAATCATCGGTATTTTGATGATTTGAGCGACATAATATCAGGAGGTACCGTTATATGGGGGCTATACGAAGGCGAAGGCCTGCACGGATAATTTTCCGTTATATGCTGTAGTATCCATTAGGAACTTCATATAACAAATTTGAAATATTTTCGGTGAATAATGTCGCTAAAATCACCAAAATACCGATAATAGGGAGGTACCATTATATAGGGGGGCTACTCAAAAACGTGGACCGACATGGCCTATTTTCAAAACAAAATAAAATTTTATCGACCTACTTCATTTTGTTCGGAAGCTAGAATGATTTCCACAGACGGACAGATGGATGGATAAATCGATATCAAATTTTATGCTTATCAGGTTCGCAGACATGTATCATCTTCATGTGTTAATTTGAAGAGAGTTGGATGCTTATTTCGCTTTCTTTGAGCGATTTGTTTTTTAAAATCTTGAAATATATGTGGGAGAGGGACCAGAATAAATGGTCCGACCTATACCATCTTTGTAACAGATCTTGTGTTGATGGAAATATTGAGATGCACCAAGTCCGAATGGAAGCGGGTGTTAATTTCGCGTTTTAGGAGCTTAATGGATAATCAAAATGCTAACCCGTTGTGGAGGAGGTACCAGAAGGAGTGGATCGATACATCCCATCTTCACACCAGATCCTGTGTTAGCAGAAATAATGGGATCTGTGAAATATGAATAGCGCTGGATTGTTATTTTGGATTTTATAATCGTTTTAATTATTCAAAACTTTGATCCTTTGTGGGTTAGGTACCAGAAGGAATGATGCAACCTCAACCATCTTTATAACAGATCTTGTGTTGATGGAAATATTGAGATGTACTAAGTCTGAATGGGATCGGACGGCTTCACATTTCACATTTTTCTTAAATAATGTTTTATAAATATTATAATTATTAAAAATGTTGACCCTATGTGGCGGAGATACTTGATGGAGTGGATCGATATTGTCCATTTTCGTACCTGTCATAGCACTGATAAAAATATTAGGATTTGCTAAATTTTTACAAAATTGGATGATTTTAGTTTGGATGATTGGATATTTTCAATGAAAATGTTGATCGTTTTGTGGGGGAGTCACCAGAAGGAGTGGACCGATATAACTCATTTTCACACCAGATCTTGTATTGATAAAAAAATATTAGGAAGTGTAAAATTTGAAGATAGTCTGACTCGTACTCCACATTTTATAGTTATTCAAAATGTTGACCCTTTGTGGGGGAGGTAATTGATGGAGTAGAATGATATCGTCCATTTTCTCACCTGACCTAGCAATGATATAAATATTAGGATTTGCAAAGTTGGAGCGAAATTGGATTATTCTTTCTCCTTGTGTGCAGTAAAATATTTTCTTGAAAATTTAGACTATTTTGGGGGGAGGTACCAGAAGGAGTGGACCAATATTACCCATCTCCGTAATCGATCGACTCCAAATGTCCTGAAACGGATTTGGGCCAAAGAGACCTAGGGTCTAAAACCGTTATTTGGCCATATCAAATGATATATACTCTCTCTCATATGGCTGAGGGTATATCTAGCCATATTGCTGAGTGTATAACTAGCCATATGGCTGAGGATATAAAAAATTCCGTCGATTAATACCGCTTACTATTTTACTTGTTTATGCTACTTTATAAATATAAGTTCATATATTATATTAAAAATCTTATGTCGGAAGATTTTTAAGCCCGAAATCAATTGGAAAATATGGCCACTGCCCTCGCCATAACTAAAATCAGAAGATATTTTCTCTCTGTCTATTGGTAGTCTCTGGAGTAACACTCTCTGTCCGATGGTGTCTCTATTTCGTATTAATGTTGTAAGCAAAAATTTCACAAATATTGTCTTTTCACTTTCCTAAACTAAAACTTCGTTTCTGCAGGAAAAAATATAAAGCGAAATAGTTTCATATAAACCATTACAGCAGTGAGTTCCACTTTTCCCAAAACTCAGTCAGTGAGTCAATATTTTCCAACCGACATTTCTCTGCATATATTTACCGGTTTACTCACACACAAATACACTTTAAATGCCTTGCCACAACACATGCACACAATGCATAATGAAATAAATAAACAATGCATGCAGAGGAACTATAACAATGTGTGGTGTGTAAATGGCTGGCGTATGGGTGGATGGTGGGTGGGTTGATGTGCATGAAACCATTTTCTCTCTTAACTAACTTCTTGCCATTGCATTTCAGCCATGTGTGTGGGAGTCCAACGCCATCCAACCTACCACAATTACATCCACACCATAATATTTACACTCACTCTCTCTCTCTCTCACTCACATTTGCAATCACTTAAAGTGTGTGTTTTATCTCAACACGACACATTTGCATTTCTCGAGGATGTAAACGCTCTACTGAATATTCATGCGATTTTTATATAACATTGTAAATAAATTTGAAGTTACTGTTCTTTTTTTGGGAAAAACTGTATTCGAATAATGAGGCAATTGCAAAGTTGGTCTTGCAACGGGGATGGAAAAATTACAAATATATTTCGAATATATTTTCAAAATATTAGAGTTTTTGAAATATAAAAAATTTTAGGATATTAAATTTAGGTTTTATTGCTCAATAGTTTGACTAATATTGGATCAGAGCATTGAAAGTAAAAAAGATTTAAGAACTCGCGTCGCATTTTTCCTTATAAATACACATTTCTAAAAACCACGGAAAAACATCGCCAAACCACAGAAACCACCACCAACAATGACATGCATATCAAATTTCAGGATGTCAGCTCTTAACAAATTTAGTAGGCATTCCCGAAATCGGCACCTTATTTCAACTACAGACACTAACAGTGACGTCTATATCAAATTTGAGGATTTCAGCTTTATCCCTTCACCCAATAGCAAACTTAGTACTATTTAGTACTTTCCGTTCAATTATAATACACACTTCCAAAAACACCCCCATATGTCAAGCCACTTATGAACAGCGACGCTAATACCAAATTTCAGATTTCAGGCACTATTTGTTCACCCAATGTGAAATATCAGATCCCATTTCTTATGGAACGACTCCATACCAGACATTAATCAGGCCATGGTAAGTGAAATTAAGAAATTTCATAAAGGCAACTGAATTTCAAATATAAAAGACTGTAAACTGCCCGACTTCTTAAAAAAAGAGCGCACAACAGGCCTATACAGGCTTAAGTGAATGCCCAATAGGGCATGCGGCGAATTGCTTCGCACCTCTTTTCAACCTAACCTAACCTAATACCTTGCTTTCCAAAATGCTCCAGACACAATAGTCCAAAGGATTGTGTATCCGGAGATTTTGGTGGCCATTGTGCGCTGAAATGAAGCGAGGAACTTAATTTTGTAACCATTCTTAGGAGTGTCCAAGGTCTGCGGCCAAAATATTTGCGGGCCCAAGGCTTTAATAGACCCTCCAGAATATTTTCGCGATAGTAATCGGCATTTATTCTGATGCCAAGGTCGATTAATACGAGGGGAAAGCGACCATCGCCTATTATGGCTCCCCACACCATGGCCGGCGCTTGAGTTGTGGTGGCCAACCGAAGGTGCACATTTTCAGCTCACCTCTTTGGCAAGTACACACGATCATTTTGTTTGTTTACAAACTTCTGGACAACGAATGTTTTCTCATCGGAGAAAACCAAATTCGGCAGTTCACCACTTTCGGCCAAGCGAAGCAGAAGCAACTCTTTAGCTCGTTTGAGCCTTTTTTTCTTTCTGTTGCGGTGTAAGTTCTTGCTCTTTTTGAAATTTCAATGGCTTTACACCGAACCCATTTTTCAATATTTGCCTTTGCGATAAGTTTAGCTCACAAGCCATTTTTCGGCCACAGCGACGCGGGTTTCGATTAAGTCGCTTCGTTACTTTTCTGCTGATGTTGCTGTTTTTTTACGTCCAATTCCTTGAAGTCGGGCTACGCTACCAGTATCACGGCAACGAGCGATGGCACGAGACACAAAATATGTATTCACATCTTAATGCTGGAGTGCTCTAACGAGTTCCGCTTGAGTTTCATTACAAATAACTTTTATTCTGGAAAATTCTCACCAAAATGCTTTGTGCGCGGGTAAACAATATAATGAGCTGTCACTGGAACACGTTTAACAGCTGTCGGACGAGTGACTAAGAAATGACAGCAGTTTGAAGTTGGTTGCAGTTTTTTCATCTCACCCTGTATAGTAACCATGTATTTTCCAGAATTTGACCTTTAATGTCATCCATTCCCTGTTACTTCATCTTAAGCCTGACTTTTTGACATGACACGTTCCGCTTTTAATATATCACTGTGTAATATTTTTTTTTCGTAATAATCGCCCACACACATTCACTTACATGCACCCACACATTGAAGACATTAGCATTCTCTGGCTTAGAGATAACATATTCTTTGTTCACAAAAACTGCATGTTGTCCTCAGTTCATTGATCAAAATCAAAAATTGTCCATGAATAGAGAGAATGCATTCTATTCATTGTCGAACCTTTTTTTAACTTCTTCCTTGCATGCATTGGATGCCTTCTGCTTCCTCCCCTTGGGGATCAAAGGGTTTAATGTACAGTGTAATCTGTTTGATATAAAAACGATAATATTAAATGTCATTTTGTTGCATATTGTCCGGGAAATATAGAACAAAATATCAAGAATGTGGAGGGGAAATTCGGAAACAGGAATATTATTTTGAATAAAACAACACCAGTATCTACAGATGACCGGTATAATATTATTGCGAGGGCATATTAAAGCCTTGGGCATGCAAACATTTTGGCCGTAGACCTTGGACATTCCAACCGGACACAGCACACGCCACCCAAATATGGTTACAACATAAGATTCCTCGCTTCATTTCCAGCGCATAATGGCCACAAAAATCTCCGGATACCAATCTGTTGGACTATTGTGGAGTATTTTGGAAAGCAAGGTTGGCACTAAAAAAATACCAAAATGTCGATCACCTCAAGCAAGGGCTTCGCCGGGAATGGACCAAAATACCGCAGAGCAATATACGGGCAGCGTGTGACGGTTTCATTGGCCGTTTGAAGGCCATAATTAGTGCCAAAGTTGACCAATTCAAACAAATCTATACTTATTCCAAAATTTGATGCTATTTCCGATAATTTTTGCTTTCATTCGATAAAATTTAAAAAAAAAACAAGTGAAAAAGCTGTCAGTTCGGCCGGGCCGAACTATGAATACCCCTCACCATGTGGTACAAATATGGCAATTTTCAAAAAAAAAAAAAAAAAAAAAAAAAATCCGTAAAAATTCTGTTAAAATCATAAAAATACCGAATGTAGCCATATATTATACAACGACGTGGACCTGCATAGGCAACTTTGTCATAAGCTATAACAATATTCAAATTTGAAACTTGAAAATAAATCTGTTTATAATGTATCTAAAATCATCAAAATACCGAATATAAGGAGGTACCATGGGGGTTATAAAACGTGGACCTGCACCGACAATTTTCTGTCAAAAAAAAAAATCCGTAAAAATTCTGTTAAAATCATAAAAATACCGAATGTAGCCATATATTATACAACGACGTGGACCTGCATAGGCAACTTTGTCATAAGCTATAACAATATTCAAATTTGAAACTTGAAAATAAATCTGTTTATAATGTATCTAAAATCATCAAAATACCGAATATAAGGAGGTACCATGGGGGTTATAAAACGTGGACCTGCACCGACAATTTTCTGTCATAGGCTGTAGTATCCATTACGAACTTCAAATACTAAATTTGAAACAATTCCGGTAAATAATGTCGCTAAAATCATGAATATCGGGAGGTATCGTTATATGGGGGCTATACGACGACGTGGACCTACATGGCTCATTTTCTGTCTTAGGCTGTAGTATCTATTACGAACTTCAAATACCCAATTTGAAATAGTTCCGGTAAATAATGTCGCTCAAATCATCAAAATACCGAATATTGGGTGGTACTGTTATATGGGGGGGCTATACGAAGACGTGGACCTACATGGCTCATTTCCTGTCTTAGGCTGTAGTATCAATTTCGACTTTCAAATACCAAATTTGAAACAATTCCGGTAAATAATGTCGCTAAAATCATGAAAGGATCTCATATCGGGAGGTACCGTTATATGGGGTCTATGCGAAGACCTGGAGCTACATGGCCCATTTTCAATACCAAAAGTCCTGCAGACATAATAGTAATTTGAGTAAAATTTTATCAACCTACTTCATTTCGTTCGGAAGGTAGAGTGATTTCCATATATATTCTTGATCAGCGTAAAATTCTATGTCGATTTAGCCGTCCGTCCGTCCGTCTGTCCATGTATTTTTGTAAACAAAGTACAGTTCGCATTTATTGCCCTATCCAGATGAAATTTTGCACAAATCATTTGTTTTTCCCAAGGACGAACCCTATTGAAATTGGAGATAATCGGTCAAAATTTAGATATAGGTACCATATATATCTTCGTCCGATTTGCCTTTTATTGTGCACCAAACGTGTAATATCAGTCCGAATAGTATGGAATTTTGCACGTACGATCAGATTGGACCTGAAAATGAGTATGCCAAATTTGATCGAAATCGGTTCAGGTATAGCTATAGCTCCCATATATATATTGTTCATCCGATTTGTTATTTTTGTCCTCCGCAGCCATAATATGAACTCTGTAACAACAATATTTGGGGAAAAATATCAAATACAGCTCAGAAATACCTTTGCTAAATTTTATCGAGATCGGTTCAGATTTGCATATAGCTCCCATATATAACTTCATCCGATTTACCTTTTATTGTGCACCAAACGTCTAATATTTGCCCAAATAGGATGAAAGTTGGCACTTACGAACGAATTGAGTCTAGAAGCTAGTATGTCAAAGATCGGTTCAGATATAGCTAAGCTCCCATATATATTGTTCATCCGATTTGTTATATTTATTACCCACAGTCTTAATATGCACTCCGTAACAACGATATTCAGGGAAATATATCAAATGCAACTCAGAAATATCTTTGCCAAATTTTATCGAGACCGGTTCCTATTTGGATATATCCGATTATCCGATTTTTATCCGATTTCAAATTAATTGCGCAGCAAATGCGCAATACAAGTTCGAATTTAAAAGATACAAATGTTTGAATAATCATGGCGTGTATGTTTGAATTCTCCCATAAAAACTTTTAATTGTTTTTGGCGAGCTCTACAAAATTAGCAAATTTGTGTAGGGTATCATAAAGTCGGCCCCGTTCGACTTTAAGACTTTCGTTACTGGTTTTTTATCTCACCCTGTATATTTTAGTTAAGTGAAGAGAATATACGGTTCGTGCAAAAATTCTCCAATATTTGAAAATTTGTTTCCCGTGTTGGATACCCTATACCTAATGACCTCCGAACCCTCTCCATTGCAACTTGAATCTGCATTTTGATTGACAGACCGCTTAATATCCTCGTTTTCTATTTAAGAAGATTTTTATTAATGATGAAGTCGACACATATTATTTCCACCTAAAGGAGACAGACCAGTTCCATGTCTCTCCTTAGTGTTACATCTTTCCCAACGATGCAGAACAAGAAAATCTTTCAATATATCTATCATCAACATTATTGATTATTTGATACACTTCCAATTACTTAGTTTATACATCAAACGCGACACGTTTTCCCCAGCAACAACAACAACAAGAACACACACAATCCTAATGGAAGTGCGTGTAGCCAAGTGAACAGCATTTCGATATTTTATTACTCCATTCACGTTTCATGGTCTGGCCTACAACCATCCCAAAAAAAAAAAAAGAAAAAAACATCGACAACCGAACAAATATATCTCCGTGCCGGCTGCCTACATTTGAGATGAATTGAAGATACATTTTATTTTCTGTTGTCTATTGAATTTGCAAGGGTTTTGCTTTTGTGATTCCCTCCCCCCCCCCCATCTACCCAAAAGGGGACCACTGGGCGTGCGGGCGTTGATTCCCCAACTGCACTGAAAATTGAGAAACAACACCAACAAGGATTCTCCAACACTTGTTGAAATGGATACATCCCCAAGGCGGCTTAAAGATTTATAAAGCCTTTGAATTAATTTCCATTAGACATGATATCTGTAGTTTACGCCCTGCAGGACCATAGACATAGATGGGAAGGTGAAGTGAAGGGGGTGGCTGACTGGCTGGGCCGATAAGCATAGCCGCCACTCGCATAATGATGGCATGAAATGAAGAGAAAATTAAATCAAATCAAATGAAATGGCATTAGTATTGAGCTCCCTGTCCAAAACGTCCTCCTAATTGAAGCAGAAAAATGGTGTGTCCTCAGAATATAAAGAAAGAACGAAAGTTTTGCGTGACATTACGTGCATACGAAATATGAAAATGTACAAATGTTATTCGTTGTTGTAGTTGTTGTTGCTGATGTTGTTGTTGTTTTTTGGGGGCATCAATCAAAAACAGTTCAGTGATTTGGTTATTTTGTCTGTTTTTTTGCTTGACCCGATCGCAGATATGGAAAATGAGATAGGAATAAATGACTGATTTTGCGGGAGGGTGGTGGAGGTAGCGTGGAGAAATGAAGGAAGACAAATATTCGATTAACAGCTGTAGTTATGAACTGGGCATTGGATAAACACAAAACAAATGAGAAAAGTTCCGGGCCGTCCCGAATTTTTAATGCCCTCCACAATTTGGAAGGAACTTGAAAAACTTCAACAAATTCCGAAAAATACCGTTTAAACGATGAGCTTTATACGGGGGCTATACGAAGACGCGGACCTGCAGAAGTAATTTTTTGTCATAGGCTGTAGTACCCATTACAAACTTCGAATACAAAATTTAAAACTATTCCAGCGAATAATGTCGCTAAAATCATCAAAATGTCGAATATCGGGAGGTACCGTTATATGGGGGCTTTATGAAGACGCGGACCTGCATAAATTTTTTGTGCATAAGATGTAGTACCCATTACAAACTTCGAATACGAAATTTGAAGCAATTCGGGTGAATGATATCGATAAAATCATAAAAATACGGAATATCGGGTGGTACCGTTATATGGGGCTATACGAAAACATGGACCGAAAATACACATGTGTGCAAAATTTTAGCCTTCTACCTCAAGTCTTTTATTTTATGCTGATCCAGAATAAATATACTTTGTAGGGTCTACTACGAATATTTTGAGGATTTACAAATGGAATGACAAAGCTAATATACCCTCCATGGAATGGTGGAGGGTATAATAAATTGGGGTAGTCATTTTAATATTTTGTGAGAATACCAGCAAGTGGTTGCAACTTTGTTAGAGAAGAGTTCCATTTTTTTTCGATTTCAAAATAAAGCAAAATATTAAATACCAAGTCAAAACGTATCAATTGGTCTTGGCGACAGATGTATACCCTCAGTCAATGCTCGACGATTTAAATATATATTGATTTCTGTTATGATTATTCAAATTGTTGACCCTCTATGGAGTAGGTTCGTATTAGACATAAGTAAATATGATATAAATATTGTGATGTGTCAGGTTTGGACTATATTCGTTACTCCCTTCATTTTATATGAAAAATGTGATAATTTTTCGAAAATGTTAAAATGTGAATGGAGTGCAGATATAGTCGACCGATGTATTCAATTGTCATACCCCATCTAATACAAATAAATATATTGGTATGGGGAAAAATACAAGAAAATCGAACATTTATGTCCAGTTTAATGTGAAATCAGAAATTCCATATTAATCTCAGGTTTCTGGTTGTACAAAATACTTTGTACATACTTTTGAGTGAGATTGAGGCGCTGGGAAAATCCAACAATTAAAAATAAATATTTCCAAATTATCAGTTTCCCAGCGGTCATAAAATATCACATGTGTAGAATTAAGTGATCTTGTGCGCTGTCGCATACGATAATGTGTAAGATAATAAAGGTCATGACCCACACACACAGTATCGATGCGTACAGTGGATAGCCAAGACCACTTGAATGAAGGGACAAGCACCCATGCAATGTTTCTTTTAAATCTAATAATAGATAAGAACAATTGTGTGGCTGCGACTAGGTTAAGTTAGATTAGTTTCAGTAGTACGTAAGGAACATATTTTAAAAATAAAATCAGAATTGAAACTACAGCCACACGATACGGTCGTGTTTTCTCTTCTCCCGCTTACATATGGTCAATCGAGCCTTCACTTTTTTATAAAGTGGAAATAACTAGCGGCCGTAAAAAAATTGTAGGAGTTTTCCCCCACCAGTGGTAAGAGACTCACTACAAGCAGAAATAGATATTCTCCAGAAATAGAGGAGAATTTCTACAAAAAACAAAGTCCGTTAAGGCATTTTAAATATAAGACCATAGGGGCATTTTGAAATAGCCGAAGGGACTAATTTGAATAAAAAAGCCATAGGGGCAAAATAAAAAAAAAAAAAAGCCATAGGGGCAAAATAAAAAAAAAGCCATAGGGGCAAAAACAAAAAAAAAAAAGCCATAGGGGCAAAATAAAAAAAAAAAAAGCCATAGGGGCAAAAACAAAAAAAAAAAGCCATAGGGGCAAAAATAAATTTTGAAAAGAGGACATCAATTAGTCCAAGTTAAAACTCAAAAAGAATTCCGAAAAAAAAAAAATGGATCAAGAAGCAAAATTTTTGGTCTTGGCTGACTATTTCTGCACAACATTGGCATCGGCGACTCAATTTAAAAAAATTCGTAACGTGAACAAGTATAAGATTCTTGTTGAAAACACGTATTACGTTTTACAACAAACGTTGAAAAGTTTTAAAAAGTACATTCCTCAGAGAATCCAGGAAAGTTCAGTAGCAGTGGATAAATGCCTTGTGTTAGCGCATAAATTAATGGCGACGAGAACACGAGGTTGCAAGTTGAATGGAGATACTGCACAAGCGAAAATTGAAGAATGCTTAAAACCACCAGGACCCTGGAGAATTGAACTGGAGTACTATTTCCTTAGTCCGGAGGAAGTAGCAATGGAAGCTGAGGAGTGTGCAAATATTGTATTTCCCACCTTTGGGCTGACAACAGAGCAGAGGCCCTCGAAGACCACAAGTTGTGGAAAAGATGCAAAGGGTGATATTACATGCCCTTTGGATGATAAAAGAGAAGCGGAATATTGTATTGGTGATCGAGACACTCTTGAAATGGCTAGAAGATATTGGCTATTTTATCCACATGATTGCGAATGTGACTGGTGTGTTTTTGTTGCAGCTCGAAACTTTGAGGATATGAATATATTCCCGCCGGCAAGTCCTAACTCGGAGGAAAAAGTTAGAGCTCTTACCCAAAATAATGAAGAGGGAAGACTCAATACTGCATCACAATTAGCCGAATCAGCTTCCCGAATCAAAATATTAGAAGATGGCCTGAAAACCGCTAATGATGAAAAACTGGGGCTTGAAGATTTGGTGCAGTCCTTGCTAACTAAATTTGAAAGAGACATACAGGCCATTGAAGAAAAAGCTCAAAAGCAACGGCGTGACCTGGAAAACCAAGTCCAAGATCTGGAAGCTAAGCTGGAACATCAAAAGAAAAAATTGGAAGCCATCGTAGAAAAACTCGACACATCAGAGGAAGTCAGCAGTGACAAAATGGACAAGCATGTACAAAAAGTGTCCTTGGACAATATGAATTTGAGAAGCCACAGGGAACAGAACCACCAACAAGAGAAGAGCAAAAAAAGAAATCCGGTGTATATTGGTACTTCTCTAAAAGACACGTTTGGCAAAGATAACGATAAATGCATCGAGGAAGCGGAGAAAAAAGAGCGCGACAAGGTAAAGAGGAATAGAATTAATAACAAACACCGGGAATCCTCATTGAAGCAACCGCGTATAAAATACATCAGCAATGACCTAACCTTGGATGCCCTACGAAAAAATGACTCCTTGGATGATCGCAGCCAGCAACTACCAAATCACAAGTCGCCAAAGAATTATAAAGCTTGGAAGTTAAAACCGGCAGATAAGGGTGGTGGTATTGGCGAGAGAGACTGGGCAAAGAAATGGAGTCGTTTCCTGAAAGCGGTTACTTAACGAGACATTCATATTATTTTACATAGTATATACATGTTTATATATAGATTATATTTCATATTGTTATATTTGAATATTTCGTGCCAATCATTTTATAAAAAAAAAAAAAAAAATACAGTCCACTATAAAAATATACACATTTAAGCCGCCCGGGAGAATGTACAAAATACTTTGTACATACTTTTGAGTGAGATTGAGGCGCTGGGAAAATCCAACAATTAAAAATAAATATTTCCAAATTATCAGTTTCCCAGCGGTCATAAAATATCACATGTGTAGAATTAAGTGATCTTGTGCGCTGTCGCATACGATAATGTGTAAGATAATAAAGGTCATGACCCACACACACAGTATCGATGCGTACAGTGGATAGCCAAGACCACTTGAATGAAGGGACAAGCACCCATGCAATGTTTCTTTTAAATCTAATAATAGATAAGAACAATTGTGTGGCTGCGACTAGGTTAAGTTAGATTAGTTTCAGTAGTACGTAAGGAACATATTTTAAAAATAAAATCAGAATTGAACCAACAGCCAGACGATAAGGTCGTGTTTTCTCTTCTCCCGCTTACATATGGTCAATCGAGCCTTCACTTTTTTATAAAGTGGAAATAACTAGCGGCCGTAAAAAAATTGTAGGAGTTTTCCCCCACCAGTGGTAAGAGACTCACTACAAGCAGAAATAGATATTCTCCAGAAATAGAGGAGAATTTCTACAAAAAACAAAGTCCGTTAAGGCATTTTAAATATAAGACCATAGGGGCATTTTGAAATAGCCGAAGGGACTAATTTGAATAAAAAAGCCATAGGGGCAAAATAAAAAAAAAAGCCATAGGGGCAAAATAAAAAAAAAAAGCCATAGGGGCAAAAACAAAAAAAAAAGCCATAGGGGCAAAAATAAAAATAAAACGAAAAGAGGACAACAGAAGTCCCAAATAAAAAAAAAATATATATACATAGTTTTGAAAAGAGGACAAAGAGTCCCATCTAAAAAATTTTAAATTCATTCAAAAATGTTCAAAGACATAGAAGAAGCTGTCACCACTTTGGCAGACTATTTCGAGGTGTTAACGTCGACGTCAACCTTTGAAAAAGTGAAACACGTCGAGGCATGGAAAGTACTGGTAGAAAATACATATTACCAGTTACGACGGTACTTGAGGATATACCAAAAATATCTTCCAAGCCATATGAATGCATTACCATGTGAGGTGGATATGTGTTTACTGTCGGCAATGAAACTTCTAACAACTCGGAGTCGGAAATCCACAGATATGTACATCGATGATGAAATCGAAGAGTCGATGAAACCTCCATTAGGATGGATGCTCTCCGTAAAATGTGACTATTCAACTTGGGAAGAGCAATTGGAAGAAAGCAGACAATTAAACTACGTAGAAAAAAAGGAAGATTACGACAGAGAATTGGAAGATGGTTTGCACGGACAAATGCGAGCCTATGAACACAATTTACAATCTCTGCAGGGGCAAGTAATCAAACTGCGTTCTCAAATAAAAATCGAAGTTGAAAAAAGTGAACGGATATTGAGAAATGCGAAGGCCCACGAAAAATATCTGCTCGCCCAACATGAAGAAAACATGCGGGCCAAGGATGAAGAATTGGAAGAGAAATATCGTGTTCATAAAGGTCAAGTGCGACATCTGGAAACCAAGTTAGAAAATATGAATGAAAAATTAGCTAGTTTGGAAGGAGCGCGGCAAGTCGTCGAAGCTGAGAGAGATGACCTGCCCAAACAACTGACAAATTTAAGAGAGGGACTTAATGCTGATAATCTAAAACAGATTCGCTGCTTAGAAGGTAATATTGTGAAGTTTTTCCCGCCGGCAAGTCCTCAATTTGAGGAACAAGATGATGGAGGAAATTCAGAGGTCGAATCCGCCCCCACCAATGAAGCACTCGGTGAAGAACGAATGGATTTTTACGATGACAACGAAAAGATTGATAATGGGGACTACCTAAATATACATTTGGTAAGAGAAGAAATAAATAATCTTGTTGCAGAAGAGACAAAAGAAGGAAAGCCGTTATGCACAAAAGGCCCCAACATTTACGGCGAATATAATTATTACGACAACGATTCTAACGGAAAAGAACGCATCGAAGAAGTGGGAAAAGCCGAACAAATTTCTCTGGCTCCGGTTCCGAAAGAAATCAATAGCAAACCGTCAATGGCCATTAAAACAGAAGACGACAAACCGAAACTTACCATAAAACCATTGCCAATACTTTTCTACAGTGATGATGACAGTCTGCAACGATGGACTATCAAATCGGCAGCATGGACAATGAAGCCGGCAGATAAAGGTGGCGGTATCGACAAGAGAGACTGGGCAAAGAAATGGAGTCGTTTCCTGAAAGCGGTTACTTAACGAGACATTCATATTATTTTACATAGTATATACATGTTTATATATAGATTATATTTCATATTGTTATATTTGAATATTTCGTGCCAATCATTTTATAAAAAAAAAAAATACAGTCCACTATAAAAATATACACATTTAAGCCGCCCGGGAGAATGTACAAAATACTTTGTACATACTTTTGAGTGAGATTGAGGCGCTGGGAAAATCCAACAATTAAAAATAAATATTTCCAAATTATCAGTTTCCCAGCGGTCATAAAATATCACATGTGTAGAATTAAGTGATCTTGTGCGCTGTCGCATACGATAATGTGTAAGATAATAAAGGTCATGACCCACACACACAGTATCGATGCGTACAGTGGATAGCCAAGACCACTTGAATGAAGGGACAAGCACCCATGCAATGTTTCTTTTAAATCTAATAATAGATAAGAACAATTGTGTGGCTGCGACTAGGTTAAGTTAGATTAGTTTCAGTAGTACGTAAGGAACATATTTTAAAAATAAAATCAGAATTGAAACTACAGCCACACGATACGGTCGTGTTTTCTCTTCTCCCGCTTACACTGGTTGAGAGCAATATTTCGATATAGCAAGTTGTAAAAAGTCGCTGACTTGTTTGTGAAGTTGTGACAAATAAAAGTATTGAAAATTTGTCCTTTTATGGGTGAGGTATCCGAAGGGGTTCGCAGATATATATCATCTTCACAACAGCTCTAGTATTAGCAAAAATGTTTGGATGTGTGAAATTTGAGGAGAGTTAGATGCTTATTTCGCTTTCTTTTAGCGTTCTGTTTTTCAAAATCTTGAACCCTATGTGGGCAGATAGCAAAAGAAATGGTCCGAACTCTACCATCTTTATAACAGATCTTGTGTTGATGGAAATATTCAGATGTACCGAGTCTGGAATGGAATCAGATGTTAAGAACCGGATGCCTATTTCAGATTTTATTATCGTTTTGGTTATTCAAAACTTTGGCCCTTTGTGGGAGAGGTATCTGAAGAATTGATCTTCTTTGTTGTGTTGATAGAAATATTGAGATGTGTCAAGTCTGAATCTAATCGGATATTAATTTTGCGTTTTATGAGCTTCATGGATATGCAAAATTTTA
The DNA here is from genome assembly GCF_030504385.1 of Musca domestica. NCBI lineage: Eukaryota > Metazoa > Arthropoda > Insecta > Diptera > Muscidae > Musca > Musca domestica. Next base: position 11,476,239 of record NW_026712272.1, on the reverse strand, counting down.
ACCTTTGTGGGAGAGGTACTAGAAGGAATGAACCAATACATCTCATTTTCGCAACATCTTCTTTCCAAAACTTTGGCCCTTCGTGGCGGAGGTACCAGAAGGATTGCTTCGATCTCTCTAATATTTATAAGAGACCTTGTGTTGACGAAAATATTGAGATATGCCAATGGATTGAGATATGTCTAAATGGAATCGGATGTTAATTTCTCCTTTTATAAGCTCCATGGATATTCAAAATGTTGAGCCTTTGTGGGACCGAGTGGACTGATATATTCTATCTTCACACCATATCTTAGGTTAATTGACATATTGTGATGTGTATAAGTTGAAGACAATCGGACACTTACATCACATTTTATAAGAGTTATAATTATTCCAAATTTGGAACCTTTGTAAGGGAGGTACCCCAAGGAATGGGCCTATACTATCCATTTTCGCATCTGGCCTACCACTGACAAAAACTTGAATCATCCTTTCTCTTTCTATGTGGTAAATTATTTTCATTGAAGATGTTGAACTTGTGCGGGGCTGAAGTGGATCGATGTTGCGCATCTCCGAACTCGATCTAAGTTTGACAATAATATTACGATGTACCTAGTTTGGACCAAATAGGATACTTCCTTCGAGAATTTTCGTCTTCACCAGTATGACAGACAGACGGACATCGCTAGATCGACTCTAAATGTCCTGAAACTGATTTGGTACAAAGAGACCTAGGGTCTAAACCCGTTATTTCGACTAGGCACGTTTTGGTCGTATCAAATGATATATACCCTCTCTAGCCATATGGCTGAGGGTATAAAAGAGTAAAGAAATTGACTGATTGATTTAACGATTCATCAATGCCCAGACGAAACCGCTAAAGCTATAAACTTGAAATGGTGCGTGAGTGTCACTCTTTGTCCGAAGGTGTTAGATAAGGCTGGGTTTTTCGGAATACATACTAGAATTGTATGAAAAAATATTAAACGGTACTAAATATGGTTGCCTTTTGTATTTGACGAATCAGTAGAGCTAGAACTCTTAAATTTGGATTGAGGATCACTCATGGAGTGTATGATGGATATACCAAAGAGTTTTTGGAAAGTCGCACTATAAGTATACGGAAAGAATTAAATTTATTACCATTTAGTATTTTGTAAACGGTTAGAGCTAAAAACTTGATATTTAGAATGGGAATTGAGTTTGAAGAGTAAAGTCGATGTAAGGAGGTAGTTTTGGAAGTGTGCGGTACTAAATTTAGTACAATTTGAATTTAGAGGAACGCATGGAACTGGAATCCTGAAATTTGAAATTAACATTACTTGCGGAGGGTAGGATGCGAAAGTTTTCGAAATTGTTTACTTATGTGCACGAAAAGTACTAAATGGTACTAAATTTGGTACAATTTTGATTTGGGTGAACAGATAGAACTGGAACTCTGAAAATAAGGAAAAGGATTACTATTGTCTTCTAGGACTGAAGAATGTAGCTAGTTTTGGAATTTTATACTTTTGTGTGCTAAATGTACTAAATTTGGTACAATTAAAATTTTGGGTGATCTGGTAGTGTTGGAATCCTGAAATTTGAAAACAACATTTCTATTGGACTGCATTATTTAGGTAGTTATGAAATTTGTACTTAAGTGTACTATATGTGACTAAATTGGGTACAATTTGGATTTGGGTGAACCAATAGAGCTGGTATCCTGAAAATTGGAAATAAGATTACTGTTGGAGTGTAGGATTGGGATTAGTTGGTAGATTTGGAAATTTGTACTAAATTTTGGTACAATTTGGATTTAGGCGATAGAGCTGGAATCCTGAAATTTGAAATTAAGGTTACTGTTCGAGTGTAGCATTGGGTTATGTGGGAGGTTTTGTATATTCGTACTTATTTGTACTATACGGTATTAAATTTGGTACAATTTGTATATAGGCGAACTGAAAAGGATGTAATGATGATAGTTGATTTTTTGGAAGTGGGGTTACTGTGGAAGTATGAGATTGTGTTATGTACGAAGCTTGGAAATTCCTACTTATGAGTACTAAATAGTACTAAATTTAGAACAATTAGGATTTAGGTGAACGGATAGGGCTGGTATCCAGAAATTTGGAAATAAGATTACTGAAGAAATGTATGATTGGGATATGGAGGTAGTTTTGAAAGTTTGTATTAACGTGCACCAAAGGTACTAAATGGAACTAAATTTGATATTTTTTTGATCACTCTTTGTTTGTAGGGTTGAAATTTGTAGGTGGTTTTGGTATTTCATACTAAAAAGTACTAAATGGTACTAAAATTGGTTTCGGGATAGGTATTGAGTTTAAAGTCTAAAATTTGCCATTAATATGAATTTCTGAGCGGTTTGGTTGATACTTGGCGGAGGATTGGGAAGTTCGCTCTAAAAATACAAAATGGTACTGACTTTGGTATTTGGGAGAACGAATAGAGCTGGAAATCTGGAATTTGGAGTGAGAGTTTTTCATGTTATGTGGGATAGACAAAGTAAAGAGTTTTTCGAATAATGTGTATACCATAAGTACTAAAATGCACGATTTGTACTATTTGAATTTATATGAACGGATAGTGGTAAAAACTTGAAATTTAGAATGAATACGTGAAAATACGGTTGATATGGTAAATGGTACTAAATTTTGCACAAACATTTCAACTTATAAATTTGGTTCTATTTATGAAATGTTGGTTTTTTATTTAATTTTTTCCACATTTCAAATTAATTTTCTCATTTCAAAATTTTTTGAATAGAGAAACTTTTCTGATTCTCAAAAAAAAAAAAAAAAATGGAAATAAAATTCATAATAATACTTAAATTTGATTACCCATAAACCACCTTCTAAATTATGATTGCCATCTGCTAACCCTTTCTAACCACAAAAATTCCTCACTCTTTTTTTTAGCAAATTCAATTTTCATGGGAGCATTTTGTACTAATTTAATTTTCCCATTATTCGTATTGACCGAAACAGCCAACCAACCGACCAATCGACCTACCAACCTCCATCAAATGACAATTTGAATACAAATTTCTTGTTCGAACCACAAAAATCAAAACGAAAATATTCTGCAACCTTCATTTCATCATAAAATACATTGTTCGAAACAGAACCGAACACAGAATACAACTGGCTTCTATTTATAGCCTTTTTTTTTGAGGCCAAAACGGAGTTATTTCCATTTAATCCAAATTCCACCCCCACCAATTGCTCCTCCCCTCCCCCACCAATTCTCAGCAGCAACACCATTTTGCCAATAAGCGGAAGTGCTGCCATTTGCAATTTATGTGGTGACAGCTACGTGTCTTCTTGTATTTTATGACGGTCGTATATGGCCGGGCCCTCTGACCGACGGACCGACAGACGGACTGAATTCATTCATTTCGCTGAAAGGTATTTCGATTCCATAATAATAACAGTGGCAACAGCAGCAACAACAAAAACACCGCTATTAAATTATCCTCTGACAATAGTTGTTGGTGGTGGTTCTCTGACATTTGAGGTGTGTAAATCATCTGTGTGTATTATTCTATACCAGGGCTAGGCAAAGAGTATCCCTTGGGATGTCTGTGTGTTCACCAACACAATTGTAAAAAATAACTTGTTTTGAGTTTTCTGTCAAAATGGTTTTGGGAGAATATTTAGTATTGTTCGAGCAGTCGACGAGGAATGTGCTGTCGGATATTTTTATGAAGGCACCGTAAGAAATAATTGTGTACATAAATGTAACATACTACACATTTTCAGGGAGCTTTAAAGATTTTTCTTCTTTAATTGAATTTTTTATTGGCTTTGCAATATTTGGTTCAAATCAAATGCACTTTTCAACACTTTTGAATATTTAATTTTTATTTCTGAAACAGGTGTGACAAAGATGGCCATGGACTAATTTGGGTTTTGATTTGGTCACACAAAGAAGTATTTTCAGTTTCATTTCGATAGTGAATAAGAAAGGTTCTATATATCATTTAGTTCTCCACACAAATTGTTATTACTCATATTATTATCATTATTTTAATAATTTTCATTTCCATAATTTGATAAAACTTTGTGAAAATATTTTTTTTTTAATTGAATATTTTTTGCATCATTCGTGTTATCTATTCTCTTACAAAATAATTTATAGTTTATTTAATAGTTTTAATATAACAGCGTTTTTTTTAATGAGTTGAAAAGTTTAATTTGCTATGAAACCCGAAATATAAAAATCAAAAAAAGCCAACAAAATATTTCTCACTGTGCAAAGAGAGGCAAAAAAAACACTTGCAATATTTTGTTATTTCAAAACACATACAATCACAAAAAATTTTTGAGGCTCTCTGCCTTGCCCTGTTCTATACCCAGGTGTATGTATGTGGGTGTGTTCGTGTGTTTGGGTGTAAGTAAACTATTTTGGTTAAAGTTGGCAAAAGGCAATGGTAAATAAACTCTGAATGGAAGATGCCATGAAAGGTTTACGTGTGTGTGTGTGTTTTGATTTCTCGTGTTTGCTTTTATTGAATAAATGTTTGTGTGTTCGCATGGAAATCAAAGCGGTATTCTTTAATAATAGAAATTGATATTCTTACAGAGCGAATATTATTATAGCCATATGACTACAGATGGTATATATCATTTGATACGGTCAAAACGTGTCACATCAAAAAACCGGTTTAGACCCTAGGTCTCTTTCGACCAAATCCATTTCAGGAAATTTGGAGTCAATTTAGCGACGTGCGTCCGTTTGTCTGGCTGACTGGTGCCACGATAACTAACGAAGGGAGTATTCGAGTTGGTCCAAACTTGGTACATCGTAATATCATTTTCAAACGTAGATCGAGTTCGAAAGTGGGCAATATCGGTACATCCATCAAAAGGTCGACATTAAAAAAAAAAAAAAATAAATAAAAAGTAATTAGAAAATATTTTACTGCACACAAAGAGAATGGATAATCCGAGTTTGTTCCAACTTTGCATATCCTAATATTTCCATCAGCGATAGGTCTGTTGCGAAAAGGGACAATATCGGTCCACTCTATCAAGTACCTTCCCCACAAAGGGTCAAAATTTTAAATAATTATAACTCTTGTAAAATGTGATGTGAGGTTTTTCAAATTACACATATCACAATATTTTTATTAACCCAAGGGTACTGTGAATATGAAATATATGTGTCCAATCCTTCCGGTACCCCTCCCCCCCCCCAAAAAAAAAACAGGTCGAAATTAAAAAATATATATATTTTGCTGCACAGAAAGCGAAACGAAATTCCCTCGAATGTGCTCCAACTTTGCAAATCCTAATATTTGCATCAGTGCTTGGTCAGGTGCGACAACGGACAATATCGGCCTACTGCATCAAGTACCTCACCCACAAAAGGTTGACACTTTGAATAATTATAACTCTTATAAAATAGGATGTAAGACTGCGATTATCTTCAAATTATACACATCACAATCTTTTTATTAACACAAGGTCCGATGTGAAGATGCATTACATCGGAACAAATTTTCTGGCCTCACAAAGGATGAAAATTTTGAATACCTATGAAGCTCATAAAACTCAAGCTTAGCACATCTCAATATTTCTATCAACACAACATCTATTATAAAGATGGTGGAGATCGGAGCATTCCTTCTGGGGGTAACTTCCCCACAAAGGATCAAAGTTTTAAATAACCAAAACGATAATAAAATCCGAAAAAGGCATCCGGCTCACTTCATATTTCACACATCCCATAATTTCTACTAACACCAGATCTTCTGTGAAGATGATATATATATATATATATATATATATATATATATATATATATATATATATATATATATATATATATATATATATATATATATATATTATATATATATATATATAGATGATATATCGGTCCACTCCTTCTGGTACCTCCCCCCAACAAAGGGCAATAATTTTGAATATCCATGAAAATCATAAAACGCGAAATTTCCATTCGATTCCATTCAGACTTGGCACATCTTAATATTTCTATCAACACAAGATCTGTTATAAAGATGGTAGATATCCGACCATTTTAGATGCTACCTCCTCCACATAGTGTTAAAATTTTTGTAAAACTAAATGCTCAAAGAAAAACGAGATAAGCATTCAACTCTCTTTAAATTTCACACATACAAACATTTTTGCTAACACAAGATCTGTTGTGAAGGTGATATATATCTGTGAACCCCTTCTGGTACCTCAGCCACAAAGGAGCACAATTTTCAATACTTTTATCTGTCATAATTTACAATTTGCTTTATCTAAATATTTCTCTCACCCAGAAACCTGATACGGATATGGAATTTATTATTTCGCATAAAATTGGATTAAGTGTTCGATTCTCTTGTAATTTTGCCCATACCGATATTTTTATCTGTATTGAAAGAAGTATGAAAATGGAATACTTCGGTCGACTATATCTGGTACCTCACGCGTATTTTAATATATTTTAAAAATAATCACATATCTCACATAGACAAGCAGTTGGTATAGTCCAAACCTGGCACGTCCTAATATTTGTATCTTGTTTATTTAGGTCCGATATGAAATGGACAATATTGGCCCCTTCCTTCGGAACCTACTCCACAGAGGGTCAATAATTGGAATAATCATAACAGAAGTCAAAATATATTTAAATAATCGAACATTGGCTTATGTGGGGTATACGAAGGCCTGGTAATTGAAAATCGTAAGCATTATAAACACCAATGACCAAATTTGAAACAATTGTATTGAAAATACTGTACGAAAACTGGATGTTCTGTTAGAGAAATTTTGAAATTATTATAGAACGGAATCGATATTGAATTTAATGGTGATCAAGAACATATATACACCAATGGAATAATATATTTTACGGTACATCAAAATATGGGATTGATGTGGAACATTCGAACATTTTTCTTAGAGAACACCAACGGATCTTCTTAAAAAATATTAATATCGCTTTTTATGGAATTTAAATAGGTCTTCTTTTGTTATAGATATACATTTATATACATACAAATGGCGCCCAACATCAATAGAACTAAGTTGTAGCTATGAAAGTATGTGGTTACACAGCATGTCTACACTTAAATTCGTGCATCTGCTGGCAGCTAAAATATACCTTAACCCTTAGGCGATCACATCCCCTAAAGATAAAGTGATCACATTTTACTTTCCCTACACTTAGAGGGTTAATAACTCAAGGCCACTGCAACTAAAGACAAATAAACCAAAAACTTTCATGGGAAATGTGTTTGCTAAATGTGTGTAAGTGTGCGTTAGTGTGTGTGTACGTGTGTTTCTGGTTGGCATGGCGGTTGGTATTTATGATTTATGCGTTTGGTTCTTCCTTTTGCATTCATTCGGTGAAAGAATAATAGCTCGAAGTGAACGTTATGATTTTGGTAATTTGCAATAATTTTGGTGTTGATTTTTGTGGCTATGCGAATGAGTGCGAGTGTAAAGTTCTGCGTGTGGAAAGATGTGGATATATGTAGTGAAAAATTTGAGTTGCACTGCCAGGGTTCTATGTTTGCATTAAAGATATTGGGGCATTTATAAATATTTATGTGGTACTCTACATATATTAGGGTGATATAGACATTTTGAAAATCCAGTAAGGAAAAGTCAAAAGTCGGGCGGGGCCAACTATATGATACCCTACACCACTATGTATATTTAGTAGAGCTCCCATAACAAAAGAGTTTATTTTTGCTTGAAGCAGTTATAATTTGGTTTCAGACGGAGCTAATATATGGAAGGCATAGCCAATTCTAAATCGACTTTCACCCAATTTGACGGAGACATTTTTATCTTTTATACCAAATAACATTGCTGTGGAGTTCATGATAACACATCGAAAACCTGAAATCGGAGTTATTTTCGAATATCTGAATCTGAGTCGATTTCGATAAAATTTGGCAGAAGTGTTTCCGAGCACTATAAGTTATTTGGTACCAAATATCATTGTTGTGTAGTGCATATTACGAATGTAAGGGACTTAAATACCAAATCGGATGAACAATATATATGGGAGCTATAGCTATATCTGATCCGATTTGACGTACATGCTTCTAGACGTAATTCGGTCGGATGTTCCAAAATTTAAATAATTTGGACTGATATTGGCCATTTGGTGCACAATTAACTCGAAATCGGTTGAATATATATATGAGAGCTATATTCAAATCTGAACGCATTTGAGGGATTTAAACACCAAATAGGATGAAACATATATATTGGAGTTATAGCTCCTGAATTCAGTCTGATGTGCAAAATTTAGGTCATTTGGATTAACATTGGCCATTTGGTGCACAATTACCCCAAAATCGGTTGAAGATATACAGAGTGAGATAAAAAAACTGCTACCAACATCAGACTGCTGTCACTTCTAACCCACTAGTTCGAAAGCTGTTAAAATTATTCCAGTGACAGCTCATTATATTGTTTACAAGAGTACAAAGCATTTTGCTGAGAATTTTCCAGAAAAAAAGTTATTCGTGATGGAATTTAAGCATGACACTGTGATTTCTTTATATTTGGCTGGAAAACCACAAGTGGCTATCGATAGCGCACCCCAGCATTTAAATGTGAATAAATCTCTTGTGTCTCCTACCATCGCTCGCTACCGTGATACCGTGGTAGCGTAGCCCGACCGAAGTCAAGGAAGTGGACGGAAGAAAACAGCAACATCACCAGAAATGGTTCGAAAAGTAAAGAAGTGACTTGATCGAAACCCGCCTCGCAGTGGCCGAAAAATGGCTCGTGAGCTGAACATATCGCACTATTCCATTCGGCAAATATAGGAAAATGAGCTCGGGGTAAATCCATTGAAATGCCAAAAAGTGCAAGAACTTACACCGCACCGCAACAAAAAGAAACTAGACTCAAAAGAGCTAAAGAGTTGTTTCTGCTTCTTTTGGCCGAAAGTAGTGAACTGCCGAATTTGATTTACACCGATGAGAAAACGTTCGTTGTCTAGCTGTTTGTAAACAAACAAAATGAGCAGCGGCCATGGTGATGGTGTGGGCCGAAATAACAGCCGATGGTCGCTCTCCGCTTCCATTTATCGACCGTGGCATCAGAATAAATGCCGAATATTATCGCGAAAATATTCTGAAGGATGTATTAAGGCCTTGGGCACGCAAACATTTTGGCTGCAAACCTTGGACATTCCAATAGAACTTAGCACCATCGCACTCAGCACGTGCCACCCAAGAATGGTTACAAACTGAGGTTTACTTGCCGAAGAGGTCAGCTGAAAATGTGCACCTTCGGTTAGCCACCAGAACTCAAGCGACGGCCATGATGATGGTGTGGTATGGGCCGCCATAACAGCCGATTGGCGCTCTCCGCTCGTATTAATCAACCGTGGCATCAGAATAAATGCCGAATATTATGGCGAAAAATTTCTGGAGGGTGTATTAGAGCTGTGGGCACGCAAACATTTTGGCCGCAGACCTTGGACATTCCAACAGGACCATCACACTCAGCACGTGCCACCCAAGAATGGATACAAAATGAGGTTCCTCGCTTCATTTTCAGCTCACAACAGCCACCAAAATCTCCGGATATCAATCCGTTGGACTATTGTGTCTGGAGTATTTTGAAGAGCAAGGTTGGCACTAAAAAATATCAAAGTGTCGATCACCTCAAGCAAGCGCTTCGCCGGGAATGGGCCAAAATAACGCAGAGCAAAATTCGGGCAGCCTGTGACGGTTTAATTGGGCGTTTGGAGGACATAATTCGTGCCAAAGCTGACTAGTTCGAACAAATCTAAACTTATTTCAAAATTTGATGCTATTTCCGACATTTTTTGCTTTCATTAAAAAAAAAATTAAAAAAAAAAAAATCTTAAAAGTTATGGCGTTTGACTTTGTTGCAGTTTTTTTTTATCTCACCCTGTAAATGTGAACCGATTTTCACCAAATTTGGTGTACTTGCTAGACTAGACTGAACTCGGTCGGATATGAAACAAATCACTGCTTTTGGACTGTTATTGGCCATTTGGTGCACAATTAACCCCAAATCGGTTGAAGATGAAGCTATATCCAAATCTGAACCGATCTTGATAAAATTTGGCAGAGTTATTTCTGGGTTGTATCTAATATTTGGTACCAAATATCATTGATGTAGAGTGCATATTACGAATGCGAGGGACTTGAAACACCAAACCGGATGAAACGTTTGTATGGGAGCTGTATACTTGCTTCTAGACTGAATTTGGTCTGATGTGCCAAAATTCAGATCATTTGCACTGATACTAGCCATTTTGATGTACTTGCTTCTAGACTGAATTTGGTCTGATGTGACAAAATTCGGGTCATTTGGTCTAATATTGGCCATTTGGTGTACCATTAACCAGAAATCGATTGAAGATACATATGGGAGCCATATCTAGAGGATTTGTCCTTGGGCCAAACAAATATTGTTTGGAAAATTTCATATCAATCGAAAAATGAATGCGACCTGCATTCCATTCACAAAAATACACGGACAGAAGGACGGACTGACATGCATAAATCTACTCAGAAAGTGAAGGTGTATGAAGATCCTCAAAGTAACCCTTACCTTACTAACCCTTACCACCATGTGGTGTAGGACAACATGTCTTAAAAATAACAAGGAATTCTGAAGAAAGTTTAGAGCTTATATTTCTCATACCTTGAGTAAAAAACAAGTAAAAAAGCTGTAAGTTCGGCCGGGCCGAACTTTTAATACCTTCCACCATTCGGTACAAATTTGGCAATTTCCAAAAAAAAAAATCCGTTAAAAATTCTGTTAAAATCTTAAAAGTACCGAATGCCTATACGACGACGTGGACCTGCATAGGCAACTTTTGTCATAAGTTCTTACAATATTTAAATGCGAAACTTGAAGAAAAAATCTATTTAAAATGTAGCTAATATCATCAAAATACCGAATTTTGGGGGTGCCGTTATATGGGGGCTATACGAAGACGTGGACCTACATGGTCTATTTTCTGTTTTATGCTGAAGTATCTATTACGAACTTCAAATACCAAACGATTCCGTTAAATAATGTCGCTAAAATCATCAAAATACCGAATATAGGGGGGTACTGATATATGGGACCTATACGAAGACGTGGACATGCACAGATAATTTTCTGTCTTAGGCTGTAGCATCCATTACGAACTTCAAATGCCAAATTTGAAACAATTCCGGTGAATAATGTCGCTAAAATCATCAAAATACCGAATATCGGGAGGTACCGTTATATGGGGGCTATATGATAACTTGGACCTACATGGCCCATTTAGAAACTTAACCTGCCTACTGGCAAAATTTACACGTGTGCAAAATTTTAGCCTTCTATCTCAATTTGTTCTGTTTGTCTGTTGATTACAACAGACAAACAGACACACAGATAGACAGACAGACGGACATGGCTAAATCGTTTAGAATTTTACGCTGATCAGGAATATATATACTTTGTTGGGTCTTCGGAATGACAAAATTAATATACCCTCCATAGTATGGTGGAGGGTATAAAAATATATTTTTAACTGGTTAACAAACTAGTGTGGCTTCACAGCTGATATTTTTAGAGATTCTATACTCCAGAGTTTAATATCTTTGTGAAGCACGTGCTTGATCATTATTAGGAATTACTCATTGCAGACTCAAACGCCCTTTCATGGCCTCTCTTAGAAAGACTTCCAACATCATCTTGCCTATAAACAGCTTCAATTCTCTGGTTATCTGTTTAAGACTTCTTCAATTATTAAATATCCCAAAATGATGTTTTTTTTACCAAAAAAGTGCCGCTTCATATACTTTCAGCAACCCGCCTTAAAAATTTTCCATTTATTGATGTAACAATAAAAAAATCCTTTTTGAGCTTGAAATTCGCTCACTCTCTCTCCCACCCTCCTTCCCTCTCACACACTTGATGAGCTGGCAAAAGTGAAAATGAAATAAAATTTCCACATTTCCAAAAGCAAATGAACATGTATGTTCATGTAAATCATCCGATTAAATGTATTCCGATGATACCAAGCGATGATTGCAACAAGAAATATCAAAGGTAAGAATTGAAAAAACAGAAATTTACAGGATTTACATTAAGGACGAGGCGAAAAGACCTTCAGGCAAAATCAAGTTTTTTATCATCATCTTCATCATCAACAGCAGCTGCTGTTGCTGCTGCTATTGTCGCTGCAAACAGGAAGCACTTAGAGTGCGTGAATTTTCGTCAGCATATTTTCACGTAAACGCCATCAAGTGCTGACACGAGAACGGTAAGGCATATGGAAAACACGTGTGTGAATTTTTATATGAAAAAAGCTGTTACAATTGAAATTCAATATTGAATTTCAAATGAAGTGGTATTGATGCTAACATTAATTAAAGAGATGTCAATAAAGAGGGAAAGAGGGGAGGGGATATATAATTTCCTGCCGGGAGTTTTAATTCCGTGGCTGGAACTTCGCTCTATTACGATTTTGGAGTTTTTGGTGAAACAAAAATTTGTTTCATATATTGGGCGCCATTTTTGAGTTGAATGGTTTTCTATGAAATAATAGACTAGGAGGTATGTCTATTATTTCATAGAATTGACATTTCGGCGTTTTTAGCTATTATTTGTGATCACTTTTTTGGGCATGAATTATTGAGAACTTTAAAATGGCCATAACTCCTTAAATATTGACATTTCGTCGTTTTTAGCTATTATTTGTGATCACTCCTTTAGGCATAAATTATTGAGAACTTTAAAATGGCCATAACTCCTTTAATATTGACATTTCGGCGTTTTTAGCTAATATTTGTGATCACTTTTTTAGGCATGAATTATTGAGAACTTTAAAATGGCCATAACTCCTTAAATATTGACATTTCGGCGTTTTTAGCAATTATTTGTGATCACTTTTTCGGCATGAATTATTGAGAACTTTAAAATGGCCATAACTCCTTAAATATTGACATTTCGACGTTTTTAGCTATTATTTGCGATCACTTTTTTAGGCATGAATAAGTGCAAAATTTAAAATGACCATAACTCCTTTAATATTGACATTTCGGCGGTTCTAGCTATTATTAGTGATCACTTTTTTAGCCATGAATTATTGAGAACTTTAAAATGGCCATAACTCCTTTAATATTGACATTTCGGCGGTTCTAGCTATTATTAGTGATCACTTTTTTAGCCATGAATTATTGAGAACTTTAAAATGGCCATAACTCCTTTAATATTGACATTTCGGCGTTTTTAGCTATTATTTGTGATCACTTTCTTAGGCATAAATTATTGAGAACTTTAAAATGGCCATAACTCCTTTAATATTGACATTTCGGCGTTTTTAGCTATTATTTGTGATCACTTTCTTAGGCATGAATTATTGAGAACTTTAAAATGGCCATAACTCCTTTAATATTGACATTTCGGCGTTTTTAGCTATTATTTGTGATCACTTTTTTAGGCATAAATTATTGAGAACTTTAAAATGGCCATAACTCTTTTAATATTGACATTTCGTCGTTTTTAGCTATAATTTGTGATCACTTTTTTAGGCATGAATTATTGAGAACTTTAAAATGGCCATAACTCCTTTAATATTGACATTTCGGCGTTTTTAGCTATTATTTGTGATCACTTTTTTAGGCATGAATTATTGAGAACTTTAAAATGGCCATAACTCCTCAAATATTGACATTTCGTTCTCTTTAGCAATTATTAGGCATGAATTATTGAGAACTTTAAAATGGCCATAACTCCTTTAATATTGACATTTCGGCGTTTTTAGCTATTATTTGTGATCACTTTTTTAGGCATGAATTATTGAGAACTTTAAAATGGCCATAACTCCTCAAATATTGACATTTCGGCCTTTTTAGCAATTATTTGTGATCACTTTCTTAGGCATGAATTATTGAGAACTTAAAAATTGCCATAACTCCTTTAATATTGACATTTCGGCGTTTTTAGCTATTATCTGTGATCACTTTTTTAGGCATGAATTAGTGAAAACTTTAAAATGGCCGTAACTCCTTAAATATTGACATTTCGTCGTTTTTTGCTATTTTTTGTGATCACTTTTTTTAGGCATGAATAAGTGCTAACTTTAAAATGGCCATAACACCTTTAATATTGACATTTCGGCGTTTTTAGCTATTATTTGTGATCACTTTTTTAGGCATGAATTATTGAGAACTTTAAAATGGCCATAACTCCTCAAATATTGACATTTCGACCTTTTTAGCAATTATTTGTGATCACTTTCTTAGGCATGAATTATTGAGAACTTTAAAATGGCCATAACTCCTCAAATATTGACATTTCGGCCTTTTTAGCAATTATTTGTGATCACTTTCTTAGGCATGAATTATTGAGAACTTTAAAATGGCCATAACTCCTTTAATATTGACATTTCGGCGTTTTTAGCTATTATTTGTGATCACTTTTTTAGGCATAAATTATTGAGAACTTTAAAATGGCCATAACTCCTTTAATATTGACATTTCGTTCTTTTTAGCAATTATTTGTGATCACTTTCTTAGGCATGAATTATTGAGAACTTTAAAATGGCCATAACTCCTTTAATATTGACATTTCGTTCTTTTTAGCAATTATTTGTGATCACTTTCTTAGGCATGAATTATTGAGAACTTTAAAATGGCCATAACTCCTCAAATAATGACATTTCGTTCTTTTTAGCAATTATTAGGCATGAATTATTGAGAACTTTAAAATGGCCATAACTCCTTTAATATTGACATTTCGGCGTTTTTAGCTATTATTTGTGATCACTTTTTTAGGCATGAATTATTGAGAACTTTAAAATGGCCATAACTCCTTTAATATTGACATTTCGGCGTTTTTAGCTAATATTTGTGATCACTGTTTTGGGCATGAATTATTGAGAACTTTAAAATGGCCATAACTCCTCAAATATTGACATTTCGTTCTTTTTAGCAATTATTTGTGATCACTTTCTTAGGCATGAATTATTGAGAACTTTAAAATGGCCATAACTCCTCAAATAATGACATTTCGTTCTTTTTAGCAATTATTAGGCATGAATTATTGAGAACTTTAAAATGGCCGTAACTCCTTAAATATTGACATTTCGGCGTTTTTTGCTATTTTTTGTGATCACTTTTTTTAGGCTTGAATAAGTGCAAACTTTAAAATGGCCATAACACCTTTAATATTGACATTCCGGCGTTTTTAGCTATTATTTGTGATCACTTTTTTAGGCATGAATTATTGAGAACTTTAAAATGGCCATAACTCCTCAAATATTGACATTTCGTTCTTTTTAGCAATTATTAGGCATGAATTATTGAGAACTTTAAAATGGCCATAACTCCTTTAATATTGACATTTCGGCGTTTTTATCTATTATTTGTGATCACTTTTTTAGGCATGAATTATTGAGAACTTTAAAATGGCCATAACTCCTTTAATATTGACATTTCGGCGTTTTTAGCTATTATCTGTGATCACTTTTTTAGGCATGAATTAGTGAAAACTTTAAAATGGCCGTAACTCCTTAAATATTGACATTTCGGCGTTTTTTGCTATTTTTTGTGATCACGTTTTTTTAGGCATGAATAAGTGCAAACTTTAAAATGGCCATAACACCTTTAATATTGACATTTCGGCGTTGTTAGCTATTATTTGTGATCACTTTTTTAGGCATGAATTAGTGAAAACTTTAAAATGGCCGTAACTCCTTAAATATTGACATTTCGGCGTTTTTTGCTATTTTTTGTGATCACGTTTTTTTAGGCATGAATAAGTGCAAACTTTAAAATGGCCATAACACCTTTAATATTGACATTTTGGCGTTTTTAGCTATTATTTGTGATCACTTTTTTAGCCATGAATTATTGAGAACTTTAAAATGGCCGTAACTCCTTAAATATTGACATTTCGGCGTTTTTTGCTATTTTTTGTGATCACGTTTTTTTAGGCATGAATAAGTGCAAACTTTAAAATGGCCATAACACTTTTAATATTGACATTTCGGCGTTTTTAGCTATTATTTGTGATCACTTTTTTAGGCATGAATTATTGAGAACTTTAAAATGGCCGTAACTCCTTAAATATTGACATTTCGGCGTTTTTTGCTATTTTTTGTGATCACGTTTTTTTAGGCATGAATAAGTGCAAACTTTAAAATGGCCATAACACTTTTAATATTGACATTTTGGCGTTTTTAGCTATTATTTGTGATCACTTTTTTAGCCATGAATTATTGAGAACTTTAAAATGGCCGTAACTCCTTAAATATTGACATTTCGGCGTTTTTTGCTATTTTTTGTGATCACGTTTTTTTAGGCATGAATAAGTGCAAACTTTAAAATGGCCATAACACTTTTAATATTGACATTTCGGCGTTTTTAGCTATTATTTGTGATCACTTTTTTAGGCATGAATTATTGAGAACTTTAAAATGGCCGTAACTCCTTAAATATTGACATTTCGGCGTTTTTTGCTATTTTTTGTGATCACGTTTTTTTAGGCATGAATAAGTGCAAACTTTAAAATGGCCATAACACCTTTAATATTGACATTTTGGCGTTTTTAGCTATTATTTGTGATCACTTTTTTAGCCATGAATTATTGAGAACTTTAAAATGGCCGTAACTCCTTAAATATTGACATTTCGGCGTTTTTTGCTATTTTTTGTGATCACGTTTTTTTAGGCATGAATAAGTGCAAACTTTAAAATGGCCATAACACTTTTAATATTGACATTTCGGCGTTTTTAGCTATTATTTGTGATCACTTTTTTAGGCATGAATTATTGAGAACTTTAAAATGGCCATAACTCCTTAAATATTGACATTTCGGCGTTTTTAGCTATTATTTGTGATCACTTTTTTAGGCATGAATTATTGAGAACTTTAAAATGGCCATAACTCCTTAAAAATTGACATTTCGGCGTTTTTAGCTATTATTTGTGATCACTTTTTTAGGCATGAATTATTGAGAACTTTAAAATGGCCATAACTCCTTAAATATTGACATTTCGGCGTTTTTGGCCATTATTTGTGATCACTTTTTTAGGCATGAATTATTGAGAAATTTAAAATGGCCATAACTCCTTTAATATTGACATTTCGGCTTTTTTAACTATTATTTGTGATCATGGTTTTATAAAGTCAAAGTTTGATTTAAAATCCAATATTTGCTGGTGCAGATTTTTAAAAGCTTTTATATGCCTTTTAGCAAGACAAATCGCTAGCATTTATTTCAAATTCCCATTTGTTGCCTAAAATGGAATCCACATATACTGCGCATGTCCCGCCACACAGTTCACTCGGCTGTTGGCCGAAAAAATGAACATAAAATAGGGGAAATGTTTAAAAACATGCCACAAAAAATAACACACGTGCTTCTTGAAATTTTGCTTGAAGCCATTTTATGTCCATGCAATTGCACTTCTTGTTAATGAAACAACGCAGTACGCGTTGTGTGTATTATTTGGCAAAGTCAAGTGTGTTTTTTAGTGTTAAAAAAAAAAAAAAAAAAAAACTTGCGGTTATTTGTTACAGATGTTGTATAGAGAACATATCTCTTCTAAAAAGAGGGAAACTCCAGATTCCGTAAAATAACATTTAAAATGTCACTTTTATGCAAAAATAGAAGAGTTTTGAAGGATTCTATAATGAATGGGCTACAGAAAATTTTACAGGCCTACCGTCACAATAAAAATGCCTAAATAAAGTGTACATGGTGAGATGACAAAAATGCAACCAACTGCAGACTGCTGTCATTGTGAACCCACCCGTCCGACAGCTGTTAAAATTATTTTATTGTTTACAAGCGTACAAAAGCATTTTGGTGAGAATTTTCGACAAAAAAAGTTATTCGTGATGGAATTCAAGCGTGATAGTGTGATTTCTTTATATTTGGCTGGAAAAATACAAGTGGCTATCGTTAGAGAACTCCAGCATTTAAATGAGAATAAATCTTTTGTGTCTCGTATCATCGCTCGTTACCGCGTAGCCCGACCGACGTCAAGGAAGTGGACGGAAAACAGCAACATCAGCACAAATGCCTCGAAAAGTAAAGATGCGCCTTGATCGAAACCCGCGTCACAGTGGTCGAAAAATGGGTCGTTAGCTGAAATTATCGCAATATTAAAAATGAGCTCGGGGTAAAGCCATTGAAATTCCAAAAAGTGCACGAACTTATACAGCAACTGAAATATACCAATCCGTTGGACTATTGTGTCTGGAGTACTTTGGAAAACAAGGTTGGCACTAAAAAATACCAAAGTGTCGATCACCTCAAACAAGCGCTTCGCCGGGAGTGGGCCAAAAACCGCAGAGCAACAGCGTGTGACGATTTTATTGGCCGTTTGAATGCCATAATCCGAACTTATTCTAAAATTTGATGCTATTTCCGACATTTTTTGTTTCATTCAATAAAATTTTAAAAAAAGAAATATGAAAATTATTTGTCCTTGTTGCAGTTTTTTTTATCCCAAATCAGAGAGATCAGAGAGATATTCGGATATACCAGGTTTTGGAATAATCGCTGACATGTTTCGCAAGATACGAAAAATATTGGCATATGCGAAGTTTTGAAAGAATCCTATGCTTATTTCGAATTTTTTGATAGTCATAAATGTTCGAAATTTTGGCCCTTTGTGGTGGAGGTGCCAAAATGAGTGGACCGATATATCCCGTCCTTACAACACAAAATTTTATTAAAAAAAATTGGAAAGTGTGAAACTTGAAGATGGTGCTTATTTCGAATTTTCTGAGAGATATAATTATTCAAAATTTTGACCCTTTGTAAAGGAGGTAGCAGAAGGAGTAGGTGGATATATCCCATTTCCATGCTAGATCCTGGTTTGATAGACGTCTTAGGATGAGCCACATTTGGAAAGATTTTGATGCTCATTTCGACTTTTATGAGCAGCATGGTCGTTCAAAATGCTGACCCGTTGTGGCGGAGGTAGAAGAAGGAGTGACATGTTCTATCAGTCCTTGATACTATTTCTTGCGTTGGTAAAAGACCATACCTGAAGGAATTGACCGATTTATTTCATCTTTATAAAAGATCTTTAGTTGGGAAAAATTTAGAGATGTGAAAAGCTTGAAGAAAATAAATTGTCCGATCTCGCGTTTTTGAGCTTCATGGATATTGGAAACTTTGATCCTTTGTGGGGGAAGAACCAGAAGAAATGGTCCCATTTCTACCATATTTATAGCAGATCTTGTGTTGATGGAAATATTGAGATGTATCAAGTTTAAATAGGATCGGATGTTAATTTCGCGTTTTAGGAGCGTCATGGTTATTCAAAATTTTTGCCATTTGTGGGGGAGGTACCAGAAAGAGTGGTCCGATACATTCGATATTCACACCTCACATTGAGTTAATAAGGATATTGTGATGAGTGCAATTTGAAGGCAATCGGACTCTTACATCACATTTTATAAGAGTTGTAATTATACCAAATTTTGATTCTTTGTAGCGGAGGTACTTAATGGAGAGGACCGATATTGTAAATTTTGAAACCTGACTTGCAAATATTAGGATTTGCAAAATTGGAGCAAAATCGGATTACCCTTTCTCTTTCTGTGCAATTAATTTTTTTTTGTTTTTTTTTTTCTTGTTATTGAAAATTTCGACCTTGTGTCTGGGAGGTACTAGAAGCAGAGGACCGATATTGCTTATTTCCGAACTCGATCTAAGTTTGATAATAATATTACGATGTGCCAAGTTTCTACCAAATCGGATACTCCCCTCGAGAGTAATTTTGGGCACCAACCAGACAGACGGACGAACAGACGGACACCCCCTGATCGACTTCAAATGTCCTGAACGGATTTGGTCCAAAGAGAACTAAGGTCTGAAACCGTTATTTCGATTTGACACCTTTGGCCGTATCAAATGATATATACCATATACTGAGGCTATAAAAATCGTGGTCTTATATTAAATTCTATATATAGGGGGTAAAAATTAATCATAAATTCACTTAATATAAATTCCATTTTCCCCACACACGAAGTAGGGCATTTATTATTTGAATATAAAAGAAAATTCATAAAATTTTCAAATCCTCAAAATATTCGTTACAATTTCCACAAAAGATACGATCCACAAATTCATTTTCTAATGCCATTCATTTTGTGGACTCCCATTTTGATTACCCCTCAATTGACGGTTATCAATGGAGAAGGCAGCAGGCAAAACACAGCCATATCGGAACACACATACACAGACACACCTCAACAACGATAACACCGGGTAACACAAAAGTGAAAGAAAAGTGTCCGTCCTCAAGAACAACTAATCAGCGACTGAACAGTTCTTAACAAACGCGACAATGAAACGGTTGTCAATGCGGAAAATCTAATGCGATTTTAAAATAAATAATTGAAAAAACATAAAGAAGAAAGTAGTTATTTTTTGAAATCACAACAAAATATTGAAATGGAAATTCTCTCTCGAGGAGACCATAAAATACAACAGTTAACACATTGCTGGCAATTTGAAGTGTAAACAAAAAAAAAAAAAATTATAAAACTATTCGCGAGAAAAAAGAAAATTTGAAATTGAAAAAATAATTTGAAAACGCTGATTTTGCAAAAATCTAGTGGTTGTTTTTGAGAGAGAATGAGCCAATAAAATTTGTAAATAAATAAAACGAAATTGCATTGCTTAGTTGGTATTAAAAAAAAAAATTGGTTGGAGATATTTGCCAAACAAAGGAGAGAATATATTTTCAGAATTTCCATCTCAGTGATAATGAAAATTGTAAATAATGTAAAATAAATCTCAGTTTTAAATGATACCCCGCGGCGTGACACGTGATGGTGTTGTAAGTTTCGTTTAGTTATTTTGGGGTAGAATAATTGTGTGCGTTTTGGCAATAAATATTTCCGACAAAAAGTGTTAAGTTTATGGCAGATAAAAACCAAAAACTTCTCCTAAACACGCTTCTGCTTCCCTTCCTCCTCTCGCTTCCTTAGAAAAAAAGAAACAAACCTCTCATTGTTATAGTTCTGCACGTGATACTCAAGGCGCGCGCAAAGTTCAAACTTAAATCCCTTGGCACGTACACGGTGTTTGTCTTTAACAAATAAATACAAAAGAATTAAAAAAAAAAATAATAAATAAAAAATAAAAACAAACAAAAAATCCTAACGCAGTGTTAGAACAGCAACAGACCTTGTTAACATTCAACACGACGAGATTGCAACATTCCAAAAGACGCTACAACTTCATTCCAAGACGAGAACCCCAACCAAGTGGTGGTGGCAGTTGCAACGAAGAACAAAACGACATATTTACATGCCACCACAATTAGCCAGGCTTGAAGCTTTTAATTAGCGCTCAAAAGAACATCAAAGAGCACAACAGCAAAAAAGATCAAAAAAAAAAAGGTAAACAAAATTGAAAAACTCACACACACGCATACATTCACATATCTGTTACTTTACACCATTAGAAAGTGAAAAGACACCAGAGAAACCCTCACCAAGTCAGAAGAGGGCATTGTTCTAAACTGCTTTAAAGCGATAAAGATAAGGAGGAATAAAGCACCCAGACACTTAGGCAGTCAGCCAGCCATACCGGCAGGCAATCATTTATAACCAACGAGAGTTGTTCATAATTCTTAAATAGAAAAAAAACAACATTTCTTCCATAATTTTCGAAGAAGATAAGCAGCTGAGGAGAAAATTAAAAAAAAAAAACAAGTAAGCAAAGGCTATAGCCGTGCGAGGCCGACCATGTTATACCCTACAACACTACAACATGTTAGAAGCCCTCTTATGTCCTAATCTATTTTGGAAGATTTCGCTTTTGAAACCATTTCACGCAGATATTACCCTTAGCATTTTGAATAGGGACATTTGCCCAATATTTACGAACTATGTCGTGTTGTTAGTTGTTGTGCAAAAATGCTAGAATTCTTCCCTGTCCTTATCGCTCTTCCCAGGCTTCAATTGTGTATCAGGATTTTTTTCTGTCTTTGGGTCCTTTGAAACATTTCCAAAAGCAAGAGGCCCCTCTGAATCTCCAAATTTAGACTTATCTATATGATTTTCTTGTCTACGATATTTGACTATCGTCAGATATCGCCTGTAAGTAATGCTGGTATTATTTACTCAAAGTACTGGTCCATTCTATCCAGAGTCCTTAACTCTAACTTCATGCGAGATTTTGTATCGTTTGGTCTCTATTTGTATCATAACGGCTGCAAAATCAGGAACATGTTTTGTTGGTCAATTTCAACCCCGAAATATACTGCGGACATCTTTGAAAACAATAGGCCTAGCCATTCTAAGCCTAACCCTACCCTTTTCGTGAGGATCTCACGATAATTGCAATATATATATATATACAATATCCCCAACCTGTGTTGTAAGGTGAAAAAATATTACAAAATATACACTTTAATATTATAAGTCAAATTGAAAAATCGCATGCGATAAAAAATATGAAAAAATAAAAATATGTCACAAAATACTTAAAAACTATATTAACATCATTATAGGCGTCTTTTTACGCGGTTTTTCAGATTTTATCTTTTTATTCCATTGTATATATTTTGCTATATGTACCCGAAATATTTACTATCGGCATCTACGTAACGGTCAGGATTGACCTGTTCGTCTATTTGTGATTTCGCCGGGATTAAAAATATTGGCGGTTTAATGGAAAATTAGATTTAACTCAAATGTCATAGTTTTTCGACAGACATTTGGCCTCAGCATTTGACCATTTGTATACTTTTTGGGAGACTACATGTTCCAAATTTATATTATATGTAATGTTATTAAGAATATGGCAATGTGCGAACTTTATAGAGAACTGGGGAATATAACCTTCACCATGGTATGGAGGTTAAATTTAGTTTGTTAGCACATCACTCCTCGAAATAGGCATTTAAGGCCCCACAAAGCATACGATTTTATGTCATTTAGTCATGTCTGTCCGTCTCTGGATATCACTCTAGCTTCCGAACGAAATAAAGTAAGTTGATTAAATTTTGTTGATATGCATTTTAGGTCTTTAGAAGTTTTGGTATTGAAAATGGGCCATATAGGTCCACATCTGCATATAGCTCCCATATATGTGTACCGATTTTTTGCTGTTTTAGTCATATTTCCTGTAGCAGAAAGAGTGAGCAAACATATTCGAATTTTACACTTGAATTCACATAGCACAAATGATTGACATGTGCTAGGTTTGATCAGAATCGGAAACATATTACATAGTTTACAAGTATTGGTCAATGTATTTCAATACCGTCCACCATTTCAAACAAATTTAGAATTTTTCAAAAAAAAAATAAAATACATTGAAAGTTCTGTTTAAATGTTAAAAATACCGAATATATGAAGTATTGGGATCGGTCGGGTCTTTTCTAAGACCTACATAGGCATTTTTTTGTCATAGGCCAGTACAATATTAAAAATACGAAACTTGAAACAATTCTGGTAAATAATGTCGCAAAAATCATTAAAATACCGAATATAGGGAGGTACTGTTATATGGGTACTTTACGAAGACCTTGATCTCCATATACAATTTATTGTACCTATTTGGAACATCAAATATGAATTTTGAAACAATTCGAGTAAATAATGTCAATAAAATCATCAAAATACCGAATATGGGGAGATACGGTTACATGGGGACTATACGAAGACGTGTCACAGGCTGGGTACTACAGAAACTTCAAATGCGAAGTATGAAACAATTCCGCTCCATAATGTCGCTAACATTATTAGAATACCAAATATAGGGAGTAACCGTTATATGGGGGCTATACGAAGACCTAGACCTGCATAGCCAATTTTCCATTTAGGAGCTTTGAATACGAAATTTGAAACCATTCCGGCAATCAATGTCCCTAAACTCTGCAAAATACCGAATATAGGGGGGTGCCGATATATGGAGACTATACGAGGACCTGGAACTGCATAGCTAATTTCCTGGATCTTCAAATATGAAATTTGAACAATTCCGGTGAATAATGTCGCTGAAATCAGCAAAATACTGAATATAAGGAGGTACCGATATATGGAAGCTATAAGAAGATCTGGACCTTCATATATAATTTTCTGTCATAGGCTGTAGTAGCCATTACGAACTTTTATTACCAAAATTGAAACCATTCCGGTAAATAATATTGCTGAAATCATAAAAATACCGAATATTGGTAGGTACCGTTATAGGGGAGGGCTATACGAAGACGTGGACCTGCAAAGACAATTTTCTGTTCTAGGCTGAAGTATCCATTTCGAACTTTAAATACCAAATTTGAAACAATTACGGTGAATAATGTCAATACCAAATATAGGGAGGTACCGTTATATGGCGGCTATACCTAAACATATATAGCCCATTTTCAATGCCTAAAGTTCTGAGTAAAATCTCATCAACTAACTTCAATTCGTTCGGAAGTTATAGTGATTTCCACAGACGAACATACGGACAGACGGACGGACATCGTTAAATCGGCATAGCATTTTATGCTGATGTGGTGGTCGAAAATGTATATTTCGAGGTGTTACAAACGGAATGACAAACTTCATATACCCCCTACACTATGGTGGAGGGTATAACAACGTTGGGGTAATTGAGTGTATAACTTGATATTTTCACATTGATGCTTGTGAGACAACCATGTAATTCATCGAATTTTGAGCTGCTGAATATTGATCAGTATTGGGATTTTAGGTGCGGCTATAAAACGTAACTTAAATTTAAACAGGGAGAGTAATTTAAACATTGAGGGAAACTTAACCAAATCCGGTTAGTTAAGACAAACCGAATAAATTGTCTCAAATAAATAGCTAACGTGTTACAGGGGCTTATTTAAAATATGGATCTACATTACTACTCCTTTGGGACCCAAAATAATAACAAATAGCCATTTGAGTTTAGAAATGCGGCAAAAGTACTGAAATATCATCTGATAGGCAGGTCATCTGTTGACCTATTTCTGACTACCACAATGTTGTATTTTTACTATAGAATCCCATTATTATTAAAATCGGTTAAGTAAAATATTGGCGTTTTGCCTGAAATATCGAGGTCTGTATAATTGTGATAAATTTTGAGCGCCTATTTTTGTGTAACAAATTCGAGAGAAAAACATAATTTCAAATGTCATTTTAAAATTTCGTATTTAGGTAAAAAATCAAAAATCTGACAAACTCATTTTGGAACTGCGCTTCATTTTGGCAATATCATAAAGATATTAACAATATTTTTCTTGAGCAATATTAGGCCAAAAATTTGACTAATTAAAATAATGGTATTAGCTCAGGACGAAATCCGTTTCAGGACTCTTGAACGCATTTAACCGTTGACCAATACTATCACATATGCGGTGTGAAAATAGAATATATCGTTCAATCTTTCTGGCACCTCCACCGCAAATTATAAAAAATTTGAAAAATAACAAACGTGAACGACTTGTATAAAAATTAGCCTAAGTGCGAAAATAAAACAATTCACCCCCTAAAAGGGTATGGAATAGTATGGAATTTTGCACATACAACCAAATTAGACCGGGAAATAAGTATGCCAAATTTGATCGAAATCGGTTCAGATATAGCTATAGCTCCTATATATATATGTATTGTTCATCTGATTTGTTATTTTTGTCCTCTGTATTTTTGCACTCTGTAACAACACTAATTTGGGGAAATATATCAAATGCAGCTCAGAAACACCTTTACTAAATTTTTTCGAGATCGGTTCAGATTTGGATGTAGCTCCCATATATAACTTCGTCCGATTTCTTTTATGTGCACCAAACGTCTAACATTTGTCCAAATGGGATGGAATTTGGCACATTTCACCGAATTGTGTATAGAAGCTAGTATGTCAAATTTGGTGAAGATCGGTTCAGATATAGCTATAGCTCCCATATATATTATTCATCCGATTTGTTATATTTGTTACCCATAGCCGTAATATGCACTCCGTAACAACGATATTCAGGGAAATATATCAAATACAGCTCAGAAATATCTTTGCCAAATTCTATCGAAATCGGTTCAGATTTGGATATAGCTCCCATATCTATCTTTATCCGATTTCAAATTAATTGGGCACCAAATGGGCAATACAAGTCCGAATTTAAAAGATACAAGTGCTTCGGCATTTTTAGTCCTTTGAACTTTAAATAATAATTATAATCATAGCATGTATGATTAAATTCTCCCATAAAAACTACTAAATTAGCAAAGTAGTGTAGGGTATCATAAAGTCGGCCCCGCCCGACTTTAAGACCTTCTTTATTGGTTATTTATTTATTTTATTTATTTCCAAACAAAAGAGAAGAAATTGTTCTTATTCTTCTGAAAAACTTTCTCAGTAAATCTTACAGGAAAAGTAAAAGGACATATCTAAATTTTATCTTGAATTTGAACTGAGGCAGTTAAACACCATTTGATTGTTTGCAATTAGCCGAAAATACCTACAAATTCAGAACTAATTGAGTAATAAAATATGCCATACGATATTTGCTCTATTCATCAATTGAAAAATCTAAAATCTTTGT
Source organism: Musca domestica (assembly GCF_030504385.1). Taxonomy (NCBI): domain Eukaryota; kingdom Metazoa; phylum Arthropoda; class Insecta; order Diptera; family Muscidae; genus Musca; species Musca domestica. The sequence continues at coordinate 11,449,740 of NW_026712272.1, read as the reverse complement.
CCTGAAAAAAAGTGTTGCAACATAACGATAATGGTACTAAACATACCCCCCCTTTTCATGATAGGGGCCATCAAAGAAAATAACTTGATATTGAAAACAAATTAAATAAACAAATCCGCATATCAGCAGCAGTAAATAAAAGAAATATGACTGGCGAAGTTTATTTACTCTCACTCAGCTATTTTCGTTGGTTGGTTTGATTTATGACTTCTCCAAAATGAATGTTTTTTTAATGAAATTGTGCCTAACTATATATATTCTCACCTTTGAACGACAGACAATTGATTGAACGATAGAAGAGGGGGGAGAAATGAAGCCAGTAGGCTTATCTCTACAACAAGTCAATGGCAGCAAAGACCAAAAAGAAAGCCGTCATTTTTATGTGGAAAATCCTATGGAAAAATTCGATAAAATTTTAGGGGATTTATCCAAAAGGGTTAACAAAAATGGTGTACAACAAAGTAATCGATTTTCGGTGATACCTCAAGGTATTTTCAATTTAAAAGCTCTTTTGAACGGTAATATGTCATCGGCTTGAGGTCGAAAAAAGTCTGTTGAATTTTCCAAGTCAAATTAAATAATTTACTTTTTAATTATTATTCATTTATAAATTAATAAATAATTTAAATACGATTATTTTCAATTGCTAAATGAACCATTTCGTATAAGAATCTCCCTTGTGATTTTACCAGAACCTCCCGAAATTTTCAAATTAGACCCATTATAGTTTAGAATTGCTCCCACTTAAAATGAAACGGCGAAATTAATCTGCGAATTGCTTAAAATTTGGTCTTACCCTCTTACATATGGCTGATCTACATCCATATGTACGCTCCCTTGCAGGTCGACATATAGCTCTTTACTATGGACTTTATCTTGCGGGCAGGTAGCTTTTATAGAACTTTTGCACGGTCACCTCGTGAGTATAGATGTCCTAGTTAACCAGCTCGCGAAAACAGCAGCTGCACAGATTCATTCTCTAAACAGTTCACTAATATAGACACCCTGACCAGTCACCCCTCCAGTTTTCTATTTGTCCAACCAGCTTGCAAGTATGAACTCATTGCACATCCAGCTCGTAGACACCCTGACAAGTCAGCTCGCCAGTTCTTAATCTGCCAGCTGGCAACTATAGGCTCCCTGGCCAGTTTTACAGTTTTACTACGTCTCCGGCCAGCTCACGAGTTTAATCTCTTTTGACATCCAGCTCGCCAGTTCTACTCTCTAGCCATTCAGCTCGCGAGTATAGACCCCTAGCCATTATAAACTCCTTGGACTGACAGCTCTCCAGTTTATACTACCAGCTCAGACTCCCTTGCCATTCAGCTAGTGTGTATAAATCCCTGGCCTCTCAGCTCAGTATTCTCGAGCTCCCTGGCCAGTCAGTTCTTGAATTAAGACCCCCTTGCAGGTCGGCTCACGAGTATTGGCACTCTGACCGTTTAGTTTGCGAGTACAGACGTCTTGGTCAGTCAGTAGAGAAACTCACTGATCACATCGGATATATACTTTCGGACTCTCTAGCTATTCAGCTGGTGAGTATAAACCCTCGGCCTATCAGCTCGCGAATTCTGATTCCCGGGCCAGTCAGTTCTAGAGTTAAAACCCCCTTGCAGGTCAGCTCATGAGTATAGACAGCTTGGCCGTTCAGCTCTCGAGTACAGACTTCTTGAACAGGCAGTAGCGAGACTCGCTGGCCAGATCGGATATATACTCTCTGATCAACGAATATGGAGACTCCCTGGTTAGACAGTTTTGGCACAACCAAAACCAACCAGTATAGAGAATCCTTGACCAAGCAGTGCAAAGAATCGCTGATCAGCCAATATAAAGACTGCCTGGCCCAGCGAGTATAAAGACTTCCTGGCCTAACTAGTATAGAGAGCCCCTGGCTATAGAGTCTATACAGAGACCGCCTCCAGCCAGCTCGTTAGCATATAAAGACTTCTTGGGCAATCAGACTACAGACTCTCTGGCCAGGGAGAGAGCCCCTGGGTATAGAGTCTATACAGAGACTCCCTCCAGCCAGCTCGTTAGCATATAGGGGCTTCTTGGGCAATCAGACTACAGACTCTCAGTATAGAGACTCTAGTTCCAGCCAGCTCGTTAGCATATAGGGGCTTCTTGCGCAATCAGACTACAGACTCTCAGTATAGAGACTCTAACTGGCCAGTCAGTATAGAGACTCTAGGTGGCCAGCCAGTATAGAGACTCTAGCTGGCCAGCCAGTATAGAGACTCTAGCTGTCCAGCAAGTATTAAGACTCTAGCTGGCCAACCAGTGTGGAGAATCTAGCGGTTAAAGCAGTATAGAGACTCTAGCGGGTCAGATAGCGGGCCAGCCAGTATAGAGACAGCTGGTCAGCCAGTATACATTGAGACTACAGCTGGCCAGACAGCATAAAGACTACAGGTGGCCAGCCAGTATAGAGACTGCAGCTAGCCAGCCAGTATGGAGGCTCTCGCTGGCCAGTCAGTACAGAGACAGCCCTGACCGGAGACTCTAGCAGGTCAGCCAGTGTAGAGACTACTGCTTGCCAGCCAGTGCAGAGACTGCAGCTGACCAGCTAGTATAGAGACTGTGGCTGGCCAGCCAGTATAGAGACTGCAGCTGGCCAGCCAGTATAGAGACTGCAGCTGGCCAGCCAGTATAGAAATTGCAGCTGGCCAGCCAGTATAGAGACTGCAGCTGGCCAGCCAGTATAGAGACTGCAGCTGGCCAGCCAGTATAGAGACTGCAGCCGGTCAGCCAGTATAGAAACTGCAGCTGGTCAGCCAGTATAGAGACTCGCAGGCCGGGTAAATAACTTTCTCTCTGGTTAGAGAGACTTCCTGTCCTGGCCAGCCAGTACAGAGACAGCCTTGGTCATCCAGTATAGACACTCCCTGGACAGCCGGATCACTATTGCGGAGACTGTTTCTAGCCAGCCTTCTAGCTCGCATAAATATCTTGTTTTCTTCCAGATACAGACACTCTGGTTAATTTTAGCCGGTTCGAGCTGACAAACTCGATGCGACTCTGATTTAAACCGGGGCCAGATCTGATTTAGAACGAAGTAGCACTTGTGTGCTCTCCCAATTTTGTTACTCTCTGATAACATTATTTTTTAATGGTTCTCACGTTTGCCTGATAGTGATTTTAACTTTCTGCTCTTTCCGCATGCCATCATAGACTCCTCTCTCCTAATTTCATATAGTCCTATCATTGCAATACTCTTAGTTCGGCTTGGCTCTAATGAAAATTGACATTTTATGAAATTAGAAAATGTAATCCCTTGTTTCCTTGGCACATCCACCTATTACCATCTCTCCTCCCACGTTTTGCGAACAATAAAACAATGGACATTAATATGATTTGATGGAGATAATGGAAAAATCCCATTTTAATATTTTCTAATGCGTAAATTCGAAATATGACCTAAAATAATAGAATTTGTGAAAATAAGATGGTAGGAAGCTTTCCATTTGGATTTTCAAATATTTTTCAAATGAAATTGGTTATTTGTAAATTTGTTTTACAGAAGCATTTTAAACAGGCAATCTCCTTTGAGATGGGTAGATGGCCGGTAATGTTTCTGTAAGGTTACATTATTGAAACGCAAAAACTGCCACACTTTCGCCTTGGTTGGCCATGATCGACCTTACACAAATATTCCAATAATAGTTGCTGTTTTTATTTTTAGAAGAAGAAAAAAAGAAACAGCAAATGTTATTGTTTTGGATTACCCTGTGGGAGATTTTTGTTCGACTTTCGATAAGGGGATATTTCTTCCGTTTTTTTTTTTGGCCTTTATTTCGAGAAGGACAATAAAATTGCTTTGGATTATTGTTTTTCCTTCCAGTTTGCCTTTTTGCCCCAGGACTAGTCCATTGACATTTCATAATTGATTTAAGCTCCCAACCGAACGTAGTCCGTGCATTGTCATGGATATGACTAAAAATAAGTTCGATGTTCGATTTAAGCTGTCAAAGAAATTCAATTATTTCAGCAACGAAATTTTTCTCTGCTGAGAGTGATATGATATCTATTGTTAGCCTGGCTGAGCAATCATCCAAGGCATGCGATCTCAGCAATTTAAAGATTATTTTATGCAAATTAAGTTTATCACAGCGGAACGAGATTTTTGGAAATATTTTGATATTTTATTATGTGTGGGTAGAAATGGGGGAATTTCATGGTTGAGTTCACCGCATGTCCATATGTGGGATGTCTGTTAATGTGGTCGGTTGAAGGATGTAATGCGTAATATGTGTTGCGTATCACTCATGTGGTTACAACTACATATATAACAAATTTTTGTGGTTATTCTGTTGAAGTATTTCTCAGTTCGACCATAAAATAATTAATAAATTTGTGTACCCTTAGCTAAGTGACACAAGTTTGCCATATGAGAATTTCATTATTTAAAATCTTTTGATCCTTGTCTAAATAGACGAGATGTACAAGGAGTGAGTCCAAATGGGTCAGCTGGCCTGTGACGGCCTAGAGGTAACGGCGCGCTCAGTTTGTCACCTCGAATTGGCTAAAATCCACCAGTGTGTGTGTATGTATCTGGGAGACAACAAAATGTTTATGCGAGCTAGATGGCTGCCTAGAAAGAGTCTCTGTAATAGTGATCTAGCTGTCCAGGGAGTCTCTATACTGGCTGACCAAGGCTGTCTATATACTGGCTGGCCAGGGCAGTCTTTAAACTGGCCACCCAGGTAAGTATATCTAACCAGAGAGAAAGCTCTATCATGGCTGGACAGCTGCAGTCTCCATACCGGCTGGCCAGCTAGAGTCTCTATACCGGCTGGCCAGCTAGAGTCTCTATACAGCCTGGCCAGCGAGTGTCTCTATACTGACTAACCAGCTGCAGTCTCTGTACTGGCTGCCCAGCGTGAGTCTATATACTGGATAGGCAAGGGCTGTCTCTATACCGGCTGGCCAGCTGTAGTCTCTATACCGGCTGGCCAGCTGTAGTCTCTATACCGGCTGGCCAGCTAGAGTCTCTATTTATACTGCTGGCCAGCTGTAGTCTCTATTTATACTGCTGGCCAGCTAGAGTCTCTATACTGGCTGACCAGCTAGAGTCTCGATACTGGCTCCTTGAAAATATATTCTTTAAAAAATCCACGTTTGCTGGAATCCTTGAAAAAATATTCTTTAAAAAATTCACCTTTGTTGGGAACCTTAAAACAATATTCTTTAAAAAATCCACGTTTGTTGGTATCCTTGAAAAAATCCACGTTTTTTGGTCCTTTGAAAAAATATTCTTTAAAAAATCCATGTTTGTTGCTCAGTTGGTCCTTTGAAAAAATATTCCTTAAAAAATCCACGTTTGTTGGTCAGTTGGTCCTTGAAAAAATACTGGCTGGCCACCTAGAGTCTCTGTACCGGCTGGCCAGCTATATTCTCTGTACCGGCTGGCCAGCTAGAGTCTCTATACTGGCTGGCCAGCTAGAGTCTCTTTACTGGCTGGCCAGCTAGAGTCTCTTTACTGGCTGGCCAGCTAGAGTCTCTTTACTGGCTGGCCAGCTAGAGTCTCTATACTGGTTGGCAAGCTAGGGTCTCTATTCTGGCTGGTGACATGGACTAGGTGTCAAAACTCACTTTTTTATATTTATTGCTTCACTTTCATTTTTTCCTGTAATTTTAGAAAAAAATAAATTAATTTTGTTCAAATTTTTCCTTAAAAAATGTCCTTACAAAATTATAATTTATTGATTATATATATTATATCCTTCAAATGTATTCTTCATAAAATTCAAGCTATTTGTTTTTATTCTTAATTTTTTTTGAAGTTTTGCAAAAATATTCATTAAAAATCCGATTTTTTGGTCCTTTAAAATATATTTTTCCGAAATTCCTTCAGTTGATCCTTAAAAAATATTCCTAAATAAATACAATTTTTTTAATATTATTCTTTAAAAAGTCCTCGTTTGTAGAGTTCCTTGAAAATATATTCATTAAAAACTCCATCCTGGGATCATTGCAATAATATTCTTAAAAACTCCTTCCTGGGATCTTGGTAAAATATTCTTTTAAAACCCTATCCTGGAATCCTTGAAAAAATATCCTTAAAAAGCTCCATCATGGGATCTTGAAAACATATTCTTTAAAAAATTCACGTTTTTCTGGAATCCTTAAAAAATCCACGTTTTTTGGAATCTTTGGAAAAATATCCTTTAAAAAATCCACTTTTTTGGAATCTTTGAAAAAATTTCCTTAAAAAAATCCACACTTGTTGGAATCCTTAAAAAAATATCCTTAAAAAAATCCACACTTGTTGGAATCCTTGAAAAAATATCCTTATAAAATATTCTTTAAAAAATATCCTTATAAAATATTCTTTAAAAAATATCCTTATAAAATATTCTTTAAAAAATATCCTTATAAAATATTCTTTAAAAAATATCCTTATAAAATATTCTTTAAAAAATATCCTTATAAAATATTCTTTAAAAAATATCCTTATAAAATATTCTTTAAAAAATATCCTTAAAAATATTCTTGAAAAAATATTCTATAAAAAATCTACGTTTGTTGCTTCTTTGAAAATTTTTCTTTAAAAAATCCACGTTTGTTGGTATCCTTAAAAAAATATTCTTTAAGAAATCCTTGAAAAAATATTCTTTAAAAAATCCACGTTTGTTGGTATCCTTAAAAAAATATTCTTTAAGAAATCCTTGAAAAAATATTCTTTAAAAAATCCACGTTTGTTGCTTCTTTGAAAATTTTTCTCTAAAAAATCCACGTTTGTTGCTTCTTTGAAAAATTTTCTTTAAAAAATCCACGTTTGTTGGTATCCTTAAAAAAATATTCTTTAAGAAATCCTTGAAAAAATATTCTTTAAAAAATCCACGTTTGTTGGTCCTTTGAAAAAATATTCTTTAAAAAATCCACGTTTGTTGGTCCTTTGAAAAAATATTCTTTAAAAAATCCACGTTTGTTGGTCCTTTGAAAAAATATTCTTTAAAAAATCCACGTTTGTTGGTCCTTTGAAAAAATATTCTTTAAAAAATCCACGTTTGTTGGTCCTTTGAAAAAATATTCTTTAAAAAATCCACGTTTGTTGGTCCTTTGAAAAAATATTCTTTAAAAAATCCACGTTTGTTGGTCCTTTGAAAAAATATTCTTTAAAAAATCCACGTTTGTTGGTCCTTTGAAAAAATATTCTTTAAAAAATCCACGTTTGTTGGTCCTTTGAAAAAATATTCTTTAAAAAATCCACGTTTGTTGGTCCTTTGAAAAAATATTCTTTAAAAAATCCACGTTTGTTGAGAACCTTAAAAAAATATTTTTTAAAAAATCCACGTTTGTTGAGAACCTTAAAAAAATATTCTTTAAAACATCCACGTTTGTTGGTCCTTTGAAAAAATATTCTTTAAAAAAATCCACGTTTGTTGGTCCTTTGAAAAAATATTCTTTAAAAAATCCACGTTTGTTGGTCCTTTGAAAAAATATTCTTTAAAAAATCCACGTTTGTTGGTATCCTTGAAAAAATATTCCTTAAAAAATCCACGTTTATTTGAATCCTTGAAAAAATATTCTTTAAAAAATCCACGTTTATTTGAATCCTTAAAAAAATATTCTTTAAAAAATCCACTTTTGTTGGTCAGTTGGTCCTTTGAAAAAATATTCTTTAAAAAAATCCACGTTTGTTGGTCAGTTGGTCCTTGAAAAAATATTCTTTAAAAAATCCACGTTTGTTGAGAACCTTAAAAAAATATTTTTTAAAAAATCCACGTTTGTTGAGAACCTTAAAAAAATATTTTTTAAAAAATCCACGTTTGTTGATCCTTTGAAAAAATATTCTTTAAAAAATCCACGTTTGTTGGTCCTTTGAAAAATTAATCCTTAGAAAATCCACGTTTGTTGGTCCTTTGAATAAATATTCTTTAAAAAATCCACGTTTGTTGGTCCTTTGAAAAAATATTCTTTAAAAAACCCACTTTTCTTGGAATCCTTGAAAAATTATTCTTTAAAAAATCCACGTTTGTTGGTCTGTTTGGAAAAAATATTCTTTAAAAAACTCAACGTTTGTTGAGATGATTGAAATTTTTTCTTAAAATATATCCTTTGAAAAATCTCCTTTTTTATCCTTGAAAATATTTCTTAAATAAATTCACAATTATCGGAATGCCAACAAATTCTGCCCTTCAATCCTTTTGCTCAATCTTATATTCGAATAAATTTCCACATATACTACACCTGTCTCCTAAGCTATATACACCCTATACAACATCATACCTGCTTCGTAATATTCTCTGTAATAGGATGCGATTTATCTTCACGAAGGATGCATTCATGCATCCTTATAAATTATTTCTAAATTATGTGGTCTTAACACACACACACTCACACTCGTAACTTTAGGTGTGCATTTTGAATAGTTGCTTATTGTTAGCTACGAAGTGTGCCGGTGAATGTGTTCGTGTTGGTCTGAGTGCAGGCAACAATTTGTATGGCAGCGATGCATAACCACAAAGCAATTTGTTTTTCAGAAGACAGCAGGTGTTGAATGAATGTTAACTCCAAGTATCATAACACGGATGGTAGATATTCTGATCATTACTTACGGTTGAGTTGTGGCGATTATTTTACACGCAACAACAAAAAATGGAATTGGGATCCTTTGGTCCAGGCAAAATGTAGCAAGGTTGCATGAGGAAAAAAATATTATAATAATAAGATATGCCGTGGTAGGGTAGGAATATTCATGGCGATTTTTCAGGAAGTTATTGGCCATATTTTTCGTGGAGGGAATAACGAAAGTATTTTTTTGTACTTTTTCGCTATGAAATACAGATGTTAAAATTGACTTAAGTTACTCGCCCTTGTTTAATGGTTTTGCCTTCACATTAACATCAACGCTATTATCTTTAAACAATTTAAACTTTTTGCCTTCTTCCCTCCTCATTTTAAAACCCCTCCACCCCCAGCCAACTTTCACTTTTTATTATCGCAAAACTTTTGCTAAATTAGTTGATTGAGCTCTTTGCCAAACACTAGTTCCGAACTATGTCTTTGGGTTAGAAAATTGTGTTTAAAACAATGTTTTCCCCCCGTCCCCCCACAGCATTTTGCCATTGTTTGTGTACACAAAAACCCACAGGCAAAACACACATGCACCCACACAGAGATGGAAATTCACATGAATATGCTTTCCACGTACACACATACACCCACACACGAGCATGGAAAATAACACCAGCTATTAGTTACAAATAAGTGGAGTAGAACAACAAAGAGCATTTTGCTGGGGAAAAAGTTCAAAAGTATTTTTAATTAGGACAATGAATAAATGGCTGAATGAAATGAACAATTTTGCAGTTTGAAAACTATGTTTGTGTGTGTGTATGAATACATGTATGAATGTATAAATATAGTTTGATATTTAGTATGGCGTTAAATGCCATAAGCTAATGATTTAATTTTATGCACTAGAATCCCATGATTTGACACGGTCAAAAATTGTAGAGGACTGAGTTTTGATTGTAAAAAAAAAACTTAAAGGCCTTTGGAACTGGAATTTTTTTATTCTAGCCTCAACCGTTTCACCTGAGAGTTGCGAGTCAGTCACTCTCTGAAATATTAAAAAAAATAATAATAATTATTTCGAAATAAATATATCAAAATGGCTATAACTCATGAATCACTACCCACAAAGAGACTGTTTGTACATAAAAACCCTTGCATTGATCTCGCCATCCGTACGAAATTTGCCGAAATAAAATCGGTTCATGCATTTCACAGAACATTAATTACTAACGCAATGCCATTTTTATACCCTCAACAAAATGGTCAGCTATAACCTCAGCCATATGGCTACAGAGAATACATATCATTTGATACGGCCAAAACGTGCCTCATCGAAGTAACGGTTTTAGACCACATCCGTTTCAGGACGTTTAGAGTCGATGTCCGTCCGTCTGTCTTTCTCTCTTTCTGTCTGGCTGGTGTAAACGATAACTCTCGAAAGGAGTATCAGAGTTTTTCCAAACTTGGTAATACTATTATCAAACTTATATAGAGCTCGGATATGGGCAATATCGGGCCACTCTTTCTGGTTCTCATATTGTTGAGGGTATAAAAACATGTTTTGAAGTGGATGTACTAGAATGGCTATAACTCATGAATCAATCTACACACTGAGACTGTTTACACATATAAACCCTTGTATTGATGCCACCTTCTATGCAAAGTTTGCCGAAACAAAATCGGTTCACGAGTTTTAGAGAACATCAATTACTAACACAATGCAATTTATTATCATATGCCTAGAGAGGGTATATATCATTTGATACGACCAAAACGTGCCTCATCGAAATAACGGTTTTAGACCCTATGCCTCTTTGGACCAAATCCATTTCAGGACATTTGGAGTCGATCTAGCGATGTCCGTTCGTCGGCCTGTCTGCCTGGCTGGATGGTGCCCACGATAACTCTCGAAAGGAGTATCAGATTCGGTCCAAACTTGATACATCGTAATATTATTATCAAACTTAGATCGATTTCAGAGATGGGCAATATCGGTCCACTCCTTCTGTCCACCTCCCCCACAAAAGGTCGAAATTTTAAAAAATCCACGTTCGTTGGTCCTTTAAAAATTTTTAAAAAATCCACGTTCGTTGGTCCATTGAAAAAATATTCTTGGAGAAATCCACGTTTGTTGGTCCTTTGAAAAATTATTCTTTAAAAAATCCACGTTTTTTGGTCTTTTTGGTCTGTGTCTTACTGCACAGAAAGAAAAGGATAATCCGATTTTGCAAGTACTAATATTTCCATCAGAGCTCGGTCAGGTGAAAAAAGGACAATACCACTTTATCAAGTACCTCCCCTACAAATTATTCAAAATTTTGAATAATTATAACTCTTATAAAATGTGATGTACGAATCCGATTGTCTTCAAATTTCACACATTCCAATCTTTTTTAACCCAAGAACTGTTATGAAAATGGAATATATCAGTCTACTCCTTCTGGTACCTCCTCCACAAAGGGTTTAAAGTTTTAAATATTCATGAAGCACATAAAACGCGAAATTAACATTAGATTCCATTCAGAATTTGGACATCTCTTTTTTTACCATTTGTTCTGATAACTCCCCCACAAAGGGTCAATATTTTGAATAACCAAAACGATCATAAATATCGAAATAACCATCCGGTTTACTTCATATTTCACTCTTCCCATTATTTCTACTAACACAAGATCTGCTGGGATATGTCGGTCCACTCCTTCTGGTACCTTCCCCACACAATTTTGACAAAAAAAAAAAATGTTTTACTGCACATAAAGAGAAAGAATGATCCGATTTTTCTCCAACTTTGCAAGTACTAATATTTCCATCCGTTCTAGGTCAGGTGAAAAATGGACAATAACGGTCTACTGCATCAAATCCTAACAAAGGGTCAAAATTTTGAGTAATTATAACTCTTATAAAATGATATGTAACAGTCCGATTTTCTTCAAATTACATACGTAACAATATGTGAAAATGAAATATATCGGACCACTCCTCCTTGTACCTCCATCACAAAAGTTCATCATTTTAAATATCAATGAGACTCGTAAAACGCTAAATTAACATTCGATTCCATTCATACTTGGTTCATCTCAATATTTCCACCAAGGCAGGATCTGTTATAACGATGGTAGAGATCGGGCAATTCCTTCTGGAGGTACCAGAGGGTTCAAATTATGCTGAGAAAATTAAAATCAGGTACGTCACCCACAAAGGTTTGCAATTTCCAATACCTTTATATGTCATAACTTGCGAAACAAGTCAGCGATCCTTACAGCTTGCTATATCCAAGTATTTCTCTCAACCAGAAACCTGAAATGAACATGGAATTTATGATTTTGGATAAAATTGGATAACAATGTTCGATTTTCTGATTTCCAATATTTTTATCTGTATTAGATGGAGTGTGAAAATCGAATACTTCAGTCGACTATATCTGGTATTTCACGCAAGTCTTTCTCTAGAGAAGACCATGGGAAGGTCTTCTCCATACAAGACTTTGAGAAGGTCCTTGCGAATATAGAGGGACCTGGAGAAAGTCTTCCTGCTCAGACGACTTGGAAAAGGTCTTCTCCTAGAGAATACCGGAATAAGGTCTGCTTCTATAGAAGACCTGGAGAAAGGCTTTTCCTGGGTAAGTCTACTTGATAAGACCTTGATCTTCCATTGAATACCCTGATCAGCTCTCTTATATGAACTAACACATTTCCAAAAATAAATCTCCATTACATCAACAAAATATATTCAAATGTCCTTCCCTTTACAAACAATCCCTAATGGAATTTCGTTTTTTTTTTTTTTTTGAATTTAAAAACACAAAAATTAAATTAAACCTATCTTGAGATGGCATTCGTTCGGCCACAAATGTTTGCAATGAAAATGAATTCATTTCACATTACACATTTTATGGTTTTGCATTACATTGGCAACAACTACAACAACACCAACACCAACAATAGCTGCAACATCTCATATGGGTTTTTACTGTCAACACAACATCAAAGGGATTTCCTGCATTCGTTCATTCATTCCGTCAGTCAGCAGAGAAAAAAGAGTTGTGGTATTCATGGACCGAACAACATTTCATTATCGCTGCAAGTGCATGCAAAATTTAATAAACCCGAAGTATTTTTTTCATCTTAACCATGGACGTGGAAGTGAGGAGGAGGGGTGAAATACACACCGTTCTCCACATTTTCTCACTTACTCTCCACTCCTCAGAAAAAGTTATTTACAATTAGTAGTATCATGAAAAAACCTTTAAGGCCCTTCTTCTACTCCCCTGTGGTGGTTTTTTTCTGAACTGAAATCCTTGCAGCATCCTTTATGCATCTCACAAATTTCTATTTTTAAGTTTTGTTTTTTTTTTTTTTGCTCCAAAAATATGTCCTCGACAATTCGGTTATATTTTGTCGTTACTTCATGACATTTGTTTTTGGTTACACGTGTTTAGTCTAAATTCTCGACAGGACCGACAACAGCTTGCATTGTCCTTGTCCGTTTTCTGTTTGTAATAATTTGAACAGGCCAAGAACAATACCAATGGCTGCTGACCTCCATGGGAAAACTTCAGTTGTAACAAAGAAAAGGAAAACAATGGAAAATATTGTAACCGCAATTTTTTTCGTACAAAACAAGAAAGGGCCTACTTTTTTGCTTATGGGTTGAAAGCATCCTCAATGGGATAAATTATGGCAGTCGGTTAGAAACTCCTTGAAAACGTTACATGTAACACAGCTAAGCGAAGAAAATACTACAAAAAAAAATATCGAGAAGGGTGTCAATATTTTTAAATCAAAAGAAAAAAAAAACAAGTTTAAAAGTATCAGTCTTCTGTCCACAGCAGACCTTCTCCAGGTCTCCTAAGGATAGGAGAACTTCTCCAGGTCTTCTATAGACAGAATAACTTCACAAGGTCTTCTATAGAAGAAGACCTTCCAAAAGGCTCCTATGGAAGAAGACCTTCCAAAAGGCTCCTAGGTCTCCTAGGCACATAGGTCATTCTTGGAAGAAGACCTTCCCAAAAGGTCTTCTATAGAAGAAGACCATCCCAAAGGTCTTCTATAGAAGAAGACCTTATCAAAGTTCTTCTAAGGAAGAAAACCTTCCCAAAAGGTTTCTTTGGTCTTCTATGGAAGAAGACCTTCCCAAAGGTCTTCTATTGAAAAAGAACTTCTCCAGGTCTTCTATTGAAAAAGAACTTCTCCAGGTCTTCTATAGAAGAAGACCTTCCCAAAGTTCTTCTATAGAAGAGACCTTCCTAAAGGTCTTCTTCTTCCCAAAGGTCTGCTATAGAAGAAGGCCTTCCCAAAGGTCTTCTATAGAAGAAGACCATCCCAAAGGTCTTCTATAGAAGAAGACCATCCCAAAGGTCTTCTATAGAAGAAGACCTTCCCAAAGGTCTTCTATAGAAGAGACCTTCCCAAAGGTCTCCTGTAGAAGAAGACCTTCCCAAAGGTCTCCTATAGAGGAAGACCTTCCCAATGGTCATCTGTAGAAGAAGACCTTCCCAAAGGTCTTCCATAGAAGAAGCCCTCCCCATGGTCTTCTATAGAAGAGACCTTCCTAAAGTTCTTCTATGGAAGAAGACCATTCTAAAGTTCCTCAAACAAGAAGACCTTCCCAAAAGGTTTTCTTTGGTCTTATATGGAAGAAGACCTTCCAAAAGGTCTTCTATTGAAAAAGAACTTCTCCAGGTCTTCTGTAGGCAGAAGACCTTCCCTAGGTTTCCTAAAGGCAGACGACCTTCTTCTATAAAGGAGATCTGCTCAAGGTCTTGTATAGAAGAAGACTTACTCAAGGTCTTTATAGAAGGTCTTCTATTTCAAGCTCTTCTATAAAACAAGTCCTCCTTAAGTTCTTTTATAGAAGAAGACTTTCTTAATATCTTCTATAGAAAAGACTTCCCTAAGAACTTCTATAGAAGAAGATTTCAAAATATTTCAAATTTTTCTATAGAAGAAGTCCTCTTCAAATTCTTCCATACAAGAAGACCTCTTAAAGGTCTTCTATACAGGAAAACCTCTTCAAGGTCTTCTATGAAAAAAGGTCTTTCAGAGTCTTCTATATAGAGAGGACCTTCTCCAGGTCTTCTATGGAAAGATACTTTTTACAGGTCTTCTATGGAAGATGATCTTCTTTGTCTTCTTTGTAAACAGACCTTCCCAAGGGTCTTCCATTGATGAAAACAATTTGAAATGTGTTCTATGGAAGAAGACCTTCCCTTTTCAAGGTTTTCTATAGAAGAAGACCTCTTTAAGAATAAGACCTCTACAGAAAAATACATCTACAAAGTCTTCTGTAGAAGAAGGACTTCTAAAGGAAAAGACCTTCTGATCTTCTCTCCATGGTCATCTTAGGATATTTTCAAAGGCTTCTATAGAACAAGACGTTTTCTATGGTCTTTTATTAATGTCAACCCTTTTCCTCGTAATTCTTGTCTGTGACAAAATGTCTTTTTAAATTACTTCAAACACCGCAATCACTGCCCTCCATCCATCCATCTGGAGATTGGAATAAACAGCCACAACAATGCCTAGGACAACTTCTATAAATTTGTGCATTTCATAATTCCAATTTAGCCAGTTGTAATAACTGTTATAATTATCCTGTCACAAATACAACAATTCATTCTCTTCCCCAAACAAAGAAGATGGGCATAGGAATGGAAAGAGAAACAAGTTTACAGAATGAATGCCTGGCTGTCTAATAGTTTTTTTCTTTTATTTTTTAACATTTCTTCTTTTATATCTGTTCTTCTTCTTGTCCTCCTTTTTATATATTAATAAATGATTGTCCATTTTTTTCTTGATCGCCTGCATACATATTCATAAGGAGATATTGTGAACTTTTACTTCCTGACATTTAGGTTTGGCATTTTTGCTTTGTTGTTTTCTTTCTTTTTTTTTTTTTTGGTGTCCTCCGGCAAGAAACAGAGGACATAATTGATTTATTATTCCATTTGTAAAATGGGGAAGAAAAATAAATGCGAATTAATTGTCCCTTTTTTGAGACTAACAAGCCGATTACTGACTCGGTAGTAATGACCCCAGGACATACCTACTACATCTAGGATGGGAATAATTGTGTTTATTTCCTTAACTTGATCGAAAGTGGGTTAACCTTTTTTCCGTTGATGAATTATTTATGGGGAAGCATCTTTAATGGGAGAGGAATTAATTTTTCACTACACCATGCCATTTTGTTCTCATTTAAAAGGAAATCTTCTATGAGTTTAAGCATTTTATAGAAGTTCTTTAAAGGGTTATGGAGTAACGTAAAAGAGGACAGGAACTAGGAAGAAAAACTGAAAACGTGATGATTTCATCATATACAGGATGAGATGAAAAAACTGCAACCAAATTCAGACTACTGTCATTTCTAAGCCTCTTGTTCGACAGCTGTTAAAATTATCCCAGTGGCAGTTCATTATATTGTTTACAAGCGTACAAAAGCATTTAGGTGAGAATTTTGCAGACGAAAAGTTCTTCGTGATGGAATTCAAGCGCGATAGTGTGATGTCTTTATATTTGGCTGGAAAACCACAAGTGGCTATCTTTAGAGCACTCCAGCATTTAAATGTGAATAAATCTTCTTTTGAGTCTCGTACCATCGCTCATTACCGTGATACTGATAGCGTAGCCCGACATCAAGGAAGTGGACGGAAGAGAACAGCAACATCAGCAGAAATGGTTCGAAAAGTAAAGAAGCGACCGATTCCGGGTATTCCAAAGGAAAATACCTTATCCAGGTTTTTTTTATAAGAGAAGACTTTATTCTGGTCTTCTTTAGAAGCAGATATTCAAAAAATCTTCAATTGAAGAAGAGCTTCAGCAGGTCTTCTATTGTAGAAGAGAGAATACCTTTTCAATGTCTACTGCAGGAGAAGACTTCTTCCAGGTCTTCTATAGGAGAAGACCTCCTCCAGGTCTTCTATAGGAGAAGACCTCCTCCAGGTCTTCTATAGGAGAAGACCTCCTCCAGGTTTTCTATAGGAGAAGACTTTCTAAAGGTTTTTATTGATAGAAGACCATTTCAGCATCTTCTATGAACAGCAAACCTTTTCAAGGCATTCTATGGACAAAATACCTTTTTAAGGCCTTCTATGGACAGAAGGCCTTTTCTAAGCCTTCTATAGACCGGAGACTATCCTAAAGGTATTTCATTTCATTTCATCGCTAGGTCTTCTATAGCTCTTCAAGGTATTCTATGTACCGAAGACATCATCCAGGTCTTCTATATATAAATGACATTCTTCAGGTCTTCTATAGACAGATGACCTTCTTCAGGTCTTCTATAGACAGATGACCTTCTTCAGGTCTTCTATAGACAGATGACCTTCTTCGGGTCTTCTATGGAAGAAGACTTTCTTTAGCTGTTCCATTAAGAAGAAGTCTTTCTCTATGTGTTCTATTTAAAAAACCTTCTCAAGGTCTCCTATGGGGAAGACCTTCTCGAAATATTCT
Organism: Musca domestica; assembly: GCF_030504385.1. Lineage (NCBI taxonomy): Eukaryota > Metazoa > Arthropoda > Insecta > Diptera > Muscidae > Musca > Musca domestica. The sequence goes on along the minus strand of NW_026712272.1, from coordinate 11,432,767 downwards.
CCTATAAGCAAATACCTTTCTATGGAAAGAATATCTTCTAAAGGTCTTCTATGGCCAGGATACTTTCTCAAGGTCTTCTATGGGCAGAAGGCCTTCCCAAGGTTTCCAGGTTTCCGACATCAAGGAGGTGATCGAAAGAGAACAGCAACATCAGCAGAAATGGTTCGAAAAGTAAAGAAGCGACTTGATCGTAACCCTCGTCGCAGTTGCCGTAAAATGGCTCGTGAACTGAACATATTTCAATTCGGGGCAAATATTTAAAAATGAGCTCGGGGTAAAGCCATTGAAATTCCAAAAAGTGCAAGAACTTACACCGCAACAGAAAGAAAATAGACTTAAAAGAGCTAAAGAGTTGCTTCGCTTGGCCGAAAGTGGTGAACTGTCGAATTTGGTTTTCTCCGATGAGAAAACATTCGTTGTCCATCAGTTTGTAAACACACAAAATGATCGTGTTTACTTGCCAAAGATGTCAGCTGAAAGTGCGCAGCTTCGATTGGCCACTAGAGCTCAAGCGCCGGCAATGGTGTTGGTGTGGGCCGCCATAACAACCGATGGTCGACCTCCGCTCGTATTAATCGACCGTGGCATCAGAATAAATGCCGAATATTATTGCGAAAATATTCTGGAGGGTGTATTAAAGCCTTGGGCACGCAAATGTTTTGGCCGCAGACCTTGGACATTCTAACATGATCGGATGTTAATTTCGCGTTTTATGAGCTTCATGGATATTCAGAATTTTAACCCTTTGTGGGGGAGATACCGGAAGGAGTGGACCAATATATCGCATCTTCACAGCAGATCTTGTGTTAGTAGAAATGATGAGATGTGTGAAATTTGAAGAGAATCGGGTGCTTCTTTTCGATTGTATGATAGCTTCGTTTGTTCAAAATTTCGACCCTTTGTGGGGGTGGTACCTGAAGAAATAGTCCGATCTCTACCACCTTTATAACAGATCTACTGTTGATGGAAATATTGAAATGTACCAAGTCTGAATGGAATCGGATGTTAATTTTTTTGAACTTCGTAGATATTGAAAACGTTGAACCTTTTGTGGGGGAGGTACCAGAAGGCCTTTATCGATATAGCCCACCTTCATATCAGACCTTGATATTGTTAAGTGAGTAATTTTAAGACAATCGGACACTTACATCACATTTTATAAGAGTTATATTTATTTAAAATTTTGACCCTTTGTGAGGGAGGTACTTGATAGAGTGGACCGATATTATCCATTTTCGCACCTGTCCTAGCACTGATGCAAATATTAGGATTTCCAAAGATGTAGCCAAGTCGGATTATCCTGTGTCTTTGTCAAGTTCTACCTTTTGTGGCGGAGGAACCAGAAGGACTGGACCGATGTTGCCAAATTCCGAACTCGATCTAAATTTAACAATAACATTACAATGTTTGGATTAAATCGGATACTCCCTTGTTTGGATTAAATCGGATACTCCCTTTAAGAGCTATCGTGCACACCAACGAGCCAGACAGACGGACGGACATCGATGGATCGACTACAAATGTCCTGAAACGGATTTAGTCCCAAGTGACCTAGGTTCTAAATCCATTATTTCGATGAGGCACGTTTTGAACGTATCATATGATATATACCCTCTCTAGCCATATGGCTGAGGCTATAAATATATATCGGAGTTATATATGGGGAAACCGAGTTTCTCCAAATGTCGTATTTACTTCCAGGATAAATTCAGATGAATGTACAAAAACCCATCCAATTTGGGGTGATATTAACAATTTGTTTCAGAATAAACCTCAAATCGTATAAAGGTATATATGGGAGTTATATACACATCTGAACGGATCTTACTGAAATTTGACGGAGGTATTTCTGATCTCCATCTGATATTTGGTACCAAATACCATTGTTATAAAGCGAATATTACGAATGTGAGGAACTTAAACCCCAAATGGGGTGAAACGTATGTGTAGAAGCCCATGTTATATCTGAATCGATTTTCACCAAATTTGAAGTACAAGCTTCTGGGCTGAATTCGATCGTATGTGTCAAAATTCTTTCAATTTGGACTTATATTAACCATTTGGTGCTCAATAATTCGATATCGGATATATGTGGGAGCTATATCCTAATCAGTTCCGACATCGATAAAATTTGACCGAGGTATTATTGAGCTCCATAAGTTATCTTGTGCCAAATATCATTCTTGTGTAGTGCATATTACGTATGTGAGGGTCTTAAAACCCCAAATCGGAGAAAACATATTTATGGGAGCTATAGCTATATCTAAACCAGTTTTCAGCAAATTTGATGTACTTGCTTCTAGGCTAAATTCGGTCGGATGTGCCAAAATTCAGGTCATTTGCACAGAAATTAACCATTTTGATGTACTTGCTCCTAGACTGAATTCCATCGGATGAGCCAAATTCAGGTCATTTTGACTAATATTGACTATTTGGTGCACAATTAACCCGAAATCGATTGAAGATATATATGGGAGCTACATATATATAATATAGAACAGATTCTTACCAATTTCAATTGGGTTCGTCCTTGGCCCAAACAAATATTTTTTGGAAAATTTCATCTCAATCGGATAATAAATGTGACCTGCATTTTGTTCACAAAAATACGTAGACAGACGTACGGACATGCATAAATGGAACCAGAATATGATTCTATGCAGATCATCAAAAGGAACTATGGGTCTATCTCGCTTCCTTCGCACAAGGACAGAATACCCTTCCCACAGTGTGGCGTAGGGTATAAAAACCAGCAGAGACCATGGGATGGATTCATGAAATCGTAAAACGATAAATTTTGTAAAGAAAGGAAATGTCAAATGATAAAGTTCACAGAGGAAAAAGTTTTCGTTCCATAATTTCATAGAATAACAAGTAAGGAAAGGCTATAGTCGTGCGGGGCCGACCATGTGATATCCTACAACACTACAATATGTTCGAAGTCCCCTTATATCCAAATCCATCTTAAAAGTTTTCGTTTTTGAAATAATGCCAGAGAGCCCTGCCCAGAGGTTACCCTTAGTTTTTGGACCCGGAGAATTTGGTCAATATTTACGCACTACTCAGTGTTGTTAATTTTTAAAACAATTTCACACGAAAGTTGTGGTATATTTTAAAGCTAAATATAATCCAATGGTCATCCGAAATGCTAAACTTCTTCCCTGTCCTTAACTCTCTTCTGATGCGAAATTTCGTGTCGATTAGCTTTCAATTGAGGCCTATAGAGCGACTACAAAATTTGAAAATATTCATTTTTTTTATTCTAATTGGACCTCTAAATGCACATCTTAAGAACAATAGGCTTTTTTTCTGACCCTAACTCTACCCCCACGCAAATTTTCGTGTGGATCGGACGATAATTGCGATATGCATATAATACCCTCAAAACGTAGTGTTGGGGGTGTAAAAATTTTGAAAATAAACAATTCAAAATTGTAATTCAAATTGAAAATATCCCATGCGATAAAAAATATGACAAAAATTGGAAAAAATCGACAAAAGATATTCACTTTTTTATTGGTATATTTTCCCGCGATTTTCTTAGATTTTATCGTTTTCTGGCAAGAGACCATTCCGAATTGATGGAATTGTGAAAATCGGCCCAGCGGTTCTTGATATATAAGCAGAATAAATAAGATCAATTTTTTGATCTTTTAATGTATTTGTGACTTGGCTGGGATTAAAAATATTCGCGGTTTAGTGAAAATTTTCCTATTTTCTAACATAAAAGTTAGGGTCTATTTTACCCGCTTATTATTGTCCGACCAAATTGGTAGGTTTCTGCCCAGTCCCAAACTCTAACTCCATGAAAATTTTCGCGTCGATTGGTTCATAATTGTGGCCTATAGAACAACTGCAAAATCAGGAAATTTTTCTGTTTTTGGTCCATTTCAACTCCTAAATATCGTGCGATTATCTCCAAAAACAATGGAGCTCTATTCTGACCCTAACACCACCTCCATTTTCAATTTCGTGAGGATCGGTTCATAATTGCGACCTGTAGCTTGATTACAAATTCACATGGACAGACGGACGGACGGACATACATAGCTAGATCGACTCAGCTCGGCGAGATAGGAAGATCCATATATACTTTCCTATGTGGGAAACCAATATTTCGAGGTGTTACATAATTTTTTTCCCAATCAAACTTATAATACCCCCAACACATAGTGTTGTAGGGTATAAAAAATCGAGACCCGGGGCCTCCCCAATTTCAATTTTATAGCTTCAGAGCTTTCGTCTGGGAGTCGATATACCAAACCGAATAAAAATTGAGATTCCGTCTGGAGATGGCTTGCAAAATACCTCTTTTGTATAGGCGACCATTGCAAAGTTCCTCTTCTTTGGGTGACCCTTCACAATCTCTTTAGAAATACGCTATCAATTCAATACCATTCGAAAATATATTGCTCTATTGATTTCCATCGATAATTCTAAATTTTCTGTCACTTATAATTAAAATTTTTCCCTTCTCAATCGACATTTACATACACAGATATATACTCGTAAACGGATTCATAAAACTTTAATTGAAAAACTTTGTTACAAAACCAAATTCAATTATTTTTTTGCATCTCTTTTTTGTTCATCTGGCCTCCAGACAGACACCAGTAGACATTTATACACAGAGATACACACACATACACTCTCACACATACATTTACATGGCTACAAATCTATATTTGGCATATGCAAAGAATAAAATGAATAAATCACAGCTTAACAACAGAAACAACAACAGCCGGAGCAGTAACAGCAACAACACTGGCGATATGTTAACAATCAATTGTGTGGCGGTTGCTGGGTGGGTGGATGGTGGGCAAAATCCCAGGATATTACAAATTTCTGTAGAGAAGCGTTAAATCATTGTTGCGCTGCAAGTAGCGGGACAAAGGCTTTATGTTCAACGTTGCTGCAGCAACAGCAAAAAAATGGAAAAAAAGAAAACGAGCGGCCACAAAGTGATCGATATTACAATGGAATACTACGGATTCAATCGTATTCCGGCAAATACACACTCAAACAACAACTGCACACACACACATGTTTATATACATACGTACACACTCTCTTTCTCATGGAAACTGTATTACTCGCCACTGGCAAAATACTGCTAATATGCCTGTCTGCCTTCCGGCCAGTCAAACACCGATACATTTCAAATGAACATGACCATGGTCACTGACTGAATGAAATACTTCCACATCACTGACACTCGTTTTCTGGATGTATGGATGGGCCGGGCAGCTGCCTGTCAATATGCCCAGAGCTGTGACACACATATACATACATACATAAACACATACATACATTTGAATATTTTCGAAATTCAATTCAATTGCTGGCTACTGAGCGTAGCGCTGTTCACTTTCTACACAACATTAATTGATGCCGTAGAAAGCACTTATGGTAGGATGAACAGCAAAAAAACAAAACAGAAAAGAGAGAAACCATGAAATATGGATGTGGGAAAAATGTAGAAATACTATCAATACAAATGGACCGACAGGAAGCTAAGAGGAGAGGGGGAACATATTTCTGCTGTGAAATATTCTGTTGCTTTTTTTGGATCTTTTTTATACCCTCCACCATAGTATGGAGGGTATATTAAGTTTGTCATTCCGTTTACAACACCTCAAAATATATATATTCTTGATCAGCATTAAATTCAATGTCGATTTAACAATGTCCGTCCGTCTGTCCCTATGTGGAAATCACTCTAGCTGCCGAACGAAATGAAGTAAGTTAATAAAAATTTACTCAAATGTGTATTATGTCTGCAGGACTTTTGGTATTGAATATGCAAGTGGGCCATGTAGGTTCACATCTTCGTATAGCCCCATATAACGGTACCTCCCGATATGCGGTATTTTGATGATTTTAAAGACATTGTTTACAGGAACTATTTCAATTTTGTATTTGAAGTTCGTAATGAATACTACAGCCTATGACAGAAAATTGTCTGTGCAGGTCCACGTCTTCGTATAGTCCCCATATAACGGTACCTCCCGATATTCGGTATTTTGATGATTTTAGCGACATTTTTTATCGGAACAATTTAAAATTTAGTATTTAAGTTCGTAATGGGTACTACGTCCTAAGACAGAAAAGGAGCCATGTAGATCCACGTCTTCGTACAGCCCCTATATAACGGAACCCCCGATATTCGGTATTTTGATGATTTTAGCGACATTATTTACCGGAATTATTTCAAATTTCGCATTTGAAGTTCGTAATGGATATTACAGCATGTGACAGAAAATTGATCGTGCAGCTCCCCGTATTCGTATAGCCCCCATATAACGGTACCCCCCGATTTTCGATATTTTGATTATTTCAGCGACATTATTTACCGGAATTATTTCAAATTTTGTATTTGAAGTTCGTAATAGATACTACAGCCTATGACAGAAATTTGTCTGTGCAGGTCGCCCTCTTCGTATAGCCCCCAAATAACGGTACCTTCCGATATTCGGTATTTTTATGATTTTAGTGACATTATTTACCGGAACTCTTTCAAATTTGGTATTTGAAGTTCGTAATGGATACTACAGCCTATGACTGAAAATTGTCTGTACAGGTCCACGTTTTATAACCACCATGGTACCTCCCTATATTCGGTATTTTGATGATTTTAGCTACTTTATAAACAGAGTTTTTTCAAGTTTCGCAATTGAATATTGTAATAGCTTATGATGCAGGTCCACGTCGTCGTATAGACCCTAATATACGGCTACATTCGGTATTTTTTAAATTTTAACAGAACTTTTAATGGATTTTATTTTTTTTGAAAATTGTTAAATTTATAACAAGTTGTGGAGGGTATTGAAAGTTCGGCCGAACTTATAGTTTTTTTACTTGTTTTAAATTAATATCATTTACATTTGTTTATAGACCTCCCTAATAAACCACTAAAGAATATCTCCATCTTTGTTATGATGACACAAATCCAAAGATATTTATTTGGAATTTTGTTATCTCCCCCTTCAAATGGATTTAAGGCCCACACACGTACATATGTATATCTACCTACATATCTGTCTGTCGAATGCCCACTTCATTAAATTCCAATTTCATTGTTTACATTTATTTTTTTATTCATAATTTCTTATCTCTAACCGAGCTGTCTATCTCTGTTGTCTTTCTTGGTGTTTATATATAATTTACCTAATTTTTATTTTAACAAATAAATTTATAAATGAGGATTTTGAATTCGTTTAGTTTAGTTTAGTTTAGTTTTTTTTTTTTTTTTTGACAGGAGACTTATCAAAGGGTCCTTAGGGAGGGAGAGGAAATTAGCCCAAGTAATAATTCTAGCTCCATTTTTAGTTTATTTAAATTATTCAAAACTCTACATTGTCTAACTTAAAGTGACCCTAAAAAAAGGCAAAATGCATAAGTTCAGCTTTATTCGTACATTTATTAGAAAAATTTAGTACTTTTCGTACACTATGTTCTACGCATTTTCATATCCTTCTTAAAAATGGATACTAATACCAAAATGAACAATTTTAGCTCGTTTCTTACACTTAGAACGTTTTATACCATAAGCCATATATCTGTTGATACGACCAAAAGGTGCCTCATCGAAATAATAGCTAGGGTCTCCTTGGAAAAAATCCTTTTTAAGAGTCGATCTCGAAGCGAATATCTGATTTGGCTAAAACTTGGAATATTGTAAAATTATTACCAAACTTAGATTCAGTTTCGAAATGAGCAACATGGGATCACTTCGTCTGGTACGTCCGCCATAAAAGTTTAAAATTGTCATAGAAAATAATTTACATTTTTTTTAATTGTATTAAATGAAAGCAAAAAAAATTTCGAAAATAGCATCAAATTTTAGAATAAGTTTAGATTTGTTCGAATTGGGCACCCTTGGTACGAATTATAACCTTCTAGGGCCAATGAAACCGTCACACGCTGCCCGAATGTTGCTCTGCGGTATTTTGGTCCATTCCTGTGCGAAGCGCTTGCTTGAGGTGATCTAAACTTTGGTATTTTTTAGTTCCAACCTTTCTTTCCAAAATACTTCAGAAACAATAGACCAATGGATTGGTATCCGGAGATTATGGTTGCCATTGTGCGCTGGAAATGAAGCGAGGAACCTCATTTTGTAACCATTCTAGGGTGCCGCGTGCTGAGTGCGATGGTGTTAAGTCCTGTTGGAACGTCCAAGGTCTGCGGCCAAAATGTTTGCATGCCCAAGGCTTTAATACACCCTCCAGAATATTTTCGCAATAATATTCGGCATTTTCCTGATGCCACAGTGAGTTCGGAGAAACCCAAATTCGGCAGTTCTCCACTTTCGGCCAAGCGAAGCAGAAGCAACTCTTTAGCTCTTTTGATTCTATTTTCCTTCTGTTGCGGTGTAAGTTTTTTGCACTTTTGTTCCCGAGCTCATTTTTTAATGTTTGCCGAATAGAATATTGCGTTATGTTCAGCTCACGAGCCATTTTTCGACCACTGCGACGCAGGTTTCGATCAAGTCGCTTTTTTTACTTTTCGAACCATTTCTGCTGATGTTGCTGTTTTCCGTCTTCCGTCCACTTCCTTGACGTCGGGCTACGCTACCAGTATACGGTAACGAGCGATGGTATGAGACACAAAAAATTTATTCACATTTAAATGCTGAAGTGATCTAACGATACGAACGAATGATCACGCTTGAATTCCATTACGAATTACTTTTTTTCTGGAAAATTCTCTCCAGAATGCTTTTGTGCGCTTGTAAACAATATAATGAACTGTTACTGGAATAATTACAGTCCAACGGATTGGTATCCGTCCAATTATTTCTAAAACTCAAGATCTGTTGTGAAGATGAAATATATCGGTCCACTCCTTGTGGTACCTCCCCCACAAGGTGTCAAAATTTCTAACATTCATGTAGCTCATAAACCCCGCAATTGACATCCGATCCTTTAAAAATTGACACATCTCACATATTTCCATTAATACAAGGTCTGTTATAAAGATGGGAGAGATCGAACCAGTTCTTCTGGTACCTCCCCCAAATAGGATTCAAGATTTTGAAAAACAAACAGCTCTCATAAAATTAGATATAAATATTGGATTCCCTTGTAATTTTGCCCATACCAATATTTTTATCTGTATTAGATATAGTATTAAAGTAGAATACTTCAGCCGACTATGTCTGATACCTCACGGGCATTTTAACATTTTCTGAAAACTAACATATATCTCATATAAAGTGAAGGAATGACTCGCAATATTTATATCATATTTATAAAGGTCCGATACGAAATGGACAATATTGGTGCATTCCTTCGAAAGCTACTCCATAGACGGCCAAAACTTTGAATAATCGTAACAGAAGTCAAAATAAATCTAAATAATACATCTGTCGGCAAAATCGACTGACTATTTTTAAATTGTTTTATATATTTTTTTATTTTCCCCAAAAAGTCTTCCTTAAATATAACCTTTTTCAATTCAATCTCTTACAACAGATTAAAATACATTTAATTTCAATTGAAAATTTCCCATTTTTTCCAAAAATTTTAGGGGAATATTGTTGTAGCCTTTAAAATATTATGTTTTCTTTTGGGGAAAATTAAATAAAAACAATTCGAAATTTTTTTCCTCCCTTCGAATAAATATTTCCAGGTAACTGCAATGGAATTCAAATCACTTCAATGAATAAATTTATGTTCGATAAAAGGGAAAATTGACTTTTATAAAGGATAAATGCATTTGTCTAATAACAATAGACGAAGCAATATTCAAAAACCGAAAATTGAAAATGACAATTATATTTATATAACAACAATGGGAAGAAGGAAAATAGTCCATTAGTCAGGGGAAGATAATAAAGGAATTGTGTCGCAATTTGGAAAATTGAAGTTAATTTTTTTTATTTATTGTATTTAAATATGTACATAATTTTGACATCTATATGAAATTTGTGGAAAAAATTATATGAAACAAATAAGAATACAGCAAAATTCGGCCATGCCGAACTTGTTATACCCTCCACCATTAGCAAGGAACTTGAAAAAATTAAAAAAAAAATTCTTTAAAAATACCGCTCAAATAAAAACCTTTATATACGAGGATGTGGTGCTGAAGCATTTTTTGTGTCATAGGCTGTAGAAACGATTCCGAACTTCGAATACGAAATTCGAAACAATTTCGGTGAATGATGTCGCTAATATAACCAAAATTCCAAATAAAGAGAGTTACCGTTGTTTTGGTGAGCTATACTAAGAAGGTGACCTGCATAGACAATTTTCCGTCATAGGTTGTAGTACCCATTACGAACTTCATATACGAATTATGACGCATCTCCGGTGAATAAGGTAGCAAAAATCCTGGTAATACCGAATATTTCGGGTAGCGTTATATGGCTGCTATACTAAAACGTAGACCTATAATTCTCTTCCAGGGGGTAAAGTACTTAGAGAGAACTCCTTGTGTGGATTTTCAGACTATTCCATCGAAAAATGTGGCTAAAATCATTAAAATGCCAAACATTGGGGGCACAATTGTCGGGGGGCTATATCGTGGATCTGTATGGAAAATTCTCTTTCTGATGATAAAGTACTCGTAGGGAACTTCTTGTGTAGAATTTCAGACAATTTCATTGAAAAATATAACTAAAATCATCAAAATATCGAATGTCGGGAGGTGCAGTTTTATGGGGGATATACGATACCGTGGACCTAGAATTCTCTTTGAGGGGGTAAAGTACCCAAAAGGAACTCCTTGTGTGGATTTTAAGCCAATTCCATAAAAAAAAACAAGTAAAAAAGCTGTAAGTACGGCTGGACCGAACTTTGAATACCCTCCACCATTTGGAACGAATTTGGCAATTCTGAGAAACAATGAAATCCGTTTAAAATTTTATTAAAATCTTAAAAATACCGAATGTAACTGCTATATTAGGGTCTATACGACGACATGGACCTGCATAGGTAAAATTTGTCATAAGCCATTACAATATTCAAATGCGAAACTTAAAAAAATCGGTAATAATGTAGCTAAAATCATCAAAATACCGAATATCGGAAGGTACTGTTATATGGGGGCTATACGAAGACGTGGACCTGCAAAGACAATTTTCTGTCATAGGCTGTAGTATCCTTTGCGATCTTCAAATACCAAATTTGAAACAATTCCGGTGAATAATGTCGCTAAAATCTTTAAAATACCGAATATCGGCAGGTACCGATATATGGATGCTATATGAAGACGTGGACCTTTACAGACAATCTTCTGTCATAGGGTGAAGCATCTATTACGAACATCAAATACCAAATTTGAAACAATTCCGGTGAATAATGTCGATAAAATGATTAAAATACCGAATATCGGGAGGTACCGGTATATGGGGACTATACCAAGACGTGGACCTGCAAAGACAATTTTCTGCCACAGGCTGTAGCATCCTTTACGATCTTCAAATACCAAATTTGAAACAATTCCTGTGAATAATGTCGTTAAAATCTTCAAAATACCGAACATCGGGAGGTACCGATATATGGATGCTATATGAAGACGTAGACCTTTACAGACAATCTTCTGTCATAGGGTGAAGCATCTATTACGAACATCAAATACCAAATTTGAAACACTTCCGGTGAACAATGTCGCTACAATCATCAAAATACCGAATATCGGGTGGTACCGTTGTATGGGGGGCTATACCAAAAACGTGAACTTACATGGCCCATTTTCAATACCAAAAGTCCTGCAGACATGAGATACATTTGAGTAAAATTTTATCAATCTACTTCAATTCGTTCGAAAGCTAGAGTGATTTCCACAGACGGATAGGCGGATAATATTTTCGGTTCGGTTCATTTATTCTGATACCACGGTCGATTAATACCAGCGGAGAGCAAGCATCGGCTGTTATGGCGGCCCACACCATCACCATGGCCGGCGCTTGAGTTCTAGTGGCCAACCGAAGGTGCACATTTTTAGAGTATTTCGATATGTTCAGCTCACGTGGCATTTTTCGGCAACTGTGACGAGGGTTTGGATCAAGTCGCTTCTTTACTTTTCGAACCATTTCTGCGGATATTGCTGTTTTCGTTCGTCCACTTCCTTGACGTCGGGCTACATTACCAGTATCACGGTAACGAGCGATGGTACGAGCCACAAATGATTTATTCACATTTAAATGCTGGAGTGCTCTAACGATAGCCACTTGTATTGTTCCAGCCAAATATAAAGAAATCACACTATCACGCTTCAATTCCATCACGAATTACATTTTTCTGGAAAATTCTCACCAAAATGTTTTTGTACGCTTGTAAAAAATATAATGAGCTGTCACTGGAATAATTTTAACAGTTGTCGGACGAGTGGCTTAGAAATGACTGCAGTCTGAAGTTGGTTGCAGTTTTTTCATCTCACCCTGTATAAGCATTTCGAATTAGAAATTTCATCAAGAAATCCAAATGGTGTAGACGAATGAAATTTTTTCACAAAGGCGCAAATATTTTTTTGCCAATAAAACAGAAGTTATTTATCTTTCCCATTAACTAAACGCCCAATCTCCTTAATCTAAAACAAACTGTTTTTTTTTTCGTCCTTAAATGCTCTTTTTGGCAAATGTGTTTGTCCAAAAAAAGTTTTAGGATTCTCCCAAAGTCTTATGTACACAAATTTCGCACAGAAATGTATGTGGGCGAGAAATAAAAAAAAAAAAAACAACAACACAAAAGCACCGAATAGATTTCATTCAAGGCCAAATGTATCCACCATTAAGTGGGGAAACCCATAAAGATTCAATTTGTATGTATTGGTGTGTGTCTCTGTGTGTGTGTGTGTGTGTGCCTATGCATATCAAATGCCTTTTTATTGTTTTCCAAACACACATTAATACGCTGTCAATTTATCCAGTGGGAAATACATTTAAACGTCCACATAGGCCATGCTAAACGTTTGTTTGCCATCCCCATTTATGGGTTTGTCAAAGCGACCCGCGTTGTGGCAGCAGCAACAGATTTTTTTTCTAATAATTTCTCAAACCGATAAAACAAATATTGATAATGTTCTACATATATTTTTTATGGTTATATAGCACATTGTTTTTGTTTGTGTTTCAGCTACCATGAATCGTTTTATTTGTTCCCAGAGATATTCTCGCAGTGTCTGCAAATGACGCACTTCAACGCTACCCCAATAGGTGATGTGGTGTGGTAGGTTGTTCTTGGAGCTGTAAATAAATAAATAAGGGTTAAAATATGCTGTTGGATAGATTTGTTTTTGTTCATCGTATGTGTATGTATTTAAAAAGAATATTGACAATAGGGTTGAATTTAAAGTAGATTCTAACTCAAGGAGGTTTTGAAGGACTTTTGGTATAGCTTCGGCCTATGGAACACAATTGAAAGTCTTACCGTCTATATAATATTATACCTGCAAACTGTTTAATCCTGCAACAGACTAGGTATAGAAGATCCTTAAAACGTATTCTATTTTTCGAAGGCCTCCTTACCGTGGACTATTTTTTAGGTTTTTTTAATTACAGGAGAATCTATTTAGATTAGAAGAGTATAACTAAAAACATGAGACACGTGTTTCGGCGCTTTCAAAGTTTTCATCGGGAGATAACCAAAAAAAGAGCGAATAAGTTCCGGACATTTCCACATTTTTGAAAATATTCAAGTTAAGATTCCATGGAATCCAAGCATTTAAGGTTAAAGAGTCTTCGGCAATATTACTGAAAAACATCCAGGAAAGGCTTTTATATAAATTTTGGAGTTTATACAGAGAGTCGGGTACTTATTTCTCATTTTATGAGAAATATAACAATTCAAAATTTTGACCCGTTGTGAGATCCGGCATTTTCCATCTTCACACCTAGTCTTTTGTTAATGAAAAAAGTAAGATGTGCTGAGTTTGGAAACAATCTGATGCTTATTTCAATTTTTTGAGAGATATAATTCTTCAAAAATTTTACCCTTTGTGGGGGAGGTACTTGATGGAGGGGGTCGATATTCTCCATTTTTGTAGCAGACGTAGTACTTAGAAAACTATTGGGATTGGCAAAGTTTACACAAAATTGCATGATCCTTTCTGGCTTTATATAATCAATTATATTCTGTGGAAATTTTGGCCTTTTGTGGTGGATATACTAAAATGAGATGACCTATATTGCCCATATCCGAACTCGCTTTATGTTTGCTAATAATATTACTATGTATCAGGTTTGAACCATTTGAGAGTTATCGTGCACTCTAGCCAGACAGACAGACAGATGGACGGAGAAGTGGACAACCCTAAATGGACTTTAAATGTCCTGAAACGGATTTGATCCAAGGAGAGCCAGGGCCTAAAACCGTTATCTCGATAAGGCACGTTTTGGCCGTATAAAATGATATATAACCTCTGCATGTGGCTGAGGGTACAAAATTCTTAAACATTCGCATTCCAAAATCCACCTGAAAAGTCTTATAAAATCCTCTTAAGTCCTTTAAAATATTCTCTAAAATCCAATTTACCAAATCTACCTCGTTCATAAGTCCTTGATAAAAATATTCTAAAAAATTGGTTTTTGACAAAATATTCCTTAAGCCCCACGTCCCAAAATCACTTTAAAATATTTCTAAAAATTCTCATTTTTTGAACAAAAATTTAATAATATCTCGTTTCGAAAATTTTAGAAAAAAGGTCTTAAAAATCCTACTTTAATAATCTTAAGAATGTGTCTAAAAATATCCATTTTTGTTGGTCTTTGGAAAAATTTTCCTCAAAATCCACGTTGCAAAAACTATTTTTAGCAAAAATTCTAAAAAAAAATTTTTTTTTTGGTCTAAAGATCTTTGAAAAAAAGTTTTAATATCCAAATTTCAGGGTCTGGGAGACCTTGAAATATATTCTTAAAATTCCATGTTCTTTGGTGTAAGGGTCCTTGAAAAAACAGTTATAAAAACTATACGGTCTGTCTCTTGTCATGGAGACTATGTTAAAAAAACAAAAAAAAAAAAAAAAACAAGTTAAAAAGTAGTAAGTTCGGCCGGGCCGAACTTTGAATACCCTCCACCATTTGGAACGAATTTGGAAATTTTCAGAAAATAAAATCATTAAAACATTCTGTTAAAATTTTAAAAATACCAAATATAGCCGTTATATTGAGGTGTATACGATGTGGGCCTACATAGGCATTGTTTGTCATAAGCCATCACCATATTCAAATTCGAAACTTGAAATAAACGGTGAATAATGTTGCTAAAATCATCAAAAAATACGAAGACGTGGACCTGCATAGACAATTTTCTGTCTTAGGGTGTAGTATCCGATTCGAACTTCAAATACCAAATTTGAAACAATTCCGGTGAATAATGTCGCTAAAATCATTAAAATACCGAATATCGGGAGGTACCGTTATATGGGGGCTATATGAAAACGTGGACCTACATGGTCCATTTACGAACTTAGCCTACCTACTGGAAAACTAAATATGTGTGCAAAATTTTAGCCATCTATCTAAATTCATTCGAAAGATAGCGTGATTACAACAGACAGACGGACAGACAGACGGACATGGCTAAATAGTCTTAGAATTTTACGCTGATCAAGAATATATATACTTTGTTGGGTCTGACATGAGTATTTGGAGGAGTTACAAACGGAATGACAAAGTTAATATACCCTCCATAGTATGGTGGAGGGTATAAAAAAACTGATTGAAATAATATTCTAAATTTTTTTTTACTTGAAAAAAAAAAAACTTCATTGGCGTCCTTGAATATATCTTCTTAAGTTTCCATATAGTTAGGTCTAAGGGCATTGAAAATATCTACATTAAAAACGCAGTGGTCGAACGATACTTGAAAAATATATATATGAGAAATATACGTTAATTGGTGCGAGGATCCTTGAAAATTTTCTCCAAATATGTGGGTTTTTGAAAAAATTATTAAAAATTCAAGTTGATTTCACAAAGGGCTCTAGGAAAATATATTAAAAGTTCCACCAGTTTCCTTTGAAGTTCCTTCAAAATATATACTTCATCTATTCGAATTTTTGATGATGAAATATACCCAAAAAATCTACGTGTATTGGCCTAAGGGTACCGGAAAAATAAATTCCTAAAAACTCCATTTCCAATATTCTAATAGGCCTAGAAGAACTCTCACCTGAGCCTAACCATTTAAATCAAAATATAGAGATCTGAACCAATTACCTTTGTTGAGGAGCTGGTCTTAAAAATCGCTACTGCGAAATTGCTGACCCCAGAGATCACTGCTGCAGAATAACTTGTCTCAGAAGTCGCACCTGTAAAATAGAGAACGACAGAAGTCTCCATTGCGAAGTACCTTGCCTATATTAAGTGGATGGTTTGAAATATAAGTATAAGATAATTCGTGCTACATTCGCGTCGGGCAATTTTACTGGGCAAAGTGGGTCCAGAGTTGTAGAAATTTTCATAATTATCGTCGCCAGATATGATAAGAATTTTGTCAAGGATACTGATGGCGGAATTGATGGCGGACTGTTCAAAATTCCTGTTCTGACTTAATTCTGCTTAGTTCCCATATATTTTTATACGAGAATATTATATTCAGCTCCAGCCTCCCCCTATTCAGACTTCTTAGCAGACAATTCGTTTATTTTTTGAAAAAGTTTATACAATAATACCCCGAACACATTTAATCCTCTTCCAATTTTAATCTCATCCAAAGATATCTTCAATTCCATGCAGCACAATAAATTATTAAATATCAATTTATACGCAATGTGTACTTTAAGTAGTTTATTGCTTGTAAATTATACTTCTTAGAATTATAAGGATAAGGATAAAATGATATCAGCGGGTGGAGAGTAAACACGTCCCCCAGCCTCCTCTCCCCATAACCTACTGAACGAAAGAGTTTCATATTTAATATCAACTCTCGTGTAGCTTTCTTGATGCTGTGTCACATATGTTCCCGCTGCTTGAGACGACAACATAAGACTGGCAACTTGTTAGGAATAAATTATAATTTTGTTGCTACCGAAGATATCAACGATGTTATTGGTGTTGTTGTAGGTTGTTGTTGCTACTGCTGTAGTTATTGTATATTTGTTAACATCCTTTGCAAACACCGAGATACACAAGGACATACATACTCTGACACAAAGTTATCATAACATTCTGATACTTTCTGCTACATCTTGATTCAATAAATTACATTTAATTATAACAAAACTAAATCCGAACATATGTTGATACACGTACACACACACACACACGTTTACATGGTTCCTGGAAGTGTGTGCCTTTCTTTTTGAGAGTGGTATAAGTTGTAAATTTAAGGAAACTAATTTTTTCTTAATTTCTATACCCTCGGTCATATGGTTACAGACCGTCGAAAAAACGGTATTAGACCCTAGGTCTCTTTAGACCAAATCCGATTCAGGACATTTGCAGCTGATCTAGTATTGTGCGTCCATCCGGACTGCCTGGTGTGCCCGATAACTCTCGAAGGGAGCTTTCGATTTGATCCAAACTTGGTTCATTGTAATATTATTGTCAATCTTAGATCGAGATTAAATATAGGCAATATCGGTCCACTCCTTCTGGTACCTCCCTCACAAAGGGTCAAAATTTTCGCAGAAAATTATCTACCTCATAGTAGAAGAAAAAATCATCTCATTTTATGCAAACTTTGTAAATTTTGATATTTATTTTAGTGCTAGTTGAGGTGAGATATTAGAGAATATCGACCCACTCCATCAAGTGCCTCCCCCACAAACGGAATATTGAATAATTATAATTTTTATAAAATGTGAAATAATAGTCCAATTGTCAATATTTTATGCAACTCTAGATATTGCACGAAAATGTAATAGATTAGGCCACTCCTTTTGGTAGCTCCCCCACAACGGTCAACATTTTGGATACCCATAGCTCACATAGAACACAAAATGAGCATCCGATTACTTTCAAACCCGGCACATCTCAATACTTCTATCAAAACAAAAAACCAGGTGAAGATGGGATATATCAAACCACGCCTTTTGGTACCTTCCCCTCAAAGGGGTGCGAAAAAAGCGTCTGTTTCTCTTCAAGTTTCACACATCTCAACATTTTTAATAACACGAGATCTGTTATGAAGATGGAATATATTGGTCCACTCATTCTGGGACCTCTCCCACATCGATTCTTTTCAAACTTGGTATATCTAAACGTTTCTTTAAACCAGCGAGTTATCAGTTATCGGTCCACTCTTTCTTATCCGAAGGTCGGTCTTGGTGCGAAGGCGTGTAATAAGGTTAGGTTTTCGGAAAATCCTACTAAATGGGTACAAAAAGGACTAAAATTTACTAAAAATTGAATTGAATATGCGAACAGAACGGAGCTAAATACTTGAAATTTTATATTGGAATCAAGGTAAGAAAGAATGGTTGATATATGAAGATAGTTTTGGAAATGTGTACTAAGTGTACGAACTGAACGAAATGGTACTAAATTGGGCACAGTTTGCTTTTGGGTGTGTGAAAAATAGATAGTTTTTGAAATGTGTACTACAAGTGTACGAAATGTATTAAATAGTACTATATTTAAAACAATTTAGTATTGGATGAAAAGATAATCCGTGAAGACTGAAATTTTGTGTTAGTGTCCCTCTAGGTAGTTGGGATTGATATATGGAGGTAGTTTTTTAAATGTGTACTGTAATTGTACCAAAAATACTAAATGGTACTATATTTGGCATTGGGTTAAGGACTAGAGCTGAAAGCCTAAAGTATGATATTTAGATTACTGATAGTATTTGTGTTTGAGATTTGGCGGCGGCTTGGAAATGCGTCTTATATTTGTACAAGAAGTACAAAATGGTAGTAAATTGAGTTTTGGTTAAAGGGATAGTGCTGGAATCCTTAAATTTGATAACGTTGTCTCTGTTGATATCTGAAGGTGGTTTTGGAATTGTGTCCTATATTTGCACGAAAAGTAATTCGTGGTACTAAATTTGGGACTGGGTGATGTAATAGGGCTGAAATTCTCAAATTTGGTATTAAGGTCCCTGTTGGTGTCTGGGATTGTGATATGGGTGAATGGTACTAAATTTGGTATTGGGTGAAGGGATAGAAGTGGAATGCTCAAATTTGATATTGAGATTGGTATCGGGATGGATGGAAATATGGATGGAAATGTGTCCTATAATTGTACGAAAAGGACTAAATGTTACTAAATTTGGTACTGGTTGAAGGAATAGAGCTTGAATCCTGAAATTTGATATAGATATCACTGTTCGTGTCTGGAATTCTGATATGAAAGTGGTTTTGGAAATGTGTACTATAATTGTACGAAAAGTACTAAATATTAATGAATTTGGTGTTGGTTGAAGGATTAGACTTGGAATCCTGAAATTTGTTATAAATGTCACTGTTGGTGGTTTTGCAAACGAGTACTATAGCTGTTCAATAATTTTTACTGACTGTTGGTGTCTAGGATGGGAGATGTCAATTGTTCTGGATATGCGAACTAATTGTTACTAAATTGGGTGAAGGGATAGGGTTGGAATCCAAAAATTTGACATTGAGGTCGCTGTTGGTTCCTAGGGTATGCGTATGGAGACGTTGAAATAGTTTTGAACCGAAAAATTGAATGTAGGTCCATTATGCAATGGTTTTACTAATAACCTCCTCAGTAAACTTCAAAATGTAAGATGTTGAAGACTTTGTGGTGTAAAAGGTAAGCATTTGCTACCCTGTATGGAGATTTGTTAAAAATTTTTAAACTGAACAAATTGTGCATTTTGAGCACAGACCTAACATGAACTGTTGAACGAATTCAAAATTTCAAGTGGGACTTTTCCCTAACGAAGTAGCTGTTACTTGCTAATCTCATATAAGGTGATATAAGTAGTCGGTATAGTCCTAATATAGCATATTGTGATATTTATATTAGACCTAGGTCAAAAACGAAATGGACAATATTGGCCAGCCCTTTCGGGACCTCCGCCATAAAGGTTCAACAGTTGGGGAAAACAAATACTCCAGACACAATAGTCCAACGGATTGCTATCCGGAGATTTTGGTGGCCATTGTACAGTGGATATGAAGCGAGGAACTTCATTTTGTAGCCATTCTTGGGTAGCGCGTGGTGAGTGCTATGGTGCTGAGTCCTGTTGGAATGTCCAAGGTCTGCGGCCAAAATGTTAGCGTGCCCAAGGCTTTAATACACCCTCCAGAATATTATCGTTATAATATTCGGCATTTATTTTACTGACACGGTCGAGTAATACGAGCGCAGAGCGACCATCGGCTGTTATGGCGGCCCACACCATCACCATGGCCGGCGCTTGAGTTCTGGTGGCCAACCGAGGTGCACATTTTCAGCTGACCTCTTTGGCAAGTAAACACGATCATTTTGTTTATTTGCAAAACTGCTGGACAACGAATGTTTTCTCATCGGAGAGAACCAAATTCGGCAGTTCATCACTTTCGGCCAAGCGAAGCAGAAGTAAAGAGTTACTTCTGCTTCGGTTGGCCGAAAGGGCTCTTTTGAGTCTATTTTCTTTCTGTTATGGTGCGGTGTAAGTTCTTGCACTTTTTGGAATTTCGATGGCTTTACCCCGAGCTCATTTTTCAATGTTTGCCGAATGGAGTAGTGCGTTACGTTCAGCTCACGAGCCATTTTTCGGCCACTGCGACTCAGGCTTTTATAAAGTCGCTTCTTTACTTTTCGAACAATTTCTGCTGATGTTGCTGTTTTCTTCCATCCACTTCCTTGACATCGGGCTACGCTACCAGTATCACGATAGCGAGCGATGATACGAGACACAAAAGATTTATTCACATTTAAATGCTGGAGTGCTCTAACGATAGCCATCTGTGGTGGTTTTCCAGCCAAATATAAAGAAATCACACTATCTCGCTTGAATTCCATCACGAATAACTTTCTCTTTTCTGAAAAATTATCCACCAAATGCTTTTGTACGCTTGTAAACAATATAATGAGCTGTCACTGGAATAATTTTTGCAGCTGTCGGACGAGTGGCTTAGAAATAACAGAAGTCTGAAATTTGTTTCAATTTTTTCATCTCACCCTGAATTGTTCCACTATTTCTACTTATATATCCTATATGTTCCGTATTACTGTCTTGTTCTGCAATTCTATTTTCAAATTTTTCCTAAATCCCATTCTCTTTATTATTTTCAGATTAAAAGGACTTATCCGGATTCAGTTATATTTCCAATATAAATAAAGGTAAGCAAATTTTTATCTAAAGAATTCAAATCAAAATCTCGTCCCCTTATATTTTTTTCAATTTTTTTAACTTAAGCTCTTTTCAAAAATATCCAAATTTCATTGATCTTTCCCGTGTAAAACACGACTGAAGAAACTCTGCATAATTTCCAATGTGTATGAAAAAGGAAGAATCTTCATAAAACTGCTTCCTTTCGACGTTTCCATGTTTATTAGCTAACAGACAAGACATGAAGCACACTCGCACTCACACCCTCAAACATACACAAAATACACAATATGTGTGTTACCTACATCAAGGAAACCTTCAAAGTCCTTGGATATAAAATATCTTGTATAAATATATATATAAATGTCAATATGGCTGTAAATATGTCACAGATATGAACAAACTTTATGGAAAATGAAAAAAAACACAATATTTTAAAGGTAAACATTATGATGCCAGAAAGGATTTCATATTGCACTTGGCAATTGAATGTGATACACACACACATACAGACATCTACTCATACTGCCATCTCAAGTGGCATCAAGGACTCTTATAACACTCTCATCATAGTTTTGTATTTTCATAAGGTATGACTGACAACGTTAATGGCTTTAAGTAGCCGATGTAAACGTTAAAGGCTGTAATCGGAAATTGTAACTGGCTGCAAGGGTGATGAAGCGATAGAAGAACTTTGAAGGCAGAAGACCCTTAAAGGTATTTTATAATCATAAGATCTTTATAGGTCTTATGTGGACAGAAGATCTATTAAAGTTCTTGTAAGGAATAGAAATATGATCCGGGTTTTATTAAAAATAGAAGAAGACCTCCTGAAAGATTTTTATAAAAACAAATCTGCTTATAATAGTACAATTACAGGAAAAAAAACAATAAAGAAAGGCTTAAAGTCGGGCGGGGCCGACTTAATGATATCCTACGACACTTTGGTAATTTAGTAGAGCTCCACATAACAATTAAAAGTTTTTATGGGAGAATTCAATCATACACCCTATGATTATAATTATAATTTAAAGATCAAAGGACTAAATATGCCGAAGCATTTGTATCTTTTAAATTCGGACATGTGTTGCCCATTTGGTGCACAAATAATTTAAAATCGGATAAAAATATATTTGGGAGCTATATCCAAATCTGAACCGATCTCGATATAATTTGGCATATATATACATGGAAGCTATAGCAATATCTGAACCGATCTTCACCAAATTTGACACACTAGCTTCTAGACTTCATTCCGTCGTAAGTGCCAAATTCCATTCCATTTAGACAAATATTAGACGTTTGGTGCACAATAAAAGGTAAATCGGACGAAGTTATATATGGGAGCTATATCCAAATCTGAACCGATCTCGATAAAATTTGGCAAAGATATTTCTGAGCTGTATTTGATATATTTCCCCAAATATTGTTGTTGCAGCGTGCATATTACGGCTGCGGAGGATAAAAATAACAAATCGGATGAACAATATATATGGGAGCTATATCCAAATCTGAACCGATCTCGATAAAATTTGGCATAATTATTTTCAGGTCCAATCTAATCGTACAGGGAAAAGTCCATACTATTCGTACTGATATTACACGTTTGGTGCACAATAAAAGGCAAATCGGACGAAGATATATTTGGGAGCTATATCTAAATTTTGACCGATTATCTCCAATTTCAATAGGGTTCGTCCTTGGGCCAATCAAATGATCTGTGCAAATTTTCATCTGGGTCGGGCAATAAATGCGACCTGTACTTTGTTTACAAAAATACATGGACAGACGGACGGACAAACGGACATGTATAAATCGACTCAGAATGTGATTCTATGCAGATCATCAAAAGGAACTATGGGTCTATCTCGTTTCCTTTTGCCTGTTACAAACAAATGCACAAAGACATAATACCCTGACCACCTTGTGGTGCAGGGTATAATGAGGCAGGTTATGAAAGTAGAGATAATTAATAAGGATCAGTCGATTTTTCCGCCAGAAGTATACCCAATGGATATTCAGCCAATGTTCAATTATTTAAATATATTTTGAGTTCTATTATGATTATTCAAATTGCTGTCCCTTTATGGAGTGAGTTCCGAAGGAAGGGAGAAATATTGACCATTTCGTATCAGACCTAAATAAATATGAAATAAATATTGAGACGTGCCAGGTTTGGACTATATCGACTACATCCTTCACTTTATATGAGGTGAGGGATAATTTTTAGAAATTTTTAAAATATGCGTGAGGTATCAGTTATAGTCTACCGAAGTTTTCCATTTTCATATTTCATCCAATACAGACAAAAATATTGGCATAGCAAAATTACAAGAAGATCGAACATTTATATCCAATTTTATGCGAAATCATAAATTCCGATAAATCATCTCAGGTTTTCGGTTGAGAGAAATATTTCGATATAGGAAGATGTAAAAAAATTCCTGACTTGTTTAGCAACTTATGACAGATAAACGCATTAAAAATTGTGGCCCTTTGTGGGTAAGGTACCAGAAGGAGTCCGCAGATATATATCACATTCACAAGATATTTTGTATTATCAAAAATGCTTCTGTGTGTGAAATTGAAGAGAGTTGGAGGGCGCTATTTCGCTTTCTTCAAGCGTTTTGCTCTTCAAAATTTTGAGCCCCACGTGGAGGAGATACCAGAATAAATTTCCCGATATCCACCATCTTTATAACAGATCTTCTGTTGATGGAAATGTTGACATATATCAAGTCTGAATGGAATCGGATGTTAATTTCGCGTTCTATGAGCTTCATAGATATTAAAAATTTTGACCCTTTGTGGGAGAGGTACCAGAAGGAGATCTGATGTGAAGATGGCATATATCGGTATTTCTTCTTCACAGCAGATCTTGCATTAGTGGAAATAATGGGATTCTATAACACTTTTGGTTTTTCGAAACTTTGACCCTTAGTGGGAGAGGTACCACAAGAAATGGTCCGATCTATACCACCTTTATAACAGATCTTGTGTTGATAGAAATATTGAGATGTGCCAAGTATAAATGGAATCGGATCTTAATGTGGCGTTTTATGAGCTTCTTGGGTATTCAAAATTTCGAGACTTTGTGGGGGAGGTACCAGAAGGAGTGGACCGATACATTCCTTGTTAACAGCAGATCCTGGGTTTATAAAAATATTGGAATGTGTGAAATTTAAAGACGTTCGGATCCTTACATCACATTTTATAAGAGTTGTAATTATTCAAAATTTTTACCTTTTGTGGGGACCCTTTATGTGGACCGATATTGTCCATTTTCGCACTTGACCTAGGACTGATGCAAATATAAGGATTTGCAAAGTTAGAGCAAAATCGCGTAACCGTTTCTCTTTCTGTGCAAAAAATATATTTTATATAATTTTTTTGAAAATGTTGACCTTTTGTGGGTGAGGTACCAAAAGGAGTGGACCGATGTATTGCCTCTTAACACCAGACCTTGTGTTAATAAAAATATTGGGATATGTGAAATTTGAAGACAATTGGATTCTTACATCACATTTTATGGGAGTTGTAAGTATTCAAAATTTGGATCCTTTGTGGGGGAGGTACTTGATGGAGTGAACCGATATTGTCAATTTTCGCACTTGATCTAGAACTGATGCAAATATAAGGATTTGCAAAGTTTGAACAAAATCGGATTATTGCTTCTCTTTATGTGCAGAAAAAAATTATATATATATATTCTTTTTGTTTTTGAAAATTTCGACCTTTTGTGGGGGAGTTATCCGAAGAAGTGGACCGATACATTCCATTTTCACACCAGACCTTTGGCTAAGAAAATTATTGGGATGTGTGAAATTTGAAGACAATCGGACTCTTACATCACATTTTATAGGAGTTGTAATTATTCAAAATTTTGACCCTTTGTGGGGGAGGTACTTGATGGAGTGGACCGATATTGTTCATTTTCGCACCTGACCTGGCACTGATGAAAATAATAGGATTCGCAAAGTTCGAGCAAAATCGGATTATCCTTCCTCTTTCTGTGCAATAAATTATTTTCTTTGAAAATTTTGACATTTTGTGTGGGAGGTACCAGAAGGAGTGGACCGATATTGCCCATCTCCGAACTCGATCTAAGTTTGACAAAAATATCACGATGTACCAAGTTTGGATCAAATCGGATACTCCCTTCGAGAGTTATCGTGCGCACCAGCCAGTCAGACAGACAGACAGATGGACGGACGGACATCGGTAGATCGACTCCAAATGTTCTGAAACGGATTTGGTCCAAAGAGTCCTAGGGTCTAAAACCGTTATTTCGATGAGGAACGTTTTGGACATAGCCATATGGCCACGTCAATTGAAAGAAAACTTTTAGCGGCTTTCTATCAGAAGTCCTTCAGTTTAATGAAGTCCTTCGAAGTACACACTTTCGATTAAAAAATCGATAAAATTGATATAACTCTCGAACCGTTGCAAGTAACCCTATCATACGACCACTTGTTGGATAGGCATTTTCAACATCAGATCCAAGTATCCGGTTCCTTCCCCCCTCCCAAAAACAAAACTCAACTTTTAGCATTTTGGAAATTTTAAAGTGTCAACAAATATTAGGGATTTTTTCGTTAACAAAATTCGGGTCCAAAAATTGATCAATTTGATATATCTCCCGAACCATTTCAAATAACAGCCATCAGACCCCATCAAATAACCACATGTTAGATAGGTATTTTCAATATCGGTTTTGTTTATCCGGATCTTGGAGCGCTTTGTAGATCCGGGTCGGTTTCCCAAGAAAAAATAAAATCAGGATACAAATACCTATCTTTGGGAAAAAGTTCAAACAAATCCGAGAGCTTTTACTAAACTAAAGTAAAGCAAAATGATCTTCTGTTTAGAGAAAACTTGGTATTTTTTTTAAACGCCCATAATGGGCTCTTAATCGACTTTTTGGAAGATTTATAACAAATTTAGGTGTAAAAATTAATAATTTTGATGTATCCCCCAAATCGTTTCAAATAAGTCCATCATGTGACCACTTGTTTGATTGGTATTTTCAATATCGGTTTTGTAGATCCGGGTTTAAACCGGGATTTAGAAACGGGTCAACTTTCGGGATATCCGAGTCCATCCCACAAGAGAAAAAGGAAAAAAACTTAGTTTTTCCTGACCCACTTGCTTCATTAATATTTTCAATATCGAGTTTGTAGACCCGATCTAGCCCGGGATTTGGAATCGGATTTCCTGGTAAAATATCCGGGTATCCAGGTCCATCCACCAAGCGAAAAATCAAAATAAAAATTAAATACAAAAATCTGAGTGTTTTTCCTAACCCAGAGTTAAGCCAAATGGCCTTATGTTTAGAGAAACTCCTGCTAAAGTCAGTCCTATAAACGATTTCTCTCTCTCACACATTCTTCAAAAGTTATAGTGTCAACAAACTTTTTTACACTTCTGGGGATTTAAAAAATAAACCGGGTCCAAAAAATCGATCATTTTTATATACCTCCCGAACCGTTTCCAATAACTCTGTCATGCGGCCACTTGTTGGATAGGCATTTTCAATATCGGTTTTGTAGATCCGGGCTTATCCCGGGTTTGGAAACCGAATTTTCGGGTCCAATATCCAGGAATTCAGGTCCATTCCCCAAGAAAAAAAAGGGAAATACATCAGAAAAATCTGAGAGTTTTTACTAAACTAATGTTAAGCCAAATAGCTTTCTGTTTAGAGAAGTAGCTGCTAAGGTCGTCTGTCTATAGTGGATCTTAAAATGGTTCCTCTCTCTCTCTCTCTCTCTCACTCTGTGTGTGTAAGGGACCTATAAAAGATCTTTCAAATGTTAAAACATCTATATTAAAGGGTATATTAAGGATGTTTACACTTTACCCTCCCATTAAATTGGCGAGACCCACACCCCTTCCCCCTCTAAAGATACCAGCAACAAACCAATTTGACATCTTAAACACGGTTCTTTAAAACAATTTACAAAATATTTGTTCTCAAATTCCCATGTGTGCGCTTTGTGTCATTAACTTTAAAGGCTTCAAGTTTTTATGGGTTAATAAGAAAATAACCCATAATGAATGACATTTTCCATGGCAGCATTCAAACACACACACACAGATACACTCACTCACACCACCGTACCTACGACCGCACACAACAATGTCAGCGTGTATGTCCTCATATATCGTAATTACAAATGACTGTTGAAGAAGACCAAGAAGTGTATAAACAAACAAAAAAAACTTTATGAAAGAAAGCACAAAGCACAATGAACAAAGACAATGGAAGAAAGAAATGAAAGAAGAAATACTTGGAAAAATGTTTAAAAGAACAGAAAAAAAAACACCCACTTCCTAAGCACACACAGACACACATACACACCACAGCACTTCAGCTACAACATTCCAACACTTTGTTAGACAACTAAAAACAAAGAAGCTAAAGAGGGGAGGGAGGGGGAGCATTCCTTATGGTCGTGAAGTTGGCAACATCTTCTAAGACTTCTGGGTTTTCTTATTTTGTTTTTTGTTTGTTCGAATGAGACCAACAATGCAAATGAGGCAATGCGACAATGTTAGCTTAATAATTACTTCTATACGCTTGGTCATGAGGAGCCGTCGAGGAGTGCAGACGTTCGCTATGTTGTGGGCGTTGAAAAGTCATAATGACAAAGCCCGCATAGTGAAATGTCATTCTCTTTAATTATTATATTTTGCAAATGTAAAATATTTATTATCATTTAAACAAGTTCAAGGCCAGCAATGAGATGACAAGATGTAAAATACAAGATGTAGCCACTAAGCGAAGCGAGAAAGACAAAAAGGAAATCAGAGATTAGTTACAATGTCAAGAGGATTAGGAAAAATATAATTTTTATATATATACATAGAAAAGAGGACATATCGTTACTCGGATGTATATAGAGGAGTCCTAACAAATATTTTCCTTATATGCTTCACATTTAGAATGAAAATAAACATCCTACAGATGACGACATCACAAAAACTTTTTCTGGATGAAGTCCCTTACACCAACTCTTCTATGAAAGAGATTTGCTCGTTGATCTAAAATTCTCTAAGGCCCCATGATCTTCTGTAAGAACATCCTAATATATTATGCTGAAAATGAAGACCTCAAAGTTTTCTAAAAAGAGCTTTCAAGGTCTTATACGGAAGACTTTATGGTTTTCTCTGAGAACAGCTCCAGCTCATCTATTATATGAGCTCCTGCTTCAGCATTTCTATGAATGAAAGCTCCCGCTTAAGTTCATCTCTTAGAAGAGAAGAGCTCTTACTAATATTTTCTCATTTCTCCAGCTCCAAAGAAGGGTTCCAGCTTTCCTGTGAGAACCTCTTCAAGTAATCGGAAGATGTTATAAACGAAGACCCCAAAGTCTTCTATGAGACAGGCGTCGAGGCCTTCTATGAGACGATCTCAAATTCTTCTATAGAAGGACATCAATCATCATCAGCTTTTCTAGAAGCTCCGTCTCTTATACCAGATGAGCTGAGAGTTGTAACTCTTTTAAACAAATGTATACAGCTTCCATGAGAAGACTCCAATATCGTCCAAAAGAAGTTTACAGTTGTTTTAGGAGAAGAGGTATCCTAGATGAAAAACTTTAGCTCCCCAATTATAAGATATCCTGCTCTTCTAAAAGTAGAGCTCCACCTCTTCGGGAGAAAAGCTAAAGCTCTTCTAAAAGAGGAGCTAGACTTTATATGTGAAGACCTGCACTTCTCTTTGATCAGAGCCCCACCACTTCTAGGCGAAAAACTTCATATTTTCTATGAAGAAAACCTCCCAGTATTTTAGGAAGAAGGACTCCTCCTCTTCTATGAAGAAGAAGACCTCCAGTTCTTCTATGAAGAAGAAGAAGACCTCCAGTTCTTCTATGAAGAAGAAGAAGACCTCCAGTTCTTCTTTGAAGAAGACCTCCAGATCTTCTATGAAAAAGAAGACGATCTCCAGGTCTTCTATGAAGAAGAAGACCTCCAGGTCTTCTATGACGAAGGAGACCTCCAGGTCTTCTATGAAGAAGAATAAGTGCTGATCTTCTATGAAGAAGAAGAGGTAAAGGTTTTCTATGAAGAAAAAACGTATTCTATGAAGAAAAAGACCTCCAGGTCTTCTATGAAGAAGAAGACCTCCACGTCTTCTATGAAGAAGAAAACCTCCAGGTCTTCTATGAGGAAGAAGACCTCCACGTCTCTATGAATAAGAATACCTCCACGTCTTCTATGATGAAAAAGACCTCCACGTCTTCTATGACGAAAAAGACCTCAAGTCTTCTATGAAGAAGAAGACCTCCACGTCTTCTATGAAGAAGAATACCTCCACGTTTTCTATGACGAAAAAGACCTCCAGGTCTTCTATGAAGAAGAAGAACTCCAGGTCTTCTATAAAGAAGAAGAAGAACTCCAGGTCTTCTATAAAGAAGATGACCAGATCTTCTATGAAGAAGGTGTCCAGGTCTTCTATGAAGAAGACGTCTAGGTCTTCTATGAAGAAGACATTCATGTCTTCTATAAAGAGGACCTCCAGATCTTCTAAGAAGAAAATCTCAAGATCTTCTAGGAGAAGGCTTCACTTATTCTATTAGAGGAGATCTAAATCTCCCAAGAGAAGAGCACAGCTTTTTGCAGTTGAAGGGCATTAGCTCTTCTTCTTGGAAGTGTAGCAGCTCTTTTTGGAGAAGAGCACCAGCTCTTTTTGGTGAAGAGCACCAGTTCTTTTTGGGGAAGGACTGTAGCTCTTCTGGAAGAAGAGCACCAGATCTTCTTTGAGAGTATCAAGAGTTCTTCATGGGGAAGAGCAGTGAAAATCAATTTAAAAAAATTGACTGATTGGGGGGACGGTGTTCGGTTAACAGACCTTCCATAAAACTGGACCACGAGTTCTTATAAAGGAGATCCAATAGTATGCAATTAATTGATTTTTTTCGATTCAATATTTTGAATATTTTAAAATCACCTAATTTTCTTCCAAATGTTATGTCAGATTAGCTTTTATAGAAAAAACCCAATAGGATCCTGCAAAAAAGAATCAAAGTCATATATATATATATATATAAGCTCCTAATGTTATTTTCTAAAACTGAGACTTTCTGGAAGTTCAAAAGTTGAGAATAAAAAATTCGGAAGAATAAATGTGCTCCTTCTTATATTTTATTGATGTTCTTGTTCCAGTTTGATTCGGAATAAAAAGGTTTCGTAAATATTTTAAATTAAAGGCCAATGAAAAAGTCGAACATTTGGTCTTTTATAAATACTGGTCTTCCCTTCTAATGGAACTGATCCACTTTTTCATTGGCCTTAACTTAAAAATATTTACGAAACCTTTTATTCCGAATCAAAGTGGAACAAGAATATCAATAAATATAAGTAGAGAAGAGGCGCATTTATTCTTCCGAATTTCTTCTTCCCAACTTTTGAACTTCCAGAAAGTCATGTTCTATGGATAGGTCAGTTATACGCATTTCACCATTTCATTCTCTTAAAAGAGAAGTCTTATAAAACGCAGTAAGGCAGAATGGCCCTCCATACTTATGAATTTATCTTTTTTTATTTTTCATATTTTCTTAGTAGATTTTTTGCTGTTGTTTTTGTTTTGAAAACTTTTAATGGTTTTTATTATTTGAATATCATTGAACATTTATTTTGGCTAGACATTCAACACGCACACGCTCCCTCGTCAATGATATTCAAATTTGTTCGGATTGTTGTTCAATTACGACGATATGTCAAGGTCACACACTCACAGAACTTTTGTTTTCATTTCCAACACACTTGGGGTCTGGCTCCCCCCATTGGGGTACAATATGACCCAAATTTACAATTGAACTGAAATCAGATTTATTTCTAATTCAATGATAAAAAAAAACTCATAATTTCGTATCGCTTCTGTGAATGGCAATTAATGAGTAACTGCGTCATGTCCCTGCCACATATATCTCGCATTCAGAATCTTGTGTAGACAGTTTTTGGATAACCGAAATTTAAGTGGCCATAAAGCGTCATTAATAAAAAAGATTGAAATGATATTCAAATAAACACACACAAACACACACGCAATGAAATGTCAAAAATTTCACACCAAGAATTTAATGAGCGAAAAAAAACCCTCGCAAACGACTTGACAAAGCCAATAAAAAGGGG
The DNA here is from genome assembly GCF_030504385.1 of Musca domestica. Taxonomy (NCBI): domain Eukaryota; kingdom Metazoa; phylum Arthropoda; class Insecta; order Diptera; family Muscidae; genus Musca; species Musca domestica. The sequence goes on along the minus strand of NW_026712272.1, from coordinate 11,401,466 downwards.
GCCATAAAATTCAAACAACATAATTGAAAGGCTTGTGCCAGACCCCACCACCACCCCCACCCCATCATAAACCGAGTGCTAAGGCGGCCAAATTGGCAACGTTCAGAGGAAATGCCACTACAAATATGAAAATATGTTTTCCATCTCTTGCCAATAATCCATTTTTTATGGCTATATTTAAAATGTTATTTTTATGCACCGCCACCATAGAGGCTATATTTAGAGAGGTTTATGGCTGGAGAAAAATGGAATAATAACGAATTCAAAATTATGGGGAAACTTAATTCGGCGAATAAAAAAGGCAGAGGAATTAGATTTTTTTCAGGTGAAACCAATTAAAGTTAAATGAGAAAACTTCAAAATTTCTGGGAATGGGAGAGTTTTTTAATAGGACGATTTCCTAAGAGACGATGTCGAAGCTATCTGGGAGAAAACTTGAACAACAAAGAACAGCAACACCGCCGGTTTGATCGAAGATGGAAAGGCCCTCCCTCTGTCTTACTACCATACACTATACCAGAAGATTTCCCACAGAGGTCTGTTTATAAAGGAATATGTTATTTCCATGGCAGTTTATAGAAAGATGGAAGGATTTGAAGGATTCTTTATAAAAATATCTAAATGTTTTTTTAAGGACTAGAGGGTCTCCAGACGGCATTCTTAATTCAGGAATATAAGATTTTCTTAATTGGAGAATTTAAGAATTTCTTCATTGAAGACAAGAATAGGTCTAGGTAGCAAGGTCTTCTTAATTTAAGGCCGTTAAATCTTTATAATTAAAGACCATGAGACCATCTTCATAAAAGGTCATGATTTTTTTTTCGGCAGAAGGCAAAAAGGCTCTTCTCACAGAAGACTAAAATTTCCTGAAAGTCCCCTTAAAGGGAAAGTGGACAGAAGACAACAAGGAACTCTTATAGCAAATAAGAATGTATTGAGGCATTCTGCCACCCTCACCCTATAAGAGGACTTTCTAGCTTTCTATAAGAAGACCTACGGGTTCTATATGAGAAGATTTTCTAGGACTTTATATGAAGATCAAATGTTCCTCTATAAGAAGATATTTGATATTCTATAAGAAGGCATAATGTTCTTCTACAAAAAGATATTCTTAAAAAGATTTTCTAGCCTTCTTAAGGATGACCTTCTGTCATCTGTAAAAAAAACTTCTAGTCTTCTACAAGAAGTCCTTCTGATTTTCTATAAGAATTTCTGGTCTTCAATAAAAAGATCTCCTGGTCTTATATAAGATATTCCGGACTTCTAAATAACTTCTGATATTCTATAAGAAGAACTCCTTGTCTCCTATAAGAAAACCTTCTGCTCTTCTATAGGAAGACTTTTTGGACTTGTCTAGGAAGACATTCCGGCCTTCTAAAGGAGAACCATCTAGTCTTCTATAAGAAGACCTTCTGGTTTTCTGTAAGAAGACCTTGTGGTCTTCTATAGCAGGACCATCTGGTCTCCTATAACAAGACTATCTGGTCTCCTATAAGAAGACCCTCCGGTTTCCCAAAAGAAAATGGGCCGCTGGTCTTCTCTAAGAAGAAGGTCATCTGCACGTTTTATAGAAGACCCTTTGGTATTCTATTATAAATCCCTCTGGTCTTCCATAATAACATCCTTTATTCCTCTTTAAAACCCTCTATTCTTCCTTAAGAAGACCCTTTTGCCACCTATAGGAAGACCTTCTGATCTTCTATACGAAGACCTTCTGATCTTCTATACGAAGACCTTCTGATCTTCTATACGAAGACCTTCTGGTCTTCTATGAGAAGACGTTCTGGTCTTCTATGAGAAGACCTTCTGGTCTTCTATACGAAGACCTTCTGGTCTTCTATACGAAGACCTTCTGGTCTTCTATACGAAGACCTTCTGGTCTTCTATACGAACACCTTCTGGCCTTCTATACGAAGACCTTCTGGTCTTCTATACGAAGACCTTCTGGTCTTCTATACGAAGACCTTCTGGTCTTCTATACGAAGACCTTTCTGATCTACTATACGAAGATCTTCTGCTCGTCTATTCGAAGACCTTCTGGTCGTCTATACGAAGACCTTCTGCTCGTCTATACGAAGACCTTCTGCTTGTCAATACGAAGACCTTCTGCTAGTCTATACGAAGACCTTATACTCTTCTATACGAAGACCTTCTACTCTCCTATACGAAGACCTTCTACTCTCCTATACGAAGACCTTCTGGTCTTCTATACGAAGACCTTCTGGTCTTCTATACGAAGATCTTCTGCTCGTCTATACGAAGACCTTTCTGATCTACTATACGAAGATCTTCTGCTCGTCTATTCGAAGACCTTCTGGTCTACTATACGAAGACTTTCTGCTCTTCTATGGGAAGACCTTCTGCTCTTCTATGGGAAGACCTTCTGCTCTTCTATGGGAAGACCTTCTGCTCTTCTATGGGAAGACCTTCTGCTCTTCTATGGGAAGACCTTCTGCTCTTCTATGGGAAGACCTTCTGCTCTTCTATGGGAAGACCTTCTGCTCTTCTATGGGAAGACCTTCTGCTCTTCTATGGGAAGACCTTCTGCTCTTCTATGGGAAGACCTTCTGCTCTTCTATGGGAAGACCTTCTGCTCTTCTATGGGAAGACCTTCTGCTCTTCTATGGGAAGACCTACTGCTCTTCTATAGGAAGACCTTCTGCTCTTCTATGGGAAGACCTTCTGCTCTTCTATAGGAAGACCTTCTGCTCTTCTATAGGAAGACCTTCTGCTCTTCTATGAGAAGACCTTCTGCTCTTCTATGAGAAGACCTTCTGATCTTCTACGAGAAGACCTTCTGGTCTTCTATGGCAAGAATATGAGAAGACCCTCTGGCCTTCTATGGGAAGACCTTCTGCTCTTCTATGGGAAGACCTTCTGCTCTTCTATGGGAAGACCTTCTGCTCTTCTATGGGAAGACCTTCTGCTCTTCTATGGGAAGACCTTCTGCTCTTCTATAGGAAGACCTTCTGCTCTTCTATGGGAAGACCTTCTGCTCTTCTATAGGAAGACCTTCTGCTCTTCTATGAGAAGACCTTCTGCTCTTCTATGAGAAGACCTTCTGATCTTCTACGAGAAGACCTTCTGGTCTTCTATGGCAAGAATATGAAAAGACCCTCTGGTCTTCTATGGGAAGACCTTCTGCTCTTCTATGGGAAGACCTTCTGCTCTTCTATGGGAAGACCTTCTGCTCTTCTATGGGAAGACCTTCTGCTCTTCTATGGGAAGACCTTCTGCTCTTCTATGGGAAGACCTTCTGCTCTTCTATAGGAAGACCTTCTGCTCTTCTATGGGAAGACCTTCTGCTCTTCTATGGGAAGACCTTCTGCTCTTCTATAGGAAGACCTTCTGCTCTTCTATAGGAAGACCTTCTGCTCTTCTATAGGAAGACCTTCTGCTCTTCTATGAGAAGACCTTCTGCTCTTCTATGAGAAGACCTTCTGATCCTCTACGAGAAGACCTTCTGGTCTTCTATGGCAAGAATATGAGAAGACCCTCTGGTCTTCTATGGGAAGACCTTCTGCTCTTCTATGGGAAGACCTTCTGCTCTTCTATGGGAAGACCTTCTGCTCTTCTATGGGAAGACCTTCTGCTCTTCTATGGGAAGACCTTCTGCTCTTCTAGACGAAGACCTTCTGCTCTTCTATGGGAAGACCTTCTGCTCTTCTATAGGAAGACCTTCTGGTCTTCTAAACGAAGATCTTTTGGTCTTCTGAACGAAGACCTTCTGGTCTTCCAAACGAAGATCTTCTGATCTTCTAAACGAAGACCTTCTGGTCTTCTAAACGAAGACATTCTGGTCTTCTAAACGAAGATCTTCTGGTCTTCTAAACGAAGACCTTCTGGTCTTCTATGAGAAGACCTTCTGGTCTTCTATAAGAAGAAGATCCTCTGCACTTTTTATAGAAGACCCTTTGGTCTTCTATAAGAAAACACTCTATTCCTCTGAAAGACCCTCTTTTCTTCTTTAGGAAGACCCTGTGGCCATGTATAGGAAGACTTTCTGGTCTTCTATACGAAGACCTTCTGGTCTTCTATACGAAACCTTCTGGTCTGTTACAAGAAGACCGTCTGGTCTTCTATGAGAAGACCTTCTGATCTTCTACGAGAAGACCTTTTGCTCTTCTACGAGAAGACCTTTTGCTCTTCTATGAGAAGACCTTTTGCTCTTCTATGACAAGAATATGAGAAGACCCTCTGGTCTTCTGTAAGAATACTCTGGGTCTTCTATAAGAAGATCTCCTGGTCTTCTATAAGAAGACCTTCTGGTCTTTTATAAGAAGACCTTCTGCTCTTCTATAGGAAGACCTTCTGCTTTTCTATAAGAGGACGTTCCGGGCTTCTTTAAGAAGACACTCTGGTATATTATATGAAGACATTCTGGTCTTCGGTTTTTCTATAGGAGGACCTTCAGATCTTCTATATGAAGATCTTGTAACCCTATATGACAAGAGCTGCTATCGTTCTTTAAGTGGACCTTCAAGCTCTCAATAGGATCTCCTTTAAGAAGACCTTCTGGATTCCTTTAGCCTTTTTTAGTAAAACCTTCTAGCTTTCGTTAAGAGGACTTTCTGAACATCTTTAAGAAGTCCTCCTCGCCTTCATTATGAGTTCTCCTAGTCTTCTATAAGAAAAGGACTTTCTGGATATCATTAAGAAAACCTCCTGGCCTTCATTAAGAGTCCTCCTAGTCTTCTATAAGAAGGCCTTCTGGCCTTCTTTAAGAAAACCTTCTGGCCTTTTTTTTTTAAATCCCTTCTGGCCTCCTTCTAAAAATACCTTCTGAACTTCGTTAAAAAGACCTCCTTTTGGGAGACCTTCTAACCTTCTATACGATGTTCTTATGTTTCACCATAAAAATATCTTCTGGTACTTTATACGAAGATCGGCCTGGTACTTTATGCGAAGATCTTTTCGAGTTCTATTAAAGTATCAACTGTTTGTCTGCATAAAAAGTTTTTATCTTCTTCTATACAAGTCCTTAAGGTCTTCTTTAGGAGATATTTTGGTCATCTATAAGAAGACGTTCTGCTCCTCTGCAGTAGACCTTGTATTATTCTGTAAAAATACATTACTATCTTCAATAAAAAAAAAACTTTCTTGTCATATACAAAAACTCCTTCTGGTCTTCTATAAGAACTCCTGGGTTTTTATAAGATATAGCCCTCATATTCTATAATAAGATCCTCTCGTCCTCTATAAGAAGACCTGCTGCTCTCCTGTATAAGTTCAACTCTCTGCAATAAGAAAGTCAACAAGAAAAACATGCGGTCTTTCTGTAGTCTCAATAGAATGGCCATCAAGTTTCCCATGACAGTGCAATTCGTACCTTTATAGAAAGGTATTTTATAAGAAGACGAACTTTTCTTTGATAAGTATATCATTTGGCAGAAAAAAAAAACCTATGATTTTCTAAAACAAAACCATTCAAATTTTAGTAAAGGTTTTCCCAAAAAGGTGTTACTTCTCTATTTTCAAAAATCGCGAACTACTTACGAATCCCATAGTAGTTTTTTTATAAATTCAGCTTCCTTTAGGTCCTTTAGGTCTCCTATACGAGACTTCTACCAGAAGGCCAACATATTTTTATAGACCTTATATGTCCTACATAAAAAATGTATTCTTTATACTTTCTATAGAGACTAAATAAAATGTCCATATTCATTATCGAACACAAAAAATACCTGCATTGTTATTAATTATTCCAAGAGATTATTTCTATTGTTTCCGTAAACAATTACACAACACATTTGCGTAGGACACAAATACACACACATACACCTAGCCATTCAAAATCTCATAAAGAAAAACTATAAATATGAAATCTCAAACTATGAAAACACAAATGTCATTGTGTTCTATGACAGGACAAGACAACACAAAACGACACGACACAATAACTAGGAAATGTCAACAAAATCCTATTATTATCATTCAACCGATTGTTCCGATTGTCCCAATGACACATTCAACTCCATTCATGTGGCCCCATCAGAAATCGATTGCATGGCAGATGTAAAATACATTTGATGGAGCATTTCAATATTGACACACTCTCACACCCACACCCATACACACACACATATACATACTCATTCACACAATGACAAATCATTGACAGAATTTACATCAATGACAAGCTATTCATTCCACATGAATTGCCAGTAAAGTGTTTAAAGTGTATGCATGCGAGTATGTGTGAGTGAGAGTGTGTATGTGTGTGTGTGTGTTTCTGTGTATAAATGCTAGTGACATCTATGGCAACCCGGTGTCAAAATCAAAATCATAAACATTTATATCCCTTATGTCATCATCACCAGTCTATCATTATCGTCACACACACACACATTGATATTGCGTCAGGACGAAGGTATTCTGTGATTGGATTAACAATGTTACAATGTGCACGGAGAGCATTCAGCTAGAGAGTTGGGGGTTAGGGGAATACCTTTTGTCCATAAAATCCTACCCTACCTGTTAAGGATATTTTTGTGTCGATTCTAAACGTTTATAACATATTAATCATTATGGTAGGATATTAGCCCATCCTGCACCTAGTTTTAATAGGAAACATCACAAGCTTTTAATGACCATTATTATCGGGTCGTTCACTATTAGGCCTGAAAATGTCATAGACACAATGTAATCCGTTTAAGGATAATGGCATTATGACATAATGGTGATGCGGACCTAAATGAAGAAGAAGAAGAGTAAAACTACAGATGATGATGACAATAGGCGATCAAAATAACCTTGGTATTTTCAGGACATATTAAGGTGGGAAAGAGTAAGGAAAAGGTGAGGAAGATTTTAGTCATTTACAGGATGAAGTGATTTCCGAAATGACAACAATTATTTCAAAAACATATCCTTCATCACACCACCTATTATCAGGAAGAGCAGAAGAAGTTCTTCTCATAGAAGAGCAGAAGGTCTTCTCATAGAAGAGCAAAAGGCTTTCTCATAGAAGATCGATAAGGTCGTCTCATAGAAAAGGAGAAGGTCTTCTCATAGAAGAGGAGAAGTTCTTCTCATAGACCAAAAGATCTTCTGATAGAAGACCAAAAGGTCTTCTAATAGAAGAGCAGAAGGTCTTCTTATAGAAGATCAAAAGAAGGTCTTCTCATAGAAGATAAGAAGAAGGTCTTCTCATAGAAGGCCAGAAGGACTTCTAATAGAAAACCCGAGAGTCTTGTCATAGAAGACCCGAAGGTCTTCGTATGGAAGACCAGAGGGTCTTCGTATGGAAGTCCAGAGAGTCTTTGTATAGACGAATAGAGGGTCTTCGTATAGAAGACCAAAAAGTCTTCGTATAGAAGACCAGAAGGTCTTTGTGTAGAAGACCAGAAGGTCTTTGTGTAGAAGACCAGTGGGTCTTCGTATTGAAGACCAGAGGACCTTCGTATAGAAGACCAGAAGGTCTTCTCATAGAAGAGCCGAAGAAGCTCTTCTCACAGAAGAGCAGAAGAAGTTCTTCTCATCGAAGAGCAGAAGAAGCTCTTCTCATCGAAGAGCAGCAGAAGCTCTTCTCATCGAAGAGCAGCAGGAGCTCTTCTTATCGAAGAGCAGCAGAAGCTCTTCTCATCGAAGAGCAGCAGAAGCTCTTCTCATCGAAGAGCAGCAGAAGCTCTTCTCATCGAAGAGCAGCAGAAGCTCTTCTCATCGAAGAGCAGCAGAAGCACTTCTCATCGAAGTGCAGCAGAAGCTCTTCTCATCGAAGAGCAGCAGAAGCTCTTCTCATCGAAGAGCAGCAGAAGCTCTTCTCATCGAAGTGCAGCAGAAGCTCTTCTCATCGAAGAGCAGCAGAAGCTCTTCTCATCGAAGAGCAGCAGAAGCTCTTCGCATAGAAAGAAGAAAGTCTTCTCGTTGAAGATCGAAAAGGTCTTTTCATAGAAGACCAGAAGATGGTCTTCTCATAGGGCACAGAAGATGGTCTTCTCATAGAGCACAGAAGAAGGTCCTCTTATAGAAGACCAGAAGAAGATCCTCTTGTAGAGGACCAGAAGAAGGTCTTTTCATAGAAGACCAGAACGTCTTCTCATTGAAGACCAGCAGATCTTCTCCACAGAAGACCAGAAGGTCTTCTCATAGAAGACCAGAGGAAGGTATTCTTATAGCAGACCCCAAAGGGGGTCTTCTTATAGAAGACCCCGAAGAGGGTCTTCTTATAGAAGACCCCGAAAAGGGTCCTCTTATAAAAGACCCCAAAGAGGGTCTTCTCATAGAAGACCCCGAAGAGGGTATTCTCATAGAAAACAAGAAGAAGGTTTTCTTATAGAAGACCCCGAAGAGGGCTTTTCATAGAAAACCCTTCTTCTTCTCATTGAAGACCAGAAGAAGTTCTTCTCATAGAAGGAGAAGATTAGAAGATCTTCTCATAGTATTCCAGAAGGTCTTTTCCCATATAAGACCAGAAGTTATTTTCATGACTCTAGATGTGAAGATCTTCTTATAGTTGACTTGAAGATCTTCTTATGGAAGACTTAAAGGTCTTCTTATAGAAGACTTGAAGGTCTTCTTATAGAAGATTTGAAGATCTCCTTATAGAAGACTTGAAGGTCTTCTTATAGTAGATTTGAAGATCTCCTTATAGAAGACCAGTAGGTCTCCTTGTAGATCGTTTCATAGAAAACCTGAAAACTTTTCCATAGCCTCCAATAAACCATTTCTCATGTCAATAAAATGTTCTACGAACCTCAAAAAAATTCGCCGTAACTACATATCCCACCGATATACATTTCCCTGAAAATCCTCTCCCTATCTCAAACTACCATTAAATCCACAAAATTACCCATTTAACACCTTGCTTCAAATAATCAAAAGGCAATTTAATCCCGCACACAATTCCATCCCGCACATAACAATGGCCATTAACATTTTTGTTATTTAATTAAGTTGTAAATATGGAAATTTCATTTTAATTTGATTATCTTTACTGTCTTTCTGTGGAATAATTCAGCACCACCTTCACCCCGCCCACCGACCATCTAAAACGCATCTTGGAAATGGCAAAGATACGAGTTTTACGTCGACAGTGATGTTATTTCGCGGGTTAATTGTAATTGCCTACAATTAAGTGAATGTTAAACATTATAAAAACAAGTGAAAAAAAAACGCAGAACTCGGCAGACAGACACCCACATGCACACACACACATACATACTTACGCGGTGAGAACATACGCATGTCAACACGTTCTATTCACGTTCATGACGTTTTGCCAACAGAAGATTGGCATTAAAAATTCTTGATAGAACAGACGGACGAACAAATGTGCGAATGAATGCCTAGAATGCCTACAGAATAACAAAAAGCAAAAACAGCAACAACAACAACAATAAAAATAATAATTTCAGAAAATAAAATAAACAAAACAAGAAGACGAAACAAGCCATAAAACCGACATAAACAAAAAACAAAACGACAATTGAAAGTGCCATAAAAAAAATAAACATCAGCCAAAACGACCCACCAAGCGAAAGCAGGAACCCAAACGAACAAACGCCAAACACCCGTTCGTGGCCGATGAAGTCACAAAAAAGTAACACAGATTTCACGATAAAGTATCCATAAAGCAGACTAGCCTAATTGTGGGCGTGTTAGAGGGGGCGGGGGTGGAATGCGGGCACTTCGAAGTAAATCAGATAAAATGAAGTAACCCAACATGATACGGTCGCTCTTATCAAAGGCCATTAAGTCCAAACAAATCTAAGGGACAATCTGGGTAAGTCAAACAAAAAATTGTGGAGAGTATCTTAATTGCATGAATTAAGTGCGGACAAACAATAACAGCATCAAAAAATCCTAAGTGGATTAATGGGAGGGGAGTATAAATGTATGTGGGTTTTGCAAAGGTGGGATTTTCCGCAAATACTCAACTGAAATGAGAGATTGCACCATTGCCACTAAAGTAGGTGGGTCTGACCAAATTGAAAACACTCGCCTTTTTTGTAGGAATTTGTAGTCGCACTTTTGTTTTTTGCGGCATTAAACTCCACGTTTGAAACAAGGATGCTGGTACAGGTATCCTGCAATTAAATGGTTAGGTAATTGAGACGACTGCTCTAAAGTTAAAATAGATGAACCTTAAAGAAATTGGGTCAATGGGTCTGGGGGTAGAAAAATTGTTTTTACGATGACTAACATGTGCGAAAATATTCAAATTCGAGTCGGCAGTTTTCGGTTTTCAAATTATGATCTTTATTCCTTCTAGAAGAATTTCTCGTCTACGACAGAAGACTTCGAGTCAATGACCTTCTGGATCTTGCGGTCTTTAATAAAAAGACCTTGTGGTCTTCTATATAAAGATCTTCTGGTATCCTATGAGAAGACCTTGTGGACTTCTATGAGAAGTCCTGGTGAACTTCTATGAGAAGTCCTTGTGGACTCCTATGAGAACTCCTTGTGGACTTCTATGAGAAGTCCTTGTGGACTTCTATGAGAAGTCTTTGTGGACTTCTATGAGAAGTCCTTGTGGGCTTCTATGAGAAGTCCTTCTGGACTTCCATGAGAAGCCCTTGTGGCTTCCGACAAGAAGACCTTGTTCTGTTCTGGTTTTCTATGAGAGGAGCTTCGGGTCTTCCATGAAAAGAGTTTGGTGTCTTCTATGCGAAAAGCCTCTTTCTGATCTTCTATAAGAAGACTTTCAAATCTTCTATGAGAAGACCTTCTACTGGTCTTCTATGAGAAGACCTTCTACTAGTCTTCTATGAGAAGACCTTCTGCTGGTCTCCTATGAGAATACCTTTTTCTTGTTTTCTATGGGAATACCTTCTGCTGGTCTTCTATGTGAAGACCAGTGTCTTTTATGAGATGATCTTCTGCCGGTCTTCTATGGGAAGACCTTCTGCTGTAGACCTTCTGGTCTTCTATAAGAATCTCCTTTTTCTTTTACGTCCTTCAGCTGGTCTTCTATGAGAAGACCTTCCGCCGGTCTTCTATGGGAAGACCTTCCGCCGGTCTTCTATGGGAAGACCTTCCGACGGTCTTCTATGGGAAGACCTACCGCCGGTCTTCTATGGGAAGACCTTCCGACGGTCTTCTATAGGAAGACACTTTGCTGGTCTTCTATTGGATGACCCTCTGCTAGTCTTCTACGGGAAGACCTTCCGCCGGTGAGAAGACCTTCTGCTGGTCTTCTATGGGAAGACCTTCTGCTGGTCTTCTATGGGAAGACCTTCCGCCGGTCTTCTTCCGCAAGACCTTCCACCGGTCTTCTATGGGAAGACCTTTTGCTGGTCTTCTATGAGAAGACCTTCTGCTGGTCTTCTATAAAAAGACCTTCTGCTGGTCTTCTATGGGAAGACCTTCTGATGGTTACTATGAGAAGACCTTCTTCTTGTTTTCTATGGGAACACCTTCCACTGGTCTTCTATGAGAAGACCTTCTGCCCGTCTTCTATGAGAAGACCTTCTGCCCGTCTTCTATGAGAAGACCTTCTGCCGATCTTCTATAAAAAGACCTTCTGCCGATCTTCTATGAGAAGACCTTCTGCCGGTCTTCTATGGGAAGACTTTCCGCCGGTCTTCTATGGGAATATCTTCTGCCGGTCTTTTATGGGAAGACCTTCTGCCGGTTTTTTTTTTTTTTTTTTTTGGAAGATCTTCTGCCGGTCTTCTATGAGAAAACCTTCTACCGGTATTCTATGGGAAGACCTTCTGGTCTACTATAAGAAGAACTTCTGTTCTATAAGAAGACCCTCTGGACATCTATAAGAAGACCCTCTGGACTTCTATAAGAAGACCCTCTGGATTTCTATAAGAAGACCCTCTGGACTTCTATAAAGACCTTCTATTCTTCTATAGGAAGATCTTCTGATATTCTATTGGGAGACCTTATGGTCTTCTATAAAAAATCCCCCTGGTCTTCTAAAAGAAGACCATCTGGACTTGTATGAGAAGACCTTTTGGTCTTCTATAATAAGACCCCCCGGAATTCTTCTATTCGTAGACCTTATGGTCTTCTATGAGAAACCCCTCTTGTCTTCTATAAGAAGAATCTCTGGTTTTCTATAAGAAGACCCTCCGGTCTTCTATCAAAAGACCCTCTGGTCTTCTATCAAAAGACCCTCTGGTCTTTTATAAGAAGACCCTCTATTCTTCTATGAAAAGACGTTCTGAACTGCTTTGAGCAGACCATATATGAGAAGACCTTGTGGTCTTCTATAGGAAGAGCTTCTGGTCATCTATAGGGAGACATTCTGCTGGTCTTCCATAAGAAGTTCTTCAAATCTTATATGAGGAAGACCTTCATGTTCGCTATAACAGACCTTCTGGTCTTCTATGAGAAGACCTTCTGGTCTTCTATGAGAAGACCTTCTGGTCTTCTCTGAAAAAAAGTTATAGTCTTCTCTAAGTGAACCGTGAGGTCTTCTCTAAGAAGGCTTTGTGGCCTTCTATACAAAGACCTTGTAGTTCTCTATAAGAAAATCTTCTATATGAAGACTCGCTGCCCTTCTTTTAGTAGAAACTGTGGTTTTCTATGAGAAGACCCCGTGGTCTTCTTATAGAAGACTTTAAAGTCTATAAGAAAATCCTGTGGTCTTCTCAAAGAAGACCTTGAAGTCTTCTACAAGGAAACATAATGGGGGTTTTTTCTAAGATGCCCTTTTGGTCTTCCCTTAAAATTCCCTTTTGGTCCTCCCTAAAAAGAAGACCTTGTGGTCTTCCCTTAGAAGACATTTTGGTCTTTCTGAGTAAAATTTATTTTTATTTTTTATTTATTTTTCCCCATCCACATTTTCCAATGCTATCGCATTGGCTTCTCTATATAGAAACATTAGTGTTATTAATAATTTGTTTATTCGAAACAATGTTTTGTTTTTTCCATGAAACGAAAATCCTAGGCTGTTGAAAACATTCCGAAAAATAAACGCTTTCGAAACAATTTGAAAAATAATAACTTATAATTATCAATCAATCATAACAATTATATTTATAAACCTTGTACCTTTCCATCATTTGTCAATCATTTATTTAAAAAAAAAAAACTTCAAACATAAAACGAAAACATTCTTTTGTGTCAATTCCAAACTTTATATTCATAGTCCGACAGCTTGTTATCAGTTAAGAGAGAGATTAATATCGAAATGTTTATTTATATCAGGAAAACATTGGGCGCCATCAACGCCATATATTGGACAACAAAAGTCACTTAATTTTGTCCCGGTATTTAATTTTGCCATTTCCCCCTCTCGTCAAATGCTCTCCATTTGCTAAATATCTTAAAATTCTCCCTTGTCGTCTAATTTGTTGTACTAATCAATGCCATTAGTTTTAATTTTTAATCAGTGCTCGCCATCAATCTTGGCGCTTTTATTCATTGTTCGGCAATGTTCTGCACTTGAGTCTGGTAGAAAAATTGTGTGCTGTCGTCACCATATACCAGGTTGGCGAAGAAGAACAGGGATGGGTAAGGGGTTATTACAAAAATTTGTTACTAACAAGTCATTTGACACAAACAAAAAAAAAACTTCCGAAAATTCGTTTTGCCAAAAGTTGTGCATTGGACCGAACCCCACCACCACCACTGCCGCTATTTTGAGGTATGTTTTAGACAATTTATTCTTGAGTTTCTAAGACATCGCCGTTCTATAATACCTAACTAATCACTTTTTGTACGACGCTGACATTTTTAATTGACGTACAAATGCGGCTGCTGATAAGTCACCTTCGAAATGTGAATGGAAGGGGGGCTGGGAGCAGTCAATTTGAAAGAAATCACCAAAGTTACTTTAATGACATTTTCTAGTGGAATTATTATACTTAGTTTGGGGGGTTGAGTTAATGGGGAGTTAGGGTAGGAGGGGAGCTGTTACAAAGTGACTTTAAGTATTTGATTTTGTTAGGTTGAATTATTACTGGAGATTCGGCACTTGAAATAATGAGCAGATACTTTTACAAAATCTAATGAAATATTGGTTACCACCTGTTGGGTTATACTGAAAATCTGAACAAATAAAAAAAAATCCGTTCAGTAATTGATGCAGATGACGGGGGCTTTGTAAGGTACGGGGGTTAGATCTCCTTATGGACGGTCGGATAGGGTCCCTTTTGTGGAAGATTTCTTATTGAGAGGAATTAAAAGCTATTCCCTTGGTGGTTCATCTTCACACGCTTAAAGCTCCTCTTCGCTTCGTACAAAATGCGGGTTAGTGCTACGTATGGAAGGTAGTTTTGGGTCCCCTTTTTTTAAAAGAGTTTCTTAATTAGAAGCGTTAAGTGCATATACTCTTGCTTGTCTCCATTTTGTAGATATTGCAGGTTAGGTCTTATATAGACAGAACTCATATACACATATTACCTAAAGGGTTTCATTTAGGGTAACGGAGACGAAGTCGAAAATTATAAAGCAAAAAATTTCGACTTCGTCTCCGTAGCTCTAAATGAAACCCTATAGGTAATAAGTGTATATGTGTTCTGTCTATATAAGACCTAGTCTGCAATATCTACAAAATGAAGACAATCAAGAGGATCTGCATTTATCGCTTCTAAATTAGAAAATCTTTTAAAAAGCGGACCGTAAACTACTTTCTATACGTAGCATTAACCCGCATTTTGTACAAAGCGAAGAGGATTTTTAAGCGTGTGATGATCTAGAATTTGGATTTTTTGTATGTTAGTTAGATAGATTCTCTATTCAGTACTTTTACAGATTTTTGCGATTAAAGTGTTAAGTCCAGATAGCTTTAAATCGATGAGGGGAAGATCTAAAACTTATTTTTCCATCGAATATTTTATTTTCATAGTTGACGCCAGAGTCGAAGTCGGATGAAAAAAATAGACCTTTCTCAAGGTAGTACCAATTCTACAGGGATACACGAACTATACGAACCTATAATTCATGCAAGATATTCATTTTTTCTCTACCATGACCTCTCATAAATGTTCTCTTCTATAGAGACAATCTTCACTTCGTTGATCCATCGTTCGTCTATATATTATTCAAATGAAAAACAGCCGAAAGAAAAACCTCTTTAATGCACACAAGAGCTGTAGTGGCCCTACCATACGCAGTAGATCTTCTCAAGACATCATGTAGATAAAAGTGCTTCTTTATCTCTTCAGCAGAAATAATATCGTCTGTCGACCTTCTTTAGGCAGAATAGCTTCTACAGGCCTTATGCATACAGACTACCTTGTAGAGCTCATTTATGGCCAGGAAAATTTCTGCAATGTTTCAATGGACCTTCTGTTGATACCAGTTCTTTTGCAAACTATGTGTCGACAAATGATAGTCTTGAGTACTTATTTTGCCAGAATACCTTTTTCAGCTCTTCTATATACATGAAACCTTCTGAAGCACTTGAATACGCAATAAAATTTAAAGGCACTTCCATAGTCAAACGACCTTTCGCATAATTCCATGTCTTTCTTTCATACCATTGTAGAGAGCACTGATTAAAATGAGATCACATCCCAGCGAACCAAACTATTCGAGTGCGGTCCGATTACGAACCGAAAGTCGGAAAAAACTGCCGGTGTCGGTTGCGCATTTGGTCCGACTTCTGACCGAAAGTCATATGGAGTGGCTGACGTGTTGTCGAACCGAAGGGTCGCATGAAAGTCGGAAGTTTAAGCCGACTTTCGATCGAATTTGCATGGATATCCATGGTAAATTCGGAAGAGAAATTACCGTTGTCGGACCGATTTCTGACGTCGCTGGGATGCTGCACTGTAGAATGGGGCTAGCCCACCACTACCAACGCACAAGCTTTGGTTGTGTATGTTTCACAGACATGAACATCAAGAGAGTAAAGGTGAGAGTACATAAAACGCTTTTTGGCTGGCTTCTTCAGAAAAGAAACAAGTAAAAAATGGTGAATACCCTCCACCATTTGGTAAAAATTTGGAAATTTTCAAAAAAACTAAAATCCGTTAAAAATTCTCTTAAAATCTTAAAAATACCGAATGTAGCCATATAATAGGGTCTATACGACGACGTGGACCTACATAGGCAACTTTTGTCATAAACTATTACAATATTCAAATGCGAAACTTGAAAAAAATCTGTTTATTATGTAATTAAAATCATCAAAATACCGAATATAGAGAGGTATCATGGGGGTTATAAAACGTGAAGCTGCACAGACAATTTTCTGACATAGGCTGTGGTATCCTTAACGAACTTCAAATACAAAATTTGAAATAATTCCGGAAATTAATGTCACTAAAATCATCAATGTACCGAATATTGGGGGCACCGTTATATGGGGGCTTACCGAACCTATACGACCTGCACTGACAATTTTCTGTCATAAGCTGTAGTATTCATTACTAACTAAAAATACCAAATTTGAAATAGTTCCGGTAAATAATCTCTTTAAAAAATCATCAAAATACCCAATATCGGGAGGTACCGTTATATGGGGGCTATACAAAGACGTGGACCTACATGGTATATCTTAGGCTGTAGTATCTATTATGAACTTCAAGTACCAAATTTGAAGTAATTCCGATAAATAATGTCGCTAAAATCAACAAAATACCGCATATCGGGAGGTGCCGTTATATGGGGGCCATACGAAGACTCGGACCTACATGACCCATTTTCAATACCAAAACTCCTGCAAACATAATACCATTTGGGTAAATTTTTATCAACTTACTTCCTTTCGTTCGGAAGATAGAGTGATTTCCACAGACTGATCAAGAATGTATATACTTTGTGAGGTCTAAACTGTATATTTCGAGGTGTTACAAATGGAATGAGAAACTTAATATACCCTCCATATTATGGTGGAGGGTACAAAAAGGAGCGTAGGGCCTAAAGGTAATTTAAAACTCCTTTGTTCCCCTACGAAGAAGCCAGCCGATGACTTAAGGCAGTCAAAAAAGCCGTAACTGTCACAAATAATACACATCACAATATTTTTATAAACCCAAGCTCTGTTGTGAAATTAGGATATATCGGTCCACTCCTTCTGGTATCACCCCCCCCCCCCCCCCCACAAAGGATCAGCATTTCGAATATTCATGAAGCTCCTAAATCCCATTAACATCCGATTCCACTCAGACTTGATACATCTTAACATTATTCCACTGGTACCACTCCCACATAGGGTTCAAGATTTTAAAATACAAAACGCTCAAAAAAGCAAAATATGTATCCAAATCTCTTCAAACTTCACAAGATCTGTTGGGAAGATGATATATATCTACGAACTTCTTCTGGTATCTCACCCACAAAGGTTCACAATTTGTAATGCTTTTATCTATCATAACTTGCGAAACAAGAAAGTGATTCCTAAATATTTCTCTCAACCAGAAACCTTATATGGTTATTGCATTTATCGGAATTTATGATTTCGCAGAAATTTGGATATAGGTGTTCGATTTCCTTCAAATTTTGCGCATACCATTATTTTTATTTGTATTAGATGAAGTATGAAAACGGAACGCCTCGGTCTGGTACCTCACGCATAATTCCACATTTTCCAAAAATTTGCACATATCTCATATAAATCACAGGAAGTAGGCGATATATTCCAAATATGGCACGTTTAATATTTTTATCAATCTTAGGACCGATATTAATTGGTTAATATTGTCCAACTGCTTGGGAACCTTCCCCATAAAGGGTCAACAGTTTGAATAATCATAACACAAGGCTTGTGAATACATCTGTCGGCGAAACCGACTGGTACTATTTTACTTTTTTTTTTTGACTGGACATCTTCTCAAAGTAGAGGATAATCATCTGATTGGCTTCCCAATTAAATGTTATAAATTTAAATCTGCAAAAATGATGTCACTTGTTAAAAATTGCAACAAATGTAGAATTTTATTTCATTTCTGTTTTCAATTCATTGCCCCTGATATGGCTTCACGCTTGTCTATTATAATCAGTGCATTTTCACCCCTTATTTGAATCTGCATTTTTTCTACTTCAGCTGTTTTAATTGTGAAATTGCAGAGCGAATAAATAAATAACAAATATTTAACAAAAGAGAGAAGTGTCACATTATACCGACATGTGTAAATAATATCCTGCATAATATATAAGAGCTATCTATGTATGCGAGTGCATATGTATGTGTCTATTTGTGCATATGCAAACAAGAAGTCATACGAATTAACGGCAGGCTGTATGCATTTTATGTGCTCCTTCTGTGACCCATTTATTTGTTAAGTGAATTTTCCATTTTATTCATTGGCTGAGGCACTACTTCTTGCTAAGGATACTTTTTGCAGAACAGATTGTATCTACAGGGTGAGATGAAAAACTGCAACCAACTTCAGACTGCTGTCATTTCTAAGCCTCTCGTCCGATAGCTATTGAAATTATTCCAGTGACAGCTCATTATATTGCTTACAAGCGTACAACAGCATTTTGTTTAGAATCTTCCAGAAAAAGTTATTCGTGATGGAATTCAAGCGAGATAGTGTGATTTC
Organism: Musca domestica; assembly: GCF_030504385.1. NCBI lineage: Eukaryota > Metazoa > Arthropoda > Insecta > Diptera > Muscidae > Musca > Musca domestica. The sequence continues at coordinate 11,383,074 of NW_026712272.1, read as the reverse complement.
TTTATATTTGGCTGGAAAACCATAAGTGGCTATCGTTAGAGCACTCCAGCCTTTAAATGTAAATAAGTCTTATTTTGTGTCTCGTACCATCGCTCTTTACCGTGATACTGGTAGCGTAGCCCGACGTCAAGGAAGTGGACGGAAGAAAACAGCAACATCAAAAAAAATGGTTGGAAAAGTAAAGAAGCGACTTGATCGAAACCCGTGGCCGAAAAATGACTCGTGAGCTGAACATATCGCAATATTCCATTCGGCAAATATTGAAAAATGAGCTGGGGGCAAAGCCATTGAAATTCCAAAAAGTGCAAGAACTTACACCGCAACGGAAAGAAAAAAGACTCAAAAGAGCTAAAGAGTTGCTTCGCTGCTTCAAGGTCAGTTGAAAATGTGAACCTTCGGTTGGCCACCAGAACTCAAGCACCGGCCATGCTAAGGATGTGGGCCGCCATAACATCCGATTGTCGCTCTCCGCTGGTATTAATCGACCGTGGCATCAGAATAAATGCCGAATATTATCGCGAAAATATTCTGGAGACTCAAAAGAGCTAAACAGTTGTTTCGCTGCTTCGAGGTCAGCCGAAAATGTGCACCTTCGGTTGGCCACCAGAACTCAAGCGCCGGCCATGGTGATGGTGTGGGCCGCCATAACAGCCGATGTTCACTCTCCGCTCGTATTAATCGACATCATCGACATGGCATCAGAATAAATGCCGAATATTTGCGCAAAAATATTCTGGATACTCGAAAGAGCTAAAGAGTTGCTTCGCTGCTACGAGTTCATCTGAAAATGTGCACCTTCGATTGGTCGTCAGAACTCAAGCCCCGGCCATGGCGATGGTGTGGGCCGCCTTAACAGCCGATGGTCGCTCTCCGCTCGTGTTGATCGACAGTGGCATCAGAATAAATGCCGAATATCATAGCGAAAATATTCTGGAGACTCAAAAGAGCTAAAGAGTTGCTCCGCTGCTTCGAGTTCAGCTGAAATTGTGCACCTTCGGCTGGCCACCAGAACTCAAGCGCCGGAGGATGTGGGCCGCCATAATAGCCGATGGTCGCTCTCCGCTCGTATTAATCGGACGTGGCATCACAATAAATGCCGAATATTATCGCAAAAATATTCTGGAGACTCAAAAGAGCTAAAGAAGAGTTACTTCGCTGCATCGAGGTTAGCTGAAAATGTGCACCTTCGATTGGCCACCAGAACTCAAGCGTCGACCATGGTGATGGTGTGGGCCGCCATAACAGCCGATGGCCGCTCTCCGCTGGTATTAACCGACCTTGGCATCAGAATAAATGCCCAATATTATCGCGAAAATATTCTGGAGGGTGTACTAAAGCCTTGGGCACACAAAAATTTTGGCCGCTAACCTTGGACATTCCAACAGGACTCAGCACCATCGCAATCAGCATGCGCCACCCAAAAATGGTTACAAAATGAGGTTCCTCGCTTCATTTCCAGCGCACAATGATAAAAATCTCCGGATACCAATCCGTTGGACTATTTTGTCCGGAGTATTTTGAAAAGCATAGTTGGCACTAAAACATACCAAAGTGTCGATCACCTCAAGCAAACGCTTCGCCGGAAAGGGGCCAAAATACCGCAGAGCAACATTCGGACAGCGTGTGGCGGACATTGGCCGTTTGAAGGCCATAATCCGTTCCAAAGGTGACCAATTCGAACAAATCTGAACGTATTCTAAAATTTGATGCTATTTCCGACATTTTTTGCTTTCATTCAATAAAGTTAAAAAAAAGACAAGTTAAAAAACAGTAAGTTCGACCGGGCCGAACTTTGAATATTTGAAACTACTCCGGTCAGTCATCAAAATACCGAATATAGGGAGGTACCATTACATGGGGGCTATAGGAGGACGTGGACCTGCACATACAAATTTCTGTCATAGCCTGTAGTATCCATTACGAACTTCAAATACCAAATTTGAAACAATTCCGGTGAATAATGTCGCTAAAATCATCAAAATACCGTATATCGGGAGGTACCGTTATATGGGGGCTATATGAAAACGTGGACCAATATGGCCGATTTACAAACTTAACTTGCCTCCTGGCAAAATAAACATGTGTGCAAAATTTTAGCCTTCTATCTCAATTCGTTCGAAAGATAGCGTAACTACAACAGACAGACGGACTGACAGGACTTCGCTAAATCGACATAGAATTTCACGCTGATCAAGAATATTTATACTTTGTTGAGTCTGACATGAGTATTTCGAGGAGTTACAAACGGAATGTCAAAGTTAATATACCCTTCATAGTGTGGTGGAGGGTATATAAATGTACAAATTATGGCGTTTGACTTTGTTGCAGTTTTTTTATCTCACCCTGCATATGTCATTGATTGCTCTTTCGAGTATATGTAATATGAGGAGAAAAGGATTCCATTAATAAAATATTGAAAATATTTCAGTCGTGTTTAATTTCCTTTGGCATTGCTGCCAACATCGCAGCCTTTCACATATCCCTCCTTGTGCGATACGCATCGAGTGTCATTTTGTTTTTTTTTTTTTCGTTATTTTTCAATATTATCGACGGATTCCAAGCATATCATTATTTTGTATTTTATGCTGCCATTAATATAATTAATTCACTATACAATCGTGAACACACACACATACTTGTATGCCATTAAATATGTTAACAAGTAATGCTGTTGAGCCAATTAGTGAATTGAATATCGAGAATTACATTCCGTTGAATTCCATTCAATTCAATACCGAAATGGCCTGGGGAATTGGCAATGGTGGGCATATAAATTACGGTAGCTCCAATATTCGTTGACATTAACCCATTGAAATGAATATATATGCTAAGCAGCTCTAAGCAGGTCATATACTCCTACACACATCAATGCAAAAAAAACAAAACACTAAGGCACCACCTAAAGCATCCTTAAAGAGTTTAGAAGAAATACAAATTGTTGAACAAATATACATAAGTGCTTTGTTCCCCCTCCCTTCCCCTCTCAGCCATTCATAGTTGGATTTATAGACCCTAATTTGTGTAAATTATACAATATTATGCAGTGAGATTTCCAATGAAATATGATATAATAAATATGTGTGCGTGTGTGTGTGTGAGCACACTCACACATTTTCCCCCTAAAGCCATGAACTCTCCATAATACGCAAATACATTTCAAGCTATAAATCGCTAACAATCTATATATTTACACTGTTTACATTTATTTGGATAATTTATGACCAGCATACTGGCTATAATATTAGGTCATATTTGAGATAAAAAAAAATAAAATACTTTTTTTCAAGGATCAACATACGTAGATTTTTAACTAAATTGTATCAAGAACTAAAAAAATGTAGAACAAAGGATATTTTAAAGAATATTGATTTCAAGAGCGATTTTCGATTTTCTTTCAAAAAATATGTTTTAAGGTCTTACATACGTGGATTTTTCTTTAAGGACCCAAAAAAATACTCTAAAAATATGAAATAAAAAATATACTCTAAACATCCGCATTGATTGAAAAAAAAAATAATTCTTTAAAAATATATTTGTTCAAGGCCCGATAAACTTATAAATTTTAAAGGACAAAATAAATGCGGATTTTTAGAGGATTTTTTTTTAAATATCCATTTTTTAAAGATTTTTTAATGTATTCTCCCTTTAAAATAATTATATTTTTCAAGAACCAGAACATGTTTTTTTTTTCTTTTTTGAAAAATAGAAAAATAATAAAAATACCAAAGAAGTAGATTTTTTAAGAAAAATTTGCGAAGAACAGAAAAATTTAATTTTCTTTAAAAAATATGTTTCAAAGAAATCAATAATATACGCTACAATATTTAAAAATACCCTCTAAATATCCACATTTATTGAAAAAAAAAAAAAAAATAAAAAATATATTTTTTCAATGCCCAATAAATTTGGAAATCTTAAAAAAAATTTTTTTTCAAGAACTCAATTAATGCGGATTTTTTGAGGATATTTTTCAAAGTTGCAATAAACGTGTAACTTCCTAAGAAATTGTATTATCCTTTTAAAATGTTAAATTTTTTTCAAGGAACCCTAAATATGGATTTTTTGAATATTTTTCAAGATCTACAATATGGATTTTTATATGACCCAAAAAGTTGATTTTGTAAGAATATTTGATTTTCATTCAAAAATATTTTTCAAGGACCAACATAAGTGGAATTTAAAAAAAAAATATTTTCCAAGAAATCAATAAGTTACGCTACAATATCTAAAAACACCTTCTAAATACCCACATTTATTGAAAAAAAAAATCATTCTAAAAAAAATATATTTTTTCAATGCCCAATAAATTTGGAAGTCTAAAAGAAACATTTTTTTAAGAACCCAAAAGTGAATTTTTAGAAATAATATATTTTTCCAAGAAATTAATAATTTACGCTACAATATCTGAAAAATACCCTCTAAAAATGCACATTTAATGCAAAAAAAGGGATTAAACCTGACACATTTTGCAACAACAAAAACATTCTCTAAAAACATATATTTTCAAGACCCTATATACTTGGAAATCTTAAAGGACATTTTTTCAAGGACCCAATAAATGCGGATTTTAAGCGGATATTTTTTTAAAAACCCAATAAACGTGAAATTTTTTAAGAAAATGTATTCTTCCTTTATAACGTTAAAATTTTTTCAAGGACCAAGAAATATGCACTTTTTTGAAGAGTATTTTTCAAGGTCGCAATAGAAAACTCTTTGTGCGATTTTGAAGGATTCCTTTTTTCAGAACCAGATAACAAAATTGATTTTCTTAAGGAATATTTTTCAACGATCTGACAACAACTGACTATTAAAGTGTTGTTTAAAAACATTTTCTAAGGAATGATTGACCAAAAAAATGTTTATGTTGTTTTTTTTAAAGGATCAATGATGATTTTTAAAGAATATTTCGACAATGTGATTTTTTTTCAATATCCAAAGGAACCAGAATCGTGGATTTTTCAAAGAGCAACTGACGAAGAATATTGGATTTTTCAAGGATATTTCTTTAAAGACGAAATAATCAAATTTTTTTTAAAGGTTATCACAACAATTATTTTGTATTTTTTTAAGATTTTTTTTGTAAAGGAAAACCTGACCCAAGAATTTCTAGGAATATTTATTCAAGGGACCACTGAAAATTAATCGTAGATTTTTTAAAGAAATTCTTTTTCATGGGAAATTGAAAAATTTCGGTGACGTGGAGAGCAATAAATGTGGATTTCTTAAAATTATTTTTAAGCATCAATTGACAAAGAAAGTGGCTGACTCACACAGATCATATTTATTGCCCGATCGAGATAAAATTTTCCATAAATTATTTGTTTGGCCAGAGGACGAATGTTATTAAAATTGGAAATAATTAGCTAATATTTGGATATAGTATATGAGCTTCTTCGTACGATTTGCATTCTATTGTGTGACAAACGTATAACATCAGCCCAAATAGTATAAAATTTTGCACATACGACCTTGAAGGCAGTTTGGAAACTTCTTAGCCTAGCACAAAAAACGCGGTATAAACAGAAAAAAATTAAGTCTTTTGGAAACTTTCATCTCTGTTATGAACACATGTAAAATTATGTTTCGATCTGGCAAATCATTCATCAAGGAAGTAAAGGAATTAAAGTACGAGTTGCTTGACCACCCCCCTTATTTCCCCAATCTGAAAAAAATCCTTGCTGACAAGCGTTTTTGAAGACGCTGAGGAACACTATTTTAATCAAGCGATAGAATTACTAGAGAAGCGTTCGACTAAGTGTATTGAAGTTTTAGGAGTTTATATAGAAAAAAAAAAATATTTTTGAACAAGTAAGCAAAGGCTATAAACGTGCAGGGCCGACCATCTGATACCCTACAACACTACAATTAGTGTCCAACTCTATTTTGAAAGATTTCGTTTTTAAAATAATCACATAGGGCCCTGCCCAGGTGTTACCTTAGGCATTTGCCAAATATTTACTCACTACGTCGTGTTGTTAGGTATTCAAAACAATTTCACGCCAAAATCCATTTAACAACAAAATATAACCCCAATGATCATCCAAAATGATCGACATCTTCCCACGTCGACTGATTTTCAATTGTGACCTGTATAGCTTCTGCAAAATCAGGAAATTTTTAATTTTTTGTTCAAATATACATCTTCAAAAACAATAGGCTTTAATTCTGAACACAACCCTACCCCTATGCCAAATTTCGTTAGGATCAGACGATAATTGTGACCTGTATACAATAACCTCAGGGTGTAGGAAAATTTTTTGAAAATATACAATTCAAAATTTTAAGTCAAATTGAAAATATCGCATGCGATAAAAAAATATGACAATAATTGAAAAAAAAAGTAACAAAAAATCTTCACTTTTTTGTTGACAGATTTTTACACGATTTTCTTAGATTTTACCCTTTTCTGACAATAGCCCATTGCAAATTAGTGAAAATTGTCAAAATCCGTCCAGCGGTTCTTGACTTATAAGCGGAATAACTAACATCAATTTCATTTACATATAGATTGTTCCTATTTCGCTACATATCCGATATGTTGGCTATTGTAATGGTCATTTGCGACCTTCTTATAAATTTATGATTTGGCCGGGATTAAAAATATTCGCGTTTTTGTGGAAATTTTCGTTTTTTTTTTTTTACATAAAAATTATGGTTTGTTTTACCCATTAAATATTGTCCGATGACCGTCCAAAGCCCTAAACTCTAACTCCATCCAAAATTCCGCGTTGATTGGTTTATAATTGCGACCTGTAGAGCAACTGTAAAACGAGGAAATTTTACAGTTTTTGGTTCATTTCAACCCCTAAATATTTTACGATCATCTACTAAAACAATAGGCTTCTATTCTGACCCAAACCCCACCTCCGTTTTCAATTTCGTGAAGATCGGGCCATAATTGCGACCTGTACCTTGATTACAAATTAACATGGACAGAGGGACGGACGGACATACATAGCTAGATCGACTCAGCTCGGCGAGATAGGAAGATCCATATATGCATTCCTATGTGGGAAACCAATATTTCGAGGTGTTACATAATTTTTGGCCCAATCAAACTTATAATACCCCCAACACATAGTGTTGTAGGGTATAAAAACTAACTATTCTCGTTCATTGATAGGCTAAGAAGTCTCCGAACCGTCCTCGTAGGCAAGAAATCGGTTGCTTTTAATTGTGATATTTAAAGTACCGGTGTTATCAATATCTCACTACTGTGGTTTGTCTATAAATTTGGAAATTTTGCTCTCCGGCTATTAAAAGCCTATTAGTTAAAATGTGACCACATTCTCCCTCCTTTTGACAAATAGCACCAATGTAGAACACACATTAATTTGACAAATTACCCAAACTATGCTACGCCTTTCATTTTCCACTTCAACACCTCAAACGCATAATTTTTCCAAGAACTAATCTCCCAAAAAGCCACACTTTTCACCTAAAAATATACATATGTATGTGTGTGTATGTATGTGTGTATTTTGTTATTTACTCGTGTCATTCCAACTGACCGATGGCCACTCGCTATTAATGTTAATAATATGACCGCTATTTATTTATAAGCATAACATTACCGTGAAAAATATGTCACGTAAAAGTAATGCGCAGGAAATATGGCTTTGACATTTGTTGTTGTTGTTTTTTTTCTCTCTCTCTCCTTGGATTTTGTAATTTATGTTGACTATTTACACGAGTGCACACACACGCACACACTTAATTTTATATCCCCATAGCCGAATAATAAATACATTTTATGTTGATTTGAAACGCTTATCTTGATACAATGCATTCGAATTTTTACTGCCAAAGGATAATTAAGAATGGATGGAACTACTTAAGAAAATTGACTAATTAGAGCAAACACTTGCCGGAACATAATTTGTTATCTGGTCAGTCAGTATATCAACATATATTGGGGACATAAATTACTCTGAGTAATTGAAGCGGTTGTCTTAATATCGGGTAAATGTGGGGAAATATTGTCGTTCTAGGGCAGGAAACTTATTAGTTAGTGATTGGCGATAAATAGGCCGTAGTTGAAAGAGTTTTTGAAGAATGGATTAGTTGGATCTGTGTGTGGGAGTGTACGAAGCTTGGGAAATTCGTACTTATATGTACTTAATGGTACCAAATTTGATACAAATTGGAATTGTGATAAACCAAGGGAGCTAGAATTCGGAATGAGAGTCACTGATGGAGTGCAGAATAGATTCACCAAAATGTTTTTGGAAATTCGAACTTTAAGGTTATGGAAAATTCTAAAATGGTACTAAACTTTTGAAATGTGGTAATATGTCAACGGATAGAGGTGAAAACTTGAAATTTGTTATGAAAATTAGGGTTGAAGCGTAAGTTTCATATATGGAAGCGGTTTTGGAAATGTGTACTAAGTGTGGGAACTGTACTAAATGGTACTAAATTTAAAACATTTTGGTTTAAAGTGAACGACTGAAGTTGGAATTTTGAAATTTTGTAAAGAGGTTCCTGCTGGTCGTAGGTTTGCGATGTAGAGGTGGTTTTCGAAATATGTACCACAAGTGCACAAAAAGTACAAAATAGTACTATATTTGGTACAATTTGTTATTGGGTGATCAGATAGCGCATGAAATCTGAAATTTGGTAGTAGGAACGCTGTACATGTATCGCCCTGTCATATAAAAATGCTTTCGGAAATATGTACTATAATTGTACGAAAAGTACTGAATGGTACTATGTTTGGTATTGGGTGAAGAGATATTGATAAAATCTGAAATTTGATAGTATTTGTTTTTGAAATTATGATGGTATCTGTGTTTGAGATTTTGCGTTGGCTTGGAAATGCGTCCTATATTTGTACTAAAAGTACTAAATGGTACTATATTTGGGTATTGGGTGAAGTCATAAAGCTGGAATCCTCAAATTTTATATTGAGGCCTCTGTTGGTATATGGAGATGGTTTTGGAAATGTGTACTATAAATAGTACTATATTTGGTACAATTTGATATTGCGTGAAAGATAGTGCGTGGAATCTGAAATTTGGTATCTGTGTTTAAGATTTTGCGTTGCTTTGGAAATGCGCCCTATATTGGTACTTAATTTGGTATTGGGTGAAGGTATAAAGCTGGAATCCTCAAATTTGATATTGAGCTATCTGTTAGTATCTGAAATTGAGATATGGAGATGGTTTTGGAAATGTGTACCGCAAGTGCACAAAAAGTACAAAATAGTACTATATTTGGTACAATTTGGTATTGGGTGAACAAATAGCGAATGAAATCGAAATTCGGTATTGTGGTCACTATTCAAGTGTAGCCTGGCTCTATGGAGATGGGAATGTGTACTATATGTATGTGTGTGTATGTGTATATACTATATTGTACGAAAATTACTAAATGGTGTTATAATTGGGTATTGAGTGAATCGGTATATGTGAAATCCTGAAATTTTATATAGAGGTCTCTGTTGATATCTGAGGCTGAGGTTTGGCGGTGATTTGGAATTGCGTCCTATATTTGTACGAAAAGTACTAAATGGTACTAAATTTGGTATTGGGTGAAGGAATTTGATATACATGTCACTGTTGGTGAAATTTAATAAAGATGTCACTGTTGATGCCTGTGTTTGAGACAAGGAGCTGGTTTTGGATATGCGTACTATAATTATACGATATGGTACAAAATGTGGCAATGGAATATATTACATCGGCAAAATCCCGAAATTTGATATTAAGGTATTTGAGTTTGAGATATGAAGATTGTTTTGAAACTGCGTACTTTAACTGTACGAAAAGTACTTAAAAGTACCGAATTTGGTTTCAGGTGATTTAAATTTCATAGTTGGTGTCTGTGATTCAGATATGGAGGTTGATTTGGAAATACGTCTAATATATGTTCGAAAAATACTAAGTGGTACTAAAATAGGTATTGAGTGAAGGGATAGAACTGGAGTCGTAAAATTTGTCATCTGTCTCTGTTGTCATCCGGGATTGAGATATAGGCGTAGCTTTGTAAATATGTACTATAATTGTTCGAAAACTACTAAATGGTACTAAGTTTTGTTCAATGTTGGTGTCTAGGATAACGATATGTAGATTGTTTTGGACATGCATACTAAATGATACTAAATTTAGTATTGGGTGAAGGATTTGAGCTGGAATTCTGAAATGTGGTCTTGAGGTCACTGCTAGTTTCTAGGTTTTACATATGGGGAGGTTAAAATAGTTTTGTTCGGGAAAAGTGTATGTGGGTACATTTTGCAAAGGCTTTACCAATATCGACCAGTTAAACTAAAAAATGAAAGATTTTGACGACTTTTCGGTGTAAAAGGTAAATATTTTTCTAGTATTTAGGAAAAAAACTATGGTCCCATTCAATATCAAAAAAAAAATGTGATTAGTTGTTCTAATAAATTGTAACTTTCATCTTGATTTGAACAGACCGACAGGCGGACATCGTTAAATCGACTTAGAATTTTGTGCTGATCATGAATTTATGTAGGTTCGGTGTTCTTCCTTATCCGAATTTCGAATATCCCATGAGTTATATTAAGTTTCCCATTCCGTTTGTAACACCTCGAAATATACATTTTAGACCCCGCAAAGTGTATATATTCTTTATCAGCATAAAATTCTATGTCGATTTATCAACGTCCGTCTATCTGTGCATCTGTGGAAATCACTCTAGCTTCCGAACGAAATTAAGTAGGTTGATAAAATTTTACTCAAATTTGTATTATATCTGCAGGACTTCTGGTATTGAAAATGGGTCATGTATGTTTGGGCGTTTGGGTATAGCCCCCATATAACGGTACCTCCCGATATTCGGTATTTTGATTCTTTTAGCGACATTATTCACCGGAATTGTTTCAAATTTCGTATTTGAAGTTTGTAATAGATACTACGGCTCAAGACAGAAAATGGGCCATGTAGGCCAACGTCTTCGTATAGTCCTCATATAACTGTACACCCCCCCCCCAGATATTCGGTATTTTGATGATTTTTGCGACATTATTTACCGGAATTGTTTCAAAATTAATATTTAAAGTTCGTAATGGATACTACATCCTAAGACAGAAAATGAGCTATGTAGGTCCACGTCTTCGTATTGCCCCCATATAACGGTACCCCGCGATATTGGGTATTTTGATGATTTTAGAGACATTATTTACATTATTTATTTATTTATTTCAAATTTAGTATTTGAAGTTCGTAATGGATACTACAGCCAAAGACAGAAAATTGTCTACCTGCACAGACCATTTTCTGTCTTTGGCTGTAGTATCCATTACGAACTTCAAATACTAAATTTGAAACAATTCCGGTGAATAATGTCGCTAAAAGAATCAAAATACCGAATATCGGGAGGTACCGTTATATGGGGGCTATATGGGTTTTATAACCCCCATGGTACCTCCCTATATTCGGTATTTTGATGATTTTAGCTACATTATAAACAGATTTTTTTTTTCAAGTTTCGCATTTGAATATTTTAATAGCTTGTGGCAAAAGTTGCCTATGCAGGTCCACGTCGTCGTATAGACCCGGTATTTTTAAGATTTTAACAGAATTTTTAAAGGACTTTATTTTTTTGAAAATTGCCAAATTTTTACCAAATGGTGGAGGGTATTCAAAGTTCGGCCCGGCCGAACTTACAGCTTTCTTACTTGTCAGGTATTAAAAACATCCAATATTGGTCATAATCAAACCTCATGTAACCTAATGGCATAACACTTGAAAAAAAAAACATGAAAAGTAATTCCCCAGGTCTTACAGAGATTACATATTGACGTTATATGCTAATACAAATCATAATAAAAATCAATACCACATATGGTCCCATATGTTGTTGTTCGGTTGTCCGGTTCCGTCGACGTTGCTTAACTTATCAACAATTCAATTCAGTTGATAACAGTTGATAAAATATGCATTAAATTTACTTCAATGGATAGCCACATTCACCGCCACCAATCGCCGGCGAAAATTTTTCACAAAAATTTAATCACAGTTCGAATAAATATTTTGAATGACGGCATATATTTTTGAATGATAAAATGTTTCAGATTTATCCACAAACAAACTCTTGACTAAGAGTGTATGTATGTGTGTGTACTCTCATACCAAATAAAAAGCTCGCACACACACACATGTTCGTTCTCCCACAACGTCATAGTCTCGAATCAGTCAGCCGTTTAAATTTTCTTCTGATAACTTGCATGCGTTTGTTTTTGTTGGCCAAGGCATAAGAGCGTATGGCCAACTCTTCAACACCCCTCTTCCACCCTCCTCCACCTCCACCACATAATAATATTATTCCGTTGAAGAAACAATTTTCAATGAAATTCAATTAATTTCAATATGCAAAAATTCCATAAATTTTGTAACCCACTGCCTTAATGACTCAATGTGGGTTGGCAGAATATTTTCGTCGATGTTGTTGTTTTTGGTTATCTTTCCTGTGGTTGTTGGCCGCCAAATATTTGGCCGGCCATTTGGACATTACTAAAATAATAGAAATGACATTTCTTAAGAAGAATAACCCATTTAGACAAGCCAATGAAAATTAAACGCCTGTTTGTTGTCATCACATTTAATGAGTTCTTTTTTGTAGGGTGGGTGGGTCTTTTGTAGGCAAGGGGTTCAAGATGCAGGCGGGAGTCGCATGAAGAGGGCACACTTGAAAATTATTTCATTATCTATTGGACAAATACGATTTAGATAGCATTCGATAATATTAAGTGATTAATGTGGAAAAAAAAACATGTGTCCTGCATTACCGTCGACAAGTATTACATATTGAACGCTAATGCCATGGACACAATGGATTGTTTTATTCCAAAAAAAATGTTAAGGGAATTGGGGCAAAATATAAATAAGATTAAAAAAATACAAGTACACAGGCATTGTCAGAGTTCTTCATCCTCTGGAAAAACTTTTAAATGCCCTATAGAGGTATTTTGTACCAGAAGGCCTCTTTGGATATCCTTAAAGTGAGGGTACATAAGCAGCTTGGCATCATGGCTAGGCATATTAATGTCAAATTATATAGGGAAACGACGACAGAATTTGAGTGCGGCTCTGACATCCCGTTACGATATGTCACAAAATATGCCATGCAATGACTTTAAGGTGTTTATTTACTCTCACCTCTAAGCTTTGTGTACGGCTATTCCGAGCAGTTCTCTTTGTCACAAAATATCAGTATGAAGGTAACACCTCGAAATATACATTTTAGACCCCACAAAGTATATGAATATTCTTGATCAGCATAAAATGCTATGTCGATTTAGCGATGTCCATCCGTCTTTCCCTCTGTGGAAATCACTCTAGCTTCCGAACGAATTGAAGTAGATTGATAAAATTTTACTCAAATGTATATTATGTCTGCAGGATTTTTGATATTGAAAATGGACCATATAGGTCCACATCTTCGTATAGCCCCCATATAACGGTACCTCCCGATATTCGATACTTTGCTGATTTTAGCGACATTATTCACCGGAATTGTTTCAAATTTGATATTTGAAGTTCGTAATGAATGCTACAGCCTATGGCAGGAGATTGTCCGTGCAGGTCTACGTCTTCGTATAGCCCCCATTTAACCCTGCCTCCGATATTCTGTGTTTTGATGATTTTAGCGACATTATTCACTGGAATTATTTCAAATTTGGTATTTGAAGTTAGTAATTGATACAACAGGTTACGACAGAAAAATGTCTAGGTCTTCGTATAGCCCCCATATAACGGTACCTTCCGATATTCGGTACTTTGTTGATTTTAGCGACATTATTCATCGGATTTGTTTCAAATTTGGTATTTGATGTTCGTAATGGATGCTACAGCCTATGACAGAAAATTGTCTGTGCAGGTCGTATAGCCCACATATAACGTTACCTCTCTATATTCGGCGTTTTGATGATTTTAGCTACATTATTCACCAATTATTTTTTTAATTTTCGCAATTGAATATAGCAATGGCTTATGACATTAGTTACCTATGCACATCCATGTCATCGTATAGACCCTAATATAACAGCTACATTAGGTATTTTTAAGATTTTAACAGAATTTTTAACGAATTTTATTGTTTTTGTGAATTGCCAAATTCATCCCAAATGGTGGAGGGTATTGAAAGTTCGGCCCGGCCGAACTTACAGCTGTTTTACTTGTTCTAATTCAGAAGGCTGCTATGAACAAAAGATTTCAAATTAGTCCATATAAATAAAAATTGTCAAAATAATTCAGAAGTCTCCAGGGATCCTTAAATTTCTTGAATCTCTAAAAGTCGGTAAAGTTTCGTTGTTTGAATTTATTTTTTTTTTTCGGGAGTGGTACTTAAATATATTTATCAATATCCAATTTTTACACTAGTCTTTAAGTTGCCGGAAGTATTTATATCAGTCGGTTTTTGACGACGGATGTATACCCTCAGCTATTGTCAGTTTATTTAAACATATTTTGGAATCCGTATTTATTATTCATCATGTTGAGCCTTCATGTGGGAGGTTCAGAAGGAATTGTATTCTCTCTGATATACAGGGGGAGATAAAAAAAAAACTTCAAAAAAGTCAAACGCCATAATTTTTAAATTTTTTTAAATTTTATCGAATGAAAGCAAAAAATGTCGGAAATAGTATCAAATTTTAGAAACCGTTTAGGTTTGTTCGAATTGGTAACCTTTGGCACGAATTATGGTCTTCAAACTGATAAGGAAACCGTCACAACCTGCCCGAATGTTGCTCTGCGGTGTTTTGGCCCATTCCCGGCGAAGCGTTTGCTAGAGGTGATCGACACTTTGGTATTTTTTAGTGCCAGCCTTGCTTTCCAAAATACTCCAGACACAATAGTCCAACGGATTGGTATCCGACGATTTTAGTGGCCATTGTGCTCTGAAAATAAAGCGAAAAACCTCATTTTGTAACCAATCTTAGGTGGCGCATGCTGAGTGCGATGGTGGTGCGTTCTGTTGGAATGTCCAAGGTCTGCGGCCAAAATGTTTGCGTACCCAAGGCTTTAATATACCCTCCAGAATATTTTCGCGAAAATATTAGTCATTTATTCTGATGCTAAGGTCGATTAATACGAGCGGAGAGCGACCATCGGCTGTTATGGCGGCCCACACCATCATCACGGCCGGCGCTTGAGTTCTGCTGGCCAACCGAAGGTGCACATTATCAGCTGACCTCTTTGGCAAGTAAACACGATCATTTTGTTTGTTTACAAACTGCTGGACAACAAACATTTTCTCCTCAGAGAAAACCAAATTCGGCAGTTCACCACTTTCGGCTAAGCGAAGCAATTCTTTAGCTCTTTTGAGTCTATTTTCTTTCTGTTGCGGTGTAAGTTCTTGCACTTTTTGGAATTTCAATGGCTTTACCCCGAGCTCATTTTTCAATATTTGGCGAATGGAATATTGCGATATATTCAGCTCACGAGCCATTTTTCGGCCACTGCGACGTGGGTTTCGATCAAGTCGCTTCTATAATTTTCGAACCATTTCTGCTGATGTTGCTGTTTTCTTCCGTCCACTTCCTTGACGTCGGGCTACGAGTATCACGGTAACGAGCAATGGTACGAGACACAATTATTTATTCACAATTAAATTCTGGAGTTCTCTAACGATAGCGATTTGTGGTTTTCCAGCCAAAAATAAAGAAATCACACTATCACGCTTGAATTCCATCACGAATAACTTTTTTCTGGAAAATTCTCATACCCTTGTAAACAATATAACAAGCTGCCACTTGACGGACGAGTGGCTTAGAAATGACAGCAGTCTGAAGTTGGTTGCAGTTTTTTTTTTTCATCTCACCCTGTATAAATCAATTTTCAATTTTTACATATGTACATCCCAACACACATGCCATGGTATTTATTCTCATCATACCTCCCTTTCATCTCCTACAATCTCCTGTTACTAACTACTACTCCCCCTCGCAGCAGACACAATTTGTACTTCAGAAATACCTCTGTTGACTGTCTTCTTCTTTCTTTCTTTTCTTTATTTAACTTAAGTTTATGAGCTTTACGCTCTTTTCAAGTAGCATTGCCGCCCACTCAACAAACAAATTGACAGCGCAGTGTTTGTTTTATTGTAAAGACGAATCTTGTCTGCAGCGCCCGCCAGGCAGTCAGCCAGCTTCATTGCAGTGAGAGAAAGTTACTGCAACTCACTTAAAATGTCATGCTCCATTACACCAATGCCGAACAGTTCTGTTTTAAAGTGAAAAGTGAAAACAAAATAACATCAACAACAATAGCACCAACAACAACATCAACGCCAACTCGAACAAATCAGATTTATTTGTATTTGAAGTGTAAATAAGCGAAATAAAGTTGTTTAAGTTCCTGGCGGAATAAATCCATTAAAAGTTTTACTAAAGTTGTTTACACACATACACACACACATATATATTTACAATTTGTATTGCTTTCGAATTTTCACACCGTAATGATGATGATGATGTAATGAAGGAGTTATATCGACAGAGGATGACATTTAAAACTTTAATGGAAAATCTTCAAATCGCTTAAAAAAGGTTTTGGATTTCAAACATTCACTGTGTGGTATAAGAAATATTGGTTTTAAAATTGGAAAATTTTTCCATTTCATTTCTGGGGAAAAATGTCTTTGAATACATCAACAATTTTTAGTGCACATCTACCGCTTTCTTCCTTGTTATGGAGGCTACAAAAAATTCATCTACTTAGAATAAAAATTAATTAAATTATATACTCCTGTTTCCATCGCTTAACAGGTGTCCACTTATCTCATAATCTCCTATAGAAATAATTTTTTACATCAATTTTTTTATTATTTGACTTATTATCAGCATATCACCTGCTTCGTTATTTATGTCCACTCAACTTCAAATTGGATTTGAATGCCATAAATTACAGTTATTTATAAACATCATAAATGGCTATAATTGAAAGCATTCGCATCATAAATACTCAAGCTATGAGTTGGCAAAATAATTTTAAAATTATAGATTTTAATGCAAAGAACGTCAACATGTTCGGCTGAGTCGACTTTATTTTCCACTTCGTATAAAAAATACATCCTGCGAAAAAAAATATTTTCTTGCACAACAAGGCACCTGACCATCTACAAGAAGACCTACTGGTTTTCAATTAAAATATCCTCTGGAAGACCTTGTGGTCTTCTATGAGAGGCAGACCTTCTTCTGGTCTTTCGTGAGAAGCAGAAATTCTTCTGGTCTTCTATGGGAAGCAGACCTTCTTGTGGTTATCTATGAGAAGACCTTCTTCTGGTCTTCTATGAGAAGCAGACCTTCTTTAGGTCTTCTATGAAAAGAAGACCTTCTTCTGGACTTCTTTGAAAAGGCCCTTTTCTGCTCATCCTTTGGTCTTTTGTGAGGAAACCTTCTTCTAGGAGAAGAACTGCAGCTCTACTGGGAGAAGACCTTCATCTCCACTGGGAGAAGACCTTCATCTCCACTGGGAGAAGACCTTCATCTCCACTGGGAGAAGACCTTCATCTCCACTGGGAGAAGACCTTCATCTCCACTGGGAGAAGACCTTCATCTCCACTGGGAGAAAACCTTCATCTCCACTGGGAGAAGAACTTCATCTCCACTGGGAGAAGAACTTCATCTCCACTGCGAGAAGACCTTCAGCTCTTCTGGGAGAAGAGCTTCAGCTCTTTTGGGAGAAGACCTTCAGCTCCTCTAGGAGAAGACCTTGTGGTCCTCTAGGAAAAGACCTAGTGGTCTTCTAGGAGAAGACCTTGTGGTCTTCTATGACAAGACCTTGTCAGAAGGTCCAGAAGGTCTAGAAGGTCTTCTATGAGAAGACCTTGTGGTCTTCTATGAGAAGACCTTCTGATCTTCTATACGAAGACCTTCCAGTTTTCTATGAAACGAAAACCGTCCAGCCTTCTATGAGAAGACCGTCTTGTCTTCTATGAGAAGACTTTTTGTCTTTTATGAGATGTCCTTCTCGGCATTATAAGAGAAGACTTTCAACTCTTCTAGGTCTTCTATGGGAAGACCTTCTCGGCTTTCTATGAGAAGACCTTCTCGGCCTTCTATGAGAAGACCTTCAGCTCTTCTATGAGAAGACCTTCTCGGCTTTCTATGAGAAGACCTTCAGCTCTTCTGTGAGAAGACCTTCAGCTCTTCTGTGAGAAGACCTTCAGCTCTTCTGTGAGAAGACCTTCAGCTCTTCTGTGAGAAGACCTTCAGCTCTTCTATGAGAAGACCTTCTGCTCTTCTATGAGAAGACCTTCTGCTCTTCTATGAGAAGACCTTCTGCTCTTCTATGAGAAGACCTTCTGCTCTTCTATGAGAAGACCTTCTGCTCTTCTATGAGAAGACCTTCTGCTCTTCTATGAGAAGACCTTCTGCTCTTCTATGAGAAGAACTTCTGCTCTTCTATGAGAAGACCTTCTGCTCTTCTATGAGAAGACCTTCTGCTCTTCTATGAGAAGACCTTCTGGTCCACTATGAGAAAACCTCCTGCTCTTCTATGACAAGACCTCCTGCTCTTCTATGACAAGACCTCCTGCTCTTCTATGAGGAAATCTTCTGATTCTCTATGAGAAGACCTTCCGGTCCTCTATGAGAAGAACTTTTGGTCTCCTATGAGAAGACCTTTTGGTCTCCTATGAGAAGACCTTTTGGTCTCCTATGAGAAGACCTTTTGGTCTCCTATGAGAAGACCTTTTGGTCTCCTATGAGAAGACCTTTTGGTCTCCTATGAGAAGACCTTTTGGTCTCCTATGAGAAGACCTTTTGGTCTCCTATGAGAAGACCTTTTGGTCTCCTATGAGAAGACCTTTTGGTCTCCTATGAGAAGACCTTTTGGTCTCCTATGAGAAGACCTTTTGGTCTCCTATGAGAAGACCTTTTGGTCTCCTATGAGAAGACCTTCTGGTCTTCTATGAGAAGACCTTCAGCTCTTCTGTGAGAAGACCTTCAGCTCTTCTATTAGAAGACCTTCAGCTCTTCCATGAGAAGAACTTCTGGTCTTCTATGAGAAGAACTTCTGGTCTTCTATGAGAAGACCTTAATCTCTTGTATGAGAAGTCCTTCTCGGCCTTCTATGGAAGTCCTTCTCGGTCTTCTATGAGACCTTCTGGTCTTCTATGAAAAGACTTTATTGTCTTCTACCTTCTGCTCTTCTGCCTCTTAAGCCATTGCCATTATCATTTCAATAATTTTTTTTTTTTTTTTTTTGTTATTTGGATATGTAATTTGGTATTCAAAATTTCCAGGGCGTTCCCAACCATCTTTCTATGCTGTGGCTTGGTTTAGTTTCTCGTGGGTTTGATTTTTAGTTTATGTGCCTCACACACAAACACTCACAGATACCAGTCTACAACTTTAATATATTTTAGACAATAAATTACAAAATGTTTAGAATGGAATGGGAAGTTGTACATTAGTTTCCGGAAAAAGCAAAAACAACAAATGCTGTCATTAAAAATTAGTTTAGTGGACCAGTTCTGTTGTGTTTTGCAGTAAATTAAAAATAAGGGGAAAAAACTATTTTAGACACAAAAGTGGTTACTGTGGTTGTTGCTGCTGAATTATTCGGCAAATTATGTAATTTGTAAGAGAACATAAATTTCAGTTTTTGATAATGAAATAAAGAAGAGTTTACTTGGCCTTGGAAAATATAAAATTTTGAAATTTAGTAATAAATTTGAAATTAATATTGAGTTCACAATTTATTGTGCGAATTGGATCTCTTTGTTCTCCACTTTTATATTTCAGTTATGTATATTTTTAAGTTTTCCTCCCAATTGGTGATATTAAATATTGGAAATTTCTTTTTTTTTTCTCAAATTTAATTTTCACTTCTTTAACAAATGTCTTATTTTCTTCTCCTATGGTTTCTTGGAAAAACCTACAAAAAAAGAGTTTTCCATTTATTTCTTTACATGTCTTTGTCAAACACAGGTACACCACAGAACACTCTTCAAAGAACGACGCATGCAACCGCAAGAGGTTACAAAGTTGTGGAAACATTAACGTAATTAAAAAACAACATTTTCCGGAACGACGACATACAAGAAACAGACACTTTAACCTAAGGAAAAGATAATGGTTTTAAATGCGACTTTTTCAGTTTTTCAATTTCGTCAACTTCTTTTAAGAGTTTGTGAAAAAATCGTATTTTCTAAAGTGAGAAGTGTTTAGATGACTTGAATAAGGCAGTTCTAATAGCTCTTTCAGAGTAACCAAGGGATGGAAAGTAATACAAATTAAAACACATAAGAAAGGTTTTTGAAAAACATATATGTTTTTAAGAATAGTATAGTTTTGATTAGGATGTTCCTAAAAAAGCCATGAATATTTCCCCGAAAGTTCCTTAAACACTCACAACTTTTTCAGTAGGCCACTGAAAAATTCTCATAGAAGAGCTAAAGGTCTTCTCATAGAAGAGCTGAGGGTCTTCTCATAGAAGAGCTGAGGGTCTTCTCATAGATGACCAGAAGAGCTGAAGGTCTTCTCATAGATGACCAGAAGAGCTGAAGGTCTTCTCATAGATGACCAGAAGAGCTGAAGGTCTTCTCATAGAAGAGCTGAAGGTCTTCTCATAGAAGAGCTGAAGGTCTTCTCATAGAAGAGCTGAAGGTCTTCTCATAGAACAGCTGAGGGTCTTCTCATAGATGACCAGAAGAGCTGAAGGTCTTCTCATATATGATCAGAAGAGTTGAAGGTCTTCTCATAGATGACCAGAAGAGCTGAAGGTCTTCGTATAGAAGAGCTGAATGTCTTCTCATAAAAGACCAGAAGGTCTTCGTCTAGAGGACCAGAAGGTCTTCATATGGAAGACCAGAAGGTCTTCTTATGGAAGACCAGGAAGTCTTCGTATGGAAGACCAGAAGCTCTTCGTAAAGAAGAAAAGAAGGTATTCGTATGGAAGACCAGAAGGTCTTCTCATAGAAGAGCTGAAGGTCTTCTCATAGAAGAGCTGAAGGTCTTCTCATAGAAGAGCTGAAGGTCTTCTCATAGAAGAGCTGAAGGTCTTCTCATAGAAGAGCTGAAGGTCTTCTCATAGATGACCAGAAGAGCTGAAGGTCTTCGCATAGAAGAGCTGAAGGTCTTCTCATAGAAGAGCTGAAGGTCTTCTCATAGAAGAGCTGAAGGTCTTCTTCTCGTAGAAGACCAGAAGGTCTTCTTCTCGTAGAAGACCAGAAGGTCTTCTTCTCGTAGAAGACCAGAAGGTCTTCTTCTCGTAGAAGACCAGAAGGTCTTCTTCTCGTAGAAGACCAGAAGGTCTTCTTCTCGTAGAAGGCCAGAAGGTCTTCTTCTCGTAGAAGGCCAGAAGGTCTTCTTTTCGTAGAAGACCAGAAGGTCTTCTTCTCGTAGAAGACTAGAAGAAGTTCTTCTCATAGAAGACCAGAAGAAGTTCTTTTCATAGAAGACCAGAAGAAGTTCTTCTCATAGAAGACCAGAAGAAGTTCTTCTCATAGAAGATCAGAAGAAGTTCTTCTCATAGAAGATCAGAAGGCCTTTGTATAGAAGACCAGAAAGGCTTCGTATAGAAGACCTGCTGAAGGTCTTCTCACAGAAAACCAGCTGAAGGTCTTCTCACAGAAGACCAGCTGAAAGTCTTCTCTCAGAAGACCAGCTGAAGGTCTTCTCATAGAAGAGCTGAAGGTCTTCTCATAGAAGAGCTGAAGGTCTACTCATAGAAGAGCTGAAGGTCTACTCATAGAAGAGCTGAAGGTCTTCTCATAGAAGAGCTGAAGGTCTTCTCATAGAAGAGCTGAAGGTCTTCTCATAGAAGAGCTGAAGGTCTTCTCATAGAAGAGCTGAAGGTCTCTTCTCATAGAAGACCAGAAGGTCTCTTCTCATAGAAGACCAGAAGGTCTCTTCTCATAGAAGACCAGAAGGTCTCTTCTCATAGAAGACCAGAAGGTCCCTTCTCATAGAAGAGCAGAAGGTCTCTTCTCATAGAAGAGCAGAAGGTCTTCTCATAGAAGAGCAGAAGGTCTCTTCTCATAGAAGAGCAGAAGGTCTCTTCTCATAGAAGAGCAGAAGGTCTCTTCTCATAGAAGAGCAGAAGGTCTCTTCTCATAGAAGAGCAGAAATTCTCTTCTCATAGAAGAGCAGAAATTCTCTTCTCATAGAAGAGCAGAAGGTCTTCTTATAGAAGACCAGAAGGTTTTCTCATAGAAGACCAGAAGGTTTTCTCACAGATGACAAGAAGGTCTTCTCATAGAAAAGCTGGAAGTGAAGAGCAGAAAAAAGTGTCGTAGAGGAGGTGAAGGTCTACTCGTAGAGGAGCCGAAGGTCTTCTGATAGAAAGTCTACTCATATAAGACAAAAAGAAGGTTTTGGTATAGAAGACCCGAAGGCAGCATAAGGTCTTCTGCTCATAGATGATCAGCAGAAGGTCTTATGCTCATAGTGGACCAGCAGAAGGTCTTCTGCTTATAGAAAACCAGAAGGTCTTTTTAAATAAGACCAACATAAGATTTTCTCATAGCAGACCAGAAGGGGGTCTTCTGCTCATAGAAGACCAGCAAAAAGTCTTGCTTTAAAGGTCAAAATGGAAGACCAGAGAGTGCTTCTTAGGATACCAGAAGTTCTTCTTCTGGTGAAATAAAGACCGGAAGGTCTTCTTCTTAAAGAAAACCGGAAGGTCTTCTTCTTAAAGAAGACCGGAAGACCTTCTTCTCATAGAAGACCAGAAGGTCTTATTCTCATAGAAGGCCAGCTTATAGAAAACCAGCTCATAGAAAACCACCAGACTGTCTCCTTATAGAAGACCTGATGGTCTTTTTATAGAATCGTGAGGGTCTTCTTATAGAAGACCAGAGTGATTTCTTATGGAAGGCCTAAGGGCCTTCTTATAAATGGTCTGAGGGTCTTCTTATAGAAGACCAACAGAAGGTATTCGCTTATAGAAGACCAGCAGATGGTCTTCTTTTTGAAGACCAGCAGATGGTTTTCTTTTAGAAGACCAGGAGGTCTTCTTATAAAAAATACTAACAGAAGGTCTCCTCATTGAAGACCACAAGAAGGTCTTCTCATGGAGAACCTGTAGGTCTTCTCATTGAAGTCCCCAACATGGTCTTCTCATGGAAGTCCCGAAAATGGTATTTTCGTGGAAGTACCTTCGGGACTTGATATTGGTATTTTTCTCATAGAATGCCATCAAAAGGTCTTCTCATAGAAGGCCGAAAAGTGTCTTCCTATAGAAAACCAAAAAAAAAAACCCTTCCTAATCCGAAAATCTGCTTAAGTTTTCCAAAAATGGCTTTCGGAATAACTCTCAAAATATTTTTGCAGTATCTTCTATTTGTTTTGTACAAAATATCATTAGCAGCGAAATCCATTCCAAAAATTCTATGCAGATGCCTTTATTCTCCTCCACATAGATCTCAAAACACAAACAAAGGCAACACACCCACAACTGTTCATTTATTTTTAATTTCAATATCCATAATAGCACCGAAAACAACAGCACCTTAACATTTTGGGCGTTGCTTTTTCTCTTTGGCCGTTACCGAAATGAGTTCTGCAACGGTTCTCCACCTCCTGGCAACCATGAATTCCCAACCATATCATTACGTAAATACTGTGTTGCTTGGTATCTTCACTTAGGAGGAGAGGGACAACTACAAACAAATTTAATTTAAATAATAGCCGCTAAACTTAATTTCCTCAGCGGAAGACATTTAAAGCATGCCATCCTGGCGAGAATGCATACAAAAAGGAACAATGTGAATGAAAAAACACTTTAATAGTTTGAAATAAATGGTGATTAAAAAAAAAGAATAAAATGAGAAGCTTAAAATGGGTTATAAAGGGAGGGGGAGGAAATTGAGGTCAATGTTTGTTAGCCTTTTAAGCCATTTTGAGAAATGCATTTGACTTAGGTTTAACAAATATTAGGACCCTTTCAGCTTGGTCCTTCGAAATTTCTGTTGGAAAGCGGATAATATTTGCTTGAAAATCTTAGAATTTATGGGAAATAATTAGAATCGAAATTCGAAAGAACCCGTTTGCATTGAAATTGAAAGGGACAAGGTGTAATCTTAGCCCCCGCCTCTCTCTCTGTACCCTTAATTTGAACCCTCATTGCATTCGAATTAATGACTTTCAATTTTTTACCACCCAAATGACTTAGGGTCATGTGGCTCACTACATGTTTCTATAATTTCCATACATCCTTAAAAAAAGACCACACTTACCCCCAGGTCACTTGTTCCCCCCCTAAGTTTCGTTTTCCTTCAAATACACATAATCGTCCATTTATCAACCCTTCTGAATCACTGCATTCACCTATAAATCATTGCGTTAAAAATACATATTTTATTTTTGTTTTTTTTTTATTTCACAAAATAATAGGGGTACACCGGCATGACCTCCTTCGTCAAGGATTTACTGGTGTCGGTGTTTGTTGTATTGCAAAGACCAAAGCTGGATTTTGATTTACATCGGAGGCGATGTGTTCAGTTTGTGCATAAATTGCAATTTTTCAGCAATTAAGTACAGGTGGTCGGTCTTCGCCATTACCTCTTTTGGTTACTTTTTTTAATGGAGGTGAACCAGCGATGATGATAATGACGGCGATGACGAAGAGAATGCCAGCCATGGCTGTTACTTTTTCACCTTTTCATTGAAACTATGTAAAGAAACGATAAAAAGAACGGTGCATAATTTAAGGAGGATAAAGGATAATTACTTGTAATTTTTAAATGCATTGCTGTCGCGGAGAGGAGCGGAGGGTTAAGATATACACATTCGTTCTTTTTACTGGGTTAAATATTCTTGATGTTAATTTACAAAAATTTGTAAAAATGATTCTGTAGCACACCCTCTAAATGTGGAGGACCTTGCCTGGGTTTTATATAGAGAGGATACCTTACATACGCCTCCTTCAGGAAGAAGTTCTCCCACAGAGCCTTTTAAGAATATGGAACAGGCTTTCTATAAACAGAATAACTCTTCTATACCCAGCAAATAATCTAATATCAAATGGGGGTTTATCACAAAGCAGAAACATCCTAACCGCCAATTTTAACATGGACATGTCATAGGTAGTAATTACTTACCTAACTGCCACCAGGAGCCAGTAAATAAGATTAAGCAAGCAAAGAAGCAGCTAAGTTCGGTTGGACCGAAATTTTAATATCCTCCACAATTTCGAAGCAACTTGAAAATTAAAAAAAATCGAAAACTACGAAGACGGGTACCTGCATACAAAATTATTTGCCATAGGCTGTAGTACCCATAACGGATAACAAATACGAAATTTGAAATAATGTCACTAAAACCATGAAAATACGGAGTATCGGGAGGTACCGTTATATGGGGGCTATACGAAGACTTGGACCTGCATACGAATTAAAATTTTTCAATACAAAATTTTAAACAATTCCGATGAATAATGTTGCTAACATCGTCAAAATACCGGCTATCGGGAGGTACCGTTATATGGGGGCTATATGAATAATTTGCATATAATAATTTCTGTCATAGACTGTACCCATTACGAACTTCAAATACGAAATTCAAAATAATTCCGGTAAATAATTTCGCTAGAAAAATTAAAATACCGAATATCGATAGGTACCGTTATATGTGGGCTATGCGAAGATCTGGACTTGCATTCACAAATTTTTGCCATAGGCTGTAGTGCCCATTGCGAACTTCAAATGCGAAATTTGTTTCAATTACGGTGAATAATGTCGCAAAAATCATGAAAATACGGAGTATCGGGAGGTACCGTCATATGGGGGCTATACGAAGGCGTGGATCTGCACAAACAAGTTTTTGTCATAGGGTGTAGTTTCCATTACGAACTCCAAATACGTAATTTGAAACGATTCCGATGAATAATGTTGCTAAAATAATGAAAATACCGACTATCGGGAGGTACCGTTATATGTGGGCTATACGAAGATCTGAACTTGCATTCACAAATTTTTGCCATAGGTTGTAGTACCCATTAGGATCCTTCAGTACGAAATTTGAAACGATTACGGTGAATAATGCTGCTAAAATCATCAAAATACCGAATAGCGGGGGTACCGTTATATGGGGGCTATACGAAGACTTGGACCTGCATACTAAAATTTTTGTCATAGGCTGTAGTACCCATTACGAACTTCAAATACGAAATTCGAAATAATTCCTGTAAATAATTTCACAAAAATTATGAAAATATCGAATATCGGGAGGTACCGATATATGGGGGCTATACGAAATCGTGGACCGACGTGGCCCATTTACGAACTTAACTTACCTACTAGTAAACTATTCATATATGCAAAATTATAGCCTTCTATCTTAATTCGTTCGAAACATAGCGTGATTACATCAGACGGACGTCGCTAGATCGTCTTAGAATTTTACGCTGATCCGGAATATATATACTTTGTAGGGTCTATTATGAATATTTCGAGGAGTTGCAAACGGAGTGACAAAGTTAATATACACTCCATAGAATGGTAGAGGGTATAAAAATCAATCAAAATACAGGGTGAGATGAAAAAACTGCAACCAACTTCAGACTGCTGTCATTTCCAGGCCACTCATCCGACAGTTGTTAAAATTATTCCAATGACAGCTCATTACATTGTTTACAAGCGTACAAAAGCATTTTGGTAAGAATTTTCCAGAAAAAGTTATTCGTGATGGAATTCAAGCGTGATAGCGTAATTTTCTTATATTTGGCCGGAAAACCACAAGTGGCTATCGTTAGAGCACTCCAGCATTTGGATGTGAATAAATCTTTTGTGTCTCGTACCAGAGCTCGTTACCGTGATACTGGTAGCGTAGCTCGACGTCACGGAAGTACACGGAAGAAAACAGCGACATCAGCAGAAATGGTTCGAATAGTAAAAAAGCGACTTGATCGAAACCCGAGCTTAACATATCGCGAAAAATTAAAAAATGAGCTCGGGGTAAAGCCATTGAAATTCCAAAAAGTGCAAGAACTTACACCGCAACAGAAAGAAAATAGACTCAAAAGAGCTAAAGAGTTGCTTCTGCTTCGCTTGGCCGAAAGTGGTGAACTGCCGAATTTGGGTTTCTCCGATGAGAAAACATTAGTTGTCCAGCAGTTTGTAAATAAAAAATATTGATCGTGTTTATTTGCCAAGGAGGTCAGCTGAAAATATGCACGTTCGGTTGGCCACCAAAACTCAAGCGCCGGCCATGGTGATGGTTTGGGCCGGAATAACAGCCGATTGTCGCTCTCCACTCGTATTAATCGACCGTGGGATTAGATTAAAAAGCGAATATTATCGCGAAAATATACTGGAGGGTGTATTAAAGCCTTGGGCAAGCAAACATTTTGGCCGCATACCTTAGACATTCCAACAGGACTCAGCACCATCGCACTCAGCACGCGCCACCCAATAATGTTAACAAAATGAGGTCCCTCGCTTCATTTCCAGTGCACAATGACCACCAAAATCTCCGGATACCAATCCGTTGGACTATTGTGTCTGGAGTATTTTGGAAAGCAAGGTTGGCACTCAAAAATACCAAAGTGTCGATCACCTCAAACAAGCGATTCGCCAGGAATGGGCCAAAATACCGCAGAGTAACATTTGAGCAGCGTGTGACGGTTTCATTGGCCGTTGAAGGTCATAATTCATGCCAAAGGTGACCAATTCGAACAAATCTAAACTTATTCTAAAATTTGATGCTTTTTCCGACATTTTTTGCTTTCATTCAATAAAATTAAAAAAAAGAAAATGTATAAATTATGCTGTTTGACTTTGTTGCAGTTTTTTTATCTCACCCTGTATACCCTCCATACTACGAGTAAATCCTGCCGAAAATCTTCTTAAAATCCACATTTTGACATTTATGAAATCCTTTAAATTACTCCACCATACTGTGGAGGGTATATTAACTTTGTCATTCCGTTTGTAACTCCTCGAAATACTCATGTCAGACCCAAAAAAGTCAGTAATATTCTTAATCAGCGTAAAATTCTAAGCCGATTTAGCGATGTCCGTCTGTCTGTTGTAATTACGCTATCTTTCAAACGAATTAAGGTAGAAGGTTAAAATTGCACACATGTTTATTTTTCCAGTAGGCAGGTTAAGTTCGTAAATGCGCCATGTAGGTCCACGACTTCGTATAGCCCCACATATAAGGGTACCTTCCGATTTTTGGTATTTTGATGATTTTAGCGACATTATTCACCAGAATGGTTTCAAATTTTGTTTTTGAAGTTCGAAGGGGATACTACAGCCTAAGGCAGAAAATTGTCTGTGCAGGTCCACGTCTTCATATAGTCCCCATATAACGGTACCTCCCGATATTCGGTATTTTGATGATTTTGGCGACATTATTAACCAGAATTCTTTCAAATTTGTTATTTGAAGTTCGTGATAGATACTACAGACTTTGACAGAAAATTTTCTGTGCAGGTTCTGGTCTTCGTATAGGTCCCATATATCAGTACCTTCCAATATTCGGTATTTTGACGAGTTTAGGTACAATACCCACCGAAATTGTTTGAGATGTCGTATTTGACGTTCGTAATGGATACCATAGCCTGTGACAGAAAATTGTCTATGCAGGTCCAGGTCTTCGCACAGCTCCGATATAACGGTACCTCCCTATATACGATATTTTGATGATTTTAGCTACATTATTCAGCGTTTATTTCAAGTTTCGAATTTGAATATGGTAATGGCTTATGACAAACAATGCCTATGTAGGCCCAGGTCGTATAGACCCCAATATAACAGCTATATTCGGTATTTTTTTAAATTTTAACCGAATTTTTTTAAGGATTTTATTTTTTGAAAATTTCCAAATTCGTTCCAACTGGTGGAGGGTATTCAAAGTTCAGCCCGGCCGAAATTACTGCTTTCTAACTTGTTTTATAAATGTTTTGTGAAAAATTCCTTATTCAAACCTTAAACTATTTACAACCTGTTCTCTGATAACTCCTACGCACACACACACAAATTCGAATATCAATCGCTTGATGAATACTTCATGAATTGAAATGCTCTCAAGTGAAGTGGTATTGTGAAAACCGATTCACAAATGGATATTACATTTCCGCATTTCATGCCCTGTGGCGAAGATACGGTATTCAAAAATTCACAAAAGCCAGCACTTAAAGTTTTCGAATTGCATTCATTCGAGATGATGGAAACTCAATTCAAGTCAAAGCCGGATGAAATTGTATATGAATTTTATTTCACGCGGTACTTGCGGGAAAGAAAGGATTTTGAATGAATTTCAATTTCGGTGGTGTTTGAATGGAATGGTTTGCAACAATGTCTTAACTTAGTTGGGGAAAAATTGTATTACTTAGTTTCAACACTGTTTTCGAAAAGGAAAGTTAGATTGAAATGTTACTTTGGTTGTGTTTCAAAGACGTGCTGTTAACTGGCTTTTGTTTTTTAAATGGAAAGTGTGCTGCAATTGGTAGGGAGAGGATTTCTTCTTGTGGGAGATGAGGAAGTTGAGTTTGGAAAATAAATAAAATTAATTTGAATTTGGGACTAGATTTAAAAAAAAATATATATATATACTCTGCCAGCGAAAAGACCTTCCTAATATTTTAGCTTCGTTCCAAGAGTTCGTGTTAGGTCTTTTAAGTACTCAAAATGCGCAATTTTTTCAATTTGACAACATTTTTTAAACCAAAACTTCATATTCCTAGTACGGAATTTGAAGTTTTGGTTTAAAAATTAATTTAAAGATTTTATTTATTAGTATATTTTTTCGAGAGGAATAATGGGAACATTATTAAACCTAAATGTTTTATTTTAAAGTTCACCGAGGAGGATATTAGTAAAGCTATTGTACAATGGACCGACATCCAATTTTTTGTATCCCAAACTATTTTAACGTCTCCTTATTTAAACCCAAACCAACAGTGACCAAAATATCATAGTCCAGAATTTCAGATCCAATTCCAAATTTTGTAATATTTAGAACGCATATCAAAAATAAAATACATCTTCCCATTTAAGAAAGCAACAGTGATCCAAAACTAGTACCATTTAGTACTTTTCGAACACTTATGGTATACATTTGTAAAAAACTATCAGATCTCAACATCAGATACCAACAGAGGCCCTAATATCAAATTTCGGTATTCCAACTCTATCCCTTTTCCGAAAACCCAATTTAATATATATTAGTACTTTAGTACTTTTCGAACAATGAAGGTACACATTTCCAAAACCGCCTTTATATCTCAATTCCAGATACCGACAGAGGCCTCAATGTAAAATTTGAGGATTCCACCCCAATCGCTTTACCCAATACCGAATTCAGCACGATTTAATATTTTTCGAACAATTATAGTACAAATAACCAAAACCACCTCCATACCTTAACTACAGTCACCAACAGTGGCATCCATATCAAATTTGAGGATTCAAGCCCTGTAGCTTCACCCTATACCAAGCTTAGTGTTAATTAGTACTTTTCTCTCAATTATAGTACTCATTTGTAAAGCTACCTCCACATCTCATTCCCAGATACCAACAGAGACGCCAATAGCAAATTTCGGAATTCCATCTCCATTATTTCATTCGATACTCAATTTAGTACTTTTCGAATAAATATAGGATGCATTTCCAACACCATTTCCATGTGTCAATTCCAGATACTAACAAAGACCTCAATATCAAAATTCGCGATTCTAGCTCTATCCCTTCACCCAAGACCAAATTCAGTACTATTCTGTACAATTAAAGTACACATTTCCAAATTTGACCCTGTATCTTAATTCCAAATACCGAGAGTGACATCTTTATCTAATATAGGATTCCAGGCCTATCCTTTCACCCAATACCAAATATTGTACCATTCAGTACTTTTCGTAAAATTATAGTACAAATTCCCGAAATTAAAATTATCCACATTTACTTTACAAAATTTTCCCAAAAAATCCACTTTCAATCCTTTGGAAAATCTCACATCAATTTGTCATGACTACACATGAACAGCTAGCCTAGTGCAAAATTTCAGATTTTAATCACTATCTGTTTACCCAATACCAAATTGTACCAAATATGGTACTATTAAGTACTTTTCGTGCTCTAGTATTTCATATTTCCAAAACCGCCTCTTTATCATAAACCTACCACCAATAGCAACCTCGACACCAAAATTTCAAATTATCAACATCTGTCTGTTCTACCAAAACGGAATTGTACCAAATTTAGTACCATTTAGTACAGTTTTTACACTTAGTGCACATTTTAAAAATCCATTTCCTTATATCATCCCCATTTCCAAAAATCGATTCTCATATCAAATTTCCAGATATTACCACATCCCTTTACATAATTCCAAGTGGTACCAAATTTTGTGCATTTTGGTACTTTTGGTACACACATTGTTGGATTAAAAAAAAAAAAACCTTTTGTTTATATCCTACACAACATCATAGACTTTGACTCCTTATTTCAGATTTCCAGCTCTTTTCCGTCCCCAAATACCATACATACCATTTATTTCTGTTCGTACTTTTTTTCCAAATCTCCCGCCATGTACCAACCAAACTCCATAAAAGATGATCCTAATTCCAAATTTTAGACTTCCAACTCGGTCCCTTGCTCAAAAATCAAATTAAGTACCATTTAGTACTTTAGTATTGTTCGTAAATTTTAGTACCTATTTCCAAATCCCCCGCCACGTATCAACAAAGCCACGCAAAAGTTGAATCTAATGCCAAATTTTAGACTTCCAACTTAGTCCCTTATCCAAGTACCAAATATATTACCATTTAGTACTGTTCATACTTTTTAGTACGTATTTCCAAATTTTCTGCCATGTATCAACCAAACCGCACAAAAGGTGTTCCTATTGCCAAATTTTAGACTTCCAACTCAATACCTTACAAGAGAACCAAATGAAGTACATTTAGTACCTTTCAAACAATCCCTTACACAAGTACCAAATGAAGTACCATTTAGTATTTATTACTGTTGGTACTTTTTAATACGTATTTCCAGGTCCACCGCTATGTATCAACCAAAGCGCACAAGAGGAGATTCTAACGCCAACTTTTAGACTTCCAACTCAGCCCCTTAGCCAAGTACCAAAATTTAGTACCATTTGGCACTTTTTAGTACGTATTTGCAAAACGAAATCTCAACCCTACACAGTAAAAGTGATGATCCTAATGCCAAATTTCAGATTTCAAGCAGTATCAGTTCACGCAATACCAAATTTAGTACCTTTCGTACGATTGATATTAACCCTACAAACCAACAGAGACCCCAATACCAACATTTTAAATTTTCAGATCAAAATCGTCCACCCCAACCCAATTTTGTGCCGAATCTAGTATCATTTAGTATAGGTTTTACACTTAGTACACTTTTCCAAAAATACCTACTGAGATAAGGTTGGATTTACGGAAATTCAAACTAGAAGTCTACAAAAAGCACTACATTTTGGACCTTTTGGATGCAGCCTTATCTCACCCCTATCCACCAACATTGACCCTCATGCACAAATTCAGATTCTAGCTTTTGCCGTTTCCTCTGGCCGTTGATGAATCGCTCAGTCATATATATAATTATAGATTATTTTTTTCATAAAATTCACCTATAATTGTTCTACGAGTCCTTTAGAAAAAATTTTTTAAAAATTCTCAAAAAAAAAAAACAAAATCATATTTCCTATTTTAATCCCAATGGTTTGCCTTGTAAATGTAGCATTTCCATTCTCTTAATAATCCAAAAACAGCTGGTATCCTAATTCTTTTTCTTTATAGTTCTTACATTCCCACATAAAAAAAGTTTAAGTCCATATTTTGGTTCCAACCAAAATCTGCAACCATGCACTGACCAATTGTCATTAACCACGAATGTTTGTTTAAACTTTTCAAACATCAAACATTTTTCCTAACTTTTCAATTTTATACCATTTATAATGCAATTTTTATCTCTCTGTACAGTCAAAAGCGGAACATTATTCATGTGGTTGCTGGAATTTGAATCGACAAAACCAAGAAAAACCTCCGGAAAACACAAAAAGGCAAGAAAACTGTGATAAATTTTCCCAAGTAGCTTTAGCTTTATTTTAGAACCGCATACACACATAAATCATTTTGGAAACTTTTAATATTTTCTCTACCAACAGTTTTTTTCTTTTTTTTTCGGGTTACTCTGATGACTTTAGATATCAGATGTTTGGCAACTTTTTAAGCAACCTCTAACTCCTCCCCTTGCCCCTCCTTCCTTCTTTTCCAAAAAGAACGAAGTTTGAAATTGCATTGAACTTTTATTCAAAAAAAAAAAAAAAAAAAGAAAAAAAATGGGAAAAAAACTAAAACGCATAAAACTTGATACTTTTATTGCATTGCAGATCTGTTTAATGGCATGGAGGATAGTCAGGATAATGTCAAAGCTATCAAAGGGAAATTGTGGATGTGGTTAAATGGAATGATGTTTGGGAAACAAACTTTGCCAACAGAAAATCGAAAGTTTGAAGGAACAAAATACAAATGATGTTTGCAGATGTTACGGATATTAAAGGTGGTGATTGGAAAAACAATTACTAGAATAATAAAATATTTTTTAAAGGATTTTCGGAGCCATAAATTTGTAGTTATTAAAGAATATTATTTAAGGAATTTTAAGTTTTTTTTTTTAAAACAAATCATTTTTTAAATTTATGTTGAATTCAGGAAAAATATTCTAAAAATACTCTAAAAAATGTGCAAAAAACCTATGTTTGTCTGGAAAATATTTAAACAAAAATCCATATTATATCCTTATAATAACATTCTAAAAAAATCCATCATAAGACCTAAAAAAATATAGCCCTTAAATATATCATCAGAAAATTTACTTCAGTCCTTTAAAATATATCCAAAAAAAAAAACTCCCATTTATTCCTTGGGGAAAATCTAAAAAATACACGAAAATGTATTCTCGCAGGTCGAAGTTTAACTTCTGTTTTTTTTTTTTTTTGTTTTCAAAAAAAATCTTAATAAATCCACGAACACACGTATAAGGTTAAAAAAAAAAACTTTATTGTCTTTATCCTTGCAATATATTTTGGAAAAATCAAAGTCCTTGAAAAAATCAACGTCCTTGGAAAAGTATTCTTTAAAAAATGTACGTCCTTGAAAAAAATAATACAGGTTTTGGGCTCAAAAGGTACGCGTTTATATCTTAAAAAGTCCTTGTAAAAATATTCTTGGAGACATCAAAGCTTAATACTTAAAAGGTCCTTGGACAAATATTCTTGGTGAAAATATAGTTTAGTGTTCAAAAACTCCTTGGGCAAATATTCTTTGAAAATTCACTTTTACGACTTTAAAAGTCCTTGAAAAAAAATCACAAAAAAATCCAAGTTTCCTTTAAAAAATATTCTTTAAAATATCAACGTTTATGGCTCAAGAGATCCTTACAAAGATATCCTTAAAAAAAGCTCACAACGTTCTTGAAAATTTTTCTTAAAAAATCCAAGTTTAAGGCTCGAAAGGTCCTTGAAAAAAATATTTTTTAAAAAATCCACATTTAAGGCTCAAAAGGTCATTGAAAAAATATTTGAAAAAATTGAAAAAATATTAGTTTAAAAAATCCACGTTTATGGCTCTAGAGTTCCTTTGAAAGATATCATTGAAAGATCCATGATTGAGGCTCAAAAGGTCTTTTTTTTTAAAAATGCACGTTTAAGGCTAGAAAGGTCCTTAAAACAAAATTCTTAAAAAAATCCACAAATCCTCAAAAGGTCCTTCAAAATAATATTCTTTAAAAAATCCAAATATCCTCCAAAGGTCCTTGAAAAGAAATATTCTTCAAAAAATCTACGGTTAAGGCTCAAAAGGTCCTTGAAAAAACATTCTTTAAAAAATCCTCAAAAGGTCCTTGAACAAAATATTCTTTAAAAAATCGACGTTTAAGGATCAAAAGGTCCTTGAAAATAAACGTAGATTTGAAAGGATAATACTTCAATTGCTGGGCCAGCAGTCAAAAATCACCTTTAAGCCAATAATTGTGGATTTTAAAGACTTCTTCCCTCAAGGAGGAATTTAAAAATAATACTTTTTTGCAAGAACTTTTTGGCCAATAATCCTGAACTTTTGAGGACCGATTGTCTCGGATTTTTAAAAAATATATATATTTTTCAGGATATAAGAATAGACTTTATAGAATATTATTTTTCCAAAAATCCTCCTGCTTTAAAAAATCACGTTAGTAGATTTTTGAAGAATATTTTTAACAGACTTACTGACCACACTTCTTTTTAGCAACCAACTGAATTTCTTGCAGAACTTGTTTCAAAGATATATTTTTTCGAGGACCAACTAACGAATCATCGTGAATTTTTAAGAGAATATTTGTCGAGGACAAAACCGAGCAATAATCGTGGATTATATAAAAATAATTTTTTCAAGGGCCAACCGTCTAATAATACGAACTTTTTTAAGAATTATCTTTAAGCATATACCTGAACTAAAATTTTTAGATTTTTGAAGAATTTTTGTGCAGAACCCACTGACAAATATTTGAGATTTTTTAAGAGTATTTTTTTTTTAACATACCTGAACAATAATTGTGGATTTTTGAAGAAATTTTTTAAGGAGCACAACCTACGTATAACCATGGACCTTCCCAGAAAATTTTCTTTTGTTGGATTTTGAAAATTCGCGATTATTGCTCAGAATGTCCTTGATCATACGTAGGTTATGCTCTTCAAAAATATTTCTAAAAATCCAAAATTACAGTTCAGGTATGTCCTTGAAAAATATTCTTAAAAAATCAGGATTGTTAAAAGCTTATATTTATTTAAGCACCAATTGTCTTGGATTATTTAAAAATATTTTCCGGAATATAAAAATGTTTTTGAAAGAATATTTGATTTTCAAAAACTCCTTCTGCTTTGTCTCTATTTTACCTCCTTAATTAATGAATATTATCCCCATATCTTTGGACATTTATGGCACATGTAATGCCGGCAGTTAACTTCGACGTGACTCCATTCAATTGCGTAATAATGAACTCGTCTTATTTATAATACACTTACGAAAAAGTTGTTACAGTAAATTTTCTTTTCTTCATTTCACTTTAATGGCATTAACATATTTTTCTCTTGTACTTTTTTCTTTCTCTTCTTACAGGTGAACAATTGTTGAGAACAAGACAAAGCCAAGGATCTGAAGTCGATAGCGAGCTGCAGCAGAAAAAAAACAGACGAAGAAAACTGGAAAACGATTTCAGGCAACAAACCGTTCAACAAGCGAATTAAACGAGGCCAATGAAAGTTAGCGATAACGGGGCACACACATACAAATATCGCAGGAGAAGTGGGTATTCATAAAAAGTTATTAAGGCGAGCACACGCACACACATACGCTACCAGCCAAGGATACTTGCAGAATTTCACACAGGTGATTCAGTAAAAAATTGAGGAAAGGTATACAAGAAAATAGATTCGGAAAAAAAGAAAAGAAAATTCGGTGGAAGGAGAAGTGAAAGCAAACAAGGCAATGCAAAATGTAATATACCAAAGTGCAATCCATCACATTATGGATAATAATGATGGAGGTGGTGGTGGTGTTGGTGGTGATAACGATTATGAGGACACCCACAATGATAATTATGTTAGCCATCTCGGCCAAGATGTGGAAGAAAATGTAAATTTCCAACTTCATACTCGAATGACCAAATGTGTTGGCCAAGCCAAAAGTAAACGAAGACGAAGTGATGGTTTCGCCCAGATTCAGTCAAGCAATAATAATTGGCATAATTTCAGTAGGAGCAGGAGTAGTCAGCCACCTGCCTCAATGTCATCCCACCTTTTACGTGCAATAACCACAGCAGCAGCAACTATTGCCTCGGTGACGGCGGCGGCCACCACCACTGCAGAAACCATGGCGTCATCATCATCATCCCCCCCTGGAGAGGAAAGGCTCAAATTCGTTTATGACAACTCAGCTGCCATGGATGAGAACATCATTAATAATACCCTAATTTATGGTACATCACTGTCAGGCGTTTCGGCAGCCACATCGTATATGCTATTAAATGACTCATGGCTCAATGCCTCATCGCCTTTCTCAGCATCGTCGTCGTCATCCTCTTCCTCATCTTTAGCCACATCCATTGCACCCGCTTTGTCCACCTTGAATACGGAGGGCGTTAATGTCACCTCTACGGCCAATTTCGATGATGATTGGTCCCACTTCAATGATCTCATTTTATCCTGGCAAGGTGTTTGTCTGATTGCCGTCTTCTGTGTCTTAATTGTGATCACCATTATTGGTAATACGCTGGTCATAATGGCCGTCATTACCACGAGACGCCTTAAAACGGTTACCAATTGTTTTGTGATGAGCCTGGCGGTGGCCGATTTTCTGGTGGGCATATTTGTAATGCCACCAGCCGTGGCGGTGCATTTGATAGGTAAGTGACGGAAATTAAAATGATTTTTAAAATATTTTTTTTGAATTTTTATTATGTTATTATTTTTTTAAAAACATTTTTTAAGTGTTTTTCAATTTTTTAAAATTAAGTAGATTATAAAAGTAGATCTAAAAATTATAAGGCACATGTATCGCGTTCTGAAAGATTAAAAAAAATATTTTTTCTAGGATCCCAAAAAACCTGGATTTTTTAAAAAATATTTTTTCAAGGATCTTAACAAGCGTGGATTTTTTAAAAAAATATTTTTTTAAGGATCCCAAGAAACGTGGTATTTTAAAAAAATATTTTTTTAAGGATCCCAAGAAACGTGTATTTTTAAAAAAATAATTTTTTGAAGGATCAAAGCAAACGTGGATTTTTTAAAAAATATTTTTTTAAGGATCACAAAAAACTTTGGTTTTTTAAAAAATATTTCTTCAAGGATCACAACAATTGTAGGTTTTTTAAAATATATTTTTTAAGGAAAGCAGCGAACGTGAATTTAAAAAAAAATTAAAGGATCTTAATAAACGTGGATTTTTTAAAATATATTTTTTAAGAAAAGCAGCGAACGTGAATTTAAAAAAAAATTAAAGGATCTTAATAAACGTGGATTTTTTAAAAAATATTTTTTCCAGGATCTTAACAAACGTGGATTTGTTAAAAAATATTTTTTTCAAGGATCTTAATAAATGTAGATTTAAAAAAAAATATTTTTTTAAAGATCCCAACGGACGTGGATTTTTTAAAAAAATATGTTTTCAAGGATTCCAACAAACATGGATTTTTTTGAAAAAAAAAACAGACATAGATTTTTTAAAAAAATATTTTTACAAGGATCCCAACAGACATGGATTTTTAAAAAAATATTTTTAAGAACCTTAAAATCGTGGGTTTTTAAAACATTTTTTCGAGGATCCTAATAACATGAATTTTTTAAAACATTTTTCAAGAGCCATAACTACTTTCCATCGAAGAGAATTCCAGAAGACCTTCGGCTCTCCTTGATAAAGTTTTTTTTTGCTCTTCTATAGACCCTGTATTTTTTTAAGGACAGGATTGTTTGGTTTTCTGGAGAGAAGTACTACTGTTCTGCTATGAAACGGTACAGCCATAGCAGAACAGTAGTATACCCTTCTTGGAAAATTAGTCATTTTCTCGATACAATTGCAGAGAGTCCTTCTATTGAAGATCGAAGTTTTCCTCTATGGAAGAGGACCCATAAGAGTGGACTTTTCTTAATGAATATTTTTTTTACAGGGATAACAGTCGTGGCTTTTTTCGAATATTTTTGTTCAAGGATTTTTGAACCTTAAAAGTGGATCATAAGAATATTTTTCAAATATTTTTTGAACCTACAATTTTTTCCAAGGACTATTAGAGTCTTAAACGTGGATTTTTTAAAGAATATTTTTTAAGGAACTTTTCAGCCTTAAACGAGGATTTCTTTTGAGCCTCAAACGTGGATTTCTTAAAGAATGTTTTTCCAAGGACTATTTAAGCGCTAAACGCGTATTTTTAAAGAATATTTTTTCAAGAATCTATTGAGCCTTAAACGTGGATTTTTTAAAGAATATTTTTTCAAGGATCTTTTGAGCCTCAAACGGAGATTTTTTAAAGAATATTTGTTAAGGACTCTTTGAGCCTTAAACGTGGATTTCTTGAAGAGTGTTTTTCAAGGACTATTTGAGCCCTAAACGCGGATTTCTCAAAGAGTGTTTCTCAAGAACTATTTGAGCCTTAAAAGTGGATTTTTAAAGAATATTTTTTCAAGGATGATTTGAGCCTTAAATGTGGATTTCTTAAAGAAAGTTTTTCCAAGAACTTTTTGAGCCCTAAAGCCAAGGGCTTTTTGAGCCTTAAACGTAGATTTTTTTAAATAATGTTTATAAGGACTATTTGAGCCTCAAACGCGGATTCCTTAAATAATGTTTTTTCCAGGACTATTTGAGGCTTAGACGAGGATTTTATAAAGAAAAACATTTTACATGGACTATTTTAGCCTCAAACGTGGATTTCTTTAAAAATGTTTTAACGACTATTTGAGCCTTAAACGGGGATTTCTTAAATATATTTTTTCAGGGACTCTTTAAGACTTAAGCGTGGACTTTTTTATGAATACTTTTTTCCAAGAACTATTTGAGCCTTAAACGTTGATATCTCAAAGAGTGCCTTTCAAGGACTATTTGAACCCTAAACGTGGATTTTGTAAAAGTGGTTTTTCAAGGATTATTTGAGCATTATACGTGGACATTTATACAGTAATTTTCAAAGACCAATAATCGTGGTATTTTAAAGAATATTTTATTCTAGGATCTTTGAGCCTAAATGTGGACTTTTCTAGAGTAATTTTTAAACACCAATAATCGTGGAATTTTAAAGAATATTTTTTCTAGGACCTTTGAGCCTAAACGTAGACTTTTTTTAGAGTAATTTTCAAAGAGCAATAATAGAAGAATTTTAAAGAATATTTTTCCATGGACCAAATTAATAATGATCGTGAAACTTTACAAATATTTGAGGGTCTTTTTCTCCTTGCGCTTTAAATTTGTAGAAAATTAATAGCGACTTCTTTAAATATAATTCCATTTAATTAGTTTTATTCATCTCCTCTCCTTGCCCATTCTTTAAATATCTTATTTTTAGTCGAAAAGATTAGATGATGACTTAATTTATGAAAATTGCTTCTCGACACTGTCAATGGATTGGCCTAACATTGAGTTTGATTGCAAGTCAATAAAATAAACTTTAATGAATTTTTGTTAGATAATCAAGACAGTTAGCACCACTTCGCTCACCCACCCATCTATTCCAGCCACCCACCACTTAACTGGAACAAATAACTGTAAATAACTTTGTTTAACTAAAGGAATTTAATTTTGTCTTACTGCCACCAGCCATTGCACCCACAGAAGATTTGTTAAAGAGTTATGTCTTCGCTGGCAGCAGCAACAGCATCAGCATCCCATTGAAATCTCGTAGGCGTTCTACGACCAACTCAAATTCTTTAAGAATTTACACAAGCAGATATTTAAAATATTCCTTTTTGGTTGGCAAAACAAAACAAAAAAACAGAGAGGCCACTAAAAAGTCACTTTGGAATGATGAGAATTCTTGCTGCTCTGGCAGGCGAAGACAAAGGCAACGACTACTTGGAAATTCTTTTGAAATAGAGATTGAAATCCTTAAACTGGGAATTTGCTTTGTTGACTCTCCACGAAAACAAAGCCATGAATGAATATGGAGTTCAAGAAAAAATGACTTCAATGCGTAATCCTCTAGGAAAAACGATACCCAAGGGCCATTGAATTTTATGATGTTGTTTAACAAGAAAGCGAGAGACAACAGGTTTGAGTGCAATTTTTTCCTCGTTTTCTTCTTAGGGGGTGTTTAAACACACACACATTCGCACATTTACACACACATACTATAAGCTTGACATTCTTTTTTTACGACTCATTCCATGGCCGCTTTTTTGTAACCCCAATTTCTCCACTGGGGTTTAGCTTTGGCCAAGAACAGAGCCTGGTTATTCCTTTTTTCTTTCTTTGAAATATTTAATCCGTTTCTTTATTGACGAACAATGTAGGATCTCCTGCCCTTGTTCTTGGAAATCCTTAATATTAAATTAAATAACTTTTTAAACGTTATAGAGCTTCATAAAATGAAACTTTAAAGAAAAAAGTTAATCGTAGAAAAACAGTAGTGTAAAAGTGATAGTTGTGTGAGGTGGGATATATTACACCCTTATTCGTCCTCTATAGATAACAAAAAAAATAGTGGTCAGAAATTAAAAAAAAAGACAGGACACCAATAGGTTTTTTTCATGGAATGCCTGAATGCCTTTTTCCAAAGAAGAGCAGAAAGTCCTCTATATAGAATAACATTTTTCACAGTCGGCCAGAGGATCAGCTCAGTAACAGATAAGAAGCTCTCCGTGTAGATAAATGTGTGATATTTTCTCCAACAGAAGACTATGAGATATTCATTTACAGATGACCATGGGGACTTCCCGCAAAAAAATAGAAGAGCTGAAACCGTTCTCCTTAAAAGTGCAAAGGATTGTCCTATATATGAATATCATCATGTCTACTTTATAAAAGCACAGACAATTATCTTCTTCTAAGACCAGAAGGTCTTTTTGCACAGAGGAGCATGATCTCATCTTTAGCAGAAGACTATGAACTCTACTCTAAGAGAAGACCAAGAGCAGAAGACAAAGAGGACTTTTCTCATAGAGGACCAAGGGTACATCTCTAATGCAAGACCATAAGGATTCTTTTAGCAAAAGCTCAAGAGAATATCATATACTCTTCTTTCATAGAATGCCAAGAATACTTCTCTCATAGAAGACTAAGGAGTATCTCTCAAAAATGACCATGAGTCACAAAAACCCATGAAGTCTTCTCTCACTGAAGATCATAAGTTTTTCTTTTACAGAAGATCATAAGGGGTATTTTCACAGAAGACCATAAGCTCTTCTAATCCAGAATATCATGATATCATCTCTCACAGAAGACCGTAGAGTCCTATCTCACAG
The DNA here is from genome assembly GCF_030504385.1 of Musca domestica. Classification (NCBI taxonomy): domain Eukaryota; kingdom Metazoa; phylum Arthropoda; class Insecta; order Diptera; family Muscidae; genus Musca; species Musca domestica. Next base: position 11,341,214 of record NW_026712272.1, on the reverse strand, counting down.
AAAACCATGATCTCTTCTCTTGCAAGTTATCTGACACAGGGGAAAAATAAGTATGTCTCAGATAAGACTTTGAGGATTTTTTTATCAGGAAAGATCATAAAATCTTCTTTCATTGATTATCATGAATTACTTCTCACTGAGAACGATTAGTTTTGCTCTCAAAAAAACCCAAGAAGTCTTTTCTCACTAAAGACTATAAGCTTTTCTCTTAGAGGGGATCGTATGGATTTTTCCCATTGCTGGTTTAAGGCCATGAAAACTCCACGAAAACTCCGTGGAGTTTTCACTCACGTTTTCAACAGAAAACCGTGGAGTTTTCACTCACAGAAAACCATGACCTCGCAGAAGACCACAAAGTAGTTTCCCTAAGAACGCTATGCGATCTCCTCCATTAATAAACAAAAAGTATTTTCCATAAAGAACTGGAGCTGATCTTTTTCATATAAATGCGCAGGGATGTCTCCATCGAAAAGTCTTCTCCTTGAAAGAACAGGCCGGTTTCCACTGGAAAAAGCAAAACCTTTTGCCCTATATATGAGAAAAAAGTGTCCTTCATTAAAGAAAATTGTATCTTCAAGAAACGAAAGTAGGAGTGCAAAAGTTTTTATGTGGGACTGCAGATGTTCGTCTCTGCGAGAACCGCAGATCAATAGAATAGTAGAAGTAAGAACGGCAAAAGCTCTCTGTAGGAGGCAGAAGCTCTTCTCTGTAGGACAGAATAAACTTTTCTCTGAGGGAAAGCTGAATGTCTTCTTTGTAGGAGAGCAAAAACCTCTCTCGGTGGGAGAGCAGAAACTCTTTTTCTTGAGAATATCAAAAGCTCTTCTCTGTGGGAAAGCAGAAACTCTTCTCTGCATAATACAACGAGCTCTTCTCTGTAGAATAAATGAAGCTCTGTTCTGTAAAACAGCGGTGCTCAAAACCGTGTTCTAGAACATGAACCGAAAAAAGAGATAATTTAAGAGAAAATTAAAATTCTGTTTTTCTTTATATTTTACGGTTCTATTAAATTGTTTTTAGACACAAATGTTTGCCAAATTAATTTATAAAGCAAATGGATAAATAATATTTTTATAAATAATGACTTAACACTGTTTTGTTCTTGATTTAAATAAGCAAAGATAAATTTGACTGAAAAGATGTATTTTTTCTTGAGCATCGCTGCTGTAAAATAACAGAAACTTTTCTCTGTAGAACACGAGAGGATAGCAAAATATATAGCTCATTATCTATAGGGACATTAAAAACTCTTGTCTATATAGTGGAAGAGGCTATTATCTGTAAGGACATCAAAAACTCGTCTCTATATATAATGACAGATGTTCTTCTCTCTAGAACACAACAAGCTCATGGAAGACCAGAATAAGAATAAGAGACCAACGGTTATTTTCTATATGAGACCAGAAACAGAGACCTGAAAGTCTGCTCTGCAGATGTCCTTTCTCGAAGAAGATATGGAGGTATTTCCCATAGAAAATCAACATCAATTTCCCCCAAAAAGGTACGACGTTTTCGCAAGGAATAACAAAAAGAATTTTCCATAAAACATTTAAAACCTTTTCTTAAAAAATCCCTTCTCTATAAAGACTACAAGATCTTCTTCACAGAAGACCACCAGGTCTTTTACAATAAAAATATTAGAGTATTTTTCCTATAAAATATCAAAAGGTTCTCTTCCAGCAAGATGACTAGATATCTCTCCGAAAATCTGTCTTTTCATAGAACACATAATAGTCTTCCGTCATATGGGGGAAAGGGTAAAATGTTTTCCTTTTTGTGAGTCCTAAAAATGTGCAGGTTTGTCCTCTTTAAGAAAAAGCTTAATATCCTCTTCATAAAGATCAAAAAACTATTGTCCAAAAAGAGACAAAGCTCTTCTAGAAAAACATAAGATCTATTAACAAGTAAAAAAACAGTAAGTTCGGCCGTACCGGACTTTAAATACCCTCCACCATTTGGAACGAATTAAAAATTTTTCAAAAAAATGAAATCCATTAAAAATTCTGTTAAAATCTTTAAAATACCTAACATCGAAAGGGGCCGATATTGTGGACCTATATAGACAAATCTATGTTTGGGGGTAAAGTACTCACAAGGGACTGATGGCTAAAATCATCAAAATACCGAATATTGGGGGGTACCGTTATATGGGGGATATACGATATCGTTAACCTATATAGAGGATTCTCTGTCAGGGGGTAAAGTGCTCACAAGGAACCCCTTGTGTGGAATTTCAGCCAATTCCATTGAAAAATGTGGCTAAAATCATCAAAATGCCGAATATCGGGGGGTGCCGTTATATGGGGGGACCTATATAGACAATTCTTTTCAGGGGGTAAAGTACTCACTAGGGACTCCTTGTGTGGAATTTCAGACAATTCCATTGGAAAATGTGGGTAAAATTATCAAAATGCCGAAAATACCGTTATATGGGGGCTATACGATATCATAGACCGATATAGCCCATCTTCGAACTTAACCTGCCTGCAAACAAAAGAGAGATCTGTGCAAAATTTTAGCTTCCTATCCTAATTCGTTGTTACTGTAGCGTGATTACAACAGACGGACGGATGGACAGGGCTAAATCGTTAGAATTTTCCGCTGATCAAGAATATATATACTTTGTTGGGTCTAAAATGATTATTTCGATGAGTTACAAACGGAATGACGAACTTAATATACCCTCCATACTATGTATGGTGGAGGGTATAAGAACATTTTCTTAAGGAATATCTAACGGTGTTCTAGTTTGTCTTCCTTCAGGTTTTTTTCTCTTCTTTGTTCCAAGGAAGACCAGAAGATATTTTCTGAAATCCAGAAATCCATCTTTTCTAGAAGACATGATCCGAAGGTCTTCTATCTTTGAAGGTCAGTAAGTTTACTTCTTTACTTAAAAAAAAAAAATAGAATTTCTTCTTTATTTGAAGACCAGAAGATCTTCTCAATATGGATTCAAATATGAAGGATCAGATGGTTTCGTTTGTAAAGACCAAATATATTTTTTTCAGAATTTTCCTTTATGAAAAAACAAGAATTTATTCTTAGACAGGACCTTAGTTTGGTTCTTTGGAGTTTCTCCTAGAAACCCATTTCAAATCATTTGTAGAAATACTCTATGATTAAGCTTGAATTAAGACAGTCCACTTCCCATTGCGACTCCCTACTTCAGCTAGTCTATAGGAAGAAGACTTGCAGATTGTCTTAAAAAAGATGGCAGCTCCGTGCTGTAAATCGCCTTCAAAGTTATGAGATCAGCTCGCCCAAAGAATACTCTCTGAGGGACAGCTCGTATACAGAATGAAGACTACCTCCTACAGCTGGTCTATGGATAATTTTTCAAGGACTATTTGACCCTTAAACGAAGATTTTTTAAAGAAAAATTGTTAATGGCCTTTTAAGCCTTAAACTTGTATTTTTAAAGCATATTTTTTCAAGGACCTTTTGAGCCTTAAACGTGGATTTTTAAAGCATATTTTTTCAAGTAACTTTTGAGCCTTAAACTTGGATTTTTCAAAGAATATTTTTTCAAGGACCTTTTGAACCTTAGACGTGGATTTCATAAAGAATATTTTCCAAGGACAGTTTCAGCCCTCAAAGTGCTTTTTCTTAAAATAAAATATTTTTTAAGGACTCTTTGCGCCTTAAACGTAGAGTTCCTAAAAGACAATATTTTTTCAAGGACTATTTGAGCCTTAAACTTGGATTTTTAAAGACTATTTTTCAAAGGACTATTTGAGCCTTAAACGTGGATTTTTTTATATTATTGCAAAGATCTTTTGAGCCTCAAACGTGGATTTCTTAAATAATGTTTTCCAAGGACCATATAAACGATAAACGTGAATTTCCTAAAATACAATATTTTTCCAAGGACCATTTGAGCCTTAAAGGTGGATTTTCAAAGAATATTTTTTGGCTCCATGCTGTCAATCGCCTTCAAAGTTATAAGATCAGCTCGCCCAAAGAAGACTATCTGAGGTGCAGCTCGTATACAGAATGAAGAGTACCTTCTACAGCTGGTCTATGTAGTAAGAACTTTTAGATAAACCCCAAACATTGGCTCAGTTCTGTCCCTCACCTTAAGATCGACGACACCCTTCTGTTGCTACACATCCTCTATAAAAATACTTTCAGCTCAATTTCGTACTTTAAGACTCTATTTGCCATTTACAACACAAAATGTGTCCTGATGAACATTATCTAGTCCTGCGACGAACTAGATAATTTTCAAAAAAAAAATCATTCACACCTCCGCCTCCCCTCCTCACCCAAAAAAATACAAATCTAATATTTCACCTTGAATTACAATGATTAAGTTCGCTCTATTAATGTTATTATTATGATTATTATTACAATGATTTATGTACTTGTACAAAATGTAATTGTGTGTGTGTGTGTGCAGGTGTGTGTGTGTGAGAGTGAAAGCATTGTGGAATTTCCTCTTCTTTTGTTCTTCAAAAGAAAAACTCATTAAATTTTTTTTCTGTTCAAATAAATGAAGGAAATGTCAAGCATTTCCATAGAGTCCGTGCCGGTACATAATTTGTTATCAGAATTTGTTGTTTGCAACCTCATTCAGGCGTGTCATAACTTTCTTTTTTTTTGTCGAATCACACACATTCTTGAATGCCTATGTGTTTGTATTTCATCTTTATTTCCGTTTTCTTGAATGTGTTTTATGCTGGCAATTTTCGTTAACAATATTTTTTTTTGTATTTTCTCTTTTTTCTCCCTTCTTCTGCCCCCATCTTCGTTTGTTTATTTAAGGTTCTTGGAAACTCGGCTGGATTTTGTGTGATATCTGGATATCGTTGGACGTCCTGCTGTGTACAGCATCAATTTTAAGTTTGTGTGCGATTAGTGTGGATCGGTAAGTATCTAAAAATGTTGAGATTTTTTTTTTTGACAATTTATGAAGCTAATGCCGTTCAAGAAGTTAATGAGGGTATGTTTATTATGGAACATAGCAAAGGAACAGGAGTGTCCCTATTAAACATAACAAATGAGGAGTCATGTAATACTACAATCTCTAAACGGTTGGGCAAATTAAAGGAAGGGAAATGTTAACGATGTATAAACCTGTTCTATTTATTAGATTAGCTGTGAAGATTACTTCCACGAGGAGAATCATAACCTCAAATAATTATTAAATATATGAAGATGTTTAAATAACCACCAATTAAATAAATTGATTATTCAGAATCTCGAATTGGCAATTATGTTAGATATATTTTAATGTGTTAGAACGGACTCGATATCTTAGCTGAGTTTTTAGACAGTTTACAGCATTTTATGTTGCCAAATTCGATGGTCAGGATGCTTTCCTCATGCTATGTTTGCTTATGCAATGGTGGCGCCCAATCGAATTCTACTATACCTTTCTGATCAAACCTCTTAGAAAGCGATAGTTTTAATTGAAATTGGATAATTTATAGTGGAAGATGTTAGATAAGGAAAAGAGGAGTCGCCTACTAATCGGGCACGAAAAATTAAAATATGACGAATCGCTTGTTTTGGATAAAAGCCAAAACTACAAATAGTTTTCCAGATGATCTTGTGTTGATGGAAATATTAAGATATGTCATGTCTGAATGGATCTGAATTTCAATTTCGCGTTTTATGAGCTTCATGGATATTCAAAATGTTTACCCTTTGTGGGGGAGGTACCAGAAGGAGTGGACGGATATATACAATCTTCACAGCAGATCTTGTGTTAGTACAAATAATGGGATTTGTGAAATACGGATTTTGGTTATTCGAAACTTTGACCCTTGTGAAGGAGGTACCAGAAGAAATTGTCCGATCTCTATTATCTTTATAATAGATTTAGCGTTCATAGAAATATTGAGATATGTTAAGTTAGAATTGAATAGAATGTTAATTTCGCGTTTTATGAGTTTCATGGATATTCAAAATGTTGACCGTTTGTAGTGGAGGTATCGGAAGGAGTGGACGGATGTATCCCATCTTCACAGCAGATCTCGTGTTAGTACAAATAATGGGATGTATGAAATATGAATAGAACCGGATGATTATTTGTGGGGGTGGTAACAGAAGGAATGACCCGATCTATATCATCTATGTAACAGATCTGGTGTTGATAGAAATATTGAGGCGAACCAAGTCAGAGAGGTACCAGAAGTGCGACAAATATATTCCAGAAGTAACCAATATATCCATATTCACGCCAGTTAATAAAAATGTTGTGATGTGTGTAATTTGAAGAAAATCGGACCGATATTGGCGATCTTCGAACTCGATCTGAATTTGACAATAATATTCCGATGTACCAAGTTTGGACAAAGTCGGATACTCCCTTCGAGAGTTATCGCGCGCACCAGCCAAACAGACAGACGGAAATGTCTAGACCGACTCCCAATATCCTGAAATGGATTTCGTCCAAAGAGACCTCGTGTCTAAAACCATTATTTCGGTAAGGCTCGTTTTGACCGTATCAAATGACTTATACCTTCTCTAGCCACATTGCTGAGAATATACAAACTATGGTCAACTTCACTCGCCAAATATTATCCGATGACAATCGAAAATTGTAGGTTCTTCCGTGTCCTTAACTATGTCCTCAGAGCGACTACCAAAATCGGGAAAGAATTCTTTTTTGGTTCATTTCAAAATATTAATAAATTTTCGATCATCTTTACCAACAATAGACATCTATTCCGAATCGTACCCTTACACCATGCAAAATTACGTGAAGATCAATACATAATTGTGATCTGTAGGGTTTTAAAAACTAAAATTGTTAGACAAACACAATTGTTAGACAGAAAGCACAAAATGTCGGAAATAGTATCAAATTTAAAAATAATTTTATATTTGTTCGAATTGGTCACCTTTGACACGAATTATGACCATCAAACGGCCAATGAAACCGTCACACTCTGCCCGAATGTTGCTCTGCGGTAAAAAAGTGCCAAAAAGTGGAAGAACTTACACCGCAACAGTAAGAAAATAGGCTCAAAAAACCTAAAGAAAGTGGCCGAAAGTGGTGAACTTCCGAATTTGATTTTCTCCGATGAGGAAACATTCGTTTTCCAGCAGTTTGTAAACAAACAAAGTGATCGTGTTTACTTGCCAAAGAGGTCAGCTGAAAATGTGCACCTGCGATTGGCCACCAGAGCTCAAGCGCCGGCCATGGTGATGGTGTGGGCCGCCATAACAGCTGATAATCGCTCTCCGCTCGTATTAATCGACCGTGGAATCAGAATTAATACCGAATATTATCGCGAAAATATTCTGGAGGGCCTTAGGTACAGGACTCAGCACGCGGCACCCAAGAATGGTTACAAAATGAGATCCCTCGCTTCATTTCCAGCGCCCAATGGCCACCAAAATCTCCGGATACCAATCCTTTGGACAATTGTGTCTGGAGTATTTTGAAAAGGAAGGTTGGCACCAAAAAATACCAAAGTGTCGATTACCTCAAGAAAATTCTTCGCCGGTAACGGGCCAAAACACCGCAGAGCAACATTCGGGAAGCGTGTGACGGTTTCATTGGCCGTTTAAAGGCCCTAATTCGTGTCAAAGGTGACCAATTAGAACAAATCTAAACTTATTCTAAAATTTGGATGCTAATTCCGACATTTTTTGCTTTCATTCAATAAAATTTCTAAAAATGATGGCGTTTGACTTTGTTGCAGTTTTTTTTTATCTCACCCTGTATATATTGGTTCCCGTCGATTTAACTGTTCTCTTGCCTTTGTGGAATATATTCAAGTTATTTTGTGTGCTTTTTGAAGGCCCTCAAAACTGAAGCCGATCTTTTTTTTCTATGGAAAAAATGCCACAAAGCTAATTCAGATTTTTTTTATAGAAAAAATGCCTCAAAACTAAGACCGATTTTTTGTATAGTAAAACATCGACCTCCTAACTGAGGGCAGGGAGTTTTTTTCTATAAAAAAAATCGAGGCCTCAAAATTGAGGTCGGGTATTTTTTCTATAAAAAAAATCGAGATCTCAGGCTGTGGTCGAAGAATTATTCTATAGAAAAAAAACATCGAGGCCTCAGACTGAGGTCGGGAATTTTTCTATAAAAAAAAAAAACATCGAGACCTTAGAACTAAGGTCCCGAATTTCGGGAAGTCCCATTATAAGACGTTGACCTACACAGACAATTTTATGTCTTAGGCTGTAGTATCCGTTACGAACTTCATATACCAAATTTGAAACAATTCCGGGAAATAATGTCGCTAAAATCATCAACACTGAATATCGGAAGGTACCGTTATATGGGGGCTATACGAAGGCGAAGACCTACATGGTACATTTTCAATACCAAATGCCCTGCAGAAATAATATAGATTTGAGTAAAATTTTGTCAACCTACTTCAATTCGTTCGGAAGCTACAGTGATTTCCACAGATGGACGGACAATAAAATTACAAAAAAATGTAAAAATTATGGCGTTTGACTTTATTGCAGTTTTTGTTTATCTCACCCTTTATATCGGTTCCCATCTATTTAACTGTTCTCTTGCCTTTGTAGAATATATTCACATTATTTTGAAGGCCCACAACTGGTCGATTTTGTAAAATTTGTATTTCAACTAAATCCTATATTCCCTTCGGTGGGTTGTGACTAGAGCTGTGCCATTCTAGTTCATAGTTCAGAACACCAGTAAAAGTATGAGTGATTTCATACATTTCATATATTTCATATCACTCATACGCAGAGTTTTCATACAAACGACTGGAGTCTCCGGTACTAGATAAGGGACTAGTTCGTTCCATACCTCATCCTAATCGGGTCCTTAGAATGTAGGGCCCTCCTCCTTTGTCGAATATTAATTTCCAGTTGAAAATAGCCATGATGTAGGGTATTTTCACACATTTTAACCAAATTTTCTTGTCTGTGGCAATTTGGTAGATGAGCAAATATATATCCCCCACCTCTTTTTTTGTTAGATTCACATACCTGCAAATAAATAATTAATTTATCTAAATACATATTTGTGTTTATTTTTCTCCCCTCAAACCACTTTGCATATTCTTCATTATCCTCTTATTCTTCATTTTTCTTCTCGTTTACAGATACTTAGCTGTCACCCGGCCCTTGACATATTCACGCAAACGTCGCTCCAAACGTTTGGCTCTCATCATGATACTCATTGTTTGGGTACTGGCTTTGGCCATTACCTGTCCGCCCATTTTAGGCTGGTAAGTAGAGCAAAAAAGCAAACAAAAAATACACCTAAATACGCGACAAGAAGAACAAACATTTCGTGTGGGGGGTATCACAAATGACAATAATATCCTTTGTTCATTTTGCGGGATGACTCCTTTGCAGGATTTTTTTTTTTTTTTTTTTGAAAATTTGATTTAAATTTATGCAAATATTTGTTGTTGTTCGGGTTTTCTTTTACACATTTTCTGCGCCTGTTGATTTCAATTTTCTGGAGCCTCCATGAAGGAAAAAAACCTAAACAAAAGAATACAAAACCAAATTAGTGAATATCTTTGTGGTGCTGGTGATGGTGTTGGCTGTGATGCTGGTGGTGTTGATGTCTACGAAAATTTAATGATTTCCATTATTTATTTACATAATGAATGTCTAATTAAAATTTGTTTACGTTGCAAAGATTCCGTCCAGATTAGGCTACGGTGTTAACGATGCGGCATTTTGAAAGTAATTAATATTGTAATAATAATTCTTTGTTATTTTATAATTTTGGCAGAGAAAATATAAGGCTCTTTAATGTTTAAAGTGGATGCAAGGTGAAGAATGATACAGGACGAAATTAACATTATTTAATAACTTTTAAAATTTTGGTTAAATAAAACAAAATTTCAACAATTTTTCTGAATTTTTTTTTTTTCAAAAAAAAAAAAAAAAAACTCAAAACTGGGACCGGAATTATTTTCTATAGAAAAAATTCGGCCTCAGTTTTTAGGCATTTTTTCTATTTTTTATTTTTTCTAAAATACCTCACAACTGAGGTCGAATTTTTTTCTATAGAAAAAAATGCCTCACAACTGAGGTCGAATTTTTTTCTATAGAAAAAAATGCCTCACAACTGAGGCCGAATTTTTTTCTATAGAAAAAAAATGCCTCCGAACTGAGGTCGGAATTTTTTTCTATAAAAAAAAAAATGCCTCAGAACGGAGGCCGAATTTTTTTCTATAGAAAAAAAATGCCTTCAGACTGAGGCCGAATTTTTTTCTATAGAAAAAAATGCCTTCAGACTGAGGCCGAATTTTTTTCTATAGAAAAAAAAAATGCCTTCAGAACTGAGGACGAATTTTTTTCTATCGAACAAAATGGCGGAAAAATGAGGTCGGAATTTTTTTCTATAGAAAAAAATGCCGGAAAACTGTGGTCGGAATTTTTTTCTATAGAAAAAAATGCCGGAAAACTGAGTTCGGAATTTTTTTCTATAAAAAAAATGCCGGGAAACTGAGGTCGGAATTTTAAAAAAATAAATGCCTCAAAACCTGAGGCCGAATTTTTTTCTATAGAAAAATAAATGCCTCAAAACCTGAGGCCGAATTTTTTTCTATAAACAAAATGTCTCAAAACCTGAGGCCGAATTTTTTTCTATAAAAAAAATGTCTCAAAACCCGAGGCCGAATTTTTTTCTATAGAAAAAAATGTCTCAAAACCTGAGGCCGAATTTTTTTCTATAGATTAAAAATGCCTCAGAACTGAGGACGAATTTTTTTCTATTGAAAAAAAATGCCTCAGAACTGAGGACGAATTTTTTTCTATTGAAAAAAAATGCCTCAGAACTGAGGACGAATTTTTTTCTATAGAAAAAAATGCCTCAGAACTGAGGACGAATTTTTTTCTATAGAAAAAAAAATGCCTCAGAACTGAGGACGAATTTTTTTCTATAGAAAAAAAAAATGCCTCAGAACTGAGGACGATTTTTTTTCTATAGAAAAAAAATGCCTCAGAACTGAGGACGAATTTTTTTCTATAGAAAAAAAATGCCTCAGAACTGAGGACGAATTTTTTTCTATAGAAAAAAAATGCCTCAGAACTGAGGACGGAATTTTTTTCTATAGAAAAAAATGCCTCCGAACTGAGGCCGGAATTTTTTTCTATAGAAAAAATGCCTCAAAACTGAGACCGAATTTTTTTCTATAGAAAAAAATGTTTCAAAACTGAGGTCAAATGCCTCAAAACTGAGGTCGGAATTTTTTTCTATAGAAAAAAAAATGCCTCAAAACTGAGATAGGATTTTTTTTTCTATAGAAAAATTGCCTCAAAACTGAAGCCGAATTTTTTTCTTTTGAGGAAAAAATGCCTCAATACTGAGGCCGAATGAACATCGACCTCGTAACTGAGGGTGAGTAAAAACCTCATCGATCTCAGAACTGAGTTCGACGAATTTTTGTATAGAAAAAACTAGCTAGACCTCCGGACTGAGGTCGGCGAATTTTTTTCTATAGAAAAAAATTAACTATTTTTTCTATAGGAAAAAATTAGCTAGACCTCCGGACTTAGGTCGGCGAATTTTTTTTCTATAGGAAATAATTAGCTAGACCTCCAGACTGAGGTCGGCGAATTTTTTTCTATAGAAAAAAAAAAAATAGCTAGACCTCCGGACTGAGGTCGGCGATTTTTTTTTTCTATAGAAAAAAAAATTGCGAGACCTCCGGACTGAGGTCGGCGAATTTTTTTCTATAAAAAAATAGCAAGACCTCCGGACTGAGTCGGCGATTTTTTTTTTCTATAGACAAATCATCTACCGAACTCAAACCTGATGAGTTTTTCTCTATCGAAAAAACATCCGGAACTTAGATCTGATGTCGGTGATTTTTTTTCTATTGAAAAAGACATCCGGACCAAAGAACTGAGTTCGGCGATTTTTTTTTTCTGTAGAAAATTTTTCTATAGAAAAACATCGCCTCTCGATTGAGATCGGATTTTTTTCTATAGAAGAAAACATCGATTTTTAAAACTGAGGTCGTGCAAATTTTTCTATACCAAAATATCCTGACCTTTAAACTGAGGTCGGAATTTCTTCAGTTTTATTATTATTATTTTTTTTTTAATCTTTAATTTTGTTTAATTTTTTTTACCTGGCCATCTGTCAATCTTTTCCTTTCTCCGAACTTGAACAAAGGATTTGTCTGTGAATGAAATACGATATGTGGTCCTGTATAAGGATTCAATTCTCAGTTTTGTTTTGTCCTCTTCAATACATTGGCTTTATTCTATTTCAATTGGTTTTTTTCTCTCCCTCTCTCTTTGCAGGTATGAACCAGGTCGCCGTGATTTAAGTGAATGCCGTTACAATCAGAACGAAGGATATGTGATATTCTCGGCCATGGGGTCCTTCTTCATACCCATGGCCGTGATGATTTATGTCTATGTCAGGATATCGTGTGTGGTGGCAGCACGACATGATAATATGACCGATATTAGTATACATAATAATAAGGTGGGTCGAGGTCAATCGTATTTCAAAATATTAAATTTAATATCATTTCCCTTTCCCCCTTTTTTTGCAGAAATTCAAACGTTACACATCGGCCGATGTGGAAAATGAATTGGATCCCGATATCTCGGAATTAGATTTAAGCTCTGGACAAAAGAAACAGGCCGCTGCCCGCACTCTCTCCAATCAAACGTTGGCCAAGGAGTTGCACGAAATAATGGCTTCCGATAATGAGGTCACCACCCAATGTCATTCGCTGTTGGCCACACCATCCTCGGCAACGGTGCCATCGAATAAAAACGGTTGTTATGAACTGACCAGGGCCTCGTCAATGCGGCGTACACCCACCGGCTCTTCGAACATGACGCTCATGACGACCACAACGACAACGGGTGGTGGTACTGCAACGGCCAGTACAAATATCGAAAATCCCTGGACATTTGCCCCTAATCCTTCCACAACAACCACCTCCACCACCACATCATCCTCATCCCAGCCACACTACCAACAACACTCACATCCCAACAAAGCCATGCGTACGCACAGCATACGCCACCAGCACTATATGAGTGCCCCGCCAGCCACCCTATTGGCGGTCACCTCCGACATCATGGCCCCAGGCAACAATGTTGCCACCTCAATACTGCGTCAACAGTCACAACCCATCACCAGCATGACGGCCGTGGTCAGCCGTTCGTCCCATCATTCGCACGGCCACAACTACACCAAATCTCTATCGAATCGCATTACTTCGCTGAAGAAGGAGAACAAGACCACCCAGACGCTGAGCATTGTTGTGGGCGGCTTTATTGCTTGTTGGCTGCCGTTCTTTGTCTATTATCTGATAACACCATTCCTGCACGAACACCAGGTCAGTCGCACCCTGGCCAAGGGTTTGACTTGGCTCGGCTGGTGCAACAGTGCCATCAATCCATTCATCTATGCATTCTATTCGGTTGACTTTCGCGCCGCGTTCTGGCGTCTGACCTGTAAGCGCTTCTTTTCGGCTTCCAACAAACCGCAGTTTCCAGGCAACACAATGTCGATACGACGATAGTTAAGAGCACCCCTGTACGATTAAGTGTTTTAGGAATGATAAAAAAACAAAAACCTAAGAAAAAATTGAAAAAAAAAAAAACAGAAAAGGAAAATTATTAGACTTAAGACTCAATTCAAGTTAATAGAAGTAGATGAAATGAAAAGAAAAACCAAAAAAATAATAAAAACAAAAACATAAAATCGCAAATCTTACATTCATGAAAATTGGAAAAAAAGAGGATTATGTGCGTTTTTTTTTTCATTTCAAAGCAATTGGGAATTATCGAAATTAAATGAGAGGTAAGTAAGTAAGCGCATTGGAAAATGGCAACATGCAGTTGAAGTAATGAAGAAAATTCTCAAAGGAATATGCAGGTAGGAAAAAACTTGGTATCTGTCCCTTAATATAAAATATGGACCTGCATCAGGGCTGAGGAATTTTTCCAAAAAAAAAAAAAAAAAAAACAAGTAAAATAGTATCAGTCAGGTGTTGCCGGCAGATGTATACCCCCAGCCCTGAGTTATGATTATTCAAACTGTTAACCCTATATGAGGGAGGTTCTAAAGCAGTTGGACAATATTGCCCAATTCGTATCTGACCTAAGGCTGATAAAAATATTACAACGTGCCAGATTTGGACTATTTCGACTAATTCCTATACCTTATATGAGATTTTTATAAAATTATATTATTTTCATAAAATTATTATTTTTATAAAATTATAAAATATGCGTAAGGTAACAGATATAGCGGACCGAATTAATTCATTTTCATGTTCCATTTAATACAGATAAAATTATTGGTCTTTGCAAAATTTGAAGGAAATCGAACATTTATATCCAATTTTATGCGAAATCATAAATTCCGATATTCAAATCAGATTTTTGGTTAAAAGAAATATGAAGATATAGCAAGTTGTAAAGGATGACCGACTTGTTTCGCAAGTTATGATAGATATAAGTATTGGAAGTAATAACCCTTTGTGGGTGAGGTTCCACAAGAGGTTGGTAGATATATATTATCTTCACAACAGGTTTTGTACCAAATCTGAATGAAATCGGATGTTAATTTCGTGTTTTATGAGCTTCACGGATATTCAAAATTTTGACCCTTTTCTGAGGGGGGGGGGGGGGGGTGTTTGACAGAAGGGGTGGACATATATATTTCATCTTCATAGCAGATCTTGTGTTAGTAGGAGTAATGGAATGTGTTGGAATTTAAAGAAAACCGGATGCCTACTCAAAGTTTTGACTCTTTGTGGTGGAGGTACCAGAGGGAATGGTCCGATCTCTACCAGCTTTACAACAGATCTTTTGCTGATAGAAATATTGATATGTGCCAAGTCTGAATGGATTCGGATATTAATATCGCGTTTTATGAGCTCCATGGATATTCACGACTTGGCCCTTTGTGGGTGAGGTACCTGAAGGAATGGACCTACATACTCCATATTCACACCACATCTCATTTTATTAGAAATATTGGAGGAATATTTTTAGAGAATTTGATACTCAATTCGCATTTGAGGTATCAGAAGGGGTTGGCAGATATATTTCATCTGCTCAACAGGTCTTAAAGCAAATCTGAATGAAATCGGATGTTACTTTCGTGTTTTATGTGCGTCATGCATATTCAAAATGTTGACCCTTTCTGGGGGGGGGGGGGAGGGGGGTGACTGAATGGGTGAACATGTTTATTTTGTGTGTAATTTAAAGAAAACCGGATCCCTTTTTTTGGATTTTATGATCGTTTTGGTTATTCAATGTTTTGACCCTTTGTGGAGGAGGTACCAGAGGGAATGGTCCGATCTCTATCATCTTTACAACAGATCTTGTGTTGATGGAAATATTGAAATGTACAAATCTGAATGAAATCGGATTTTAATTTCGTGTTTTATGAGCTTCATGGATATTCAATTTTTTGACCCTTCATGGAGGAGGTAGCAGAAGTAGTGGACCGATATATCCTATTAATAAAAATATTGTTAAGTGTTTAATTTGAAGACAATCAGACTCTTACATTTCATTTTATAAGAGTTATAATTATTCAAAATTTTGAACCCTTGTGGGGTAGGTACTCAATGAAGTGGACCGATACAGTGCTAGGTCAGCACTGATGAAAATATTAGGATTCGCAATGGTGGAGAAAAATCGAATTATCCTTTTACTTTCTGTGCAGTAAATTATTTTCTTTGAAAGTGTTGAGATTTTGTGTGGGGTGTACCAAAAGGAGTTTACCGATATTGCCCATCTCCGAACTTGATCTATGTTTGACAATAATATTACGATGCACCAAGTTTAGATCAAATCGGATGCTACCTTCGAAATTTAGTACAATTTGTAGTTGGGAGATCAACAAGGGTGGAATCTTAAAATTTGGAATTGGAATTACTGTTGGAGTGTAGGATTGGGGTATGTAGGAAGCTTTGGAAATTCCTATTTAAGTGTACTAAATGGTACTAAATTTGATACAAATTGAAACTGCTATGAACCGTTGGAACTGGAATTCTGAAATTAGGAATGAGAGCCACGGATAGAGTGCAGGATAGATGCACCAAAGGATTTTGAAATTCGGGTTTTGGTAAAATTCCTACTTAAAGAGTACGAAGAGTACTAAAATGTTACAAAAAATGAATATTTTGTGTTAGACAAACGAAATGAACTTGAATGTAGAAATTTGGAATGAGAGTCACTGATGGAGTACATTATAGATTTCCGTAATGTGTACCACAATTCCACGAAAAGTACTGAATTGTACGAAAAGTACTATATTTGGTACTGGGTGAAGGGATTGAGATACAATTCTGACATTTTATATTTAGATTTCGGATGCTATTTGTGTTTGAGGTTTGGCTAATGCGTCCTATATATTTGTACGAATAATACTAAATGGTACTAAATTTGGTATTGGGGGTAGGGGTATCTGAAATTGATACATAAAGGTGGTTTTGGAAATGTGTACTATAATTATACGAAAAGTACTAATTAGTACTAAATTTGATATTGGGTGAAAGAATAGAGCTGAAATCCCGTTATTTGTTATTGAGATCTCTATTGGTATCTGATTCTGGAGAGGTAGGTCGATATCTATCGTTTTTACACCGGAACTTGCGTTAAAAATATATTGGGATTTGAAGTGAATATGGTGCTTCTTTCGTATTTTATGAGTGATATAATTATTCAAAATTTTGGTCCGTTGTGGGGGATGTACCATTAGAAGGTCCGATACATTTCATTTTCGCTGCAGATCTTGTGCTAGTAGAAATATAGGGACGTGGCGATTTCGAAAGGAATATGATGTTCATTTTGCGTTTTACGAACTTCATGGCTTCGCCGTTGAGGGAAAGGTACAAAAAGGAGTGAACGTATGTATTCCAGTTTCACTCCAAATCTACTATTAATAAAAATATTTGAATGTGTGAAATTCGAAGACAATCGGACTCTTATTTCCCATTTTATAAGAGTTATAATTATTCCAAATTTTAACACTTTGTGGGGGAAGGTGTCAGAAGGACTGGGCCGACATATTTCGTCTTCACACCAGATCTTATGCTAGTAGACATATTGGGATGTGGCGAGTCTGAGATTAATCGTATGCTCATTTCGCGTTTCACGAATTTCATGGTTATTTACAGTTTTGACCCATTGAGGGAGTGAACGGATATATTCCAGCTTAACCCCGGATCTACGTTTAATTAAAATATTTGAATGTGTGAAATTTGAAGACAATCGGACTCTTATTTCCTATTTTATAAGAGTTATAATTATTCCAAAAGTTGACCCTTGCCAGTTTCCAAAAGGAATGGATCAATATACTCCATATTCACACCACATATATTTTTAGTAAAAATATTGAAATGTGTGCAATTTTCAGATAATTGAATACTCAATTCGCAATTTTGCACCGTTTTCGTTATTAAAAATTTTCACCCTTTTCTGGGGCGAAGTCCCCGAAGGATTGAGCTGATATCTATCATCTTCTCAACAGATTTTATGTTGGAAAAAGTATCGAGATGTGCCGAGTTTCAAAGGAATTGAATGCTCATCTCTCGTTTTACGAGCTTAATGTTTTGACCCCTTGTGGGGGAGGTACCAGAAGGAGTGGGCCGATATATCCCATCTTCACACTATAAATGTTTTTGGTAGAAATATTGGGATGTGTTAAGTTTTGAAGAAACTGACTCTTATTTCACATTTTATAAGAGTTTTAGTAAGTCCAATTTTGGAACCTTTGTGGGGGTGTTACTTGATGGAGTGGCTAATATTGTCCATTTTCGTACCTGACCTAGCGTTGATGCAAATATTTTGATTTTTACAGTTGGAGTAAAATCAGATCATCCTTTCCCTTTTTTGAAATAAAATATATATATATATATTCTTTTTTTTTTTTTTGAAAATATCGCCTTTTTGTGTGGTGAGGTACTAGAAGGGATGGACCGATATTTTTCATCTCCGTACTCGAATCAATTTTAATAATAATATGACCAGTTAGATAGACAGACAGACGGACGGACAGACACCTCTAGATCGTCTTTAAAATTTTTGAAATGGATTTGGTCCATAGAGACCTTGGGTCTAAAACCATTATTTCGGTGAGGCACGTTTTGGCCGTATCAAATGATCTATACCCTCCACAGCGGTTTGGCTGAGGGTATAATTAACAGAGTACTCGGCAGGAGTAGAAACTTTAATGACTGACTATCGAATCCTTATTATAGAGTTTTCTAAGAGCTTTCATCGACGAGACTTCTACGAGTAATTTCTTCCTCTTTTGCTTAACCTTAAGATTTTGGTTACTCCATCTCTCGATGTTTACACAAGTGCTTTCCCAATTTGCATTCAACATTGTCTGAACATGTGACTGCTCACATAGTATTCATGCATATTTCAAAATTCATAGTATGCATTTCAAACACTTACATGGTAGATTTGTCGGAAATCTCAGCAATCAGCAAATTCTCAGTTACAAAACCATCAATTCGAACATTATGAATAGAAAATTCAATGTTGGATAAATGCATTTATGTATTTGAGAATATTCATGAGCTTTCTTACATATTCTTAAATAACACACACTCACACACATACACACTTACATAACGACATTTACATCATTTACATTTACTTCAAAGTGCTAAGGCCAACATGAGCTTGTCACGTGTACGTAACGTAAATTTTTCATTACCCTGGCTAGCTGGCTGACTGACTGTCTCTTTTGCATTGAAGTGCTGGCTTTATTTATGAGCTTCTTTCACCTTTTGTGACACATCATTCAGATCGTAAATTTACATGTTGTTGTTGTTCAGTTTTTCTGTGTCTCTCTCAGGTGTTTTTTTGTGCTTTGGAGCCACAACACCCTGAAATGTGAGCAACTTTTTTTTGCCAAAACTGTTGTTACCTTGCCTTGGCAGGACTTATGTGATTTGTATGCTCTTTATTTGTGTGTGCTGTGTTCATTCAAGGTCTTTTTATGTTTGTCTGTTACATCATTAAACTATAATTTGTATGGCAGTAGGTAAATAATGATACAATTTAAAAGTAGATTATGTAAAATGTTACATATGTTTTTTATGGATTTTATGTGGATAAGAGGAACAGTCCTTTGCATGCCTCCTAAGCCATAGCTTGCCCATTTTTTGGCCATAGTTTTTAATATTTTCTTTAATTAAATATGGGAGGTCTTCACAAGAATATTCTTTAATCAAAAAGAAAGGTCAAAAGTCGGGCAAGGATGACGAATTTATGTGAAGTAGATCATATTAACTATGAACCTATTTTTGAATGCATGTTGTGGCCTTAGAGCTGTTATAATTTGGAATCAGGAGGAACTAATATATGGGAGTAATATCCAAATCTGCATCAATTCCCATCAAATTTTACGGAGGCATTTGTCCCTCTCGTACCTTAAATATAGCTAAAAAAGCTAGTTAAAAAGTATCAAATATAATTAGACATGCATTTTGAATATTGAAAATGTTCATCCATCCAGGAGGAGAATGGGGAAGGAATTCGCCACTATTGCCGTTTAGTATCTGACCTTAGTCTGACATAAATATAAGATTTATTTTCTATCGACTACTTCCTTCACTTTATATGAGATGTGTAATCAAATTTCCATATTCACTCCTCTGTTTGAAAGGAATCTCTAAATTGATATATCCTCAGTCATACGGCTATAAGAAGTATATATCATTTGATGCGGCCAAAACACGCCTCATAGAAATAAAGGTTTTAGACCCAAGGTTTCTTTGAACCAAATCCATTTTAAGACAGTTTTAATTGATATTCCTAGATCAATCCGTCCATCCGCCTGTCCTACTGGCTGGCTGGCTCACGAAAGGAGAATGTGATTTGATCAAAACTTGGTACATCGTAATATAATTGTCAGACATTGATGGCCAATATCGGTCCACTCCTTCTGGTACCTGCCCCACAAGAGGTCAACATTTTCACAGAAAATAATTTACAACAAGAAAGGATAATCCGATTTTGTGCAAACTTGCAAAAATGGACAATATCGACCATATAAATGAACCATATCGTCCACACCGTCAAGTAACTCCCCCACAAAAAGTTAAAATTTTGTAAACTTATCTCTCTTATTAAATGTGATGCATAAGTCCGTTTGTCTTCAAATTACACACATCACAATATGATTCTTAAGCCAAGGTCTAGTGTGAAGAATCTCTAAAATATATCAGTCCACTCCTTCTGCTCTTCGCCCACAAGGGGTCAAAATTTTGAATATCCATGAAGGTAATAAAACGTGAAGTTAAAATCCCATCCCATTCAGACTTGGTACATATCAATATTTTAATCAACACAAGTTCTGTAGAGATCGGACCATTCCTTGTTGTACCTCCCCCACTAAGGGTCAAAATTTTGAATATCCATGGAGATCATAAATCGAGAATTTAACATTCGATTTTATTGGGACTTGGTACATCTCAATATTTCCATCAACACAAGATCTGTTATAAATATGGTAAATATCGGAAAATTTCTTCTTGTACCTCCCCCACATAGGGTTCAAGATTTTGAGAAACAAAACGCTCAAAGAAAGCAAAATAAGCATCCAACTCTCTTCAAATTGCACACATACAAAAATTTTTGCTAACACAAGATCTGTTGTGAGAGGTCACAACTTTCAATACAAATATCTGTCATAGCTAGCGAATCAAATCAGTGATTCTTTACAACTTATTCTCTCAACTAGAAACATGATATGAATAAGGAATTCATCAGAATATTTGATTTCACATAAATTTGGATATAAATATTCGATTTTCTTGTAATTTTGCCCACATCAATATTTTTATCTGTATTAGATGAGATATAACACGTAAAAAAAGCAGCTAAGTTCAGCCGGGCCGAACTTTTTATACCCACAATTTGGAAGAAACTTGAAAAAATTCCAAAAAAAACTCTCTCAATTCGTTGGAAATATAGCGTGATTACAACAGACAGACGGACGGACAGACAGACAGACACACAGACAGACGTACGGACATGGCTAAATCGAATATATATACTTTGTTGGGTTTGACATGAATATTTCGAACAGTTACAAACGGAATGACAAAAAAATTAATATACCCTCCATAGTATGGTGGAGGTTGTAAAAATCATTCAAAAATGTCTTCATGCTAATAGTGATGACTATTGGGGCGTATGAGTTATGGTATTACAAAGGCATGTTACGTATACGCACCCTCGCTCATCAATCAAAGTTTCACATGAACTCTTAAGTGAAAATTCCCCAAAGCTGTTGGATTTTATTTTAAATTTAAAGATTTCAACTTGAAATGACAATCTCATGTTTAGCCTTTGCCAAGGCTGTCAATAAAGTCTGGAAGCTTCTGTGATATCTTAAATCTTTAATATGGAGTTCTTTTGGCTTAATACATTTTCTGCGAAATGAATGTTACTTCAATCATGTGCACACTCCATCACCAGGGAGTTGTTTAACGAAAAACAAACAAAAAAAACATCGCAAACACAGAGAGCTCCCAACATATTCTTATGAAATTTTAAACAAATACTTTAAATCCTTTTCAACATTCAACAACTGAAAATACTGTTATTACACTTGGCAAATCTCGTTCATATTTAATTTTTCGAACAAATATCAATCGAAGGAGAGCAGTGGCAGAAGAAGAAGGCAGCAATGTTGTCTGTTCTACAGAGAAAAGAGGAAAAAAAAATAAGTAAAAAAGCAATAAGTTCGGCCAGATTGAACTTTGAATACCCTCCACCATTTGGAACGAATTTGGCAATTTTCAAAAAAGTAAATCCTTAACAAATTATGTTAAAATTTTAAAACTGCCGAATATAGCCGTTATATTGGGGTCTTTACGACGTGGACCTGCACAGGCATTGTTTGTCATATGCCATTACCATATTCAAATTCGAAATTTGAAATAATAAGACCTGGACCAGCAAAGACAATTTTCCATCATAGGCTGTAGCATCCATTACGAACTTCAAATCCGACATCTCAAACAATTTCGGTGGGTATTGTACCTAAACTCGTCAAAATACCGAATATAGGGAGGTACTGGTATTTAGGGCCTATACAAAGACCTTGACCTGCATAGACAATTTTCTATCAGAGACTGTAGTTCCCATTACGATCTCTAAAAACGTAATTTGAAACATTTCCAGTGAATTATATCGCTTAAATCCCCAAAATACCGAAAAAAAGGAGGTACCATTATATGGGGGCTATACGAAGACGTAGACCTATATGACCCATTTTCTGTCTTATGCTGTAGTATCCATTACGAACTTCGAATACCAAAATTTAAAGAATTCCGATGAATATTGTCGCTAAAATCGTTAAAATACCGAATATCGGGGGTACAATTATATGGGGACTATACGAAGACGTGGACCTACACAGACAATTTTCTCTCGCAGGCTGTAGTATCCATTTCGAACTTTAAATACCAAATATGAAATAGTTCCGATAAATAATTTCGCTAAAATCATCAAAATACCGAATATCGGCAGGTACCGTTATATGGGGGATATACGAAGACGTGGACCTACATGCCCCATTTTCTGATTTAGGCTGTAGTATCCATTACGAACTTTAAATACCAAATTTGAATCATTTCCGGTTTATGATGTAGCTAAAATCATCAAAATACCGAATATAGGGAGGTACCATTAATTTGGGGCTATACGAAGACGTGGACCTGCACAGACAATTTTCTGTCATAGGCTGTAGTATTCATTGCGAACTTCAAATACCAAATTTGAAAGATTTCCGGTTTATGATGTAGCTAAAATCATCAAAATACCGAATATAGGGAGGTACCGTTATGTGGAGGCTATACGAAGCCGTGAACCTGCACAGACAAGTTTTGTCGTGGGCGGTAGTAACCGTTACGAACTTCAAATATGAAATTTGAATCAATTCCGGTAAATAATGTCGCTAAAATCATCAAAATACCGAATATCGGTAGGAACTCTTATATGGGGGCTTTACGAAGACGTGGACCTACATCGGCCATTTTCTGTCACAGGCTGTAGTATACATTACAAACTTCAAATACCAATTTTGAAACAATCTCGGTAAAAAATGTCGCTAAAATCATAAAAATACAGCATATCGGGAGGTACCGTTATATGGGGGCCATACGAAGACGTGAACCTACATGGGCCATTTTCAATACCAAAGGTCCTACAGACATAATTTACATATCAGGAAAATTTTATCAATCTACTTCATTTTGTTCGGAAGCTAGAGTGATTTTCACAGACGGTCCGACGGACGGACATCGCTAAATCGACATAGAATTTTATGCTGATCAAGAATATATATACCTTGCGGGGTCCAAAAATGTATGTTTCGAGGTGTTACAAACGGAATGACAAACTTAAAATACCCTCCATACTATGGTGGAGGGTATAAAAACTCAATACAACCTCCTCAAATAATTCTCGACACTCGACTCACATCACGTAATGCTCGTTTCAGACAAGAATTGCTTGTATAAATTCAATGTACATACATCAATTTTACAGCAGCAACAACAACAACAGTACCAACAACAACAACACATGTTGTTGCTGTTGAATGTATCTCTTTAAGAAGGATATAACAACGATATGTTATTATTGTTATTGCAGATTGAATACATTGTTGATACGAGTAATCGCATCAGATGTGCGCGATGTGGGCAGGAGTGTGACGAACAAGTACAAGAAGAACAACAACCACAGCAACAACATAAATTTAAGGATACAACTTGTCAATGTGATCGGATACTTGGTGGGATTTTGGTTTGTGGGTTAGATGTAATGTTATGTGAGATATTATGTTCTGTTATGTGATGCGACAAAACATTCCAATCGGATATGGAAATGTCTTTCCTTTTTTTTTTTTTTTTTTTTTTTGATATGAAATTGAAATACTATTTCCTTTATCATTATCCCTACCAAACTCATTATTAAAGACACATTTCTGTGTTTTTTTGTCGCAGTCATTTCAATTTCTCAGATGTTTTGAAGTTCTTCCAACAAAAGAGCGGAAATGTTCTTTGTTCTTGCACACAAAAGCGAGAGAGATATTATTTCCTTTAATGTCATGTCACAAATAAGTTTGAACAATTAAAAAAAACATAACAAATTACAGTACTTTATAAAGGAACTTAATTTCGAAGGACAAAAAATGAAACGGAAAAGACAATTAAAACCTGAGAGGAATAAAAAGAGGAAGAAAAACAAAAAAGCATTTCTTCTGGTACCTCCCCCACAAAGTGCCAACGTTTTGAATAACTAAAACGATTAAAAAATCCGAAATAAGCATGCGGTTCTCTTCATATTTCACACATTCTATTATTTTCCACTAAAAAAAGATCTGTTATGAAGATGGGATATATCGGTCCACTCCTTCTGCTACCTCCCCTGCAAAGGCTCAAAATGTTGAATATCCGTGAAGGCCATAAAAAGCAAAATTAATATCCGGTTCCATTCAAGACTTGATATATCTCAATATTTCCATCAACACAAGATCTCTTATAAATATGGTAGAGATCGGACCATTTCTTTGGCCACCAACCCCAGAGTTCAAGATTTTTAAAAGCAAAACGCTCAAAGAAAGCGAAATAAGCATTCCTCACTCTTCAAATTTCACGCATACAAACATTTTTGCTAATACAATATATGTTTTGCAGATAATATATATCTGTGATCACCTTCTGGTACCTCACTCACAAAGGGTCACACTTTTCAATACTTGTTTAGTCATTACTTGCGAAACAAGTCAGTGATTCTTTACAACTTGCTAAGCTCATAAAAAGCGATATTGGCATCCGATTCCTTTCAAGATTTGGTACATCCCGATATTTCCATCGGCGCAACACAGTCCAACCTAGCACGTCGCAATATTTATATCATATTTATTTAGTCCGATACGAAATGGCCAATGTTGGCCCATTCCTTCGGAACCTACTGCATAAGTGGTAAAACAGTTGAATAATCATAACAGAAGTCAAATTTTTTTTAAATAGTCGAATATTGGCTGAGGTTATACATGTGTCGGCAAAACTGACCTATACTTTTTTACTTCTTTTAATCTGAATCGATTTTCACTATTTGTAGATATTTTGGGTGACCTCTGACCGAATATTACAGCAATATAGTGCATATTATGGATTTAAGGAGGCTTAAATGTAAAATCGGATGAAACATATATATGGGAGCTATAGGTATATATAATTGTACTTACTGAACCCGATGCGCTTCGCTACCCATTTTGATTTTATATGCAATGAAAATTTTATATACGAATAATTGTTGGTTAAAAAAAGACAAATACAAAGATATAAAAAACGAAATTATTCTAATACATTTATGCGTACACAAACAAATACCTCGGTCTACCAACGCGTGAATATGCCAGGAACAGTTGACCATGAAAAAAGAAGGAACATGCCAAATTTAGTCCGCATACACGAAGGGTTTGATCTTGGGATTGATTAATTTTAGAGTGCTGAAAACTGCAATATTTTGAAGTTGAGTGGCACTTCTGTTGCAATTAGAGAATTCGAGGAACCAACGTACTTCCCCGTAATAATCCGTTTCTCAATAAAATTGTTGTGTCGTTTTTTACTGTCAGCCTTATACCATTGCAAAGGCCTTGTGGGTCAATGCTTCTTAATAAAAACATATCCCTACTGAACCGATTTCAATACAATTAGAAAAAATATACTTTTACACCGAATTCCGTCAAACCATCTATATTTCATTGAAATTGGAGGTACATACCGTGTTGATGCATCAAATACATGAAATGGGCCGAAAATATATATGGGAACTATATCCAAATCTGAACCAATTTCAATATAATTTGACAAATTCAGTTTTGTTCCCAATTCCGTTACTTATTATTTTAAATTTCATTAAAATTGGACATACATATCGTGTTTGGTGCACCAAATACATGAAATCGACAGAAAATGTATATGGGAGCTATATCCAAATCTAAACCGATTTCAATATAATTTGACAAATTTATTTTCTGATCAAAATCCCGTCACATATTAAAAATTTAATTGCAATCGAGCATACATATCGTGTTTGGTGTATCAAATCAATGAAATGTATGTGGGAGCTATCTCCAAATTTATACCGATTTCAATAAAATTTAGCATTTATTTTTGTTCCAAATTCCGTTACGTATTCCAAATTTGAAGACTTTATCTGTAATCGATCAATAGATATGTGCATATAAAATCTTAATTTTTGGGAGGTATCTCCGATTCTGATACTTATCTCCAGTTCAAGTGGAATTTCAAAAATGTATATAGCCTATATTACTTTCAGGCGATATTGTAGTATACATGGAAATTTTCAGGAAAATCTCTTCAGCGGTTTTCGAGTCCATAAATTACAAACAAACAAACATACCAACATTTTCCTCTTTTATAGATATAGATCTATATGGAGCAGATTTCCAGTTCTAGTCGGAACATGATCGTATGAAATAATAAATGATTGGTACATCCTTCAAATAAAATTGAAGGAAAAAAATATACATGAGAGCTATATCGCAATATTAACCGATCCTGACAAACTTTGGCAAAAATACTTCTTGGCTAAATATGATATCTTGTACAAAATATAAAACAACTTGAAAAGTATCAGTAGATTTTGTTGACAGATGTATACCCTCAGCCGGAGGAGTGGACCTATATTATCCACTTTTAATATGAACTAAGTGATATACATATGATCTAGACTTGGCCCCAAGTCGAAAAAAACGCTAAATTATTGGTACATCCTTCAAATCAAATTGAAGAGAAATCCTATTTATGAGAGCTATATCGAAATCTTAACCGATCCTGACAAAAATTGGCAAATGTATTTCTTGGCTGAATATGGTATGTTGTGCCGAATATCAAACAAGTTTAAAAATTATCAATCGTTTTGCCGACAATATCGACCCATTCAGCCTATGTCTGTATATTAAAATATGTTTTGCTTTTCGTTATGATTATTCAAAATGTTGACCCTTTATGGAGGACATTCCGAAAGAAGTGGACCTATATTATCCACTTCATATCTGTACTAACTCTGAATTTTATACTCTCCGCCATTGTATGGAGGGTATATTATGTTCGCCATTCCGTTTGTAACACCTCGAAATATACATTTTAGACCCCACAAGGCGTATATATTCTTGATCAGCATAAAATGATATGTCAATTTAGCGATGTCCGTCCGTCTGCACGTCTGAGGAAATCACTCTAGCTTCCGACCGAAATAAAGTAGGTTGACAAAATTTTACTCACATGTATAATATGTCTGCAGGATTTTTGATATTGAAAATGGGCCATGTTGGTTCACGTGTTTGGAATAGCCCCTATATAATGGTACCTATCTATTTTCGGTATTTTGGTGATTTAAGCGACATTATTCACCGGAAATGTTTCAAATTTGGTATTTGAAGTTCGTAATGGATACTGCAACCTAAAACAGAAAATGACCCATGTAGGTCCACGTCTTCGTATAGCCCCCATATAACGGTACCTCCAGATTTTTGGTATTTTGGGGATTGAAGTCGCATTATTCACCGGAAATGTTTCAAATTTGGTATTTGAAGTTCGTAATGGATACTACAGCCTGTGACAGAAAATTGTCTGTGCAGGTCCACGTCTTTGTATAGCCCCCATATAACGGTACCTCCCGATATTCGGTATTTTGCTGATTTTAGCGCCATTATTTATCGAAACTATTTCAAATTTAGTATTTGAAGTTCGTAATGGATACTACAGGTCTTCGTATAGCCCCGATATAACGGTACCTCCCTAGTTTCTGTATTTTGGTGATTTAAGTGACATTATCAACCTGATTTCTTTTCCATGTTTCGTATTTGAATATTGTAATGACTTATGACAAAAGTTGTCTATGCAGGTCCGCGTCTTCGTATGGACCCCAATATAACGGCTATATTCGGTATTTTTAGGATTTTAATAGCATTTTTAACGGATTTTATTTTACTGAATTCAAAGTCCGACAGAAAGCGTTATACACTCAGCCGTATAGCTAGAGATGGTATATATGATTTTAGACCCTGGCTCTTTTTAGACCAAATCCGTTTCAGGGAATTCGGAGTCGATCTAGCGATGTATGTCCCCCCGTCCGTCTGTCTCTCTGGCTGGCGCACACGATAACTCAAGAAGGTAATATCTGATTTGGTCCCAAGTTTGTACATCGTAATATTATTATCAAACATAGATCGAGTTCGGAGGTGGACAATATCGGAACACTCCACCTGGTTCCACCCCCACAAAAGGTCGAAATTTTCCAAAATAATATTTTACTGCACAGAGAGGGAAAGGTAATTCAATTTAGCTCCAACTTTGCAAATCCTAATATTTGCATCAGTCATGGGTCAGGTGCGAAAATGGGTCACAAATGGTCAAAATTTTGAGTACCCATGAAGCTCACGAAACGCGAATTTAACATCCGATCCCATACAGACTTGGCACACCTCAATATTTCCATCAACGCAATATCTGTTGTAAAGATGGTAGAGATCGGACCATTTCATCTGGTACCTCCCCCACATTGAGTTCAAGATTTTGAAAAACAAAACGCTCAAAGATAGCGAAATAAGCATCCAACTCCTTTCAAATTTCAAACAACCAAACATTTTTTTCTGATGCAAGATCTGTTGTGAAGATGATAGATATCTGCGGACCCCTTCTGGTACCTCATCCACTAAGGCTCACAACTTTCAAGACCTTTATCTCTCATAACTTGCGAAACATGTGAGCGATTTTTAACAACTTGAAATTTCTAATTATTTATCCCAAATAAAAATCAATACCAAAAGTTCTGCAGACACACATCTGAGTAAAATGTTATGTTATATTTCGAGGTGTTACAAATGGAAAGGCAAAGTTAATATACCCTCCATACTATGTTAGAGGGTATAAAAAGACTTTCTTAAAAAAGCCCCTCTTAAATATTCCTTTCAATATAGACTCTTGTAATATAGAGGCTATTCACAAGCACTTTTTCTTTAAATGAACCTTTATCAAGGCATTTACTTTTTTAGTAAGATTTTCGCTATCATACATAAAAGTCCTCCTTTAACGGAAGTCTCTTTCACATAAAAAGAACCTTTTAAAATAGCCCATTCTTATATATTTTTTTAAAGTATTATTTCTTAAAGGAAGACTTTCAATAGCACCTTTATAGCCACCATTACCTGGAAAATAGTCAGCCTTTGAAAATTATTTTCACAAATAAAAGACCAACTCCGTATGAGTAATGTCGTATCCCAACCAAAACTACATAAAGTATACGCACTCCATCAATAACTCTGATTATGTAGCTAACCGCCTTTCAGGCCACCGCACATCACTGCCCCCTAACCAAATTCCCCGAATCACCTTTGTTAAGCGACACGTTTTTCACTCAACCAAATCTCCCCCCAAATAAAAACCACTAACAAATCCCCTCAGTCTTTTGTATTTCGACGCTGTTCGTCGATTTTCATCTAATCACTCCAATATTCAATTTAAATCAATGTAAACCATACATTTGTAACCCAGATACATTTGCCTTGACGTTCTCGGAAATAAAATGTCCCACACGCCCATTCACACAAATTGACACACACACACATATACACCCATACACAGACGAACACCACCACCAATTCGTTAAGAAATCACCAGCCAAATGACAGTTGACAGCAGATATTTGGTTAACACCAAAATTCTTGATGGAATTTCGTCATTGTTGGAAAAGCACAATTGGAAGGGTGTGCGAGCGGAAGATGAAGTTGGAAATAGATAACGGATTAAAAACGTAAGCAAAACAGGGAAAGGTGCAATTGTCGGGATGGGGGGTGGAATGAAGATAGAACGTTGTACTAATTCACATTGACTGCTAGACAAGTAGCTGGGTAACACAAATGTCAATTGCTTCGCCAAGCCAAGATTTTATTTATCGCCCGACAAACAAGAAAATCTTTTGTAACATTTGTTCGGCATTTTGTTATTGTCCCTCCTCTTTGCTTTCTTAGGAAGGATTCGGGGATTTTGCATACGGCAGGTGGAAATCGTTAGGGATATATGTATTTCTGGGCAAATAGAAAAATATTCTGTGCGGCAGGTATTATTTGAAATTGGTAACAGGAAATGAAGCAGCTGGCGTGTTTGGGGGATGAGGGAATAGAGGAAATGTATTGTATTGAATGTATGTCAATGTTTTTTAGGAAATGTTGAAATTTAATGTTTTGAAAATTTCTAAAAATATATAAAAGAGTTGGGTGACTGGCGTACTCACTGACTGAGCTTTAGTTGTTTCCTCCATTTGGGTGTTGATGAATAAGTTCCAACACCCAAATTAAATAAAAAACTACGGCTGGAATCTTGAAATTTTGAAAGGATTTCATCCCCCCCTCCTTGTTCTAGAACTGCATGAAGAGCGGAAAAAGGTACTAAATATGGTACTACTTTAATCGGGTCGACAGATAGAGCTTGACTTGTGGAATGGAGGTATATAAAAGGGAGTTTAACAATGATATAACTAAGGCATTTTAAGAAATTTGAAGTTTAAGTGTACAAGCGGTACTAAAGCGGTACTTTGGTACCATGATGGGTTTTTAAGCGGCAGAAAAAAAAATTTTGAAAAATTATGTGAGAACCAATGTAGGGAAGTATGTCTGAAAAAAGGAGTTGGTCATTTTTAGGAACACCGCGACTGTATATATATTAGATGCGGAGGTGAATTTGCATAATACGTACTTTATAGTGTACGAAAAGTACTAAACGGTACAAAATTTGGTATGTAATGCAAGAAAAGAGCTGGAATTCAGAGTTTTGACATTAGGATAACTGTGAGTGTGGAGCTAAGGACATCTTCTACAAGAGAGAGAGAGAGAGAGAGAGAGGAGGTCGAATGGGCCTTTCAATAAGAGGGACGTTTCTAAGGCGAGTGTAATTAAGAGGAGTGTTTCAAAGGACTTTTACCAAAAAAATGGTGTTTGTAAGGATATTTTGAAAAATTAAGGTGTGTGCGAAGGGTAATTTCTATAGAAACATTTGATTTTAAAAGGACCTTTTCGATTATAAAGGATGCTCATAAGGACTCTTATTGAATAAGAGGACACACGTTCTATTAGAAGGAATATCTCCAAAGACCCTTTCTATATGACTGGTAGTTTCAAGGGTCATCTTAATACGAAAAGGATCTACTCTATGTAATAAGATGATTCTAATGGCCCATTCCCGGCGAAGCGCTTGCTTGAGGTGATCTACACTTTGGTATTTTTAAGTGCCAACCTTGCTTTCCAAAATACCCCAAGCACAATAGTACGAAGGATTTGTATCCGGAGATTTGGTGGCTATTGTGCGCTGAAAATGAAGCGAGGAACCTCATTTTGTAACCATTCTTGGGTGGCGATGTAAAGGTGTTAAGTCCTGTTGGAATGTCCAAGGCCTTCGGTCAAAATGTTGCATGCCCAAGGCTTTAATACCCCTCCAGAATATTTTCGCGATAATATTCGGCAATCATTCTGATGCCACGGTCGATTAATACGAGCAGAGAGCGACCATCGGTTATGTTGGTTATGGCGGCCCACACCATTACCATGGACGACGCTTGCGTCTTTGACATCATTTTGTTTATATACAAACAGCTGGACAAGGAATGTTTTCTCATCGGAGAAAACCAAATTTGGCAGTTCACCACTTTCGGCCAAGCGAAGCAACTCTTTAGCCCCTTTGAGTCTATTTTCTTTTTGTTGCGATGTAAGCTCTTGCACTTTTTGGAATTTCAATGGCCTTACCCCGAGCCCATTTTTCAATGTTGGGAGATACCAGAACAAATGGTCCGATCTCTACCATCTTTATAACAGATTTTGTGTTGATGAAAATATTGAATCTGAATGTAATCGGATGTTAATTTCGCGTTTTATGCCCTTCATGGATATTCGAAATTATGACTCTTTGTAGGGGAGGAAACAAAAGGAGTGGGCCGGTATTTCCCATCTTCACTACAGGTCTTGGGCTAATAAAAATATTGTGATATTTTAAGATAATCGGACTCTTAGTCACTTTTAATTAGAGTTAACATTATTTAAAATGTTGACCCTGTCGTGTGGGAGGTACTTGATGGAGTGGACCGAAAATACGATGCTCCAAGTTTGGGCCAAATCGGATATTCCGTCGAAACTTATCGTGAGCATCAGCCTCACAGATGGACGGACATCACTAGATCGACTGCAAATGTCCTGAAACGGATTTATTCCAAAGAGACCTAGGGTCTATAAGCGTTATTTCTATGAGGCACGTTTCGGCCGTATCAAATGACATAAACCCTCTGTAGCCATATAGGTAAGAGTACAAATATTCGGATGTCTACAGAGAGGGGAATCGGGTACAAATATTCGGATGTCTGAAGAGAAGAGAATCGGGTGCTTATTTCGTATTTTATATGAGTTATACTTATCAAAATTTTGACCCTTTGTGGGATAGATACTTGATGGAGTGGCCCGATATTGTATATTTCACACCTGACCTAGCTCTTCTAAAAATATTTCGATTCAGTTTTTTTTTTTCAAAGTTTGCAAAAATTGAGTGATCCTTTCTTGTTCCATGAGGTGGGTATGTTGCTAGAAGAGGTTGTTTATTATTGCCTATCTCCCAACTCGATCTAAGTCTCGAGCGTTATCGTGCACACCTGCCAGACAGACAGTCAAACGGACATCGGATTTCGTCCAAAGAGACGTAGGGTCCAAAATCGTTATTTCGATGATGTACGTATACCCTCTTTATTCATATAGCTAAGGGTATAAAAAGTATTTGCTATACCCGAAAATTCTGGGTGTACCACTGCCAAGAATGAAAATCTTTTTCGGATGTTTTCTAGGCATAGAAGACTTTTATGATTTGTTCTACGCATAAGAGATTCTCAGGACTTCTTCTAAACATAAAATAACTCTAGGACGTCATATAAAGTTGAACTACATAGCTAACATTCATATGCTCTTATAAGCAAAGTATGTATTTCTTCAGAGGACCTTCGTTGCAGATAGATTTCCTAGAGACAAAATGTCTACAAAAAACCTGCTGTGCATGGAAGGAATTCATCTATGCATAAAAAGTTTTCAAAAGATCTAACGTTTCAAGGACTTTAGGGGTATCTCAATTATTTGTGACTTTAACTTATGCTGATCTGTTATGAGAAAACCCCTTTAGGAGAACTTGTCTTTAAGATCTTCTACATAAAGAATAAGAACTCTTTGAGAAATCCTCCTATGGTCCTAAGAACACTTTTACGGGAAGTCTTTAAGGAGGACTCTTTGTGAAGGTCCTTTAATTAAAGCAGACATTCAAAAAGGGGTTTTATGTATAAATACCTTCAAGAAAATTTCCATTTGCAGACGATCATTAAAAAGTTGTGAATTTTTGAAAAATCCTTGGAAGGATCTCTTATTGAGGGCTTGAGGCTTTAAGGAAGCATCCAATTTATAGAAGATATTTAGGAGCTCTTCTTTCAGGACGACCTCTTTTATACAAAAAATAACTTGGAGGTATTTTCTATGTATGGGAAGCCTTCGAGACACTTAACGAGGACGTCGATGAATGAAATGACAATTCCTTTAGAAATTGGACACTTAAAAATTGTTAGGAGCCTTTTATAGATCTATATAAGATAGAATATAATAAATATACAGGGTGAGATGAAAAAACTGCAACCGACGGTTTCACTGGCAATTTGAAGGTCATAATTCGTGCCAAAAGTAAACAATTCGAAGAAATCTAAACTTATTCTAAAATTTGATGCTACTTCCGACATTTTTTGCTTTCATTCAATAAAATTTAAAAACAGAATGTAAAAATTATGGCGTTTGATTTTGTTGCATTTATTTATCTCACCCTGTATTCTATAGATATACAACTCCGCTCGAAGGAAGACTTAGGAATTCTCCACACCTTAAAGTACAATAGGGTCTTCTGTAAAAAGAAGTCCTTTTAGAACTCCTGCAGATAAAAGATTCATAGGGCTCTCTTTAGTAGTCTTTTCTAAGTGAAAGTCACCGTTCATAAGATAATTTTTGAAAACTTTTTTTTTTTGAGTCAGGAGAACTACAGCTACCATTGGCATTTTTTAAATGTTTTTGAACTTTTTTTATTTAAAACATATTCCCTTTTCGTCCTTGGATATGCAATTTTATAAATTTCCCTTTTTTCTCCATTTTTTTTTTTTTCTATTTTTACAACTCCACCAAGTGCTGTTTCACTCTGCACACGCACACGAAAATGAATCTAACAGAGTATTATAAATGTTCGTGTGCGTGTGTGTGTTCGCGCGTGTGAGTGCTCTTTGGCTTAGCCTCGAATCGCTCTGAATTTTATGGATTTTTGCATCATTTGTGTGTGTTTTTTTTTTTTTTTTGTTACAAATCTTCTTCTAGAACAGCATTAGCCGGGCGTATTTAAATAACAAATGTTGCCAATAACACTGCAAATATTTGTTGAAGATGAAAGTCCTGTGTTAATGCCGAGCACATGGAATAGAGGTTGAAATCCTCTTAAAAGTACATACAACGTGCGCAATATTATCCAGGATTTTCCATATATTTTTTGCAAATTTTTTTGTTAAATAAAAAAGGAGATATGAACTTATCCAGGGAGGATATTAAACAAAAATCTATGTTCTTTGAAATCAATGTCAGGATTAGAGTGGAATTTCGGTATGGAATTGTTAAATATTAGAGGGGTTTATGTTCAATGTTCAATACAGATATGAGTGGGAGAGGATCATATTTTTTCTCTCCCTTCTTCTTCTCTCTATTCACAATGTCCTTTCGTTATCCATTGGGTCACAAATATCAAATGACACATAAAATAAAATTAAATAGTTATGATTATTTCTTATTCTTCTTCAATTTTTTTTTTTTTTTTTACAGAAATTGAACAATTCAATGTCTCTGCCTGTCTGTCTGTCCGACCTGCTGCGAGCTCTGCATCAAAAATTCATTTCATAACTTATTCAATATTTTGTTTATTTAGGGTGAACTTTAAAAACAGAAAATATTAACAAAAAAATGCAATGTGAAATGTGCTACCCCTGTTTAAATTTTTCTTTTGAATTTCTGGCCCAACAAACGTATGTGTGTGTGTGTTTACTTGTATTTTTTCTGAATGGCTCCTAATTCCTGCGAAACAATTTAAATATTTGATTCGATTCGGGTTTTTTTCTCTCTTCTCTTATTGTGCGAAAAAATTAAATTAGTGCCGAAAAAATTGAATTTTCCGCAGGGTTTTTCCTCGGAATAAATAATTCGAATATTCAGTTTGATTTTTCGCCAAGGAACTTGATCTATTATTTTCATTGGAATTGGTCCGACATTTAACTGGAAGGACTATTTTGGAAAAACGTGTGGAAATCTCATTTAAATGTTGGTGAACATAAGCAGAACATTTAAATACATATTTGAAGCACAATGTGTATTTAATAATAAAAAATTATGACAATTTTTATGGCTTTGAAATTGATTTTGAAGATGTTATAAAAAAGGAGACGGATGTGTCTCCAAAGGTCCTTGAAAAAAAATTAATTTAAAAAAGTGTAATTTCCAATAATCATAATAATGATGATAATAATACTGTAAAATCAGGAAGTATAGCTCTGAAGGTCCTTCAAAAATTTTACAAAAAATTTTACAAAAATTTTGCAAAATTTACCTAATAACCCATGGATGCGGAATTGAAGGAATGTAGTTTAAACAATATTTTAAAAATCCTTGGATGTGGTTGTAAAGAACCTTGACCGACCAACGCTATATTGGCCTGAATATCCCCAAAAAATATTTGACGAGTGCAGCCCTGAGGGTCTGTGGTAAAAAAAAAAAAAAAACACCAGTAAAGAAAGTCCTAAAGTCGGGCGGGGCCGATTTTATGATATCCTACACCACTTTGCTAATTTAGTTGAGCTCCACTTAATAATTAAAAGTTTTTATGGGAATTCAATCATACACGCTATGATTATAATTATAATTTAAAATTCAAAGGACTAAATATGCCGAAGCATTTGTATCTTTTAAATTCGGACTTGTATTGCCCATTTGGTGCAAAATTAATTTGAAATCAGATAAAGATATATATGGGAACTATATCCAAATCTGAACCGATCTCGATAAAATGTGGCAAAGATATTTTTGAGCTGTATTTGATATATTTCCCTGAATACCGTTGTTACGGAGTGCATATTACTGCTGTAGGTAACAAATACAACAAATCGGATGAACAATATATATGGGAGCTATAGCTATATCAGAACCGATCTTCACCAAATTTGGCATACTACCTTCTAGACTAAATTCGGTCGTATGTGCCAAATTCCATCCCATTTGGGCAAATATTAGACGTTTGGTGCACAATAAAAAGTAAATCGGACGAAGTTATATATGGGAGCTATATCCAAATCTGAACCGATCTCGATAAAATTTAGCAAAGGTATTTCTGAGCTGCATTTCATATATTTCCCCAAATATTGTTGTTACAGAGTGCATATTACGGCTGCGGAGGACAAAAATAACAAATCGGATGAATAATATATATGGGAGCTATAGCTATATCTGAACCGATTTCGATCAAATTTGGTATACTTATTTTCAGGCCTAATTTGGTTGTATGTGCAAAATTTCATACTAGGCAAATCGGACGAAGATATATATGGGAGCTATATCTACATTTTTACCGATTATCTCCAATTTCAACAAATAGGGTTCGTTCTTGGGCCAAACAAATGTTGTTTGCAAAGTTTCATCTCAATCGGATAATAAATGCGACCTGCATTTTGTTCACAAGAATACATGGACAGACGGATGGACGGACTGACTTGCATAAATCAACTCAGAAAGTGATTCTATGCAGATCATCAAAAGGAACTATGGGTCTATCTCGTTTCCTTTTGCCTGTTACAAACAAATGCACAAAAACATAATACCCTGACCACCCTGTGGTGTAGGGTATAAAAAGAACTTTACTGCTCTGAACGCCCTTGCAATATATTAAAAATCTATAATTATGGCTCCGAAGGTCCTTTTAATTTTTTAAAATCCATGATCATAATTTTTTGTTCTTCAAAAAAGTATTAAAAATCACAAGAGAAGGTTTACAAAAAATTAAATGAGCATAGGTATGAATGTCCCACACTTTTTTTAAATCTACGAGTCCTTAATAATTTTTTTTTTAAATAATCCAAGGGTAAAAAAGGCTGTGGATACTTGGAAAATTTATTAAAACATCCACGAGTGAATATTCTTCAATAATCTATTTAAAAACATTTCATGTTAACTTGTGGTCCTTAAAAAAACTCTATTAAGAAGTCCTCAAATATTTATTAAAAATTTTGCGAGGAAAGGTCCTTCCAGAATTGAATTGAAAAATAGAAAATAAAAGGCTCTCATGGTCCTAAAGATAACACATCTTTCTTTGATGAGTGGTTGTAAGACACTTGGAAACTATAGATATACTGATCTATACTTATTGATTGATCTAGAATGAACGCCAGACTAAACGGCCTGTCTTGATGCGGAGGTGGGTAAAAATTCTGCGTTTTTGAAATGGTTCTAAAAGCGTACGAAAGTAGTAAAATGTACCAAAAATTGAATACTTTTTATTGGGCAAATTTTACATTAGTACTAAACCTCAAAAATGGTACCATTGGTATTATGTGAAGCGATAAAGCTAAAAACATGAATTTTGGTAAGAGACCTGAACTATGAACGTGGATATTTTAAGAATATTTTTTCAATGACCAACTGATCTATGAACTTATTATATTTATATTTTTTCCCATTACATCCTTGACCTATGAACATGGATATTTTAGAATGTTTTTCAAGGACCAACTGACCTATGAATGTGGATTCTTAAGAAAAAAATTTCAATGGCCAACTGATCT
This sequence comes from Musca domestica, assembly GCF_030504385.1. Classification (NCBI taxonomy): domain Eukaryota; kingdom Metazoa; phylum Arthropoda; class Insecta; order Diptera; family Muscidae; genus Musca; species Musca domestica. The sequence goes on along the minus strand of NW_026712272.1, from coordinate 11,303,336 downwards.
ACGAACGTGGATTTTTTGAGGATATTTTTTCAAGGACCAACTGACCTACTAAGTGTGCGAACTGTCCTAAATGGTACTCAATTTGAAACAGTTTGATTTAACTGAATTTGTGATCCAGAAGTGGTTTTGGAAAAATGTACTATAAGTAGATGCAAAGTACGAATTGTACTATGTTTTGTACGATTTTGTATTGGGAGAAAAAAATGGTGCTAGGAATCTGAAATTTGGTGTTAGGATCGCTGTTCTCGTGTAGTCTGGATATATGGAGGTGGTTTCGGAAATGTATAATATAATTGAACTGTTTGGTATTGTTTGAACAGATACTGCTTGAAAACTGAACATTGGTATTGGGGTCGTTATTCATGTGTAGCCTGGATACATGAAAGTGGTTTTGGAAATGTGGGTGAAGGGATAAAGATAAATTCTCAAATTTGATATTTAGTTTCCAGATGGTATCTCTGTTTGTGATTTAGCGGTGGTTTGGAAATCTGTTCAATATTTGTACGAAAAGTACTAGATGGTACCAAATTTGAAAGGATAGGGCTAGAATCCTCAAAATTCATATTGAGGCCTCTGTTGATTTCTTGAACTGAGATATGGAAGTGGTTTTAAAATTATGTAATATAATTGTACGAAAAGTACTAAATAGTACTTATTTGGTACAATTTGGTATTGCTTGAATTCTGAAATTTGGTGTTAGGATCGCTGTTCTTGTGTATCCTGGACATATGGAGCTGGTATCGGAAATGTGTACTATAATTGTACGAAAAGTACTAAATAGTACCAAATTTGGTTCTGAAGGCTGGAATACTCAAACTTGATATTAAGATCACTGTTAGTATCTTGGACTGAGTTGTGGAGATTGTTGGGAAATGTGTACTACAATTGTACGAAAAGTACCAATAGTACTTAATCTGAAATCCTGAAATTTTATATAGATATCATTATTGGTGTATGTGGTTGATAGAAGGAACTGTTTTTGGATATGTGTACTATAATTGTACTAAATGGTACTAAATTTGATAATAGGTTAAATTACAGAGCTGAAATCCTGAAATTTGATATTGAGGCCACCGTTGGGTTCTAGGGTTTAGATATGGAGACGTTAAAATAGTTTTGGGCAGAAAAAAATGATATGGGTCCATTTTGTAATGGTTTTACTAACACCCACGATTCCTTAAAAACGTATTTCAACAATCCATTGACAAAATAGGGTTTAAGTTCCTTCAAAAAAGCATTAAAAATATACAGGAGAAGGTAGTTAAACATTTGATAAAAAATCACGAGATAAGTTTGTTTAAAAATTATAAAAAATCCACGAGTATATGTCTGAATATTCTTCAAAAGTTATTGAAAAATACATAAGAAATAGTTATTCAAAAAAAAAAACTATTAACAAACAAACTAGCATAGATCCGAAAGTCCTTCAAAAATTTATTAATAAGTCTACCAAAGAATGTCCTTCAAAAAATTTTTTTAAATCTACGAGGAAAAATCCTAAGGAAGAAAAAAGGCTCTTAAGGTCCTTGGAAAATGTTTTATAAAAATCCACTACTACTCTGAAAGTCCGTGAAAAAAGTGATCGAAAAACTTATTGGAATCCTTAGATTTTTTTAATCTTTAAAAACGATCCTAGCTTCTTTGAATAATTCTTTTAAAAAGCTATATTTAAAAAAAAACCACGGCAACGAGAAACCTTAAAAAAATTAAATGAAAACTTTAGAACGGATGTGGAAAATGTAGAAAAAAATCATAAAATGAAGCGTCTAAGGTCTATAAACATTTTATTAAAGCTCTTGGAATCCCTAAAATTCTGTTAATGTTATAAAAATCCACAGTTACAAATTGTCTGAAATAAATACATTTTTAAAAAATCAATGGCTATGTAGATCCTGGAAAAATTGAAAAATCCCCAAGAAAAATTCCTTCAAAAATTTACTTATAAGCCTACCAAAGAATGTCCTTCAATTTTTTTTTTAAATCTACGAGAAAAAAATCCTATAAAACAAAAAAGGCTCTTAAGGTCTTTGGAAAATGTTTAAAAAAGTCCACCGACACTACTCTGAAAGTTAATGAAAAAAATTATCAGAAAATGTATCGGAATCCTTAGATTTTTTAATCTATAAAAACGCTCCTAACTTCTTTGAATAACTTTTTTAGAAATTTCCGGGTAAATCTCTCTTCCCTAAAACTATACTTAAAAAATCCACGGATACGAGGAACCTTAAAAATTGAAATTAAAACTTAAAAGGATGTGGAAAATTTATAAAAAAAAACAAGTACAAAAAGATGTAAGTTAGGCCGGGCCGAACTTTGAATACCCTCTACCATTTGGAACAAATTTAACAATTTTCAAAAAAATAAAATCCGTTAAAAACTCTGTTAAAAACTTAAAAATACCGAATGTAGCCGTATATTAGGGTCTGTACGAAGACTTGGACCTGCATAGGCAACTTTTGTCACAAGCTATTACAATATTCAAATGCGAAACTTGAAAAAAAAATTATAATGTAGCTAAAATCATCAAAATACCGAATATAGGGAGGTACCATGGGGGTTATAAATATATCTGCCCAGACAATTTTCTGTCATTGGCTGTAGTATCCATTACTAACTTCAAATACAAAATTTGAAACAATGCCGGTAAATAATGTCTCTTAAATCATCAAAATACCGAATATCGGGGGGTACCGTTATATGAGGGCTATACGAAGACGTGGACCTGCACAGACAATTTTCTGTCATAGGCTGTAGTATTGATTACGAACTTCAAATACTAAATTTGAAATAGTTCCGGAAAATAACGTCTCTAAAATCATCAAAATACCGAATATCGGGAGGTACCGTTATATGGGGGCTATAGGAAGATGTGCACCTACATGGCTCATTTTCTGTCTTAGGATATAGTATCCATTACGAACTTCAAATACCAAATTTGAAACAATTCCGGTAAAGAGTGTCGCTAAAATCATCAAAATACCGCATATCGGGAGGTACCGTTATATGTGGGCTATACGAAGACGTGGACATGGCCCATTTTCAATACCAAAAGTCCTGCAGACATAATACACATTTGAGTAAAATTTTATCAACCTACTTCATTTCGTTCAGAAGCTAGAGTGATTTCCACAGACGGACAGACGGATGAATGGATGTCCTTAAAAAAAAAAAAAAAAAACAAAAAAACGGTGGAGGTCTTTGATGAAAATATTAAAAATTAACACAGCAATGGAAGTCCTGGAAAATTATATTTAAAAAATACTCCGGAGGAGGTCCTTGTCAAGGTTGATTAAAAACAAACAAAAAAGTCTTTGAATGAAATATTAAAAAAAAAATTAGGACATGAAGAAATATATTTTTTGAATAGTCCACGAATCAGTAGGTCCTTGAATAAATATATTTAACAAACCCTCAGTTATAGAGGTATTTGAAAAAAAAAAATATTTCTAAAAATCCAAGGGAATTCAACGTTTTTAAAAATCAAGGGATATTTGACGATTCTGAAGGTAATTATGAACTATTTAATAAATCTTTGCATACGGCTCTGAAAGTCCTTATAAATTACATAATCATAATCCTCCCCCATTAAATAATAATCCCCAGCTATAGAAAATATGTATTTATAAATTCCACGAGCATAGCTCTCCAGGGTCTACATAAAATACACTTCTTATTATTTTTTAAAATGTACTCACAATATCCTTTATCCTTTTCTTCCTTTGTCCAGAAAAAAGTGAGCTCAAGTATTATTATTCTCAAACATTTGTTCATTTTGTTCAAATAGAAATTTCTGCCACAATGGAAATTACACTTTTGGGATGTGTTTTTGTGCTGCAGCGCCTTTTCCACCGGGCCACCGGGCCATGGATGTAACAAAATAAAGTTGTAACACAAATTGTTCATTATTTCTCTTTATTTTTTTATTTTTTAATTAAACATGATGTACTCGCTGCGAAACATTTGTTAGAATTGTTAATGAAATTTGTAAAGCTTTGGCTAAGGAAGCAAAGGAAAACAACTACAAAAAAACCGGCTACCACTTTTCTATTCATAATGTTTATCCTTTAGATTAGAAAGAGGGTAAGGAGATTATAGGGAGAGAGAGAGGAGAGAGAGAAAAGACATATTTTGGAATGATAGGTGAATGCAGGGTCACAAGGTGAAGGTAGTATACAAGACGGAGAACAATACAGAAAAAGTCCTTGGAAAAATATTCAAGCAAGGATATCGAATAGAAAAATCCAAGGCCTATATGAGCTTGGCATAGAAGAATATATTTGACAATAATTTGACAATAAACTCAGTAAGTTTCGCACTATTGGGAGTGGACCCTCTTTGAATTTCAAATCACAATTTTGTGTTTTCCAGAAAATTTAGTTGTCGGATGGACTTACTGGCTGACCTCATATAGGCCATGAGAAAAATCCTAATTAAAAATGCATCAAGCTTCATTGGCAGTAGCCTCTAAATTTGTACGTCAAATAAAAAATAGTGAAAAAATCAAATATAAATTCCTTGAATGTTACAGATTATAATGACCCCCCAATAAAAAATCTAAAATGTCATCCTGTAGACAAACTCGTCATTGCCCACCCAGCCACATTCCAATGAAAAAAGTGGTCCATTTGACGTTTTTGATTGAACTTTGTGCTCATTCATTGACCTTAATTAAAATATGCATTTTGTCACGCTTCGGGTAATCTTTAAGGGATACTTTTGCGTATATTTTACAAAATATATTTATTTGCCATTAGTAAGGCAATATCATCTGCAAGTTCAATAATTGTCATAGAATTTATTGACCCGTGCTGGGAATCAAATGTAAAAAGAAAAAAACAAAGAAATTTCTGTGAATTGAGAAAAAGGTCATCCCTGAGGCCAAGAATTTGTAAAAATAAAAACACAAAATTGGAAATAATTTTATGATTTGCATAAATTTTAGCACTGAAGAAAACCAAATTGTTAACATAAAAATTAAAAACAAAACGAAAATTATTTTAAAAAGTATTTATTATTATTATTAATTTTTTTATTTATATATTTTTTTTAATTTATTCTATTTCATTTATTTATTTTTTATTTCTTTTTTTATTTTTATTTTTTTTTTTAGCAATATTTAATTAGACTGTGCGACAAACTTCAATTTTTTCAATAATTTCGGGGAAGATCTAGTACATTATAAAAGTAGAGCTTACAAGTAAAAAAGCAGTAAGTTCGGTCGGGCCGAACAGATTTGGAACAAATTTGGAAATTTAAAAAAAATGACATCCGCTAAAAATTCTGTTAAAATCTTAAAAATGTTGAAGATAGCCGTTATACTGAGGTCTATACGAAGACATGAATCTGCATAGGCAACTTTTGTCAAAGTACCGAGTATCGGAAGGTACCGTTAAAATCGTACAAAAGCATTTTGGTGCGAATTTTCCAGAAAAAAAAGTTATTGGTGATGGAATTCAAGCGTGATAGTGTGATTTCTTTATATTTGGCTAGGAAACCACAAGTGGCTATCGTTAGAGCACTCCAGCATTCAAATGTGAATAAATCTATTGTGTCTCCTACCATCGCTCATTACCGTGATATCGTGGTAGCGTAGCCCGAAGTCAAGAAAGTGGACGGAAGGAAACAGCAGCATCAGCAGAAATGGTTCGAAAAGTAAAGAAGCGACTTGATCGAAACCCGCGTCGCAGTGACCGAAAAATGGCTCGTAAGCTGAACATATAGCAGTATTCCATTCGGCAAATATTGAAGAATGAGCTCGGGGTAAAGCCATTGAAATTCCAAAATGTGCAAGAACTTACACCGCAACAGAAGGAAAATAGACTCAAAAGAGCTAAAAAGTTGCTTCTCCTTCGCTTGACCGTAAGTGATGAACTGCCGAATTTGGTTTTTTTCCGATGAGAAAACATTCCTTATCCAGCAGCTTGTAAACAAAAAAAATGATCTGTTTACTTGCCAAAGAGGTCAGCTGAAAATGTGCACCTTCAGTTGGCCACCAGAACTCAAGCGCCGGCATGGTGATGGTGTGGCCCCCATAACAGCCGATTGTCGCTCTCCTCTCGTATTAATTGGCCGTGTCATCAAAATAAATGCCAAATATAATCGCGAAAATATTCTGGAGGGTGTATTAAAGCCTTGGGCACGCAAACATTTTGGCCGCAGACCTTGGACATTCCAACCGGATATAGCACCGTCGCACTCAGCACGCGCCACCCAAGTATTGTTACAAAATGGGGTTCCTCGCTTCATTTCCAGAGCACAATGGCCACCAAAATCTCCGGATACCAATCCGTTGGACTATTGTTTCTCAAGTATTTTGGAAGGCAAAGTTGGCACTAAAAAATACCAACGTGTCGATCACCTCAAGCAAGCGCTTCACCGGGAATGGACCAAAATACCGCAGAGTAACATTCGGGCAACGTGTGACAGTTTCATTGGCCGTTTAAAGGTCATAATTCGTGCCAAAGGTGACCAATTCGAACAAATCTAAATTTATTCTAAAATTTGATGCCATTTCCGACATTTTTTGTTTTCATTCAATAAAATTAAAAAAAAAAATAAATATTATGGCGTTTGACGTTGTTGCAGTTTTTATGGATACATAAGTGTTTATATTAGGATCGCTATGAGTTCGTAGGTTTTAATATAAGTAGGTTGATTTCTATATTTGATACAAAGAGTCTTTCTTTTCCTGAAAACAAGACCCTCAAATTTAGTTCAAAAATCAACTTTTATTTTCTGAGAAAAAAAAGTTGAAAAGTGTTTTAAAAATCGATGCGTAATAATTGTAGGAAAATTTTTAATTTTTTTTAATGTATGCCTAATTTTTTTTAGAAAATATTTTTATTTTTTCAATCAAAGCTTCAATTTTTTAGAATATATTATAAAAATTATATAAAAAATCCTTGTTTTATGATTAAGAAATTATTTTAATTATTTTAAATGGATGCTAATTTTGTTATATATTCTTAATTTTTTTTCAAAAATCCACGCCTTAATTTTTCAGGAAAATATTTTAAAACTTATATATAAAATCCAGGTTTAATGGTCGATTTTGTCATGTACGTCTGTTTTTCTATCTGTCTGTGTATCTGTTGTAATCACGCTATTTTTCGAACGAATTGAATTGAAGGGTAAAATTTTGCATACATGCGTCTTTTGTCAATTTTTCGAAAATTTGTCATGTCGGGTCATGTTTTTGTAGAGCCCCCAAATATTATAGATTCGAATTGTTTCAAATTTCGTATTGAAAGATTACTTATGCAGGTCCTCGCCCTTCTATATCTACTATATAACGATACCTCCCGATATTCAGTATTTTGATGATTTTAGAGACATTATTCACCGGAATTGTTTAAAATTAGTTATTTGAAGTTCGTAATGAATGATACAGCCTAAGACAGAAAATTGTCTGTGCAGGTTCACATCTTCGTATATCCTCCATGTAACGATATCTCCCAATATTTTGTGTGTTGATGGTTTTATAGACATTATTCACCGGAATTATTTCAAATTTCGTATTTGAAGTTCGAATGACTGAATACTTCAACCTATGACAGAAAGTTTTACATGCCGGTCCACGTATACCTCACATGTAGTCTAACCTCAATTTTTTTTCGGTATTTTGATAACATAAGCAACATTATTCAACGGAATTATTTAAAATTTCGAATTTTTTATTTTAATTTTCGTAGCAATTTCGAATTTGAAACTTACAATACATAAAAAGCATTTTGCAAGAAACCGGTCTATCGGCTTCACGGTAATTTTAAGAATTTTGTACCAACCAATTTCAATGGTCAATGGAAGTGGACTCAATATTAAATCCTTTTTCTTTTATTTTTAAATATTTTCATTATCTCATGATGGAGGATATTAACAGTTACGCCCGTCCGAACTTAACGTGGTTTTTTTTGTTATTTTTTTTTTTTCTCAAGAAAATAATCGTGGAATTTTGAGATTTTTTTTATTGAAACTCGTTTGTTTTTAAATCCGCTATTATGGCCTCGAAAATAACTAAATTTTCTATCATTCCAAACAAGTGATTCCCTTCTCTTTCTTATTTTTTTATTTTCTTTAATTGGACAAAACAACAAACTTTCATTTATTTGTCCAAATCATGAAATAGTCGGGAGAATACTTTATTTTATTTTATTTTATTTTTTGTCTTCAGCATTTTCTCCTATTTCCTCGACCCCCTTGCTAAATGATTTAATCATTTGCAGATTATAAAAGATTCAAGGAGTATATCACTGCTTCATGTCCCACGGGGGTTGACATCGAGTTTGCTTTTGATAATTTCTAATTAAAATTGGAAACAAATGGATCGCAACTAAATGAAATTGCGACAAAAAGGAGACTGGTAGCAACAACAAAAAACAGCACTTGAGAAATTGTAAAGTTATTGGAGTCCTAGTTAATAAAAATAATGTGAAGTGGCCTCTAAAATAATGATATCCCAAAACAAAGAAGTTTGAAATTTTGCGAAAAAGTATGGTTCCAAATTTTGTGAAATAAAATTAATTAATTTAGCGCCCAATTACTTTCTCTTGGCACTTAGTGTGTATGTAACAAGTACCGCAAATGTATCATTTATTTTTCTTGAAAATGGGATGACAGTGATTCCAGGAATGAAGAATTGCTGTTTTCATTTTTTTGGTAGGAAATCTCACCCTCCTTTAATATCTCTAATGGCTCATATGCTGCTCGGTTGAGTGCACATGTTGGCCAATATTTGCAATTGAAAAAAAATATCACTGCAATTATTTCTAATTAGTTAATGAATATTTGTTTTACGTTTTGTTAATGAATATTTGTTTTACGTTTTGTTAATGAATATTTGTTTTACGTTTTGTTTGTATTGTTTATTGAAAATTATAAATTAAATTAAATAAAATAGATTAAATTTAATTACAATTAGTTAGTAAATTTAATTGTAAACAATTGTTATGTGTTTTCATTGGCAGCCATGGTGTTGGGGATGATTCAGCATATTTTAATTTATAAAAAAAATGTTGTTTAAGGTCAGGCGAGGGAAGAACAGAGAACAGAACCAATTTGGTATTATTGGTAGATATAAAGCTTGAAAATTATCATATTTGGATCACTTTTTGGCCTATGAGGTCGATTAATATGTGTTCGATTTGAAAATGCATATTAAAGAAGTTAAAAAGTACCAGTCGGTTATGCCGACAGATGTATACCCTCAGCCAATGTTCTGTTATTTAAATATGTTATTATTATTCAAATTGTTGGCCCTCTATGGAGTAGGTTCCGAAAAAATGGACCAATATTGTCGATTACGTATCGGAACCAAATAAATCTGATATAAATATTTCGATGTGCCAGGCTTGGACTATATTGGTTACTTCTGTCCCTTTATATGAGATATATGATAATTTGTAGAAAATGTTAAAATTTGCGTGAAGTACCAGATATAGTCGACCAATGTATTCCATTTTCATACTTCATAAATACAGATAATTGCTATGGGCAAAATTACAATCATAATCTTAGGTTTCTGCTTGAGAGAAATATTTAGATATAGCATGTTCGAATGAATCGCTGACTTGTTTCGCAAGTTATGACGGCTAAAAGTATTGAAAGTTGTGACCCTTTGTGGCTGAGGAACCAGAAGGGTTTCGCAGATATATATCATCTTCAGCAAAAATGTTTATATGTGTGAAATTTAAAGAGAGTGAAGAGAGATGCTTATTTCGCTTTTTTTAGAGAGTGGGTTTTTCAAAATCTTGAACCCTATGTGGGCGAGGTACCAGAGGGAATGATCCAATCTTTATAATTTTTATAACTGATCTTGCGTTGATGGAATATTTAGATTACCAAGTCTGAATGAAATCAAATTTCAATTTCGTGTTTTATGAGCTTCATAGATAGTCAAAATTCTGTTCAGTTATGGTGGAGATACCAGAAGGATCTTCGCAACATATCTTGTATTAGTAGAAATAATAGGATATGCAAAAATATGCAGAGCACCTGATGCTTATTTTGGATTTTATGATCCTTTTGGATTATGCAAAATGTTGACCCTTTGTGAGGGAGGTACCAGAAGAAATGTTCCGATCTCTACCATCCGTATAACAATTTTTGCGCTAATGTAAATATTGAGATTTGCCGAGTCTAAATGGAATCGGATGTTATTTTCGCATTTTATGAGCTTCATGGATATTCAAAATTTATACCCTTTGTGGGGGAGGTACCTGATGGAGTGGACCGATATTTTCCATTTTCTCACCTAACCTAGCACTGGTACAAATATTAGAATTTGCAACGTTGGGGGGGAAAATCGGATTATTCTTTCTCTTTATGTGCAGTATTTTTTTTTAATTTCGAATTTTTGTGGGGGAGGTGCCAAAAGGAGTGGACCGATAGATATTGCCCATTTCCGAATTTGATCTAAGTTTCATAATAATATTACGATGTACCAAGTTTGAACCAAATCGGATACTCCCTTCGAGAGTTATCCTGCGCACCAGCCAGCAGATAGACGGACGGATATCGCTAGATCGACTTCAAATATTCCGAAACGGATTTGGTACAAAGAGACCTTGGGTCTAAAACCGTTATTGTGATGAGGTACGTTTTGACCCTTTCTAGCTATATGGCTGAGGGTATAAAAATAGTAAAGTAGTTGACTGTCTGATTGACTGACTTAACAACTCATCAACACCTAGACGAAAAGACTGAAGCTAGAATCTTAAATTTTTGAGTGAGGGTCACTCTTGGTCCGAAAATGTCAGATAAGACTGAGTTTTTGGAAAATCGTACTAGAACGATACGAAAAGTACTTAAAGTTTCTAAATATTGTACTCTTTGTATTTGACGAATGAGGGTCACTGATGGTGTGTATGATAGATGTACCAAGGTTTTTTTTTTTAAATTCGCACTAAAATTGTACGAAAAATACTAAAATGTACTATATTTGGTACCATTTCGTATGCCGTGACCGGTTAGATTTCAAAACTTGAAATTTAGAATGGGAATCAAAGTTGAGGAGTAGGATGGATGTAAGGAGGTAGTTTTGAAAGTATATACTCATATATTCGAAAAGTACTAAACGGTACTAAATTTGGTACAACTTACATTTGAACGAACGGATGGAGCTGGAACCTTTAAGTGTATTGCTGGCGAAGTGTAGTATTGGGATTTTGTGCTTATGAGCACAAAAAGTACAGTTATAAAAATTTGGTACAATTGAAATTTTGAGAGAACCAATAGAGTTAGAAACCTGAAATATGGAATTTAGACTGCTGTTGCATTGTAGGATGAGATATGTAGGAAATTTTGGAAATTCATACGTATGTGTACTAAATGTTGCTAAATTTTGTACAAATTAAACTTTGGGAGAACCGATAAAGTTGGAATCCTGAAATTTGGAAATAAGATTTCTATTGGATTTTATGGCATAGGTTCTTATGGAAATTTGTACTAAGATGTACTAAATGGTACTAAATTTGGTATAATTTGGATTTGAGTGAACAGATGGAGTTGGAATTCTAAAATTTGGAAATAAGATTACTATTGCGTTGTAGTACTGGGGCATGTAGGAAGTTTTGGATAATCGTACGAAAAGTGTTAAATGTTACAAAATTTGTTACAATTTGGATTTGAGTGAACCTATAGAGTTGCAATTGTGAAATTTGCAATTAAGATTACTCTAGGTGTGTCGGACTGGGACATGTAGAAAGTTTTGGAAATTCGTACGAAAAGTACCAAATGGTACTAAATTTGGTATAATTCGGATAGTACTTAAAATTTGAAATTTTGCCAATAGAGTTGTGAGGTGTTTTGGAAATTCATACGAAAAAAATACTAAATAGTTCAAAATTTGGTATTTATGGTAGAGCTCGAGCTATATGCTCGAAGTTTTGGAGATGGAATCCTGAAACTTGGAAGTAAAGTTATCATTGCATTATAGGATTGGGCTATGTAGGAAGTTTTGAAAATTTGTACGAAAAGTACCAAATAGTACTAAATTTGGTATAAGACGGATAGCGCATGAAACCTGAAATTTTGGCACTAATGTGAAGAGGTTTTTTTTTTTGGAAATTCGTACTAAAAAATTTACAAAATGGTACTAAATTCGGTAGAAATACAGCTGGAAATCTAAAATTTGATATTTGGATCTTTTTTTTTTTTTTTTTTGCTTCGTATACGAAGCGATCTTTTGCTCATATTTTTATATCATTTTATATGGCCAAAATGGGACTAATCGAAATAACGTCGTAAATCTCATATTAAGCTATGATAGTAACCGATGTAGTTTAGACTTGGAACATTATAATATTTATATAAGACATAGGTCAGATCCTCTCCTTTAAGTATCTCACCGACAAAATGTCAACATTTTGGAAAATAATAACTCATAATATTTAATATCAGCGTGTAATGTCCTTCAAACGTAGCAGAAATACACATCTCCCACCTCTCCTAAGAAACTTTTTTCTCCAATTCCCCTATTTCGACTCCCTATTTGAGTTTACAGAATATCCCTTCATCTGTTCGCCTTTAGGACTCTGTCGGCCTTGAATAAAGTGTCCCTTGAGGACATGTCTTGGGGACATTTCAAATCTAATCATAATTTGTAATTTTTGTTCTTTTCACATTTTTTTTTTTGTGTTTAATTTTCATTTTTTTTCTTCTTCTTTGTTAAATTGCCAGCATCTGCAGTTGGACGCTTATCAAGGTAGCGACAGTTTACAAACTTTCTCGTTTGTTTCTTCTATTCCATTCTCCAATTCATTTAACAACAACATTAAACAGCAACAAGACAACAATAACAAGAATACTCATAACAATAACTTTAAATGAAAGTTCGGACTTATGTTTGTAGTTTTTTTTTGCGATTTTTCTTCGCAGCGACAGAAGGGAAGACATTCAACAGCAAAAAGAAGTAAAATTTGCCAACAAAGGTGGATAGAAGTTGAGAAGAGAGAGAGACTTGTAAGACATTAAGAAAATGAACTATAAATATGTTAATAACTGTGAAATGATGTTAAATGCAGGACGGAGTAAGTGTTGTTGGAAAATTCAAGGACAATATTGTAAGGATAATGAAGAAATAAATTATATTACCATTTTTTTGGAGAAAAGGTTTATTTGGCTACAATGATGTCAGGAATGGAGTCCTTTGCAATTTCTCTAATCAAAATTTGTAGGTTAGTTTGTCGGTATTTGGTGGGAAGGATGTAACCCCAAACTACTCGTACCTAGTGATTTAGTGTTTGGCGAATTCTTCCAACAGCCCAACATCGTTTCAAGGTTACACAGTCTGGAAATCCTGAGACTATAAAGGACTTAAGGCAGTCATTTTGGGAATTCGATGGACAAATTTTCATAAAGGGATATGGTTTTGTTGTTCCCTCACCCATAAGGCTAAAGAGGGTACAAATAACTGTTTTAGACACTAGGTCTCTTCGGACCAAATCCGTTTACGGACATCTGGGTATTGTTCGATCTGATTTTTTAAGCTACCGAAGTTGGATTTTTTAAAGAAACTAGACTTTTCAAACAATATATTTCAAGGACTATTGAAGCTATAGACGCTAACTTTTCAAAGAATATTTTTTCAAGGACTATCAGAGCAATAAACTTGGATTTTCTAAAGAATATCTTTCAAGGACTTGAAGACCATAAATCATGGAATTTTGATATGATATTTTTCAAGGGTTATCGAAGCTAAAAACCTGGATTTTTGAAAGAATACTTTTCAAGGGTTATCGAAGCTAAAAAGTGGATTTTCAAAGAATATTTCTTTAAGGACTATCGGACATAAGATCGTGGATTTTCTAAAGAATACGTTTCAAGGGTTATCGAAGCTAAAAAAGCGGATTTTTCAAAGAATATTTTTCCAGGACTGTTGGAGCTATAAACCTGGATTTTTTAAAGAATATCTTTCAAGGACTAGAAGACCACAAATTGTGAATTTTTTGGTGAAAAAAAATATATTTCAAGGACTATCGATGCTATAAACGTGGATTTTCTAAAGAATATTTTTCAAGGACTATCGGAGCAATAAAATTGGATTTTCTAAGGAATATTTTTCAAGGACTATCGGAGCTTTTTCTAAAGAATATTTTTCAAGTACTATCGGAGCTATAAACGAGGATTTTCTAAAGAATATTTTTCAAGGACTATCGGAGCTATAAACGTGGTTTTTCTAAAGAATATTTTTCAAGGACTATCGGAGCTATAAACGTGGATTTTCTAAAGAATATTTTTCAAGGACTATCGGAGCTATAAACATGGATTTTCTAAAAAATATTTTTCAAGGACTATCGGAGCTATAAACGTGGATTTTCTAAAAAATATTTTTCAAGAACAAGAAGACCCCAAAACATGGATTTTCTAAAGAATATTTTTCAAGAACAAGAAGACCCCAAAACGTGGATTTTTAAAAAAAAATATTTTTCAAGAACAAGAAGACCCCAAAACATGGATTTTCTAAAGAATATTTTTCAAGAACAAGAAGACCCCAAAACGTGGATTTTTAAAAAAAAATAATTTTCAAGGACTATCGAAGCTATAAAAGCAGAAGCGGAACTATCGAAGCTATAAACGTGGATTTTCGAAAGAATATTTTTCAAGGACTATCGGAGCCATAAACGCGGATTTTCTAAAGAATATTTTTCAAGGACTATCGGAGCTATAAACGTAAATTTTCTAAAGAATATTTTTTAAAAAATATTTTTCAAGGACCATCGGAGCTATAAACGTGGATTTTCGTAAGAATATTTTTCAAGGACTATCGGAGCTATAAACGTGGATTTTCTAAAGAATATATATCAAGGACTAGAGGAATTAAAGGACTACAAAATGTGGATCTTTTACACAATATTTTTCAAGGATCATCAGACCTGCAAACTTAGATTTTTGAAAGAACACTCTTCAAGGATTATCGGAGCTATAAACGTGAATTTTTTAAAAGAATATTTTTCAAGGTTTAGAAGACCATTTATTGTGTATTTTTAAAAAAAATATATTTTTTAAGGGCTATCGGAGTTATACACGTGGATTTTCTAAAGAATATTTTTCAAGGACTAGAAGACCAAAAATCGTGGATTAAAAAAAATATTTTCCAAGGAATATCGAAGCTATAAACGCGGATTTTTCAAAAAATATTTTTTCAAGGACTATTGGAGCTATAAACATAGATTTTTGAAAGAATATTTTTCAAGGACTAGAAGACCACAAATCCTGGATTTTTCCAAGAATATTTTTCAAGGACTATCAGAGCTATAAACGTGGATTTTCTAAAGAATAGTTTTCAAGGGCTTTCTGAGCTATAAACGTGTATTTTCTAAAGTATATTTTTCAAGGACTAGAAGAATTTAAGGACCACAAAATGTGGATCTTTTACACAGTATTTTTCAAGGACCATCAGACCTCAAAACTT
The DNA here is from genome assembly GCF_030504385.1 of Musca domestica. Classification (NCBI taxonomy): domain Eukaryota; kingdom Metazoa; phylum Arthropoda; class Insecta; order Diptera; family Muscidae; genus Musca; species Musca domestica. Next base: position 11,287,927 of record NW_026712272.1, on the reverse strand, counting down.
AAATTTTTAGAAAGAATATTTTCAATTACTAGAAAACACAAAGCGAGGACTTTTTTAAAGACATCAAACCATGAAACGTGGATTTTTTTAAGAATATTTTTCAGGGACTAGAATTTTACAAAAACTGGACTTTTTAGGAATATTTTTCAAAGACATCGAGCCATGAAACGTGGATTTTTTAAAAAATATTTTGGAAGGACTATCGAAGCTGTTAACGCGGATTTTACAAAGAATATTTTTTCAAGAACTATCGGAGCTACAAACAGGGATTTTCTAAAGAATGTCTTTCAAGGAGTAGTATGAATTTTTTTTTAAATATCTTTCAAGGACTGGAAGATCGCAAAACGCAGACTTTTCAGAGAATATTTTGCAAGAATTGGATTTTTTTAAGAATATTTTTCCGGCCTTAGAAGACAAAAAAAACGAGGATTTTAAAGAATACTCTCCAAGGACTTGAGGACACCCAAAACTTGGATTTTTTATAAGTATTTCCCAACGAATACAAAACAAAAAGACGCGGATTTTTCAAGGATTAAAATACCACAAAATGTGGATTTTTTAAAGACTATTTTTCAAAGACTAGAAGACCATAAAACGTGGATTTTTTGAAGATTTTTTTTTCAAGGACCATCAGACCCCCAGACGTAGATTATTTGAAGAATATATATATATATTTTTTTTTTTTTTTGCAAAGACTAGAAGACCACAAAACGTTGATTTTTACTGTGATGTTCGGAGATGGGCAATATATGACCACTCCTCCCCCCACAAAGTTTCAAAATTTTCACAGGAAATAATTTTCCAAACACTACGGAATCATCCAATTTTGTTCAAATTTTGCAAATCCCTATATTTGTATAAGTGCTAGGTTCGGTGCGAAAATCGACCTACTCCATCATGTACCTCCCACAGAAAGGGTGGAGCTGGATAGTAATTTCCACTCGCATTCTCTTGTGGTGCTTTCGTTTCAAAATTTGTTAAACTTTCGATATCCCACAGTTCGACGTTCCAAGAACGGAAAAATGTCAAAAATGTTATAATTTTTATAAACCTGAATATTTTTAGTACCATTTTTTTATTACCAACAATTAAGTTAATCGACTATTTCAAATGTCGACCTTACCCAAATCGATAAAGTTTTAAATTTTTATTTTTCCCAATAATTATTTATCATTTTAAACCCCTTAAATATTTCCATTTTAAAATTTCCAATTGCAGCCCTTCTAACCGCATTTAGGTCTTCCAATTACCAGTGATGATGATGGTTGTTAGCTAAGTGTTGCTCCCTCCAGGCCCTTCCCCCACACCCCCCTAAAATTTAATTAATAATTCTATTAGAAGGACGTCATTTATATTTATTTGCACATTTGCAACTAAATTGGGAATTAAATTATAAATGTAAATACTTGTGTAACACTAACGATAAATTATTTAATTATAATGTGAATGTGAATGCGTGTGCAAGTGTGTGAGTGCTTTTGACATGTATGAGCACACACACACACACACATATTTATGGTATTTATTAGATTTTATAGTTTGTAAAGGCAGTCGAGCATGGAAATAAATTTAGGGGGATGCAAGGTATTTTACATACTTTCAAAAATGAGGAAAGGGATTATTTTAAGCTGAGCTGGAGAAAAGGCAGTCTTTAAAGGGGACGTGTTCATAAACGAGGTGGGAATATTTTAAAATATCAGAATAGGTCTATTCCAGGTCTTGTATTTTTATAATATATTTCCAAGCTACATTTTGTATGAATTTTTATTTTCAATATTATTTTTCATATATTTTTATATTACCCTCCTCCCCACACCAATCCTGCACTTTCGATTAAAATGTAATCGGAAATGCATTTTCCGGTTCGTCAAAGCGATTGCATTGAACACCGGCTAATGCTAATGGGATTTCCACTCAGCCTTTTCCGGTGATATGCAGATTTTAGTTTTGTAAAATTTTCAGTTCTTCTCTCCTTTGATTTTACTCTAGACTTGTGGCAAATGGAAGGAAAGCCATCTGACCTAGACAGTCAAACAGCCAACTAAGCAACAAGACATACATCCTTGTAGCCATTGTGTCAGTCAGTTTGTCAACCAACCAGGATATGCAACAAATGCGGTTATCAAATTAAAACCGCCATGACTAAACCAGGCCATACGTCAGGACAGGTTGCTTTCGTTGCTACTTTTTTGTTACTCTGTATACTCCTGATTTTTGAGCATCTCTTCTTGGTGGCTTTTATTCAATTTCTTTTGCAATTGATGCGCTAAAACGTATTGGGCTACTGCTACTGTCTATGAGGTTTCTGGTTTTTGTATTTTCTGCATAAATTCTATGCCGTGGAGAATATTCAAAAAGTGTTGGGTTGAAGAATTTAATAGAAGACCTTTAAATGTACATGAATCAATACCGGCAGTGTCATGATTCGGTGTTTAAAAATACAAGTTTCGAGATTCAATACTTGAATAACTCCCATTTTTAACTACAAATACAAGTGTATTCTCTAATCAAAAGTGGTAGGGGTTTTTCTTTTTTAGACAGAGCAGTTTTTAAAGGACTTCTTAATGTAGAAGGCCTCATGGAGATATTCCGATTTTATATTAATAAAATTCTGTACACTTTTTATAGTCAGAAGATTTTCACAGAATTCCACATAAAATCTCCTCTATAGACAGCCATTAGATAGTCAGTTCTCCTATGGGAAAAACTTCATATTTTCTCAGGATAGTCCTTCAATATACGATAAAAAGTCGAATGTGTATTTTATTGAAAAAATTCTGCAATTCTTAAAAATCCCTAGGATCTTTCTATGAAAGAAAGTCAACACCTTCTCCGGGTCTACTAATAAAAGTAAGAAATGAAAATTACATTTTTGAGGAATTTGTTTAAAGGTCCCTAAGAACTCCCCTGAAAGTCCTCTTTAGAGTAACAACTATTTAGAGGCATTCTATAGGAAGAAGGCCATTTTAAGGTCTAATATTAACCGACGACAGAATATCTACTCTGATATTCTGATAAAAATATATTATCCGTCTTCCTATCTGAATATCTTCAAAAGTCAGAAGAATTTCTTAAGATTATACAGAGAATACTTTCTATGTCTTCAATAGACAGAATTCCTCTATGGTATATTATAAACCATTGAAGTACCGAAATGTCGCAGATCATCTACTGAAGTTTCTTTAACAGGGCCTTTGAAGGCATTCTTTAAACAGAGTTATATGAAGGGGCTCTATAGGCTGGGACCTTCCAAAGATCTTCTATGCACAGGAAAACTGTTGAAAGATTTCTATAGAGATATGAGGCATTGTAAGAATTCTAAATGCCTTCTAGAGGCAAAAGCCATACTGGATGATTTGTTCAGACAGAGAAACTTCCAACAATATTTTCTAGACAGGAAATATTTGGATGTTCTTTACAAGGCGGGAAAACCTCTGAGTGACTTCTATAGACTAGAGGTTTTGAAGGCTTTCAAAAAGTCTTCAATATATTAGAAACCGTCTTCTAAAGACGTTCTGAATATTTACTGCAGACAGAGTGCAAATTTCTTCTGTTCTAGGACAAGAGACATTCAGAAGGATTTCCATTGACCAGAGCAAAGTTTTAGTGGATAGAAAAACTTTGTTTTAGTCTCTAAAACAGGAGGTCTCTTAACTGTCATTTATGAACAGAAGACCTACTGAATAGAATCTCCTTATAAACAGGACACATTCTAAAGGTCTTTGTAAAGGCTTTCAACTGTGAAGACATCTTCTGGTGAACTTTTAAAGACTATAAATATCTTATGAAGGTGTAGATGAGCATCCAAAGACAGATGTACAGGGTGAGATGGAAAAACTGCAATCAATTTCAGACTGTTGTCATTTCTACACCACCCGTCCGACAGCTGTTAAAATTATTCCAGTGACAGCTCATTACAAGAAAACGAAAGCATTTTGGTGAGAATTTTCCAGAAAAAAAGTTATTCGTGATGGAATTCAAGCGTGATAGTGTCATTTCTTTATATTTAACTGGAAAACCACAAGCGGCTATCGTTGGAGCATTCCGGCATTTAAATGTGAATAATTTTGTTATGTCTCATACCATCGCTCGTTACCGTGATACTGTGGTAGCGTAGCCCGACGCCAAGGAAGTGGACGGAAGAAAACAGCAACATTAGCAGAAATAGTTCGAAAAGTAAAGAAGCCTTCGCGTCGCAGTGGCCAAAAAATGGCTTGTGAGCTGAACATATCGCAATATTCTATTGGGCAAATATTGAAAAATGAGGTAAAGCCATTGAAATTCCAAAAAGTGCAACACCTTACACCGCAACAGAAAGAAAATAGACTCAAAAGAGCTAAAAGAGGACATTCCAACAGGACTCAGCACCATCGCACTCAGCACGCGCCACCCAAGAATGGTTACAAAATGAGGTTCCTCGGTTCATTTCCAGTGCACAATGGCCACCTAAATCTCCGGATACCAATCCGTTGAACTATTGTGTCTCTGGAGTATTTTGGAAAGCAAGGTTGGCACAAAAAAAAAAACAAAAGTGTCAATAACCTTAAGCAAGCGCATCGTCAGGAAAATTTGATGCTATTTCCGACATTTGACATTTTAAACATAAGTGTGGGATATATTTTAGAAAGCGAAATGAAGGTTAAACAATTTTCTTTAAATTTCTTTCAGAAATATTTTTAAGGACCTTCAGAAAAATAAATTTGTATATTTAAAAAATATTTTCTCAAGGACCTTCAGACGTGGATTTTTAAAATTATTTCCTCTAGAACCTATAGACCACTAAACGAGGACTTTGAAAACATATTTTTTCAAAGAGCTTTGGACATATAACTTGGATTTTTTAAAGAATATTTTTTCAAAAATATTTTTTTAAGGACCTTAAGACCAATTTACGTGGTTTTTAAAGAATATTTTTTCAACGACCTTCAGACCAATAAACGTGGATTAAAAAAAAAAATTTAAGGACCTCCAAATAACGTGGATTTCAAAAAAAAATCAAGGACCTTCAGACTAATTAACGTGGATTAAAAAAAATTCAAGGACACATCTCTTGTTGATTTTTTAAGGAATATTTTTTTAGGGACCTTCAGACCAATAAACGTGGATTAAAAAAAATAATTTTCAAGGACACATCACTCGTTGATTTTTTAAAGAAACTTCAGACCAATAAACGTGGATTTTAAAATATATTTTTTCTAGGATCTTCAGACCAATAAACGTGGATTTTAAAATATATTTTTTCAAGGATCTTCAGACCAATAAACGTGGATTTTTTAAAGAACATTTTTCAAGGACCTTTAGGCCAATAAACGTGGATTTTTTAAAGAATATTTTTTCAAGGACCTTTAGACCAAAAACGTAGATTTTAAAAGAATATTTTTTCAAGGACCTTCCGACAAATAACTTGGATTTTTTAATTAATATTTTTTCAAGGACCTTAAGACCAATTTACTTGGGTTTTTAAAAAAATATTTTTTCAACGACCCATTAAACGTGGATTTTTAACGAATATTTTTTCAAGGACCTTCAGACCAAAAAATGTGGATTTTCAAAAAATATTTTTTCAAGGACCTTCGGATCAATAAACGTGGATTTTTAAAAAATATTTTTTCAAGGACCTTCGGACCAATAAACGTAGATTTTTAAAATATATTTTTTCAAGGATCTTCAGACCAATAAACGAGGATTTAAAAAAAAAATCAAGGACACATCACACGTTGATTTAAAAAAAAATTAAGGACACATCACACGTTGATTTTTTAAAAATATTTTTTCAAGGACCTTCAGACCAATAAACGTAGATTTTTTAAAGAATAATTTTTCAAGGACCTTTAGACCAATAAATGTGAATTTTTTAAAGAATATATATTTTCAAGGACCTTTAGACCAATAAACGTGAATTTTTAAAGAATATTTTTTCATGGACCTTTAGACCAAAAGCGTGAATTTTTAAAGAACATTTTTTCATGGACCTTTAGACCAAAAAAGTGGATTTTTTAAAGAATATTTTTTATGGACCTTTAGACCAAAAACGTCGATTTTTTAAAGAATATATTTTCATGGACCTTTAGACGTGGATTTTTTAAAGAATATTTTTTCATGGACCTTTAGGATGGGATTTTTTAAAGAATATTTTTTCATGGACCTTTAGACCAAAAACGTTGGTTTTTTAAAGAATATTTTTTCATGGACCTTAAGACCAAAAGCGTGAATTTTTAAAGAATATTTTTTCATGGACCTTTAGACCAAAAAAGTGGATTTTTTAAAGAATATTTTTTTATGGACCTTTAGACCAAAAACGTCGATTTTTAAAGAATATATTTTCATGGACCTTTACACGTGGATTTTTTAAAGAATATTTTTTCATGGACCTTTAGGATTGGATATTTTAAAGAATATTTTTTATGGACCTTTAGACCAAAAACGTCGATTTCTTAAAGAATATATTTTCATGGACCTTTAGGATTGGATTTTTTAAAGATTATTTTTTCATGGACCTTTAGACCAAAAACGTTGATTTTTTAAAGAAAAATGTTTATGGACCTATAGACCAAGGGCAATATTCCAGGATTTTTCAAGAGTGTTTTTATTAAACAATAGGTTAATGATCCTGGATTTTTCAAGAGTGTTTTCTACAATTCTTCTATCACCTCAAAAAAGTCTTCGAGGAATATACAAATGAAATGTTCATAATAAATATTAAATTTATTTTTTAAATTTAAATTTTCTTAAAAATTACACGCTATTGTACACTTAACAAAAAATATTCTAACAAATAAAGTTACTAAATTTTACAATAACTACAAATAAATACAGAGAGGGATTACAAAACTTATTCAAAGAGAACTCTTAAAAAAACTATTCAAAATATACAAAAACAGGCATCAATACTAATTTCAAACTATACATAAATGTTGTGGAATTTCCAATCTCAATATCTCATGTCTGGAGCTGTTCTTTAGGTTATGGTCACAGAGGCAATTTTTCATTCACTTGTGTGTGTGTCTCATATTTTATGCATTTGGCATTGTTTGTGGAAAACTGCAACAAAAACACACAAAAATATATGGAAGTGTGTCATGGTGATACTTGGCTCTCCTCTCTTTATTTCCGGTGAGTGTGTGTGCTTTAAATTTGATTACATTGCCAGTTGGTCGGTTGGCTCTTCGAAACTCTGAAGGAAACTTAGTCCAACCAAAACGACCATTTCCCGTTACCCGTTGTTGCACCTTCTTCAAAATTTCCATTGCAAGTTGAAATTTCCGGTATTTTGCTAAACAGAGGCCATATGTGCAGCACACAGCCACACACACACACCGACGGAGTGGGGCAACAACTTTATCCACGAAATATGGCCACATGATTGGGCGGTGGCTTTTGTTTGCAGATCCGTTTGCATGTTAAACGCCAAAAGGCTGTGCGGAAGTCGGGATTGTAAAAGGCATAGATGAACGGATTGATGGCACAGTTTACCCAACCGACCCAGGTCAGGAATGACATGAGCCACTCCAAGACATAGGAGGCTGGCAGGAACGGTATCAGCAGATAATAGATAAAGAATGGCAGCCAACAGGCAATGAAACCGCCCATAACCATGGTAAGGGTTTTAGCCGTTTTCGTGTCACGTTTCGTTGTGGAAACTCTCATCGGTACCCGATGATGATGATGGTGGTGGTGATGATGATGATGGTGGTGCTGCTGATGATGTTGACCATGACCATTCACTGATCCCTGTTGTGGTTTCTCCTGCTGCAGCTGACCATTTGACATGGCATATTTCCCCGACTGGGCCATGGCATGGGCCAAACATGTCTCGGAAAATGATGACCGGCTGTCGCTGCAATGCAGCTGCTGCATTGGCAATGTGGCTGCCCGACCCTCGGCCAAAGCATAACTCACCGTACTGTTAGCCGGTGTACAACTGCCATCACCATATTTACAATTGATCGAGGTACAGGGTATTTGCGATGATAGGCGTGATATCTCAACCAGCTCATAAAAGGAAGCCTGATGCTTCAGGCTGTCCCGATGCACATAGTTTTTGTTGCATTTACTACATTTCAAACTGTTCTGTTTGCTGTTCGACGAACTGCCATTGGTGGTAGGCTCTACGGTCCAACGTGTTTTGAAAGAGGGGAACTTCTGGGGTCCACATTGAAAATGTTCCGATTCGGAGAGGAAATTATCACAGTCGATATCATGGTCGGCGGTTCGTTCGGAATTCTGGAACAGAGAAGAATGGAGAGAAAATATTTGATTAAAACGGGATTTTTTAAAGAATATTATTTCAAGAACCTAGCAAACTTGGATTTTTAAGGACTCATCAAGTGGGGATTTTTTAAGCATATTTTAAAGGACCTTTATAGCGTGGATTTTGTTAAAGAATATTTTTCAAGAACCCATCAAGCGTGGATTTTTTTAAAGAATATTTTTTTCAAGGACCTTTAAAGCGTGGATTTTTTAAAGAATATTTTTCAAGCACCCATCAAGCGTTGATTTTTTTAAAGAATATTTTTCTGAAGACCTATCAAGCGTGGAGGTTTTTAAAGGATATTATTCGAGAACCTTTAAGGCGTGGATTTTTGAAATAATATTTTTTTTTTCGAGAACCTTCAAGCGTGGATTTTTTAAAGGATATTTTTCGAGAGCCTTTAAAGCGTGGACTTTTTAAAGGATATTTTTCGAGAGCCTTTAAAGCGTGGATTTTTTAAAGAATATTTTTCGAGAGCCTTTAAAGCGTGGATTTTTTAAAGAATATTTTTCGAGAGCCTTTAAAGCGTGGATTTTTTAAAGAATATTTTTCGAGAGCCTTTAAAGCGTGGATTTTTTAAAGAATATTTTTCGAGAGCCTTTAAAGCGTGGATTTTTTAAAGAATATTTTTCGAGAGCCTGGATTTTTTAAAGAATATTTTTCAAGGATCATCAGGCAAGAACTTTTCCAAGGACCCATCAAACGTGGATTTTCTTAAAGAGTATTTTTCAAGGATCATCAGGCAAATACTTTTCCAAGGACCCATCAAACGTGGATTTTCTTAAGGCATATTTTTTTAAACGTGGATTTTTAAAGAATTCATTTTCACGAACCCAAAGACAACTGAACGTGGATTTTTTAAGGAATATTTTCAGGGACCCAAAGACAAATGAACGTGGATTTTTAAGGAATATTTTTAAAGAATATTCTTCAGAGACCTGTAAACCAATAAATAAGAGGTTTTAAAGGCCCAAAGACAAATAAACTTCGATTTTTAAAGAGTATTTTTCAATGACCAAAAGGACAATATTCCTGGATTTCTAAAAAGTACTTTCGAAGGACCGATAGACCAATTATCCTGGATTTTTGAAGAGTATTTTTCAAAGACCAAAATGCCAATAATCCTAGATTTTTAAAGGGTATTTTTTAAGGACTAAAAGACCAATTATCCTTGATTTTTAAAGAGTATATTTCAAGGACCAAAAGACCAATAATTCTGGATTTTTAAAGAGTATTTTTCAGGGTCCAAAAGGCCAATAATCCTGGACTTTTAAAGAGTATTTTTTAAGGTCCAAAAGGTCAATAATCCTGGATTTTTATAGAGTATTTTTCAAAAACAAAAAGGCCAATAGTCCTGGATTTTTTAAGAGTATTTTTCAAAAACCATCAGATCAATCAACTTGGATTGCCATGATTTTTTATATCCCTAGTCATGTGGCTATCCCTAGTCATGTGGCTATATACCATTTGATAGGGGCAAAACGTGTCTCGCCGAAATAACGATTTTAGACCCTAGAACTATCTAGCAATGTCCATCCGTCCTTCTGTCAGACTTATTGGTGCACATGATAACTCTCGAAGGGGGTATTCAATTTGATCCAAACATGGTACATCGAAATATTATTATCAAACTTAGATCGAGTTCGGTAATGGGCAATATCGGTCTACTACTTCTTTACCTTATAGAACAAAAAAGGATAAACAAATTTTTTTCAAAATTTGAAAATCCTTATATCCTAAAAATGGACAATATCGATCCACCCCTCAAATACCTCTCTCAATTTTGAATATTTAGAACTCTCAAAAATGTGAAATAAGAGTTCGATTGTCTTAAAACGTGGAAAAACTCAATATTCCTATCAACACACGATTCTCTATGAAGGACGATTAGAACGGACATCTCCTTCTGGTACCTCCCCCACAAAGGGGTCAACATTTTGAATAATCAAAATGCTCATTAAATGCGAAATAAGCATCTGATTGCTTTCATACTAGGCACATCTCAATATTTCTATCGCCTCAAGATCTAGTGAGAAGATGGCAGATATCAGACCACTCCTTCTGGTACTTCTCCCACAAAGGGGTTAACATTTTGAATAGAAAAAATGTTAATAAAATGCGAAAAGAGCATCCGATTACTTTCATACCAGGCACATCCCAATATTTTTACTAACACAACATTTTCTGTAATGATGGTAGAAATCGGCCCACTCTTTCTGATACCTCCCCCACAAATGGGACAAAATTTTGAATATAAAAAATGCCCATACAATGCAAAATAAACATCCTATTCCTTTCAAATTAAGATAATCTCAATATCAACACAAGCTCTGCTATAAAGATGAGACATATCGGTCCACCCCTTCTGCTACCTCCCCCACAAAAAGGTCAACATTTTGAATAACCATGAAGCTCGTAAAATGTGAAAATAGCATCCGTATACTTTCATGCTCGTCATATATCAATATTTTTACTAACACAACTTCTGCTGTGAAGGTGGTAGAAATCGAACCACACCTTCTGGTACCTCCCCCACAAAGAGGTCAAAATTACAAATAATTATAACTCTCATAAAAAGTGAGACATTCATCTCGTTCACTTTTAATTTCACATATTCCAACATTTCTACCAACAAAAAATCTGGTGTGTAGATGGAACATATCGGACAACTCCCCCACAAAAGGGGAAAAATCAAAAATGCCCAAAAAGGCGAAATTTCCTTTACGATTATTCCTAAAATTCCAATATTTCTTCGCAAATTCCAATATTTCTACTAACATAAGATCTGGTATGAAGATGATAGATATCTGCTCACTCCTTCTGGTACCTCCCCCACAAAGGGTTTAAATTTGTGAATAATTTTAACCCTCATAAAATGCAAAATATTCATCCGATTCACTTCGAATTCCACATATCCCAATATTTCTATCAACAGAAGATTTGAGGTGTAATTGGAAGATAACGAACAACTCTTCCTGGTACCTCCCCAACACAAAGGGGTTAAAATTATGAATAACAAAAATACCCATAAAATGCAAAATTTCCATCCGAACTTCGCAAATTCCCATATTTCTACTAACACAAGATCTGGTAAGAAGATGATAGATATCGGCTCACTCCTTCTGGTACCCCCCCCCCCCACCCCCAACAAAGGGGTCAGAATTATGAATAATTATAACTCTCCCAAAATGTAAAATATTCATACGATTCACTTCTTAGTATTTCTTTAAAAAAAGATTTAGTGTGAAGATGGTAGATATCGGTCGATTCCTTCTGGTACCTCCCGTACAAAAGGGATGCTTCTGGTACTTCCCCTACAAAAGGGGTGCAATTTTCAATATTTGTATCCCTCATAACTGGTGAAAAGGTCGTCGAATCTGTTCAAACTTGGTATATGTAAATATTTCCCTTAGCCAAAGATTTGATATGAATATAATAAAAATTTATTGATCTACTCCTGTTGGTACCTTTCCCCACAAAAGGTTCAAATTTTGATAAAAAAAAATTTCGAATAAAATTAAAAATAAAAGTTCAATATTTTTATCAGTATTAGATGAAATGGTATACTTGAGCCTACTGCATCTGCATCAACATTTTAACATTTTCCAAAAATTATCACCGATCTTAAATAAAGTGAAGGAAGTAGTCGATATAGTCCAAATCTTTCACATTGCAATATTTATATCAGACCTATATGGGATACGAAATGGACAACATTGACCACCTCCTGCGGAACCCGCCCCATAAATGGTCAATAGTTTGAATAATCCTAACGCAAGTAAAAATATATTTAAAAAAGGGACATTGGTTGAGAATATACATATATCGGCAAGACCGACTGATACCTTCAACTTGTTTTCATTAATTTTTTTCGTCGCTTTTTATTGAATTCTTAATTTCTTTCCTGTTTTCCGATATTTTATTAAACAATATTATTAATTGTTTTATTTGTCAAACTAACCTCTTTCTACCTTAAACGCTTAGCCATTTGATCTCATGGAGAACAAGGGCTTGATTAATCTAATCTTTATTACACACACAACTTTTATATTTCATTTTTAATCTAATACCTCATCCCTTTTTTTGCTGCACACAACGGAAACCCCGAAAACTAATTTCAAATTTAATCATCAAATGGCTACCTTTCCTCTCCTCTCCCCCCACTTTACCGTTCAGATGTGAAAATATGTTACTGTCGTAAATTTTATTGCCAAGCAACATTTTCCAATTTATACCACATAAATTTTGTTATATTGTCTCACACCTAGAGCCGGAACCAAACTACAAATTCCAACATCCACCCACACCCATGCACACACACACACACACTCACACCTTGCATGGCACTCTCGCACACGTACAGAAAAATATTAGCACACTATTAAAAAACGTTCCGTACGTAATAATATTTTTTTTATTTACTCGTAAAATTAATAGGGCCACTAATGATATTTACTGCCACAGCAGAGGCACCAGCGACAATCGTGGCAAGAGCAACAACATTCAGCCACTCAGTTTTCCAAAAAGGAACAACTACAAAGAGCGGCAGAGGATAAGACATGTCATATAAAGAAATATTATTGTATGTTCACATATACATGCATATGTTGGTAATAAGGGTCACACACCCCCCTCCCCCTCCTTTACCTCATTCCATCATTACGGATTTAAAAAACCAACTTTTGTTTGGGGGCGCAACAAAACTTACCGCATCTCTAACAATCCTTTGACGACGGGATGTCAGGACATAACCAATTTTCAGATAGACATACAGCATCACAGCCAGAGGTATAAAAAATGAACCCATTGCCGAAAATACCACATATCCTTTATTTTGATTGTAGCGACAGACAGTGTTGCCATCTACGCGCCGTCCAGGTTCATACCTGTAAAAGAGAGAGAGGAAAGGAATATAAAAAGTATGAAAGGATGTTAATTTAATAAAATTGAAGAGTGTAAAAGAGCATCCAGAAGTCTTTTTTATAACCCAATGAAATGTGATAACTCTAAGAAAATTGAAAATGTATCTCCTTTTTTGGGAAGTTGGAGGACAGTGCCTCAAGGGGTACCAAAAAAACGTTGAAATATTCAATAGATTTAAAAGTAACAAGTTAAATAGCATCGGTCGGTTTCGCCGACAGATGTATACCCCCCAGCCTTGAGTTGTGATTATTCGAGCTGTTGACCCTTTATGGGGGAGGTTCCGAAGCATTTGGCCAATATTGTCCAATTTTATCAATTACTTATTTATATCAGATTTCTGGCTAAGGGAAATAGTTAGATATATCAAATTCTACAGAATCGCCGACTTCGTTTCGCAAGCTATGACAGATATAAGTATTGGAAATTGTGATCCTTTGTGGTTTAGGTACCAGAACGGGTTGGTAGATATCTATCATCTTCACAACAGATTTTGGGGTAGTAAAAATGCTTGGATGTGTGAAATTTGAAGAGAGTTGAATGCTCATATCGCGTTTTACGAGCGTTTTGTTTTTCAAATTTGTGAACCCTTTGTGGTGGAGGTACCAGAAGGAGTGGACCGATATATCTCATCCTCACACCATAACTGATATTAGTAAAAATAATGGAATGTGTGAACTATGAAGAGAACCGGATGTTTATTTCGGATCCTATAATCGTTTTGGTTTTTCAGAACATTCACCCTTTGGGGGGAAGTACCAGAAGAAATTGTCCGATCTCTACCATCTTTATACGAAATCTTGTGTTGATTGAAATATTCAGGTGTACCAAGTCTAAATGTAATCGGATGTTAATTTCGCGCTTCATGGATATTCAAAATGTCGACCCTTTGTGGGGGAGAAACGTCCGTCTGTCCATGTATTCTTGTGAACAAAATGCAGGTCGCATTTATTATCCGATTAAGATGAAATTTTGCACAAATCATTTGTTTGGCCCAAGGACGAACCCTATTGAAATTGGAAATAATCGGTAAAAATTTATATATAGCTCACACATATATCTTCGTCCGATTTGCCTTTTATTGTGCACCAAACGTGTAATATCAGCCCGAATAGTATGGAATTTTGCACATACAACCAAATTAGGCCTGAAAGTAAGTAAGCCAAATTTTATCGAAATCGGTTCAGATATAACTATAGCTCCCATATATATTGTTCATCCGATTTGTTATTTTGGTCCTCCGCAGCCGTAATATGCACTCTGTAACAACAATATTTGGGGAAATATATCAAATGCAGCTCAGAAATATATAGCTCCCATATATAACTTCATCCGATTTACCTTTTATTGTGCACCAAACGTATAATATTGCCCAAATTTAATGAAATTTGGCACATACGACCGAATTGAGTCTAGAAGCTAGTACGCCAAATTTTATCTAAATCGCTTCAGATATAGCTATAGCTCCCATATATATTGTTCATCCGATTTGTTGTATTTGTTACCCACAGCCATAATATGCACTCCGTAACAACGATATTCAGGGAAATATATCAAATACAGCTCAGAAATATCTTTGCCAAATTTTGCAGGGCTGCTTGACATCTTATTCAAGTGGTCTTGTGAATCTACTGAGCGCATCGATATATGTGGGTGTGGGTCATAACCTTTATTATCTCTCACATTATGGTATGCGTCACAAGATCACAGAATTCTTCACATGTGATATTTTATGGCGGCTGGGAAATATTTAATTTTAAAATATTTATTTTTTATTGCTACATTTTCCCAGCGCCTCAATCGCACTATCGCGCTTGAATTCAATCACGAATAACTTTTTTTCTGGAAAATTCTCACCAAAATGCTTTTGTAGGCTTGTAAACAATATAATAAGCTAGCAGCAGTCAGAAGCGGGTTGCAGTTTTTTTCATCTCACCCTGTATATCTTCCCCTTTTTTCTAAAAATCCATAATTATTTTGACCTTTCCCAAAATATTTTAAATTGAATTTGATTTTAACAAAAGTTTTTAGCCATCTAAAATTAATATTGAAACCAAAACCACTTTATTTTAGCGATGCCAACTGAAGCATAACCTCATCGTATTTTTCGAAAATTGCTGACTGGGTGCATTTTATTTTTCCACAACTATTGCAGAAAACATTGTTTGACTTTTGCTGAATAGCAATCAGGAATAGAAATAAAAATCAAACAAACAAAAACGTACGAAAGTGATATGTTAACCCCCCTGAAAAGTTGCACACTACGCTAGGCATTATCTGTTTAATGATTGATTTTATTTAAATGGGACCCATAAAATGACTTCTGACTAAATTACCTCGATAGCTTTCAATGCTCTTTGAAGGTGTTCGTTGTTGTGAGACTTATTTAAACTTTTTGTTGAGTGGGTACATAGATCCCTTATTTATTATTATTCCTGACACCAAATCCCTGGTTGAGAGAGATATTTAGATTTACCAAGTTTGAAAATAATAGCTGATTTCTTTCTCAAGTTATAAAATATATAAATACTGATAATTGTGATCCTTTGCGGGGGAGATACCAGAAGCGGCGGGTCGAAATCTACCATCTTCACACCAGATATTTTGTTAATAAAAATATTGGAATAAGATATATAATTATTCAAAATTTTGGTCCGTTGTGGGTGTGGTACGACAATGAGGAAGCGGATGTATCCCATCTCCATACTAGATCTTGTGCTGGTGGAAATATTAGAATGTGCCACGTCTAAAAAGGATCGGATGCTAACTTCGCGTTCTATGAGATCATATTTATTCACAATGTTCACCCCTTTTTTGGGAGAGGTACCAGAAATATTGTAGCGACATAAGCCATCTTCACACCAGATCTTGTTTTATCAAAAATATTGAGTTATGGGAAATCCTTTCGATACATAAAGTTTGGATCGAATCGGATACCAACCAGCCAGAGAGACGAATGGGCGGACTGACGGACACGCTAGATGAACTCCAAATGTCCTGAAACGGATTTGGTCCAGAAGAACCCAGGATCGAAAACCGTTATTTCGATTTCGATTCCATTTGACCGTACCAACGATGAATTCACATAGCTGAGGGTATACAAACATATCTACAGAAACAGCTATCAAACATTTGGATGCACTCTGCAAACCTGCAACCTAGCCAACCGGTCTTCCACATTTAATATAAAAGCTTATATCTCTCAAACCCGGCCTGGAATATTGAGATTGATTGATCAAAACATAATATTTCAAAATGGAGCATGGAACGCTTCGACATAAGAACGGGATATTGTCTAGAACAAGAAAGACGTGATGACGTACATAAAAGTCTTCAAAATGTCTTCCGTTCAAGAATTCCTTCTCACAATCTTTGCTGAAAGACAAAGATAATATTACCTGTCTATAGAAAACCTCCATAGGGTCTTCTGTAAAAAGAAGATGGAAAAAATGTCTCATATCTACAAAAGGCTTCCATAAGATTTTCTATTTCCAAAAAAAAAACTTAATAAGGACTTCTGTCTTTACAAAATTTTTCTGTCCACAAAATGTCCCCTTAGAGATCCTTTGGAAAGTTTTTTTATTTTTATAAGTTTTTCAAAAATACTTCTATCCCCAGAAGATCTTTGAAAGATTTTCTGTCTAAAGAAAACCTTCTTAAGGACTTGTATCCTTGGAAGACCTTCATACGGTTTTCTTTTTCTAGAAGATCTCAATTTTTATAATTATATCCTGTCTTAGAAGACAAATTTGAAAGTCTTATGTCTTTGTAAGACTTTCAGGGGGTCTTTTCTATACATAATCCAAACTTTATTTATCGTAGGCACATAATCTGAAGATGATTTTCTTAAAATTGTTTCTTCAAAGAATTTACGGCTTATATAAAACCTTTGATCTACCGTAGACCTTAAGGATGTTTTTTATACCCTCAGTCATATGACTAGACTAATCTGAATATGATTTTCTTAAAATTGTTTCTTCAAAGAATTTACGGCTTATATAAAACCTTTGATCTACCGTAGACCTTAAGGATGTTTTTTATACCCTCAGTCATATGACTAGAGAGGGTATATATCACTTAATACGGCCTAGGTCTGTTAGGACAAAATCCGTTTCAGGATATTTGGAGTCAATCTAGAGATATCCGTCCGCCTGTCTGTCTGGCTGGTTGGTGCGCACGTTAACCCTCGAAGGGAGTATCCGCTTTGGCCCAAACTTGGTACATCGTAATTTTGTTGTCAAACTTAGATAAAGTTCGGAGATAGGCAACATCATTCCTTCTGGTACTCCACAAAAGTTCAAAAATTTCAAAGAAAATAATTTGGCTCAGAGAACAGGAAAGGATGATTCGATTTTGTTCAAACTTTGCACATGACAATGTTTTTGTCCGTGCTATGTCAGGTATGAAAATGAACAATATCGGTCCACTTCATCAAGCACCACCCCCACAAGATCTGTTATAAAAATGGTAGAGAACGGGCCATGCCTTCTGGTATCTTCCCCACAAAGCGTCAAAATTTGGAATAATTATATCTTTTATAAAATGTGAAATAAGAGTCCGATTCTATTCAAATTTCACACATACTAATATATTTACTAACACAAGAGCTGGTATAAATATGTGATATATCGGTCCACTCCTTCTGATACCTCCTCCACAAACGGTCAACATTTTGAATATTTATTCCATAAGACTTGGCACATCTTAGTATTTCTATCAATACAAGATCTGTTATAAAGATTGTAGATATAGGATCATTTCTTCTGGTACCTCCCCACATAGGGTTCAAGATTTTGAAAAGCAATATGCTCAAAGTAAGCGAAATAAGCATCCAACTCTCTTCAAATTTCGCACATACAAACATTTTTGCTAACACAAGATCTGTTGTGAAGATGATATATACCTGCGAACCCCCTTCTGGTTCCTCACCCACAAAAGGTCACAATTTTCAATTATTTAATTTGTCATAACTTGCGAAACAAATCAGCGATTCGTTACTGCTTGCAATATATAAATATTTCTCTTTATCAGAGAACTGAGATCAATATGAAATTTTTGATTTTGCATAATATTTTATATGAATGTTCGATTTTTATGTGAAGTATGAAAATGGAATACTTCGGTCCGCTTTATCTGTTACTTCACGCATATTTCCACATTTTCCAAAAATTTGAACAATCTCATATAAAGTATAGGAAGTAGTCGATGTAGTCCAAATCTGGCACATTGTAATATTTATATTTTAGGTCCGATACGAATTGATTAATATTGGCTAACTGCTTCGGAACCTCCGCCATAAAGAGTCAACAGTTTGAATAATCCTAACTCAAGACTGAGGGTATACATCTGTCGCTAAAACAAACGGGAACTATTTTCCCTGTTTACCGCCATACATGGTATGGAGGGTATATTAAGTTCGTCATTCCGTTTATAACTCATCGAAATAATCATGTTGGTTCTAACAAAGTATTTATATTCTTGATCAGCGTAACATTCTAAGACGATTTAGCCCTGTCCGTCCGTCCGTCCGTCTGTCCGTCTGTTGTAATCACGCTACAGTCTAAACGAATTAAGATAGGAAGCTAAAATTTTGCACAGATCTCTCTTTTGTCTGCAGGCAGGTCAAGTTCGAAGATTGACTATATCGGTCCACGATATCGTATAGCCCCCCATATAACTGTACCCCCCGATATTCGGTATTTTGATGATTTTAGCCTCATTTTTCAATTGAATTGTCTGTCTACACAAGGAGTTCCTTGTGAGTACTTTATACCTTGAAAGAGAATTATCTATATAGGTCCACGATATCGAATAGCCCCCATATCGATATTCGGTATTTTGATGATTTTAGTCACATTTTGTAATGGAATGGTCTGAAATTCCACACAAGGAGCCCTTATGAGTATTTCACCCCCTGAAAGAGAATTGTCTATATAGGTCCACGATATCGTATATCCTACATATAACAGTGCACTCCGATATTCGGTATTTTGATGATTTCTGCCACATTTTTCAATGGAATTGTCTGAAATTCCACACAAGGGGTTCTTTGTGAGCACTTTATCTCCTGACATAGTGTTCTCTATATAGGTCCACAATATCGTATATCCCCCATATAACGATACCCCCTATATTCGAGATTTTGATGATTTTAGCCACATTTCACAATAGAATTATCTGAAAATCCACACAAGGAGTTCCTTGTGAGTACTTTACCCCCAGACATAGATTTGTCTATATAGGTCCACAATATCGTATATCCCCCCATCCCCCATATATCGGCATTTTAAAGATTTTAACAGAATTTTCAATGGATTTTATTTTTTTTTTTTGTTGTTTTTTTTTTTTGTTTTTTTTTTTTTTTTTTTTTTTTTTGAAAATTTTCTAATTCGTTCCAAATGGTAAAGAGTATTCAAAGTTCGGCCCGGCCAAACTTACTGCTTTTTTAATTTTTTTTTTTTTTTTTTTTTGCTAGTCAGACCCCTGCTCTGTAATGCCTCCAAAATAGTCGACTCTGTCATATTTTTATTTTTCAAATTTTCACTAAAATATTTTTACGCTCTTAAGTGGTCTGTTCCAATCCAAAGTTGATCGCAGCCATCGCAACCAACTGGAAAGCAGTCTGCGGAAGAGGCAGGCATCATTAGCACTAAGATTAGTTCTACAGTTGGAACTATGACTTCATATCTGAAGAAAGATCTTTGATACATTTTCTATCCTTAAGGTTCTGGAGGAAGTTTTCTATCTGTAGCCGAGGCATACGCTGGATGCGGGCCGGGTCCCCTGACTCCATTTCCTTTTCTTTTTGTTTCTATATTTAAAAAAGAAGAAAGAAGAGCATTTGTAAGGCATCTCCGAATCTGTCCCTGATCTGTAGTGTCCCCTATATAGTCGACTTTGTCACATACTTCCAAAATTTCACTTAAATTTCGTTAATAAATTTTGCTTCCCAAAACTTTTTACCCTTTCCCACCCCCCCAGCAGACTGCTGCATCCACTTGCTGTTCACATATATCAAGAAATTATTATTTTTATATGTGTATGTATGATTGTGTGTTTGTTAGAATAATAAATGCAGACATTGCAAAATTGTGTTTCAATTGTTTTCTTTTTTGTACAACAACACCAACAACAAAAACATTTCTTGTTTTGCGAATAAGAAAATGTGCCAACATTTGTTACCTCCACACACAAAAATGTGCGGAACATTAGACAAATATACATTTTATGAGATTTTTCATTTCTTTCCACATTTCATCTATAACTACATATGTATATTATTCTATGGATGTGAGTGAGGGTGTGTGTGTGTTTGTGTGTACTTGTTGCCTTTGATTGTGATTCATGAACTGAACTTACCATCCCAAATAGGGGGGACAGGTGATGGATAGGGCTGTCACCCAAACGATAAATATCATCAGAAGAGCCAAACGTTTTGTTCGCCGATTCTTGGAATATGTCAGTGGCTGGGTAACGGCCAAATATCTGTAAATGTAAAGCAACAACAAAAATTACAACAAAACCGGCGATTACACAAAGCAAAAAAGAGAGTATAAATAAACAAAGAATCTAATGACAGAGCAATTCTAGCATAAAATGCCATTATCACAGGACCCAAACGACGTCCTCCCCCCAAAAAAAAAACTCATTAAAATGAAAGTCAATCTTAAGTTAATTTATATGCAGTGATGAGGATGGCGACAGGGAGAGAGGGTGGGGAAGGGAGGGGGTTGGGTTATATTTTTAGTTTCTTTTTTACTTGCAAGTCATTAGCCATGGAATTAGCTTAGGGTAAGGGTTAGCCATGATTTCTGGGTCCAGTATGACAATGAGGATGTGAAGAAGTCCATCTTAATCTTCCCTTAATCTCCCCTCCCCCTTTTCCCTTCCCCTCCCCCCTTTACCTACCTGTCCAAACTAATGGCACATAAACTCAGTATCGATGCCGTGCACAGTAGCACATCCAATGATATCCATATATCGCACAAAATCCAACCAAAACGCCAACTTCCTGGAACGAAACAAAAAGGAGAGTCAACAACAACAAAAAAACACAAAGAACATCGTTTTTTCAAATCAATTTTATTAATAGAAAAATATATCAAAAGAGGTTTCAGATTGACTGGCTGGTGATCCCATAAATTGCCCGGATTCGTGGAAAAATATATTTTTCAAGGAATAACCGAATTAGCCTTTTCCTCTCGTTATGTTGCGATATTTGTGGGTGGGTGTGTGTATGTGTGCAACCTTGGCAAAATGTCATTAACAGAAATTGAAAATATAATCTTGTATTTAAAAAAAGAAATTTTAGCTAATACAGGACGAGTTTCCAAGGCACGATTACTAACAGTGGAGGATATTGAGTTTAAGACAATTTTTATTTGCAACTCAACGATGTTAGACCTACCTATTTTCAAAAAAAATCAATAAAAACTAGAAATCGTGATAAAATTGAAAAGTTTTTCTGTTCTGAAAATATTATTATTGTCGGAGAATCAACTAGGCAATGGGATATGTGGTGTCCGTTGGAATTGCAATTTTTGAATTTCGAAAAAAGGAAAATTGTCCTGAATTGTGCTAGGTGTGTGTTCAATTGTGTCGAATTGTTTTTCGAAATTCGAAAAAAGTTCTGAGATATTCGAAGAAAGATTTTTTTTTTTTGAAAAAATCTAAGAGAATTGCAATTTATGAATTTCGAAAAATTTAAAGTTGTGCTGAGCCGTATTTTATTTATTTTTTTAATTTTTTTCCATATCTCTTATCAATTAAAAAAAAAAAAACGACAATTTCGAAAGTATGCCAGAATTGCAATTTTCGAATTTCGAAAAAATTAGAGTTGTTCTGGGTTGTGCTTGATTTGTGCTAACTTGTGCCGTTTATTTTTTCTCAATATTTTTAACCGTTTTCAAGATATGACGATTTCGAAAAAACTAGTATTTTTCAGAAAAATTGTCGTCTTTTTCGAAATTGGTAAGGGATCTCGAAAAAATTTTAGCGGCACAAATGGGCACAAACCGAGTACGACTCAGTACAACTTATGTATATATGATTTATGGAGTTATATAGACAATTCTCTTCCAGGGAGTAATGTACTCATAAGGAGCTTCTTGTGAGAATTTTCAGACAATTCCATTAAAAAATGTGGCTAAAATCATCAAAATACCGAATATCGGGGGGTACCGTTATATGGGGGCTACACGATATCGTGGACCTATGTGGACAAGGAACTTCTAGTGTAGAATTTCACACAATTATTATTTGGGTGAACCAATGGAGCTAGTGTCCTGAAAATTGGAGTAAGATTACTATTGCATTCTTGGACTGAGGAATGTAGGTAGTTTTTTTAAATTTGTACTTATGTGTACTAAATGGTACTAAATTTGGTGCAATTTAAATTTTGGGTTGGAATCCTGAAATTTGGAAATAAGATTTCTGTTGGACTGTATATTGTAGGTAGTTACGAAAATTTGTACTTAAGAGTACTAAATGGTACTAAATATGGATTTTGATAAACCAATAGAGCTGGATTTGGATATGTATGTATGTTTGTTTTGGAAACGCGTGTTTATGTGTGCTAAAAAAGGACAACTTAATTTTGGGCGAACCAACAGGGCGTGGGAATCCAAAAATTCGAAATTGGGATTACTGTGGGACTTATGTGTACACAATGATACTGAATTTGGTACAAATTGGAACGTACCAAAGACATTTTGGAAATTCAAACCTTAAGCTTACGAAAAGTTCTAAGATTTTACTAAACTTCTAAAATTGTACCATTTGGTATTATGTGAACGAATAGACCTAAAAACTTGCAATTCGGTATGAGAATTCAGATAGGAAAGTAATTTTGAAGTTTTGGAAATATGTACGAACTGTACTAAATGCAACTGAACCTTCTCGTTTGGGGTGAACGAATGAAATTGGAATTTTGAAATTTGGTTTTAGGATTAAGGTTTGTGATAGAGAGATGATTTTGGAAATGTGTACTACAAGTGCACGAAAATATTAAATAGTACTATACATATTTGGCAGAATTTGGTATTGGGTGAACAGATAGTGCTTAAAATCTGAAATTTGGTATTGGGGTCGCTGTTGACGTGCATCCTGGACATATGGAAGTGGCTTCGAAAATGTGTACTATAATTGTACGAAAAGCACTAAATGGTACCATTTTTGGTATTGGGATAAAATCGTTCCAAAAATACTAAGTGGTACTATATTTGGTATTTACTGAAGGAAAATAAATAAAATTCTGAAATTTGATATTTAGACTATTGATGTTATTTGTGAAGGGATAGGGCTAGAATCGTAAAATTTGATATTTAAGTCTCTTGGTATCTAAAATAGAGATATGGAGGCGGTTTCGGAAAAACATTGCAAATTATTACCCTTTGTGGGTGAGGTACCAGAAAGGGTTTGCGGATATATATTATCTTCACAATAGATTTTGTGTTGTTAAAAATATTTGTATGTGTAAATTTTGAAGAGAATTCAGAATCTTGAAACCTATGTGGGGGAGGTACCAGAAGAAATGGTCCGATTTCTACGATATTTATAACAGATCCTGTGTTTGATAGCAATATTGAGATGTACCAAGTGTGAATGAAGTCGGATGTGAATTTTCAGTTTTATGAGCTTCATGGGTATTCAAAAGGTTGGCCCTTTGTAGGGAAGGTACCAGAAGAAGAGGACCGATATATTACATCTTCACAGCAGATCTTGTGTTATTAGAAATAATGGGATGTGTGAAATATGAAGAGAATCGGATACTTATTTCAGATTTTTTTTTCGTTTTGGTTATTCAAAACATTGATGCTTTGTGGTGAGGTACCAGAAGGAATGGTCCGATCTCTACTATCTTATTAACAGGTCTTGTGTTGATGGAAATATGGAGATTTGCCAAGTCTGAATGGAATCGGATGTTAATTTCGCGTTTTATGAGCTTCATTGATATAAAAAATTTTGACCATTTGTGGGGGCGATACCAAAAGTAGTGGACCGATGTATCACATCTTCACAGCAGATCTTGCATTAGTAGAAATAATGGGATGTGTGAAATATGAAGAGAACCAGATGATTATTTCTGATTTTATAATCGTTTTGGTTATTCAAAACTTTGACCCTTTGGGTGGGAGGTTCCAGAAGGAATCATTATAACAGATCTTGTGTTGATGAAAATATGGAGATGTGCCAAGTCTGAATGGAATCGGATTTTAATTTCGCGTTTTATGAGTCTCATGGATTTTCATAGTTTTGACCCTTTATGGGGGAGGTACCAGAAGGAGTGGACCAATATATACCACATTGGGTTAGTGAAAATATTATGATCTGTGTAATTTGAAGACAATCGGATTCTTATTTCACATTTTAAAAGGGCTAAGATTTTTCAAAATATTGACCATTTCTGGGGAAAGTACTTGATGGAGTGGACCAATATTGTCCATTTTCGCACCTGACCTAGCATAGATGCAAATATTAGGATTTGTAAATGTGGAGCAAATTCAGTTGATCCTTTCTGTTTCTGCGCTATAAAATATGTTTTGGAAAATTCCGACCTTTGCGGGGGAGATACCAGAAGGAGTGGGCCGATATTGCCCATCTCGGAACTCGATCTTAGTTGATAATAATATTACAATGTACTAAGTTTGGTCGAAACGGATACTCCCTTCGAGAGTTATCATACGGACGGACATCCCTAGATTGACTCCAAACTACTGAAATGGATTTGGTCCAAAGAGACCTAGGGTATAAAACCATTATGAAGAACATTTATGTCATATCAAATGATATATACCCTCCCTAGGTATTTGGCTAAGGGTAAAAAAATCCTGGATAAATGGTCTGTTACCCCTTGAAAAAAAATTTCCTTAAAAATCTAAGATATTCCTTAAGATTAGATTTGATATCTGGAGTTCGCTACACGAACCACCTCTGATGAGAGAAAAATTCTTATGATTTTCTTACCTCATTATTCAACGAAATTATTTCAAAGTTGGTATTTGGTCTTTACAATGGATAACATCTTCTCTGACGGAAAATTATCTTTCCAGGTTCATGTTTTCACAGAGCTCCCATTTAAACTGAGCCTCCCGATATTCGGTATTTTTATACCCTCCGGAATACATGTAACTCATCGAAATAATAATTTTAAACCTAACACGGTATATATATATTCTTGATCAGCGTAAAATTCTAAGACAATTTAGCCCGGTCCGTCCGTCTGTCTGCCCGTCTGATATAATCACGCTAGAGTCAAAACGGATAAAGATAGGAAAATACAAGTTTGCACAGACCAGTCTTTTGTCTGCAGTCAGGTCAAGTTCGAAGATGAGCTATATCGATCCACGATATCGTATAGCCCACATGTAACAGAACCTCCCGATATTCGGTATTTTGATGATTGTAGCCAAATTTTTCAATGAATCTGTCTAAAAATCCACAAAATTAGTTCCTTCTGAATCATGGAAGAGTATTGTGTATATAGGTCCACGATATCGTATGTCCCCCATATAACGGTTCCTCCCGATATTCCATTTAAGGGACATTATTCACCGGATTTGTTTAAAATTTTGTATTTAGAGTTCGTAACTTGTCTATGCAGTTCCCGGTCTTCGTATAGGCCCTATATAGCAATACCTACCGATATTCGTAATTTCGACGATTTTGGGTACAATATTCACAGAAATTGTTTGAAATTTTGTTTTGAAGGTGTTACATCCTGTGACAGAAAATTGTCTATGCAGATCCAGGTCTTCATATAGCCCCGTTATAATGGCTTATGACAAAAGATGCCTCCACGTCTTCGGATGGATCCCAATATAACGGCTATATTCTGTATTTTTAAGATTTTAACAAAATTTTTAACGGATTTTATTTTCTTCTAATTTCCTTATTCGTTCCAAATGGTGGAGAGTATTTAAAGTTCGGCCCGACCTTCGATTTTTTACTAATTAAGAAATTATTTCAAATTCGATATTTGGTGTTGGTAATCGCACATATGACTATGACGTCTTTGTGTAGCTCCTATAAAATAATACCTTCCGATATTCGATATTGACTTCAGTCGAATTTTTTTCGAAAATAACAGAAAAAATATATACCACCCGATTACTAAATCTTATTTCAATTTTATTTTAATGTTTCCAAATGCAAAATTATTATTTCAAAAATTTTAAAAATTCCCAATTTCTTGGTTTCAAATTTCTTCACTTTTCCGCCCACTGTGCTCGGAACACCTTTATTTCCCAAAAAAAAGTAAACCACATCATTACAGGAAAAACTAAGAAAATATAAATCAAGGTTATGCCAAGTGTTAACGTTTCGCAAAAGAAGAAGAGAAAAAAACCCAGTTGGTAACTACTCACCCACAATGTAGACCATGACGGCGGGCGGCATGACACAGGTGCCCACCAGCCAATCGGTTATGGCCAAATTAAGGACAAAACAATTTGTGACGGTGCGCAGGCGACGTGTTGTCAAAACGGATAAAATCACCAGCGTATTGCCGACCACAGTGACCAATATTAGCAGCATAAATATGGCAACGACCAATGCCTTTGGCCATGCCATACCAATCAGATATGAGTCGACGGATGGTGGCAGAGTTGAGGTTGATATCATCATCATTGTGGCAATGGGGGAGGAGGATGGGGAGGAATTCATGAAGGAGCTGGCGGTGGAGGAGGAAGAGTTAGTGGTACTGATGTCAGCAATGCTATTGGAGATATTGGAGATCACATATGTCGGGGGGTTACCACTGCCAAGTGGCATTGTGGAGCTGGCTGGCCATGTAAAATTACCCAGCAATGCCATGCCAGGCGTGACAGCCACCAAAGCATCTGGGGAATGTGAAAATCTATTACTGACATTCTCAAATGTGTTTATGCTCCGTTCCAATAACGAGGATGTGGATGATGCTGCTGGTGACGCCAGTAATGATGATGTCGATGATGTGGCTGGAAATACTTTCGAAGACATTGCTGCACTCGTCGGGGCGGCATAGGAATTGTGGTTGGCACCGGAAGATGGCATTGGTGTTAGTGGCGATAAAACTACATGTTTTTCTGGGCTATTAGAATTAAATGGCTGGAATGATGTTGAAACTTTTGAGGCCTTGCTGCTTGGGATGCTGTTGCTGGCGGCGACTTCTGTTGTTGCTGTAAAATTATGGCTGGAGCTGGGATGCCAACGAAGTCTGCCATTTTCAATTGCTGTTGCTGCCACAGCAGCCAATACCTGCTGTGTGGTAACCTCCAGTGTGCCATAAAGTAATGGCCACCAAGGCAAATGCATTTGTTGGCCTGTCATAGTTGCAAAACGAGAGAGCAGCAGCCGCAGGACGGATTGCTTGGCAATTCCGCTTTTCAAATGCACGCCGACTTTATTCACTCAGACATTGAAAACACAGCTTGAAATTGGCCATTGGAGAGGCAAAGACATAGTTATTTGAATGCTATTTAAGGAGGTGGTGCAGAGGTCCTGGGAAATTGCAGTATTTTCTGTAATCACACTTGTTGTAGCCTATCCAGCGAACTTGACCGCAACTTCCGTTTTAGTGGTTAACTTTGTGCTCGGCTTTTGTTGGCCGCCAGGTTTTGTTGGTATTTCAAAGCAATGCCAGTTCTTTTCGTTTGGTTTCCAACTGCTTACATGGACTTTAGTTTGAATTCTGCCTCATCACATCCTCTCCTAACGGTAATGACTTTTGTTTTAGATTTTTGTTTTTTTCCTTTTTTGTTGTTGTTTTTTTTTTAGCTTAACCTTCGTTGTTTTGGTCTTTATTTCTTTGGCTTGGTTACAGCTGACCTAATACTTCCTGCTCGACTTACTCTAATAAAATTGTTGACGTCTTTTTTACTTTTGTCCTTTTGTCGTTTTCCTTAAATGTATGGGTATGGGTGTTTGTGTGTGTGTGTGAGTTTGCTATTTTTATTCCAAACCGGAAACACTTCGTAAAAACGTGTTATCCTCCAAAAAAAAAAAGTACTTTAGTTAATTGGTTGTCCGCTCATGGATATGGGAATCAAATTTTTGGCATTTCCAGCTTTTTTTTTTTTTTCATTTGACCTGCAAAAAAAAATAAAATAAAATAATTGGAGGTTAAAGTTTTTTTGTTGTTGGTTTTTTTAGATATTCTGCAACAATTTGAAGACTAAGGAAAACGAGCAAAGCAATACATATTTTTACCCTACACCACATAGTGGTAAGGTTATTATGCCATTGACCCATATAAATTTTTAAAGGTCTTCATAGAATCACTTTCTGAGACGATTTATGCATGTCAGCGCGTCTGTCCATGTATTCTTGTGAACAAAATGCAAGTGGCATTTATTATTCGATTGAGATGAAATTTTCCGAACAATATTTGTTTGGCCAGATTTAGATATCGATCCCATACATATATCTTCAATCGATTTCGAGTTAATTGTGCCAATATAAGTCCAAACGACCCGAATTATGGCACATCCAACTAAATTCAGTCTAGAAGCAAGAATATCAAATTTGGTTAAAATCGGCTATAGCTCCCGGTGAGATGAAAAAAACTGCAACCAATTTCAGACTGCTGCCATTTCCAAGCCACTCGTCCGATAGCTGTTTTCCAAACAATATTTGTTTGAGCAGATTTAGATATAGATTCAATATACCTTCAACCAATTTCCGGTTAATTGTGCCAATAAAAGTCCAAACGACCTGAATTTTGGCACATCCGACCCAATTCAGTCTAGAAGCAAGAACATCAAATTTGGTTAAAATGGGCTATAGCTCCCATGAAATTAAAATCGGCTATAACTCCCGGTGAGATGAAAAAAAAACTGCAACCAAATTCAGACTGCTGTCATTTCTAAGCCACTTGTCCGACAGCTGTTAAAATTTTTCCAGTGACAGCTCATTTTAATGTTCACAAGCGTACAAAAGCATTTTGGTGAAAATTGTCCGGAAAAAAAGTTATTTGTGATGGAATTTAAGCGTAGTAGTGGGATTTCTTTATATTTGGCTGGAAAACCGCAAGTGGCTATCGTTAGAGCACTCCAGCATTTAAATGTGAATAAATCTTTTGTGTATCGTACCATCGCTCGTTACCGTGATATTGGTAGCGTAGCCCGACGTCAAGGAAGTGGACGGTAGCAAAACAGCAACATCAGCAGAAATGGTTCGAAAAGTAAAAAAGCGACTTGATCGAAACTCGCGTCGCAGTGGCCGAAAAATGGTTCGTGAGCTGAACATATTGCAAAATATTCCATTCGGCAAATATTGAAAAATGAGCTCGGAGTAAAGCCATTGAAATTCGAAAAAGTACCAAAACTTACACCGCAACAGAAAGAAAATAGACTCAAAAGAGCTAAAGAGTTGCTTCGCTTGGCCAAAAGTGGTGAACTGGCGAATTTTGTTTTCTCCGATGAGAAAACATTCCAGCAGTTTGTAAACAAACGAAATGATCGGTTTACTTGCCAAAGAAGTCAGCTGAACATGTGCACCTTCGGTTGGCCACTAGAACTCAAGCGCCGGCAATGGTGTGAGCCGCCATAACATGGTGATGGTGTGGGCCGCCATAACATGGCCGCTCCGCTCGTATTAATAGACCGTGGCATAAGAATAAATTCCGAATATTATCGCGAAAATATTCTGGAGGGTGTATTAAAGTCTTGGGCACGCACACATTTTTACCGCAGACCTCAACACGCGCCACCCAAGAATGGTTACAAAATTAGGTTCCTCGCTTCATTTCCAGCGCACGATGGCGACCAAACTCTACGGATACCAATCCGTTGGACTATTGTGTGTGGAGTATTTTGGAAAGCAAGGTAGGGCACTAAAAAATACCAAAGTGTCGATCACCTGAAGTAAGTGCTTCGCCGGGAATGGGTGAAAATACCGCACAGCAACATTCGGGCAGCGTGTGACGGTTTCATTGGCCGTTTGAAGTCCATAATTCGAGCCAAAGGTGACCAATTCGAACAAATCTAAACGTATTCTAAATTTTGATATTTGATCAATAAAATTTAAAGAAAAATGTGAAAAATATGGCGTTTGACTTTTATTCCAGTTTTTTATCTCAACCCGTATGGGTTTGTCTCGCGTTCTTCGCAATGTTACAAACAAGTTCACAAAGACATAATACCCTTACCACTATGTTTGGGGTCTATACGAAGACATTTCGAAAAAAAAACGTCGCTAAAATCATCATAATATCAAATACAGGTTATATGGGGGCCACACGAAGACAGGGACATACATACTCAATTTTTTGTCATGGGCTGTAATACCCATTCGGACCTCCAAATACGAAATTTAAGACAATTCCGGTGAATGCCGACTATAGGGGAGTACAGCTATATGGGGGCCATACGAAGATGTACCTGCATACACAATTTTCTGTCATAGACTGTAGTGGCCATAAGGAACTTTCATTACCAAATTTTGAAACAATTATGGTGATTAATGTCGCTAAAATCATCAAAATGCCGAATATAGGGAGGTACAGTTATAACGTGGACCTATATGGCCCATTTTCAATACCGAAAGTAAAACTTTACTATTACTTCTACTTCATTTCGTTCGAAAGCTAGAGTGATTTGTACAGACGGACAGACAGACGCAGGGAAATCTCTAAATCGACATAGAATTTTATGATGAACAAGAACATATACACTTTCTGGGCTCTGGAATGTATATTTCGAGGTCTCACAAGCGGAATGACAAATTTAATGTACCCTCAATACATGGTCGGGGGGTATAAAAAGACAATTTAACGGTACCTAGCTTAGAGTTCCCTAAATTTGTTATTCAGTTTCCAACATTTTGATATATTTGCCTACGGCTTCATAAAGTATATATTTCTGATGAGCTGAAAACTTTAAGTCGATTTTGCTGTGTTCGTCTGCCTATCAATTTATATGTTAAAGTCAAGACAGATCTCATATTATTATACCCTAAGCTATATGACTACAGAGGTTAATCTATCATTTGATACGGCCAAAACGTGAGTTATCGAAATAACATTTTTTGACACTAGGTTCCTATGGACCAATTCCGTTTCAGGACATTTGGTGGGAATCGAGGGGTGTTCGGCCGTCCATCTGTCTGTCTGGCTGACATTCTGGCTGGTGAACACCATAACTCTCGAAGGGAGTATTCGATTTGATCCAAACTTGGTTTATCGTAATATTATTATCAAACTCAGATCGAGTGAGGAGATGGGCAATATAGGTCCACTCCTTCCGGTACCTCCTCCACAGAGAATGTATAAGCTGATTTTGATCCAACTGTGTGTTCAAACGCGAATTTGATCTCCGACTTCATTCAGACTTGGCACATCTCAATATTTCTATCAACAAAAGATCTATTGTAGAGGTGGTAGAGGTCGGACCATTCCTTCTGGTACCTCCCCCACAAAGGATCAAAGCCAATTATAAAATCCGAAACAAACATCCAGTTCTCTCCATATTTCACACATCCTATTGTTTCAACTAACACCAGATATGCTGTGAAGATGACATATATCGGTCCACTTCTTCTGGTACCTCCCCTTCAAAGGGTAAAAATTTCAATTATCCATGAGGCTCAAGAAACGTAAAATTAACATCCGATTTCATACAGACTTAGTACATCTCAATATTTTTGTCAAGACAAGATCCGTTATAAAGATGGTAGAGATTTATTCTGGTAAAGTGAAAGAAATAACCAATATAGTCCAAAGCTGGCATGTCGCAATATTGATATCATATTTATTTAGATCCGACACGAAATGGACAATATTGATTCGAAGAATTGCTATAAGTAGAATATCTGAGGAGGTTTTTCAATTTAAAAAGCTTTTTCTGTCTAGAAGTTATATTCTATTTAAGAAGACTTGTGGAAGATTTTTATCCACAGAAGATCTATTGAGAGTCCTATGTCCTCAATTGAACTGGTAAAGGCCTTCCATCCACGAATGACTTGTGAAAGGTATTTGTATGCAGTTTAGAAGGTTTTCTATCCAAAGATGAAGTAAGATAGGCATTCTATATTTAATTACATATGTTCCATAAAATAATTTCTACACATAGATTGCCTTCAAAAAAGGAGATCCATATAAAGTCATTCGTGTATAGAGGAATCATGATTATGTCATATAACTATTGAAGTCTTCATTCCATTAAAGATCAGTATTCTTCCCATTTTAAAAAGATTTTCTGGAGGCCTTTTTTCCGTTGAAGACTTATTGGTGATCATGCACCCAAAAAAAAAAAACTTGAAGAGGGTAAGAGGTTTTCTGTTCATACAATATATGTTGTATTCAATATATTTGATCTTCATGGGACCGGATAACCGATTTTTATCTAGAGATGAACATTAATATGGTCTGTTCTAGTAGACGACGTTAACATTTTCTTCTTTACTTTTTTGAGGGTATTATTTCTTCGTCGAAGTGCAATATTTTAAATCAATCCTAACAAAATTTAAAGTTATTGCACATAATATCAAATACCTATTATTATGTTCATTTCAGATAGTAAAGGCCATAAAATACGATTCCTCTTCAATTTTCTAAATTTGTGTTCTTAAATTTAATTTTTTTAAATTTCTATTCTTATATCTATTGCACTGCACTCGTTCTCTAATAAACATTTCCCCTGCGATAACACTGCAATAAAAACTTGTTTAAAAGTGTAATTATAACATTTGATTGGAAACAAATTTGTGAATTTGAAAAATGCGATGAAAGTCATCAGTTCACACATGGCACGAAATTTGGCCGCAATTGGAAAGGAGCCAAAACAGAAAAAAATCCGTTTGGTTAGAATGAATTGATTGCAAAACATGACGGAGGCCAAATAACCCCTAAAATAACAAAAAAAAAATTTACCTTGTTTATAATCTATTCGAAAGAGGACTTTTTCGTATTGTGGTCATAATTCGGTGTTGATGTGGGAGCAAATGAGTTTTTGGATGAAACGGTAAAAATATTTTTCATTCATTTTAACATTTTATTTTTGAGATTTTTCGGTTTTTCGTCTTTACAAATCCTAAGACTCCTTTGGTAAATAATAAGGCCATATCTTCTATATATGGACAAGCTATAGCCATGACCAGAGGAACCAGATGTAGACTAGATAAAGCGGGCTCATGAAGTCATAACATAAACTAGAAGAAAGCCAAATAAGCCAGATGTAGACGAGCTGGATCCAATCGAGAGAGAGAGAGAGAGGGAGAGAGTGTAATACATGGCGACTTAAGCTTAACCAAGGAGTATATATATAGGAATACGAGTACGGACTGGGAGTCTACTTATAGGGTCTCAAATTTTACGAGAACGAACGCCAGGAAGTATATAGAGACAGACCTAAGTTCTGAAACATTTGTCTACCATACACCATACATAATATGGAGGGCATATTAAGTTCGTCATTCCGTTTGTAACTCATCGAAATAATAATTTTAGACCTAACAAAGTGTATATAGTCTTGATCAGCGTAAAATTCTAAGAATATTTAGCTTTGTCCGTCCGCCTGTCTATCTGTCCGTCTGTTGTAATCACGCTAGAGTCAAAACGAATAAAGATAAGAAGCTAAAATTTTGCACAGACCAGTCTTATTAGGCCAAGTTCGAAGATGGGCTATATCGGTCGACAATATCTTATAGGTCCCATGTATCGGAACCCCTGATATTCGTTATTTTCATGATAGTAGCCAAATTCTTAAATGAAATTGTCTGAAAATCCCCAAAAGAAGTTCCTTCTGTGTACTTTAGCCCCTGGTAGAGTATTGTCTATATAGGTCCACGATAACGTGCATAAACCATGTATGGGTTCCTCCATATATTCGGTATTATGATGATTTTAGCTAAATTCTTCATTTTGAAAAATCCACACAAGAAGTTCTTTCTTCGCATATTATCCCCCGGAAGAGAACTGTCTATATAGGTCCACGATATCGTATAGTCCCCATACAACCATATTCTCCGATATTCGGTATTTTGATGATTTTAGGGACATCATTTACCGGAGTTGTTTCAAGTTTCGTATTTAGACTTAGTAATGGGTATTACAGTCTATGACAAAAAAAATTGCGTACGCAGGCCCGCGTCTTCTTATAGCCCCCATATAGCGGTACCTCCCGATATTGGGTATTGTAATGATTTTAGCGACATTAGTCAACGGAGTTGTTTCAAATTTCGCATTTAGAGGTGGTTATGGCTGAAAATTGTCTATTGACCGAAAATTGTCTTCGTATAGACATCATATATCAGTACCTCCCTATATTCGGTACTTTGACGCTTTTTGGTACAATATTCACCGAATTTTCGTTTGAAATTTCGTATTTGATGTTCCTAATAGATACTACAGCCTGTGACCTTCGTAAAGGCCCCATATATCGGAACCTCTCTATATTCGGTATTTTGATGATTTTAATGACATTATTCACCGGAGTTGCTTCAAATTTCGTACTTAGAGCTTATAATGGGTATTACAGTCTATGGCTGAAATTTGTCTATGCAGGTCCAGTTCTTCGTAGAGCACCCATATATCGGTACCTCCCTATATTCGGTATTTTGACGATTTTAGGTACAATATTCACCGAAGTGGTTTCAAATTTCGCATCTGAAGTTCCTAATGGGTACGACAGCCTGTGACAGAAATTTGTCTATGCAGGTCCAGATCTTCGTATAGCCCCGATATAACTGTACCTCCCTATATTCGGTATTTTGATCATTTTAACGGCATTATTCACCAGAATTGTTTCAAATTTCGTAATGAAAGCTCCCAATAGGTACTACAACCTGTAACCTGTAATGCAGGTCCAGGTCTTCGTATAGCCCCCATATATCGGTAACTCCCTATATTCGGTTTTTTTTGACGATTAAATAAAGTAAATTTACAGAAATTGTTCGAAATTTCGTATTTGAAATTCTTAAGATGTAGTAAAATCTGTGACAGAAAATTGTCTAAGCAGGTCCAGGCCTTCGTATAGGATCCATATATAGGTACCTACCTATATTCGACATTTTAACGATTTTAGGTACAATATTCACCGACATTTCGTTTGACGTTTCTAATAGATTCTAAAGCCTGTGACAGAATATTATCTATGCAGGACCAGGTATTCGTAAAGCCCCGATATAACGGTGCCTCCCTATATCCTATATATTCATGGTTTAGCTACATTATTCACCGGATGTGTTTTTAGTTTCGTATATCAATATTGTAATGGCCTATGACAAAACATGCCTATGCAGGTCCACGTCTTCGTATAGACCCCAATATAAAGACTATTTTAGGTATTTTTAACATTTCAATTAAATTTCTAACAGATTTTATTTTTTGGGAAATTTCCAAATTCGATACAAATGATTGTGCGTACTCAAAGTTTGGCAGGGCCGAACTTACTGCTTTTTTACTTGTTTCTGTATCAGGTCTTAATTTTGAATTAAATTTTTTCGATAGAAAAAAAAATCAGTCGTCGGTTCTAAGTGAATTTTTTTTAGGAAAAAATAGACTTCCGTTCAGAGCTACTCATATTCAATGAAAAAATCAAAATCTGCTCTGAAGAACTTTTTTCTATAGGCCTCCGTTTAAAATTATTATACCCTCCACAATAGTATGAAGGGCATACTAAGATTGTCATTCCGCTTGTGACACCTCGAAATACACATTTTAGACAACACAAAGTATATATTCTTGATCAGCATAAGATTCTATGTCGATCTAGAGATGTCCGTTCATCTGTTCGTCTGTGTAAATCACTCTAGCTTCCGAACGAATTAAAGTAGATTAATAACATTTTACTCAAATGTATGTTAACTCTGCAGGACTTTTGGTATTGAAAATGGGACATGTACGTCCAAGTTTTGGTATAGCCCCCATATTGATATTCTGTTTTTTACTGATTTTAGCGGCATTATTCAGCGGAAATGTTTCAAATTTGGTATTTGAAGTTTATAATGAATACTACAGCCTTAGACAGGTTCACGTCTTCGTATAGCCGCCATATAACGGTACCTTCCGATATTCGGTACCTTCCGATATTCCATGTCGTCATATCGACCCTAATATAACAGCTACATTCGGTATTTTTAAGATTTTAACAAAATTTTTAACGGATTTGTGTTTTTCGAGTATTGCCACATTCGTTCCAAATGGTGGAGGGTATTCAAAGTTCGGCCCATATATATTTTCAGACCAGCTGGTCTATATTTAGACTTTTAGGATTCTCTGATTATATAGATGACCTAGGCAAGGCTTAGCACGCCTATATACATCCTTTCTCTCTCTACCTCCTAGGCACACCTATATACATTCTTTCTCTCTCCCACTCTCTACCTCTCTCCCTCTCTTGTAACTTCATCACCTTCCCTAGGATTCCTTCCTTTAAAAAACACTCCGACAAATTCTCAGAATCGTTTCGCTTCGCATTTATCAAATTTATTGGATTAATGATAACCTAAATGATGTTTACTTTTTTGCTCATGGGGGGAAACCTCCGCCACCCCCTTATCACTCTCCTCTTTACCGCGAAAATATGGTGAATGGATTTTTCGGTACAATTTAATAGATAAGTTTGAAAAGAAAGAAAATAATAATATTTTAATACTCAACGTTGTGTACCAAAGAATGTAAATCTTTGTTAAGTCCTTAATAAATTAATATGCATCCACAAGGAGTTGGGTTTATATCGTCTCCCCCCTTCTTCCCACCCTCCACCACCACGAGCGGCTTGGTTGTTTGTTGGTGAAGCAAAAAAACCTCTGTCTCTCCCACAAAAACAGAATTTCATGGAAAGGATTTGAATATTTATATGGCCTACAAAACATCCTCGCAACGTTGTTAGGTGTGCTCCTGAGTTACGTAGCAGAGCGGCGATTCTTTGGAAACGGTTGACGATGATTTAATATTTTCACATCGAGAAAAATAAGGGTAAAAATTATTTAATTATCTGAGTGAAAACTGAAATGTTGTAAAATTTAATAAACTCCAAAAGGTAGAGAATTCTGGATGAGAGTAAATCCTCTCTCATCCTTGTTTCAAGGAATGATGTAATAAATGTAATTAAATATACAAAGAGGTAAGTAAATCTTGCTTTATAATTTTAATTATGCTAGTAAAGGTTGTATTAGGATATTAAATAAATTAATTAAAAATATGCCTTTTTAGAGTTAAGGAGGTGCTAGAAAAAATATTCCTTAAAAATCCAAATCAATGTGTTAGTCATATCATAAAAATATACTTTCCAAAAATTACGATATTTTGTTGTTTGGCATTTAAAAAACATTCTCTGAAAATCTCAAATTTGTAGTCTGTTACCCTTGACAAATGCGCCTTAGAAAGCCTCTTGATACATTAAAACGCATGTCCTTTTTAAACAAAGATTTTTGGTTTGATTGTCCTTCAAAAAAAAATCTTTGAAAAATCCTCAACAGGTGGTCAGATGATTCATGAAAAAAGTACATCCACGTTCAATGGTGAATGTACGGATGTTAGGTGGTCCTAAAAAAATATATTTCAAACAAGTAAAAAAGCAGTAAGTTCGTCCGGGCCGAACTTTGAATATCCTTAACCATTTGGAACGAAATTAGAAATTTTCAAAAAACAAAATCCGTTAAAAATTCTGTTAAAATCTTAAAAAATACCGAATATGACCGTTATATTGGAGTCTATACCAAGACGTGGACTTGCATAGACAACTTTTGTCATAAGCCATTACAATATTCAAATACGAAGCTTAAGAAAAACCCTGTGAATGATATAGCTAAAATAATAAAAATACCTGGACCTGTATAGACAAATTTCTGTCACAGGCTGTAGTATCTATTAGGACTTAAAATACGAAATTTTTTAAATTTTCAGCGTATATTGTACCTAAAATCGTCAAAATGTCGGATATGGGGATATACTGTTATATACGAAGACCTGGACCTGCATAGACAAATTTCTGTCACAGACTGTAGTACCTATTACGAACATCAAATACGAAATTTAAAACAATTTCGGTAATATTGTACCTAAAAGCGTCAAAGTACCGAATATAGTGAGGTACTGATATATGATGCCAATACGAAGACCTGAACCTGCATAGAAAATTTTCAGTCTATAGACAATTTTCTACAATTTTCAGCCATAACCAACTCTAAATAATAACGTTTTCTTATGTCTCTAAAATCATCAAAATACCGAATATTCGGAGGTTCCGTTATATGGAGGTCATACGAAGACATGGGCATGCATAGACAATTTTCTATCATAGGCCGTAGTATCCATTACGAACTTCAACTACCAAATTTGAAACAATTCTGGAGAATAAACTCAACAAAGTACCGAATATCGGGAGGTACAGTTATAAAGGGGCTATACGAAGACGTGGGCCTATATACGGGGTGTGATGAAAAAACTGCAACCAACTTCAGACTGCTGTTATTTCTAAGCCACTCGTCCGACAGCTGTTAAAATTATATTATGGACGGAAGAAAACAGCAATATCAACAGAAATGGTTCGAAACGTAAAGAAGCGACTTGATCGAATCCCGCGTCGCAGTGGCCGAAAAATGGCTCGTGAGCTGAACATATCACAATATTCCATTCGGCAAATTTTGAAAAATGAGCTCGGGTTAAGGCTTTGGAATTCCAAAAAGTTCAAGAACTTACACCGCAACAGAAAGAAAATAGTCTCGAAAGAGCTCAAGAGTTCCTTCACTTGGTCGAAACTGGTGAACTGCCGAATTTGGTTTTCTCCGATGAGAAACATTCGTTGTCCAGTAAAATGATCGTGTTTACTTGCTAAAGAGGTCATCTGCAAATGTGCACCTTCTGTTGACCACCAGAACTAAAGCGCCGGGCATGGTGATGGGTTGGCCGCCATAACCGACATAGCCGATGGTCGCTCTCCGCTCGTATTAATCGACCATGGCATCAGAATAAATGCCGAATATTATCGCGACATTCCAACAGGACTCAGCACCATCTCGCTCAGCACGCGCCACACAAGAATGGTTACAAAATGAGATTCCTCGCTTCATTTCCAGTGCACAATGGCCACCAAAATCTCCGGATACTATTGTGTTTGGAGTATTTTGGAAAACAAGGTTGGCGCTAATAAATACCAAATTGTCGATCACCTCAAGCAAGCGCTTCGCCGATATCGGGGGACTGATATATGAGGCCTATATAATATTATCGACCGATATAGCCCATCTTAGAACTTGACCTGCCTGCAGACAAAAAGACTGATCTGTGCTAAATTTTAGCTTCACATCATAATTCGTTTTGACTCTAGCGTGATTAGAACAAACGGACAGAGGGATAGGGCTAAATCGTCTTAGAATTTTACGCTGATCAAGAATTTATATACTTCTAAGGGTCTAAAATTATGAAAAATGCTTCTTAAAAAGCCTTATGGTCCACTAAAAGGCATATCCTTTTAAAACCAAGGTTATTGGTCTGAAGGTCCTCAAAAATATTTTTTCTTTAAAAAGCCTCAATAGTTGGTCCTATGACCCATAAAAAATATTCTCTACAGCATCCACGATTTTGACCTGATGGTCTTGAAAAAATAATCTTTAAAAAAATCTACGTAAATTGGACCTTGAAAAAATGATAAAAATCCACGATTATTCGGAAAATGGTTAGACAGAGGGACTTTGAAAAAGTATTCCTTAAAACCTCCAGGTTTATTGGGTCCTTGGCAATATATTCTTCAAAAAAAAAATTGAAATAAACCACTTATAGTCCTTAGAATAAGATATTCTTTAATAAATCCACGTTAGTTAGGACCTTGGGAAAAAATTTGTCCTTGGAAAAATATTTTGTAAGAATCAACGTTAATTAGGTTCTTGGGAAACATTTGTCCTTGGAAAAATATTTTGTAAAAATCCACGAAAAATATTTTGTAAAAATCCACATTAATTAGGTCCTTGGAAAAATGTTTTATAAAAATCCACATTAATTAGGTCCTTGAAAAAATATTTTGTAAAAATCCAGGTTAATTAGGTCCTTGGAAAAATATTTTTTTTTTAAAGTCTACGTTGTTTGGGTCTTTGGAAAACTTTTTTTTTTTTAAATCCACTTTAATTAGGTCCTTGGAAAAATATTTTTTTTAATAAATCCACGTTCCGAACTCTTTAGTCCAGGGAAAAAAACTATTTAAAAAATCCGCAATTTTTAGTCAGTTTGTCCTTGAAACATATTCCGTTTTAGTCCCTGCACGTTTTGAATAACATTCTTTAAATTTCAACAACAAATACAAACAAAATTCAAAGTCTCAAGGACACTCCATTTCATTTGCCCAAAAGCGGATTGGAATTTAATTAATTTTTCACTTGACAAACCATCAAAAATAAATATTTAAAAAAAAAAGAAAATCCTAAACAAAAATCGTTTACAGACAACTAACCTGTCCAACAAGTTGTATCTTTCCCTTATATCTTTGACCTTTCGCAATTGGTTAACAGTTTTATGGGGTAGCGTTTTGGGTCGTTGCCTAAGGATAACTTCGATCCTTCTGTTTACCTTTGTTTTTGCGGTCAAAGGCATTAGCATAAACAAAAAGAAACCCGAAAAGAAACTGTTCAAGAAAATTGTCAAATTATTTTGTTTTATTCCTTCATCTTGCCTTGTTAAATGTCCAAAAATTAAAAATTGAATCAAATGATAAACCCAAAACAGAAATCATCTGTCTAACGTTCCAGAGGGCACAGTCGGTCTGACAACCTAATTGTTTTCAAATTTGTCAGCCTTCAACGAGTTTGTCAAAAGGGTCTGGCTGACGTCTTGGGGGTCGGTACAAAGTTGACAAGGCGAAGGAGAGTCTAAACAAAAGTAAGTCGCAAAATAATTTGTAACAAAAACAAGTAAAAAAGTATCAGTCGGCTTTGCCGACAGATGTATACCCTCAGCCCTCTTCACCCTCTATGGAGTAGGTTTTAAAAGAATGGGTCAATATTGTCAATTTCGTATCGGACCTACATAAATATGATATAAATATTATTATAGCAGATGGATATAGCAATTGTAAAGAATCACTGAGTTGTTTCGCAATTTATGACAGATAAAAATATTGAAAAATGTGTCTCTTTGTGGGAGAGGTACCAGAAGGTGTTCGCAGATATATAGGATCATCTTCAAAACAGATCTGGTGTTAGCAAAAATAATTTGTATGTGTGAAATTTGAAAAGAGTTGAATCCTTATTTCGCTTTCTTTGAGCGTTATGTTTTTCAAAATTAGATTATTGCTTCCTTTCTGTGCAGAAAATATATATCTCAAATTTTCGACCATTTGTGGGGGAGGTACCATAAGATGTGGACCGATATACTTCATCTTAACACCAGAGCTTGGGTTAATATAAATATTGGGATGTGTGCCATTCGAAGACAATCGGACTCATACATCACATTTTATGAGAGTTGTAATTATTCAAAATTTTGACCATTTGTGGGGGAGGTACTTGAAGGAGTGAACCGATATTGTCCATTTTTAGACCTAACGTAGAACTGATGCAAATATTAGGATTTGCAAAGTGAGAGCAAAATCGGATTATCCTTTCTCTTTTTGTGCAAAAAATATATTTTTTGCAAATTTCGACCTTTTGTGGGGGAGGTACCAGAAGGAGTGGACCGATATATTCCATCTTAACATCAGATCTTGGGTTAATATAAATATTGGGGTGTGTGAAATTTCAAGACAATCAGACTCTTACATCACATTTTATGAGAGTTGTGATTATTTAAAGTTTTGACCCTTTGTGGGGGAGGTACCAGAAGGAGTGGACCGATATTCTCCATTTTCGCACCAGACCAAGCAATGATGCAAACATTAGGATTTGCAAAGTAGCAGAATAATCGAATTATTCTTTCTCTTTCTTTGCAAAAGAAAAATATTTTTTTTTTTTTTGAAAATTTCGACCTTTTGTGGGGAGGTACCAGAAGGAGTGGACCGATATATTCCATCTTAACACCAGACCTTGAGTTAATATAAATATTGGGATGTGTAAAATTTTAAGACAATCGGACACTTACATCACATTTTATGAGAGTTGTAATTATTCAAAATTTTTACCATTTGTGGGGGAGGTACTTGATGGAGTGGGCCGATATTTTCCATTTTCACACCCGACCTCACACTGACGCAAATATTAGGATTTACAAAGTTGGAGCAAAATCGGACTATAATTTCTCTTTCTGTGCAAAAAATAATTTTTTTGAAAATTTCGAACTTTTGTGGGGGAGGTACCAGAAGGAGTGGACCGATATTGTCCATCTCCGAACTCGATCTAAGTTTGACAAAAATATTACGATGTACCAAGTTTGGACCAAATCGGATACTCCCTTCGAGAGTTATCGTGCGCACCAGCCAGCCAGACAGACAGACAGACAGACAGACGGACGGACGGACGGACGGACATCGCTAGATCGACTCCAAATGTTCTGAAACGGATTTGGTCCAAAGAGACCTAGGGTCTAAAACCGTTATTTCGACTAGGCACGTTTTGACCGTATCAAATGATATATACCCTCTGTAGCCAGATGGCTGAGGGTATAATTAAATAAGAGAGAAAGGGAGTGAAGAAGAGAGGAATAAAACAAAAGAAAGGAAGGAAAGAGAAGAGAAGAGAGGAAATGAGGCTTCTAAGGCACTTTGAGGGAAAGAAGGTCTTTTGAAGAGTGGAGAAGAAAAAAAAGAGAAGAGAGAACGCTTTCTGAAGAACTTATGTAGGAGAGAGAGAGAAAGTCCTCCAATAAATATAAGAGAATATATATATAAGAGAATCAACGCCCAGTCGAAACGGCTGAAGCTAGAATCTGGACATTTTGCACGAGTGTCCGTCTTGGTACTTAGGCGTGTAAAAAGGCTGGGTTTTTGGTAATTCTTACTAAAAGGTACTAAAATGTACTAAATGGTTTATACTTTGTATTGGACAAACAGTATGGACTTGAATTCAGATATTTGGAATGAGAGTCACTGATGAAGCGCAGGATAGCTGTAATAAAGGAATTTTGGAAATTCGAACGAAATGTTCTAAAATGGTACTAAACTGATACCATTTGGTATTTTGTGAATGGTTAGAACTAAAAACTTCAAATTCGGTATGGGAATCAAGGTTGGCAAGCAAGTTTGATATATGAGGGTGTTTTGGAAATGTGTACGAATTGTGCTTAATCTGTACTAAATTGTACTAATTTGGAAAAAGTATACTTAAGGATGAACGGATGAAGTTGAAATTTGGAAATTTTTAATTGGGTCCCTGTTGGTGATTTAAAGAGATAGTTTTGGAAATGAGTACTACAACTGCACGCAAAGTACTAAATAGTACTATATTTGGTACAATTTTGCGTTTGGCGAACAGATAATGTCTGAGAACAGAAATTTTGTATTTGGGTCGCTTTTCAGGTGTAG
Source organism: Musca domestica (assembly GCF_030504385.1). NCBI lineage: Eukaryota > Metazoa > Arthropoda > Insecta > Diptera > Muscidae > Musca > Musca domestica. The sequence continues at coordinate 11,244,394 of NW_026712272.1, read as the reverse complement.
CTTGGACTTATGAAGATGGTTTCGGAAATGTGTACTTTTATTCAACGAAAAGTACTAAATGGTACTATATTTGGTATTGGATAATGGTATAGAGATAAAAATCTGAAATTTGATGTTTAGATGCTGCTGGCATCTGTGTTTTCGATTTGGTGCTGGTTTGGAATTGGGTTTTATATTCATATGAAAAGTACCTAATGGTACTAAATTTAATATCGGGTAAAGGGATAGAGCTAAAACCTCAGTTGGTATCTGAAATCGAGATATGAAGGTAGTTTTGGAAATCATTGTACTACAGTTGTACGAAAAGTGCTGAATGGAATTCTGGAATTCTCAAATTTGATATTGAGGTCTCTCTTGATGTTGAGATATGGAGGTGTTTTCGGAAATGTGTACTATCAATGTACGAGTTTTTTCCCGCAGCAATTTTTTGAGCTGCTCAGTGTAAACCACCCTTTTTGAGGGCCTTCTAAGAAGTAAAATATCACCCGAAGCTATTTTAAGATGTTTGAAGAGGAGAAAAACAACAAAAGCTCCATGAGCATATGACGTAGCATTTGTTATTCAATTTCTATTCCTCTTATTTTGTGCAAAAGTAAATAACAATATAAATACCTGATTACAACAACAAGTTATTTAAATCCCATTTCACTGCACTTTATCATTACTAAAATCCCATTAAGAAGAATATTTATAAGAAATTGCTACCCACACACCCACCGACATGCAGACACACACATACTCGTATATTTATGATTCATTTCGAATTACTACGAATGGCCAAAAATGTTATTTCCTCCAGTTTTGGAATTGATCTCGGCAATGTTTAGAGTATCCACTCAGAATCAAATCAACAAAATGAAAAAAAAATTGATACACATGATTTCCCTGTGAACAACCACCCCATGGACGTATCAGAAAATTCATCACCTCGCCACCACCACATGTCGATTTTAATGAGACGAACAATTCCCATCCTGCTGTTTTATTTTTTTCGATATTCCAAATATTTTTGCTGATAAAAATTATATCTTTTTCTTTTGTTTATTTTCATTTTGGTGTGCGGAATTAAAGGCAGACAAAAAAAGTGGCAAAATCGATTAAATTTTGTAAATGTGGCCAGTCTGGGCAGAAGGGGGTGAAAGGGGTAAAGGTATGAAAGTCCATATGAAATATTTTGACGTGTGAATCAATTGGGATATGTAATTTTGTTGTTGTTATTGTAGTTAAACCACAGGAAATAGTCGGGATTGAGTCATTTAAAATATTTTAAATTCATCGATCTCTTGTTCTCTTGGATTAGTTTTTTTTTCTCAAAAACATATGTTTTCTTTGTGGCAAAAAACAATGTTGGGGGTAAATTTTTATAAGTCAATCAAAATGATTTTTCTTTTCAGAGAATCTGCCAAGAAATACAGGGTGAGATGAAAAAACGGCAACCAACTTCAGACTGCTGTCATTTCTAAGCCTCTCGTCCGATCGCTGTTAAAATTATTCCAGTGACAGCTCATTATATTGATGGAATTCAAGCGTGATAGTGTGATTTCTTTATATTTGGCTGGAAAACCACAAGTGGTCGATAGTTAGAGCCCTCCAGCATTTAAATGTGAATAAATCTTTTGTGTCTCGTACCATCGCTCGTTACCTTGATACGGGTAGCGTAGCCCCACGTCAAGGAAGTGGACGGTGCTGGAAAACAACAATATCAGCAGAAATGGTTCGAAAAGCAAAGAAGGGACTTGATCGAAACCCCCGTGGCAGTTACCAGAAAAATGGCTCGTAAGCTAAACATATCGCAATATTCCATTCGGCATATATTGAAAAATGAGCTCGGTGTAAAGCCATTAAAAATTCAAAAAGTACAAGAACTTACACCGCAACAGAAAGAAAATTGACTCAAAAGAGCTAAAGAGTTGCTTCGCTTGGCCGAAAGTGGTGAACTGCCGAATTTGATTTTCTCCGATGAGAAAACATTCGATGTCCAGCAGTTTATAAACAAACAAAATGATCGGGTTTACTTGCCAAAGAGGTCAGCTGAAAATGTTTCGGTTGGGCTGCCATAACCGCCGATAGTCGCTCACCGCTCGTATTTTCTTTGGCTGCAGACCTTGGACATTCCAACAGGACTCAGCCCCATCGCACTCAGCACGCGCCCACCCAAGAATGATTACAAAATGATGTTACTCGCTTCATTTCCAGCGCACAATGGGCTACCAAAATCTCCGGATACCAATCCGTTGGACTATTGTGTCGGGAGTATTTTGAAAAGCAAGGTTGACACTAAAAAATACCAAAGTGTCGATCACCTCAAGCAAGCGCTTCCCCGGAAATGAACCAAAATACCGCAGAGCAACTTTCGGTCAGTGTGGGACGGTTTCATTGGCCGTTTGAAGGCCATAATTCGTGCCAAAGATGAACAAATCGAACAAATTTAAACTTATTCTAAATGTTGATGCTATTTGCGACATTTCTTGTTTTCATTCAATAAAATTTAACTTTGTTGCAGTTTTTTTTTTTTTTTGTCTCACCCTGTATATATTTTAGGATAGAAAGCAGGAAACTACTGAATCCAACACAGATAAAAACAAGTAAGCAAAGGCTATAGTCGTGCGGGGCCGACTATGTTATACCCTACAACACTACAATATGTTAGAAGACCCCCTATGTCCAAATCCATATTGGAAGATTTCGCTTTTGAAATTAGGATTTTGACTAGTTTTTGACTTGTTAGTTGTTGTGGTCCATTTTACAGCTAAATATAATCCAATGGTCATCCAAAATGCTAGAACTCTTCCCTGTCCTAACTCTCTTCACAGGCGTGTCGATTGGTTTAAATTGTGTGATCGGAAAAACATTTCTGTTTTTGGTAAATTTGAACCCCTAAATATTTTGCAATCATCTCCAAGAAGAAGCCCCAAGCAAGAAGCCCTCCGTATCTCCAAATTTAGACTCATCTATACGATTTGCTTGTCTACGATATTTGGCTATATTCGTCAACGAAATCAGCATAAAAAAACCAGAAGTGTATTTCGGATATCGCCTGTAAGTAATGCTGGTATTTTTTCACACAAAATTAGTGGTCCATTGTACCCACTGTCCTAAACTCTAACTTTATGCGAATTTTCGTGTCCTCTGGTTTCTATTTGTGACCTTTATAACGGCTTCAAAATCAGGAACATTTTTAGTTGTTGGTCCATTTCAACCCCTAAACATATTGCGGACATCTTTGCAAACAATAGGCCTAGCCCTTCTGAGCCCAACCCTACCCTTGTGAAAATTTTCGTGAGGATCGGACGATATTTCCAATCCTTATATAATAAATCCAACCTGTGTTGTACGGTGAAAAAATATTAAAAAATATTATAAGTCAAATTGAAAAAATCGCATGCGATAAAAAATATGAAGAAATAAAAAAATGTCACAAAATACTTTAAAATCTATATTAACATCATTATTGGCACATTTTTCTGAGATTTTTTTAGATTTTATGCTTTTATGTCAAGAGGGCATTCTGAATTGGCAACATTTGTCAAAATCGGTCCAGCCATTCTTGAGATATAAGCATTCTAACTAACATCCCCCCTCCTTTGTACATACACATTGTATATATTTCGCTATATATATCCGATATATTTACTATCGGCAACTACGTAACGGTCAGAATTGACCCGTTCGTCTACTAGTGATTTCGCCGGGATTAAAAATATTCGCGGTTTAATAGCAAATTTGACTTTTATTTAACACAAATGTTGTAGCCTATTTCACCCACTAAATATTACCCGATGACCATCAAAATTGCAAGGCTTCTGTCCAGCCCTAAGCTCTAGCCCCATGCTAACTTCCGCTTCGATTGGTTCATAATTGCGACCTGTAGAGCAACTGTAAAATCAGGAATTTTTTCAGTTTTTGGTCTATTTCAACCCCTAAGTATTATGCGATCATCTCCAAAAGAAATAGGGCTCTATTCTGACCCTAGCCCCACCTCCATTCTAAATTTCGTGAAGATCGGGCAATAATTGCGACCTGTAGAGTGATTACAAATTAACATGGACAGACGGACAGACGGACGGACGGACATACATAGCTAGATTGACTCAGCTCGGCGAGATAGAAAGATCCATAATACTTTCCTATGTGGGAAACCAATATTTCGAGGTGTTACATAATTTTTGGTCCAATCAAACTTATAATACCCCCAACACATAGTGTTGTAGGGTATAAATATGATACCATGAATTCCAGAAAAAAGGAGGTTGTATCTACAACAGATGAATGCAAACTTGAATTCTCTCTTAAGTCCTTTTACTGTCCGGAAGATACCTTATGCATTTATTGCATCAAGGAATATTAGATGGACTTCTAGTTTATAAAATTCCTCTTCTATTCCTTTAAGGATCTTTAAAATCCTTCTATTCGGGAACTTCTACTGAAACCTCTTAAAAATATCTTGAGTTACCTGTTACCTCCAAAAATTATATTCAAAGAAAAGCTCCTTGCCACCCCCCGATTTTCTTCCTCTTCATTGGTATTCCATTGATTTGCCACTAAACACAACGTACGCACCTATCAGCTTCGCCTATTGACACTGTTGATATTTTGTTTGCTTGTTTGTTTGTCGGTCGGTCGGTCGTCGGTTTGTTTGTTTATTTGGCATTACAGATAACAACAACAACAGCAACAGCGAGCCGCTCAAGCCCACCAATAAAATGCAATGTGAAAAACACAAATTATTTATTCTGGCATTTGTTTATTTGTCCAATGTCTGCCGCATCGATGGCAATACTTTTCAATCTATCATTACATCAAACAATGTAGCGATGACGTTGTACGGAAGCGATACGAATCAATAAAAAATGTGGGAGATAAAATGTAGATTGTGATGGAAAGAGAGAGAGAGAGGGAGAAGCGGCAATTTTATTAAAATAATTTTTTATGGAGTCTCAGATTTGAGAAAAAAAACTTGTTTCAATGTCTGATTCTATTCTTAAGTTTTTAAAGAACGTTTTTCATTCATGAAATACCAGTGTCAATATCGAAAATTTTAAGAGGAACAGTTTTCAGGAATCGACTTACCAGAAAATTGGATTTTTTTTTTTTTTTTTTTTTTTTTTGAAAAGCTTTTAAATAAAGTTTTTTAGGAATTTTCTGAGTCAACAAGTAACCGGGTCGAACTTTGAATACCCTCCACCATTTGGTACAAATTTTGCAATTTTCAAAAAAATAAAATCCGTTAAAAACTCTATAAAAATCTTAAAAATACCGAATGAAGCCGGTATTTTTAGGGTCTATACAACGACGTGGACCTGCATAGGCAACTTTCGTCATAAGCTATTACAATATTCAAATGCGAAACTTGAAAAAATATGTTTATAATGTAGATAAAATTATCAAAATACCGAATATAGGGCGGTACCATGGATGTTATAAAACGTGGACCTGCACAGACAATTTTCTGGCATAGACTGTAGTATCCATTACGAACTTCAAATACCAATTTTAAAACAATTCCGGTAAATAATGTCGTTAAACTCATCAAAATACCGCATATCGGTAGGTATCGTTTGTGGGGGCTATATGAAGACGTGAATCTACATGACCAATTTCCAATACCAAAAGTCCTGCAGATATTATACACATTTGAGTAAATTTTTATCAACTTACTTCATTTCGTTCGGAAGCTAGAGTGATTTCCACAGACGGATAGACGGACGGACCTTGCTAAATCGACATAGAATTTTATGCTGATCAGGAGAAGTACCAGAAGGGGTGCGCCGATATATCCCATTGTCTCAGCAGATCTTGTGTTAGTAAAAATAATGACATGTATGAAATTTAAAGACATCCGGATGCTAATTTTAGTTTGGTTCAAAATGTAGAACCTTTGAGGGGAGGTACCAGAAGGAGTGGACCTATATTGCCTATCTCCGAACTGGATTTAAGTTTGATAATAATATTACGATGTACCAAGTTTGGACCAAATCGCATACTCCCTTCGAGAGTTATCATGTACATCAGCCCGCCAGACAGAGAGACGGACGGACATCGACTCAAAGAGATCTAGGTTTATTATTTCGATTAGGCACGTTTTGGCCGTAGCAAATGATGTATACCCTCTTTAACCATTGGCTGAGTCTATAAAAAAACATTTTAGCCATACTTTGAGTGAGTTTGTGCAAAAATCTCCCACAAGACATCATTTTAGATGAATAATGCCAAAGACAAAGACATTCCCCATAAAATGTCACTATAAGTCACCAAAGAAAAGAAATCAATATTTCCACTGTATATAAAAAAACATATTGGCATCAGTATTCCCAAAAACCGAACATTTTCCCTAATTTTTTGGATAATTTTTTTTATGAAAACTTTTTTAAGAACTTTTTGTAACCTTAAAGTTCGAAGTTTCAAAAACTATTCGGTAAATCTATCCTGCACTCCATCATGACTTTCATTCTAAATTTCGGAATTCTAGCTCATTCTGTTTGTCCAACACGTAATATTCAATTTTTAGTACTTTTCGTACCCTTTGAGGACGAATTTCCCAAAATCCGATTTTTCCTCTTGTTACAAATATACTGCACTCCATTGGTAACTCTCATTCCAAATTTCAGAATTTCGCGTGTTTAATACAACGTATTGACTTTTTCAAAATATTCACTTTTTATTACTTACTTTTCGTACTTTTCGTAGCCTTTTGAGTACGAATTTCCCACTAACCCGAATTTCCAATAACCCTTTGGTATATCTATCCTTCACTCCATCAGTGACCTCCATTCCAAATTTTAGAATTCCAGCTCATTCACTTTTTAGTACATTTTAGTACTTTTGACACACTTTTCAGTAGGAATTTTTCAAAAACCCGAAATTCCAAAAACCTTTTAGTACATTTATCCTGTACTCCATCAGTGACCTCCATTTCAAATTTCAGAATTAGTAGTACTTTTCTATATTCTTTTACTACAAGTTTCTCAAAAACCCCAAATTTCCAAAAATATTGTGGCTCTTTTATCCTGCACTCCATCAGTGACTTTAATTCCAAATTTCAGAATTCTAGCCCATTCCGTTTGTCCAATACAAAATATTAAATTTTAGGTACATATCAATACTTTTCGTACCCTTTGAGTACAAATTTCCCAAAAAAAGCACGAATTTCCAAAAACCAAACCCACCAATATTCGGTATTTTGATGATTTTAGCGATAGTATTCATCGGCATTTTTTAAATATCGTATTTGAAGTTCGTAATGGGTTCTTCAACCTATGACGGAAAATTCTATGCAGGGGCTTCGTATAGCCCCCATATAACGATATCTCCCGCTATTCGGTATTTTGATGATTGTTGCCAAAATGTTCGCTGGAATTGTTTCGGAAATACACACAAGGAGTTCTTTCTGAGTACTTTACCACCTGGAATAGAATTGTTTATATAGGTCGACGATATCGAATAACCCCATATAACAATACCTCCCGATATTCGGTATTTTGATGATTTCAGCAGCATTATTCACCGAATAGTTTCAAATTTCGTATTTAAAGGTTGTAATGGGTACTACAACCTATGACGGGAAATCGTCTACGCAGGTCCACGTCTTTGTATAGCCCATACATGATGGTTTTCATTTGAGCGGTGTTTTTCGACGGATTTTTATACCCCCCACCATAGTATGGAGGGTATATTAAGTTTGTCATTCCGTTTGTTAAACCATGAAATATACATTTTAGACCCCACAAAGAATATAATATATTCCTGATCAGCTGTGGAAATCCCTCTAGCTTCCGAACGAAATGAAGTAGGTTGATAAAATTTTACTCAAATGTATATTATGTCTGCAAGACTTTTGGAATTAAAAATGGACCATGTACGTCCCCATATAACGGTACCTTCCGATATTCAGTAATTGGATAATTTTAGCGACATTATTTACCGGAATTGTTTCAAATTTGGTATTTGAAGTTTGTAATGGATATTACAGCCTATGGCAGAAAATTTTCTGTGCAGGTCAACGCGTTCGTATAGCCACCATATAACGGTACCTCCCGATATTCGGTATTTTGATGATTTTAGCATCATTATTCACCGGAATTGTTTTAAATTTGGTATTTGAAGTTCGTAATGAATACTACAGCATAAGGAAAAAATTTGCCGGTGCTGGTCAACGTGTTCGTATAGCCACCATATAACGATACCTCCCGATATTCGGTATTTTGATGATTTTAGCGACATTATTTACCGGAATTGTTTCAAATTTGGTATATGAAGTTCGTAGTGGATACTACAGCCTATGACAGAAAATTGTCTAAGCAGGTCCACGTCTTCGTATAGCCCCCATATAACGGTACCTCCCGATATTCTGTATTTTGATGATTTTAGCGACATTATTTACCGGAATTGTTTCAAATTTCGCATTTGAATTTCGTAATGGATACTACAGTCTATGCCAGAAAATTGTCTGTGCTGGTCCAGGTCTTCGTATAGCCCCCATATAACGGAACCTCCCTATATTTGGTACTTTGATGCTTTTAGCGACATTATTCACCGGAATCGTTTCAAATTTGGCATTTGAAGTTCGTAACGGATACTACAGCCTATGCCAGAAAATTGTCTGTGCCCTCACTTCTTTCTATAGCCCTCATATAACGGCACATCCCTATATTCGGTATTTTGGTGGTTTGAACTACACTATTCACTGATTTCTTTTAAGGTTCTCAGTTGAATATTGTAATGGCTTGTGACAAAAGTTGCCTATGCAGGTCCATGTAGTCGTATAGACCCTAATATAACGACCCTTTAATAATAGACCATTTCTGTTTTTTTTTTCAAGTTCCTTCTAAATGGTGGAGAGTATAAAAAGTTAGGCCGGCTAATTATACCGTATACCAAATAGTGGGTATTAGGTCTTTGTGCATTTGTTTGTAACATGGAGAAGGAAACGTTCCTTCTGGTGATCAGCATAGAATCACATGTTGAGTCGATTTATGCATGTCCATGCGTCCCTCTGTCTGTCTGTCTGTCTGTCTGTCCGTTTGTCAGTCCGTCTGTCTGTCCGTCTGTCTGTCCGTCCGTCTGTCCATGTATTTTTTTAATAAAATGCAGGTCGCATTTTGTTGTTCGATTAAGATGAAATTTTCTAAATAGCATTTGTTTGGCTCAAGGACGAATCCTTTTGAAATTGGTGAAATTCGGACCAAATTTAGATATAGCTCCAATATATATCTTCATCCGATTTTTGGTTTCTTGTGCATCAAATGGCTAATATCAGTGCAAATGGTGTGAATTTTGCTACATCCGACCAAATTCAGCCTGCAAGCATGTGCTTTAAATTTGTTGAAAATCGCTTCAGACATAAAAAATATACAAGATCTTGACAAAAATTTGAAAAAAAAAAACAATATTTAAAAATTAAAAAAAATTAGTTCTTGAAATTTTTATAGAGGACCTCTATAGCTGATCTATATGCAATGGAGGCCCCCTATAGCTCCTCTATAGGCAATGGAGGACCTCTATAGCTGCTCTATAGGCAATAGGGGACCTCTATAGCTGCTCTATAGGCAATAGAGGACCTCTATAGCTGCTCTATAGGCAATAGAGGACCTCTATAGCTGCTCTATAGGCAATAGAGGACCTCTATAGCTCCTCTATAGGCAATAGAGGACCTCTATAGCTCCTCTATAGGCAATAGAGGACCTCTATAGCTCCTCTATAGGCAATAGAGGACCTCTATAGCTCTTCTATAGGCAATAGAAGACCTCTAGCTCCTCCGTATAGGCAATAGAGGACCTCTATAGCTCCTCTATAGGCAATAGAGGACCTCTATAGCTCCTCTATAGGCAATAGAAGACCTCTAGCTCCTCCATATAGGCAATAGAGGACCTCTATAGCTAATATCAGTGCAAATGGTGTGAATTTGCTACATCCGACCGAATTCAGCCTGCCAGCATGTGCTTTAAATTTGTTGAAAATCGGTTCAGATATAGCTATAGCTCCCATATATATGTTTCATCCGATTTTGGTGTTTAAATCTCCAACTTTCGGAATAAGCACTCTACCATAATCATATTTTGTACCAGATATCTCATAGAGCTCAGAAATGTCCAATATAAACCTTTCTTTTACGAGAGTTCTACTAAATATGCATAGTGGTGTAGGGAATTATATAGTCGCCCCGTCCGACTTTTGAGCTTTCCTTACTGATTTTTTACTTGTTTTATTTGCAAATTTCACTACAAATAACATGTCAATATCATGTAAGTTTTATTACCGCTAATCTAACACACCTTTATTGATTTAAAAATATTTTCAAATTCACCTTCGATTTCAACGTTGCTTTCAATATTTATCCGAACTTTGTTACACATCAAAATCTTAAACAGGTAACCATTTTTTTTTTTTTTTCAAATAACCGTTTCAATTATTTACATTGGCACATTCAGAAACTCGTCGTGTCAGATTTTTATTAATAACTTGTAATTTTATTCACTTTATTTAACTGGCATCAGCTCTACATAAGGGTGTGTGCGGGTGTGTGAGAGTATGCGTACGTGCTCGAATTTAATGCATATTTGATGATGACGTTTTCAAGGCAATAAAAACACGGAATTTACTTTCATTCAATTTGTTTTAAATTTTTTTTGTTAACAAATTCCTTTCTTCCGAATAAATTTCACTTTTTCTTGTGCGCGCCCTCGTTTTTTGTTATTCTTTTTCCGTATTCTTGACTTTTGTTACTCGACGGCCACAGCGCCTGGCTACCCGTTCAATTTTTATTCCAGACGCCAGATGTTATGAACGAATCGTTTGCAAGTTCATGTTCAACTGAAAAATCATTTAAAAATCTCACGAAACGGGTCCGCTTTTGCAGGGGCCGTTTCTCATTTTTATGGAAAACACTTTGGGGAGGAACAAACAAGAAGCTGGTGGCTGATGGCTGCTGCTCGATAACACAGCGGAAAAATATTCTCACAGGCACACTGGCAACCTGTCCACACAAAAACAACAACAACAACAACCACAACAATATTATTATTATTAACAACAGCAACAACAACAAAGTTTTGTTTTGTTATTGTAAATAAATAAAAAATTGCAAAACACGTAAAATCCAACACACCCACTTCAAGGGAGCGCAAAGGCATCGTCTTCTTCTCCCGCATTTCGTCTAATGGCTGGGTAAATGAAGGCATGAGTGATTACCTTAGAATCACCACTAAGCGACCAACCATCCATTCATTCTCTCCGGTCCCAAGTTACTTTGTTATGGGAGCTGACAACTTTGTCTATCGTCACTTTTTGTTTTTGAGAAAGGCGAACATTTTCATTTGCGAAAAAAAACAAAAATTGTGGAAATCATTTTGAGGAAAAACAAACTAAGCACTCGCGGACAGACTGAGTGGCAAATTGACTGCCCACACAATCCATTGGAAGAAGAGAAGAGTAATTTTTGGAGCACGCGCTACCTTTTATTATGACATTACAACCAAGTCAACAATTATTGGTCATGACCAATGAAACCAAATGCGAAATAAATTTAACATCCATTCAGACGTCATCAATCCCCTATAGAACATGGTGGGGTTTTAGGGGGTTATTGGAACAAAAGTTGAAAACATAAAAAATATACAGGATCTTGACAAAACTTGGAAACAAAAAAGTGGCCTATTAGTCCTTGAAAAAACATTATTTAAAAATTAAAAAATATTATTCCTTGATATAGGCAATAGAGGACCTCTATAGCTCCTCTATAGGCACTGGAGGACCTATATAGATACTCTATAGGCACTGGAGGACCTCTATAGATCCTCTATAATTAATAGAGGACCTCTATAGATCCTCTATACGCAATAGAGGACCTCTAGCTTCTCTATATAGGCAATAGAGGACCTCTAGCTCCTCTATATAGGCAATAGAGGACCTCCAGCTCCTCTATATAGGCAATAGAGGACCTCTATAGTTGCTCTATAGGCAATATAGGACCTCTATAGCCGCTTTATAGGCAATAGGTGACCTCTATAGCTGCTCTATAGGTAATATAGGACCTCTATAGCCGCTCTATAGGCAATAGGTGACCTCTATAGGCAATAGAGGACCTCTATAGCTCCTCTATAGGCAATAGAGGACCTCTATAGCTCCTCCATTGGCAATATAGGACCTGTATAGCTCCTCTATAGCCAATAGAGGACCTCTATAGCTCCTCCATTGGCAATATAGGACCTGTATAGCTCCTCTATAGGCAATAGAGGACCTCTATAGCTCCTCTATAGGCAATATAGGACCTGTATAGCTCCTCTATAGGCAATAGAGGACCTCTATAGCTCCTCTATAGGTAATAGAGGACCTCTATAGCTCCTCTATAGGTAATAGAGGACCTCTATAGCTCCTCTATAGGTAATAGAGGACCTCTATAGCTCCTCTATAGACAATAGAGGACCTCTATAGCTCCTCTATAGGTAATAGAGGACCTCTATAGCTCCTCTATAGACAATAGAGGACCTCTATAGCTCCTCTATAGGTAATAGAGGACCTCTATAGCTCCTCTATAGACAATAGAGGACCTCTATAGCTCCTCTATAGGCAATAGAGGACCTCTATAGTTGCTCTATAGACAATAGAGGACCTCTATAGATCCTCCATAGGCAATAGAGGACTTCTATAGATCCTCCATAGGCAATAGAGGACCTCTATAGCTCCTCCATAGGCAATAGAGGACCTCTATAGCTTCTCTATAGGCAATAGAGTACCTCCATAACTCCTCTATAGGCAATAGAAGAACTCTATAGCTCCCCTATAGGCAATAGAGGACCTCTAGCTCCTCTATAGGCTATAGAGGACCTTTATAAACCGCAAGGGTATTCTCGAAAGAGAAAACGGGCGTAACGACCCCGCGGACCCCAGTTTGGCTTGCAGCCAGATTCTGCAACAAAAAATCCAGCAGCGTCTGACCCATAGTGGGCGGCTCGCTGGTCTGCGTCTGACTCCAGGAGGAGCGGCAGTAACTTAAATTATCCGTCATTGTTGGCATTAAGATCGAGACCAGTAAGATCTTAATTATGGCATACTGGAACACATTATTCGAACTAATTATCCCCTGGCCTGACAGTGGTTGTATTCTGGAACCTCAGTACGTAGAGTGACATCTTACCGAAATGGCTTCTAGGCTAATGCTACCCCTGCCTCCGTCCTATTAAAACTTGGGAAGTCTTGAAGTACGCTCTCAGTTTCGTCATCATTAGGTTGTTGGTGTAGGTTCAGTTGACTTTGTCCTGATTTATACGGGTCCGGCTCTGAACGCAATTTCCCATAAGGACTTTGCGTCAACCCTTGCATGGCCTCCCTGCTTGCAAAGACAACCATGGGACCAGATAACGTAACTACACATCGAACTGAGATAACGACTTCAAGTTTGGACCCACTAACCAAACCATGAGCAACAATAACAACATAATTATAAATGATGAAGCAGAAGTGAACGTAGCGCTTTTTAACCCATTTAAACCTAGCGCGACTGTCAAGAGAACCCCGCCAAAAACAGCGGCTGTGGCAACGCGAAAACCTTCTAGCTCTACAATTAATGCAGATGACGATGCGGGTTACATCGGGCGTCTGAAAATAGCAGAAGAACAAGCGTTTGTGAAACTTGGAAGCAAATTGAGCACAATGAACAGCATAGTTAGTGAAGCGAAAAATATTCACAAAACTATTCGCGACAACCTGATGCAAGCAGTCGCTTTGTACCAACAGCTCAGAGAAAATCGAGAAGCGATAGCATTGAGCAATGTTATAGGTGACTCACAGAAATATAGTGATATACAAACGGAAAACAAAGAGGTCCAAACCGAGATAGAGGTAATACCAAAAGCCAAACAAAAAAGGACTGCGTCCATCTCTCCCGAGAAAAGTAAAATAAATAAAAAAGTGCGTACTGGAGAACCAGAAAGAAAAGAAACAAAAGAAAAGGAATCAGAAATAAGTGAAAATAAATCTGAAAGTAACTCTCAATGGTCAATGGTAGAACGCAGAAAGGCAAAAGTTAAAAAAAAGAGTGAAAGGAACAGTATTAGACGAAAAGGAGATTCCATTACAATTCAAAGCGGCAATTCCACCTATGCAGATATTGTTAAGAAAATGAAAACTTCGATAAAACCCGAAGAAATTGGATTTGGTATCCAAAAAATCCGTAAAACCAAGGAAGGAGGCGTCCAGATAGTGGTAGGAAACAGAGACGGAAATGTCAAAAAGCTAGAAGATATCATTAAGTCATCACTTGGCGAAGAGGTCAGAATACAAACCCGAGTTGAAAAATTTTTCATCGATATAAGGGATATGGAAGAAACGACCGACGAAGAAGAAATCATTAGCAGTATAGTGGAAGCTGTCAATGATACAGAGGCTAGGAGTAATATCCAAGTGCGCAATATCCGGAACTTTTATGGAGGAACTAAGCAAGCATTAGTAGAAATACCAGCCAATATTGCTGCTACACTCTTAAAAAATACAAAGATTAGAGTGGGACTGGTCCAATGCCGTATACGGCAAAAAATTTTTGCCAAACATTGTTATAGATGTCTAGAACAAGGTCATATTGCTCGAAACTGCCAAGGTAAAGATCGTAGCAAGATGTGTAGAAAATGTGGGATTGATGGCCACAAGTCAAACTCATGTCCAAACCAGATGAGATGTGTTATATGCCTTGAGGCTAAACAAGAGAATACACATCACTATATGGGAACAGGCTCATATTGTAGATATGCGATTTAAAATCCTACAAATTAACTTAGGAAGAGGACGGCAAGCTCAAGATCTAATGATAAAAAATGCCTCTGAAATGGAAGCTGATGTCATTCTAATCAGCGAGCAATACAAGAAATGTGAAGGTAAACTGTGGTACCAAGACGTCAGTACAAAGGCGTCGATATATGTCAGAAATTCAGGAATAATTATACAAAGCGTTGAGGAGAACAATGAAAATTTCGTTGTCATACACACAAAGGAATTGAGCATATATAGTTGTTATTATTCGCCAAACATGGAGCTACAAGAATTTTTAAAAAAAATCTGTGAACTGGAAAGGCACATAAAATTACAGCATACACCCGTCTTAATTGCTGGAGATTTTAACAGCAAATCGTCCGAATGGTACTCACGGATAACTGACAAAAGAGGTTTAGCAGTCAGCGAGATGATAGCATCACTTGGGCTAGCTATACTCAATAAAGGTAATACTCCTACTTTTATGAGAGGCAACGCCACTTCAATCATCGACATTTCATTGGTCTCAACAACAGTTGCACCGACAGTACTAAACTGGAAAGTTTTAAGTGACGAATCACTAAGTGACCACCAATACATATCGTTTGAAATGGACCATACGATGTCTGCGACAAACACTACTAGGCCCAGGTGGAACATAAGGAAACTAAACACTTCCAAATTCAAGAACAAAATTATTGATTTAAAGGGTAGTGTCAATCTCAATGAATACGATGATGTGAACAGTGCAAGCAAATTGCTTGTAAAGGTTCTCACACAAGCATGCGAGAATGGGATGATAGAAACAAAGCCAGTAGTTAACAACAAAAAGCATGTCTACTGGTGGAATAACGATATTGCTGATTTGCGAAAAAAATGCATCAAAGCAAAAAGGGTAGCAACGAGAAAAAAAGGAGACATAGAAGCTGCAGGCCTATATAAAGTCGCTAGGAAAAATCTTCGCTTAGCAATAAAAATGCAAAGAAAAAATCGTGGGAGTCACTAATTAATGAAGTGCAAAATGACCCTTGGGGTCTCCCATATAAGATTATCACAAAGAAAATTGGAAATAGAAGTGCTATACCAGGGATAAGAGATCCACAGTGGGCTTTAACAATAGTTGAAACTCTTTTTCCGAAGTGTACCAACAGAAGGGAAATATTTCCCGAACAACAGGAGAGAAACTATGAGTCCCTTACCACCGCAGAAATCATAGAGACATGTCAAAAATTAAAGAAAAGGAAAGCACCAGGACCTGATAGAATCCCAAACGAAATAATATCTCTTGTTGGAACAACGTGGCCAGAAATATTCCAACATGTTTTCAATCGATGTTTAAGGAAGGGCGAGTTTCCACCAGTTTGGAAAATGCAGCAGTTAGTGTTGCTACGTAAGAACGACAAACCGTTAGATAATCCGTCGTCGTACAGACCACTTTGCATGCTAGACACATGTGGCAAATTCCTAGAAAAATTGTTGTTAAACAGGCTAGAACAAGAAGTACAAATAAGCGGTGGTTTCTCGCCAATGCAGTTCGGTTTCATCAAAGGAAAATCCACCATAGATGCTATAAGGGAAGTCGTTGATTGTGCAAAAATGTGTTTGAATCAAATGAGATACTGTGCGATAATCACCTTAGATATCAAGAACGCATTCAATTCTGCGGACTGGGATGTCATAAAACACACAATAAGGATGCGTAACATATCAGGATACCTGATCAATATTATCGATAGCTACCTGGAAAATAGAACTCTGTTGTATGATACAGAAGAGGGTATCAAGCACTATAAAATAACATCTGGGGTCCCTCAAGGTTCCATCTTGGGTCCCTTCCTGTGGAACCTCATGTATGATGGCTTGCTAAACATAATATTACCAAAAGGCGCAAAAATAGTTGGGTATGCTGACGATATAGCTCTTATCGTCGACCAACCATCAACAGAACTAGTCGAAATTACAGCAAACGACAGTTTGTCAAGGATCTCAAGGTGGCTTGTATCTAAAAAGCTATCCCTTGCCCCCCATAAAACTGAGGCGATTCTCATAACTCGAAGGAGAAATTTTAATCTTCCAAAGCTATTAGTTGACGGATATGATATTAAAATAGAAAACTCACTAAAATATCTAGGAGTAATTCTCGACAATAGGTTGTCTTTTACACAACACGTCAAAACAGTATCTGAGAAAGCAGTTAGAACTGCAAACAAGCTAGTTAGAATAATGCCCAACATTAATGGCCCAAACCAACTAACCAGGAGATTAATTGCTTCTGTAGCGTACGCTCAAGTAACGTATGCCGCACCAATCCTAAGCGATGTCATAGCAAGAAGTAAGAATTTACGTGGGCACCTAGAAAAGGTGCACCGTTTGTGTGCATTACGAATTGCATCCGCTTATCGCACTACGTCCACAGCAGCGCTGGCTATCCTAGCTGGAGTGCCTCCTATTACTCTAACGTTAGACGAAAGGAGATACATATATGAAAAGAGAAAATTATTACCAATCGGATACACAAAAAGAGATGTGTCTCAAATAAAACGACAAGCCAGAGATATACTATTTGCACAGTGGCAATCTATATGGAATAACTGTGAAAAAGGTAGATGGACTTTCAAGATAATACCTCAATTGGAAAGGTGGATAAATAGAAAACATGGAGAACTAAATTTCTATTTAACTCAAGTTCTCAGTAGCCATGGAAACTTCGGTAGTTACCTATATCGCTTTCATTTAAAAAATGAAGCAACCTGTGAAATATGTCACGAAAGCGAAGACAACGTGGAACACACACTTTTCTGGTGCAAACTCTGGGAGAACGAAAGAAGCGTCTATAATATATCGACTCAATGGTCCGTTGAGGATCTAGTTAAAAACATGTTGGAAAGTAAGGAAAGATGGTCGCAGTGCTCAATGTTCATTGAAAAAGTATTGACCGAAAAGGTGAAGTACCTGAACAGATATGAATCGAACCCCTAATCACAATCGAATGGACGGGGGAATAGAAATAAGCTGAAAGCCGTATGATCGGTTCATGAACACCACCTCGAAGTAATGCGAAAGCGGTCCCGGGTGGTTGTTCCGGTGTAGGACCACTATTGGTAGTGCGCTATCATTACGTCCAAAAAAAAAAAAAAAAAAAAAAAAGAGGACCTTTATAGCTCCTCTATACGCAATAGAGGGCCTCTATAGCTCCTCTATAGGCAGTAGAGGACCTCTATAGCTCGTCTATAGGCAGTAGAGGACCTCTATAGCTCATCCATAGGCAATAGAGAACCTCTATAGCTCCTCTATAGGCAATAGAGGACCTCTATAGCTCCTCTATTGTCTATAGAGGACCTCTATAGCTGCTCTATAGGCAATAGAGGACCTCTATAGCTGCTCTATAGGCAATAGAGGACCTCTATAGCTCCTCTATAGAAAATAGAAGACCTCTATAGCTGCTCTACAGGCAATAGAAGACCTCTACAGCTGCTCTATAGGCAATAGAAGATCTCTATAGCTGCTCTATAGGCAACAGAGGACCTCTATGGCTGCTCTATAGGCAATAGATGACCTCTATACCTGCCCTATAGGCAATAGAGGACCTCTATAGCTGCTCTATAGGGAATAGAGGACCTCTATTGCTGCTCTGTAGGAAATAGAGAACCTCTTGCTCCTCAAAATTCAGGATTTTCAACAAATTCAAATATGGTACATAAAAAAATATTCCTTCAAAATTGCAAAAAAAAAAATTGGACATTTGACCCTTCAAAAAAATATTTTTTAAACAATAGTATTTGTCTGTCTGCTTGTCCTTGCCAATTTTTTGTTTTAACCCAAAAAAATTGTCATATAATGTTATTGTTTACAGAATTCGAATACAAATGTGCCTATGTGTGTTGTACGTGTGTAGGCCTCCCTTTAAATCTCCAAGGACTACCCAAAAAGTTGTGAACAACAACAAAACACAACCACAACATATTTTCTTTTAATGACAACTTTTAAAAAGTTATTAAAACAAAATAAAAATGTTTACATATTTTATTTGTCTTTGATATCGACAGAGTTTCAGAGAAATATTGTTTGAAAAAGTTAAACTCACACGTCTATCAATTGCCAATAAATAAATAATTTATTTATTTAAGTCAGAGAGATGTCAAATAAAGTTAAGATTTACAAAAAACCAAAAAAACGGAATTAATTTAAAAATGTCATGTAACTATTTAAAGTTGACAGGTGAAAAACAAAAATTAATAGATTGGAAAGGGGAAGTGTTGGAAAGTGAAACCATAGCTCTATAGCTCCTCTTTAGGCAATAGAGGACCTCTATAGCTCCTCTATAGGCAATAGATGACCTCTAGCTCCTCTATTGGCAGTAGAGGACCTCTATAGCTCCTCTATAAGCAATAGAGGACGTCTATAGCTCCTCTATTGGCAATAGAGGACCTTTATAGCTCCTCTGTAGGCAATAGAGGACCTCTATAGCTCCTTTATAGGCAATAGAGAGCTTCTATACCTCCTCTTTAGGCAATAGAGAGCCTCTATACCTCCTCTATAGGCAATAGAGGGCCTCTTTAGCTCCTCTATAGGCAATAGAGGACCTATTTAACTCCTCTATAGGCAATAGAGGACCTCTGCAGCTCCTTTATAGGCAATAGAGAGCCTCTATACCTCCTCTATAGGCAATAGAGGGCCTCTTTAGCTCCTCTATAGGCAATAGAGGACCTATTTAGCTCCTCTATAGGCAATAAGGGACCTCTATAGCTGCTTTACAGGCAATAGAGTACCTCTATAGCTGCTCTATAGGCAATGGAGGAACTCTATAGCTGCTCTATAGGCAATAGAGGACCTCTATAGCTGCTCTATAGGCAATAGAGGACCTCTATAGCTGCTCTATAGGCAATAGAGGACCTCCATAGCTCCTCTATAGGCAATAGAGGATCTCCATAGCTGCTCTATAGGCAATAGAGAGCTTCTATACCTCATCTTTAGGCAATAGAGAGCCTCTATACCTCCTCTATAGGCAATAGAGGGCCTCTTTAGCTCCTCTATAGGCAATAGAGGACCTATTTAGCTCCTCTATAGGCAATAGAGGACCTCTATAGCTCCTTTATAGGCAATAGAGAGCCTCTATACCTCCTCTATAGGCAATAGAGGGCCTCTTTAGCTCCTCTATAGGCAATAGAGGACCTATTTAGCTCCTCTATAGGCAATAGAGGACCTCTTTAGCTCCTCTATAGGCAATAGAGGACCTCTTTAGCTCCTCCATAGGCAATAGAGGACCTTTATAGCTCCTCTATAGGCAATAGAGGACCTCTATATCTCCTCTGTAGGCAGTAGAGGACCTTCAGCTCTTGTTTCTGAAAGAAAGTACCTCTTTAGCTCCTCCATAGTCAATAGAGGACCTTTATAGCTCCTCTATAGGCAATAGAGGACCTCTATATCTCCTCTGTAGGCAGTAGAGGACCTTCAGCTCTTGTTTCTGAAAGAAAGTACCTCAATCTTCTTTAAGGCCTCCACATTGTCGACCTTGACCACTTCTCATTTCGTTGGCAATTCATTCAATTCTCTTTATTTGATCTATTCTTACGCAAAAGTATTGTGAAATAAACATTATTAGTTTAGCTGCGAATAATGATGATGACGTCGAGGACGACGAGAGCGACACCGACTGTGAGTAACACAAAATGGTGCAAAAAATTACAGACAAGTCGGAAGAAAAAGTAAAAGTTTATGGCTCATAAACAATTAATGGAACATGAAAACAGTTTGTTGAACAAATACAAGAAGATGGTAACTTTGCTCTCTCTCCCTCTCTCTTCCCCTCTCTCTTGCTCTCTTACAAGATACTTTCACTTTAAGAAGCAAAAAAATATAACTCGGTTCCTTTGAGTGCCAACACAATTCTTGGAAGTCGACAAAGAAGAAAAGGAAGCGGCCTAACGCCATGACAAGCGGATTTGCGTGACTCCTTCGTCCGTTTGCTGCTTCTCGTCTCGTTTCTCCGCTTATCTTTGACAACACCTGCTGTGATGAAAGCAAGGCAGAAAAAAAGTAAAAAGAATTCCTTTCATTCGCTTTGTCTAAAAACGAATTATGAATGTGAATGAATAAAAATTCAAGTTCACTCAAATCACCCTGAGGTGTTATAATTTTCCGAATTGTTTTTGGGGGATGGGAGGTCAGAGCAAAGTTGAGAAGATATTCATTCATTCGTTTATTTCATTTAGTTTAGTTAACAATAATGGCAATGTCTTTGGGCCATATTTTTAGAAAGTTATTTGCACTTCATATCATTTTGTTGTATTTTTTGGCAATTTTATTGAAATAAATGTGTGTCCTGTTGCCCATGGCTTTAAATAGAAACTTTGGTTATTCATGGCATGATAATCTTAGGCCGTTGGTAAGAGTTTTGTTAAGAGATTCTGAGAGGTTTCATAGAATTTCGCAGACACTATGAATAGAAGAATATGAATAGAAGATTTGTGGACACAAGGGAAGGCGAGAAGGTGTTTAAAGGTCATTGAGGTAAAATACTTTTCTCAGTAGAGGACCTCCAGCTCCTCTATGGGAAATAGAGGACCTCCAGCTCCTCTATGCAAAATAGAGGACCTCCAGCTCCTCTATGCAAAATAGAGGACCTCCAGCTCCTCTATGTAAAATAGAGGACCTCCAGCTCCTCTATGTAAAATAGAGAACCTCCAGCTCCTCTATGTAAAATAGAGGACCTCCAGCTCCTCTATGTAAAATAGAGGACCTCCAGCTCCTCTATGTAAAATAGAGGACCTCCAGCTCCTCTATGTAAAATAGAGGACCTCCAGCTCCTCTATGTAAAATAGAGGACCTCCAGCTCCTCTATGTAAAATAGAGGACCTCCAGCTCCTCTATGTAAAATAGAGGACCTCCAGCTCCTCTATGTAAAATAGAGGACCTCCAGCTCCTCTATGTAAAATAGAGGACCTCCAGCTTCTCTATGTAAAATAGAGGACCTCCAGCTCTTCTATGGGCAGTAGAGGACCTCCAGCTCCTCCATGGGCAGTAGAGGACCTCCAGCTCCTCTATGGGCAGTAGAGGACCTTTAGCTCCTCTATGTAAAATAGAGGAACTCCAGCTCTTCTATGTGAAATAGAGGACCTCTAGCTCCTCTATAGGCAGTAGAGGACCTCTAGCTCCTCTATAGGCAATAGAGGACCTCTAGCTCCTCTATAGACAATAGAAGACCTCTAGCTCCTCTATAGGCAATAGAGGACCTCTATAGCTCCTCTGTAGGCAATAGAGGACCTCTAGCTCCTCTGTAGGCAATAGAGGACCTCTAGCTCCTCTATAGGCAATAGAGGACCTCTATAGCTCCTCTATAGGCAATATAGGCCCTCTACCTCCTCTATGTGAAATAGAGGACCTCCAGCTCCTCTATGTGAAATAGAAGACCTCCAGCTCCTCTATGTGAAATAGAGGACCTCCAGCTCCTCTATGTGAAATAGAGGACCTCCAGCTCCTCTATGTGAAATAGAAGACCTCCAGCTCCTCTATGTGAAATAGAGGACCTCCAGCTCCTCTATGGGCAGTAGAGGACCTCCAGCTCCTCTATGGGCAGTAGAGAACCTCCAGCTCCTCTATGGGCAGTAGAGGACCTCCAGCTCCTCTATGGGCAGTAGAGGACCTCCAGCTCCTCTATGTGAAATAGAGGACCTCTAGCTCCTCTATAGGCAGTAGAAGACCTCTAGCTCCTCTATAGGCAGTAGAGGACCTCTAGCTCCTCTATAGGCAATAGAGGACCTCTAGCTCCTCTATAGACAATAGAAGACCTCTAGCTCCTCTATAGGCAATAGAGGACCTCTATAGCTCCTCTGTAGGCAATAGAGGACCTCTAGTTCCTCTGTAGGCAATAGAGGACCTCTAGCTCCTCTATAGGCAATATAGGCCCTCTAGCTCCTCTATGTGAAATAGAGGACCTCCAGCTCCTCTATGTGAAATAGAAGACCTCCAGCTCCTCTATGTGAAATAGAAGACCTCCAGCTCCTCTATGTGAAATAGAGGACTCCAGCTCCTCTATGTGAAATAGAAGACCTCCAGCCCCTCTATGTGAAATAGAGGACCTCCAGCTCCTCTATGTGAAATAGAGGACCTCCAGCTCCTCTATGTGAAATAGAGGACCTCCAGCTCGTCTATGTAAAATAGAAAACCTCCAGCTCCTCTATGGGAAATAGAGGACCTCCAGCTCCTCTATGGGCAGTAGAGGACCTCCAGCTCCTCTATGGGCAGTAGAGGACCTCCAGCTCCTCTATGTGAAATAGAGGACCTCTAGCTCCTCTATAGGCAGTAGAAGACCTCTAGCTCCTCTATAGGCAGTAGAGGACCTCTAGCTCCTCTATAGGCAATAGAGGACCTCTAGCTCCTCTGTAGACAATAGAAGACCTCTAGCTCCTCTATAGGCAATAGAGGACCTCTATAGCTCCTCTGTAGGCAATAGAGGACCTCTAGTTCCTCTGTAGGCAATAGAGGACCTCTAGCTCCTCTATAGGCAATATAGGCCCTCTAGCTCCTCTATGTGAAATAGAGGACCTCCAGCTCCTCTATGTGAAATAGAAGACCTCCAGCTCCTCTATGTGAAATAGAAGACCTCCAGCTCCTCTATGTGAAATAGAGGACCTCCAGCTCCTCTATGTGAAATAGAGGAACTCCAGCTCCTCTATGTGAAATAGAAGACCTCCAGCCCCTCTATGTGAAATAGAGGACCTCCAGCTCCTCTATGTGAAATAGAGGACCTCCAGCTCCTCTATGTGAAATAGAGGACCTCCAGCTCCTCTATGTAAAATAGAAAACCTCCAGCTCCTCTATGGGAAATAGAGGACCTCCAGCTCCTCTATGGGAAATAGAGGACCTCCATCTCCTCTATGTGAAATAAAGGACCTCCAGCTCCTCTATGTGAAATAGAGGACCTCCAGCTCCTCTATGTGAAATAGAGGACCTCCAGCTCCTCTATGTGAAATAGAGGACCTCCAGCTCCTCTATGTGAAATAGAGGACCTCCAGCTCCTCTATGTGAAATAGAGGACCTCCAGCTCCTCTATGTGAAATAGAGGACCTCCAGCTCCTCTATGTGAAATAGAGGACCTCCAGCTCCTCTATGTGAAATAGAGGACCTCCAGCTCCTCTATGTGAAATAGAGGACCTCCAGCTCCTCTATGTGAAATAGAGGACCTCCAGCTCTTCTATGTGAAATAGAGGACCTCCAGCTCCTCTATGTGAAATAGAGGACCTATAGCTCCTCTCTGTGAAATAGAGGACCTCCAGCTCCTCTATGTGAAATAGAGGACCCCCAGCTCCTCTATGTGAAATAGAGGACCCCCAGCTCCTCTATGTGAAATAGAGGACCCCCAGCTCCTCTATGTGAAATAGAGGACCTTCAGCTCCTCTATGTGAAATAGAGGACCTCCAGCTCCTCTATGTGAAATAGAGGACCTCCAGCTCCTCTATGTGAAAAAGAGGACCTCCAGCTCCTCTATGTGAAATAGAGGACCTCCAGCTCCTCTATGTGAAATAGAGGACCTCCAGCTCCTCTATGTGAAATAGAGGACCTCCAGCTCCTCTATGTGAAAAAGAGGACCTCCAGCTCCTCTATGTGAAAAAGAGGACCTCCAGCTCCTCTATGTGAAATAGAGGACCTCCAGCTCCTCTATGTGAAATAGAGGACCTCCAGCTCCTCTATGTGAAATAGAGGACCTCCAGCTCCTCTATGTGAAATAGAGGACCTCCAGCTCCTCTATGTGAAATAGAGGACCTCCAGCTCCTCTATGTGAAATAGAGGACCTCCAGCTCCTCTATGTGATATAGAGGACCTCCAGCTCCTCTATGTGAAATAGAGGACCTCCAGCTCCTCTATGTGAAATAGAGGACCTCCAGCTCCTCTATGTGAAATAGAGGACCTCCAGCTCCTCTGTGTGAAATAGAGGACCTCCAGCTCCTCTATGTGAAATAGAGGACCTCCAGCTCCTCTATGTGAAATAAACCCTCAGCAATGACCCTCACGCATAATTTTAAGGTCGTAACCTTTTTGCATGGGCATTGATAGGCCGTTCGGTCCGTCACTCAGTTATAGAAGATCTCTAAAACTTATATTTATATGGAAGACTTCTGTCCCACACATCCTTTATCTTCTTCTCTTCTCCACCTTCTCGTATGGTTTCAAATAAATCCCACATTAAAAATAAATATTTTTTTCCTATATATTTTCTCGACTCAATTAATCGTTTATTGCAACCATTTCGACTTTCAAAATCTCCCCCAAATCAAAAACAGCAAAAAAACGAATATCAAAAACGAAAAAAAATCACCAAGTGTTTATTTATGTTTCCATTGAATAGAAACCAACCATGTGGCAAAAATTCAAATTCTATTGAAAATCACAAGTCGAATTGAAAAATAATAATAATAAAAAAATACGGCTTTTCACCGCAGAAAAAAAAAAAATAGCCACAAATGTTGTCGACAAAATCCACAACAAACGGTGCGATGTTGTTTTTACTCAACTCAACCGAAAAAGAAAACAACAGACACAACGGCCAATATCTGTATTTGTTTCTTAATTCCCAAATAAAACACTAAATTGGCCATTCATACAGAGTGCGAGAGAGAGAGAAAGAGAGAGGAGGCCAGAATATTGTTTACAAGGAGAAGAAAAAACAAAAAGCGGATATTCAACATATACAAACAAACGTACGTTTATGGGGATATAAATAAAAAGAAATACATTAATGTGTGTGATTAATTTGTAGTGAGGCATACAATTGATGGACACGATACACACCTTAAGAGGTCAACAGCAGTTTGATACAAAAAAAAGTTGTTATTTGAAGGAAGAGATCATTATTTCTGCGTGGTACAATTTTGAGAAATTAAATAAATTACACTGTGCAACAAAATTCAAAATACACAGGGTGATATAAAAAAAAAACTACAACAAAAGCAAACGCCATACTTTCTACAGTTTTTATACCAAAGTGCCAAAGGTTACCAATTCGAACAAATCTAAACCTATTCTTATATTTGATGATATTTCCGACATTTTTTTCTCATTCAATAAAATTAAAAAAAAATTAAAAAAATGCCGTTTGACTTTGTTGCAGTTTTTTATCTCTCCCTGTATATCAATTGATAACGTTTTCAGAACCTAAGTCTCTTTGGACAAATCCGTTTCAGGATATTTTGCGTCGATCTAGGAGATGTTCCTCCACCCGTCTTCCAGTCTGGCTGACTGGTGCGCATGATAACTATCGAAGGGAATGTCCGAATTGGTCCAAACTTGGTACATCGTAATATTATTGCCAAAATTATATCGTGTTCGGAGATGGGCAATATCGGTCAACTCCTTTCGGTACTTCCCACAATAGCTCGAATTTTTCAAACAAAATATTTTACTGCACAAAGAGACTAAGAATAATTCGATTTTGCTCCAACTTTGCAGTGCTACGTCAAGTGCGAAAATGGACAATATCCGACCATTCCATTTAGTACTTCTCTAAAAACGGTCAATATAAAAAATGTGATGTAAGAGTAAGATTGTCTTCAAATTACACACATCACAACATTTTTGTTAACCCAATGGCTGGTGTGAAGATGGAATATATCGGTCCACTCCTTTTGGTACCACCTCTTCAAAGGGTCAACATTTTGAATATTCATGAAGCTCATAAAACGCGAAATTAATATTCCAATCCATTCAACCGTGGCACATCTCAATATTTTCATTAACACAAGATCTGTTATAAAGATGGTACCTCCCAAACACAGGGTCAAAGTTCTGAATAACCAAAAACGATCATAAAATCAGAAATCAGCATCCGGTTCTCTTCATATTTCACACATCCCAGTATATCTACTAACACAAGATATGCTGTGGAGATGGGATATAGCTGTTCGCTCCTGCTTGTAGCTCCCCCACAAAGGGCCAAAATTTTGAATATCTTTGAAGCTCATAAACAGCGAAATTTACAACAAATTCAATTCAGGCTTGGCACATTTCAATATTTCCATCAGCACAAGGTATGTTATAAAGATGATAGAGATCGGACCATTCCTTCTGGTACATCCCCCACAAAGGGTCAAAGTTTTGAATAACCAAAAGAATTATAAAATTCCAAATAAGCATCCGGTTCTCTTTATATTTAACGCATTCCATTACATCTACTAACACAATATATGTACCTCCCCTACAAAGGGTCAAAATTTTGAATATGCATGAAGCTCATAAAACGCGATTCGATTCAAACGTGGCACATCTCAATATATGTATCAACACAAGATATGTTATAAAGGTGGTAGAGATCAGACCATTCATTCTGATACCTTTCTCACATACCGTTCAAGATTTTGAAAAACAAAACGCTCAAAGAAAGCGAAATAAGCATCCAACTCTCTTCACTTTTCACTCAGACAAACATATCTGCGAACCACTTCTGGTAGCTCACCCACAAAGGGTCACAATTATCAATTCTTATATTTGTCATAACTTGCGAAACAAGTCAGCGATTCTTTACGACTTGCTATATCTTAATATTTCTCTCAACCAGAGACCTGAGATGAATATGAAATTTATGATTTCGCATAAAACTGGATATAAATGTTCGAGTTTCTTGTAATTTTGCCCATACCAATTTTTTATATACATTAGATGAAGTATGAAAATGGAATAGTACGGTCGCCTATATCTGGTACCTCTAGCACATTTTCTACAAATTATCACATACCTCACATAAGTAACCAATATAGTCCAAACCTGACACGTCATATGACATTTTATGTCATATTTATTTAGGTACGATACGAAATGAACAATATTGGTCCATTCCTTTGGAACCTACTCCATAGAGGATCAAAAATTTGAATAATCATAACAGAAGTCAAAATATTTTTTAAATAATCGAACATTGGTTGAGGATATATATCTGTTGGCAGACTGATACTTTTTAACTTGTTTTGTTTGTGTTGCACAGTGTTATGAAGGTCGATTTATTTTATACGTGAAAGCGATGTCTTCCCGCTTTTAGCAAATGACAGTGACAAATTTAAAAATTGTATTTTTGATTACTATTCCAATTCAATAATCTGTCCAAGAAAACTAATTACTACTGATATGGAAATCCTCATTTTGATTATCAATTTGATTTCCAAAAACTACATTTGTATAATATTAAAAAATTATTAAAAAAAATTGAAATGATTTTGTTTTTTTAAAAATTGAAATATTTGCTTCGAATAAATCGACATTAACACCCCATAAATCAAAGATAATTTTAAAACATTTGTGGCATAAAATATTAATTATTAAAATTTTAGTGGTCAAATTTGTTGTTTATAATGTTCGGATTTGCTTTAAACAGCTTGATGTTTAATGTATGTGTATAAGTAAAATTAAAAAAAAATATTTGTGATCAATTTTTGAAGGAGGAAATGGCCACAATTCCTTAAATATTGCCATTTCGGGGTTTTTAGCTATGTTTTGTGATCATTTTTTGAAGGAAGACAAATAGGATACTTTAAAATGGTCATAACTTCTTAAATATTAACATTTCGGGGTTTATGGCAATGTTTTGATATCAGAATTTAAAGGAGGAAAAATAACATGCGTGGTGAGATGAAAAAAACTGCAACCAACTTCAGACTGCTATCATTTCTAAGCCACTCGTCCGACAGCTTTTAAAATTATTCCAGTGACAGCTCATTATATTTTTTACAAGCATACTAAAGCATTTTGGTGAGAATTTTCCAGAAAAGAAATTATTCGTGATGGAATTCAAGCGTGATAGTTTGATTTCTATATATTTGGCTGGAAAACCACAACTGGCTATCGTTAGAGCACTCCAGCATTTAAATGTAAATAAATCTTTTTTGTCTCTTACCAGAACTTTAGTGTGATCCGTGATACTGGTAGCGTAGCCCGACGTCAAGGAAGTGGATGGACGAAAAAAGCAACATCAGTAGAAATGGTTCGAAAACTAAAGAAGCGACTTGATAGATACCCGCGTCCCAGTGGCCGAAAAATGGCTCGTGAGCTGAAGATATCGCAATATTCCATTCGGCAAATACTGAAAAATGAGCTTGGGGTAAAGCCATTGAAATTCCAAAAAGTGCAAGAACTTACACCGCAACAGAAAGAAAATAGACTCAAAAAAGCTAAAGAGTTGGTTGTGCCTCGCTTGGCCGAAAGTGGTGAACTTTCGAACTGTCTAATAACTCCGATGAGAAAACATTAGTTGTCCAGCTGTTTATAAACAAGCAAAATGATCGTGTTTACTTGACAAAGAGGTCAGCCGAAAATGTGCACCTTCGGTTGGCCACCAGAACTCAAGCGCCGGCCGTGGTGATGGTATGGGCCGCCATAGCAGCCGATGATTGCTCTCCGCTCGTATTAATCGACCGTGGAATCAGAATTAATGCCGAATATTATCTCGAAAATATTCTGGAGACTCAAGAGAGCTAAAGAGTTGCTTCGCTGCTTCGAGATCAACTAAAAATATGCTCCTTCGGTTGGAAAACTCAAGCGGCGGCTTATTACAAATATTTATTCCTCGCTTCATTTCCAGCACACAATGGCCACCAAAACCTCCGCATACCAATCCATTGGACTATTGTGTCTGGAGTATTTTGGAAAGCAAGGTTGGCACTAAAAAATACCAAAGTGTCGATCACCTCAAGTAAGCGCTTCGCGGGAAATGGGCCAAAATACCGCAGAGCAACATTCGGACAGGGTGTGACGGTTTCCTTATCCGTTTGAAGGCCATAATTCGTCCCAAAGGTGAGCAATTCGAACAAATCTAAACTTATTCTAATATTTGATGCTATTTCCGACATTTTTTGGTTTCATTCAAAAAATGTAAAAATTATGGCATTTGTTGCAGTTTCTTATCTCTCACTGTACTTTAAAATGGTCAAAACTCCTTAAATATTGACATTTCGGGTTTTTTGCCATTCTTCTATACATATAAGGCCTCCTATAGGTTTTATATTCATATAAGGCCTCCTAAGGAAAGAAGGCCTTATAAATGTTTTCTTTCCAGAAAAGTCTGCCTAGAGGACGCCTATTTATAGAAGCCCTCTCGGAGATCTCCTAGCCATAAAAGGCCTTCTGGAGGTCATCTATGTATAGAAAGCCTCCTAGAGGTTCTTTTATACAGAGAAGGCCTCCTAGAGGTTCTTTTATACATAAAAGGCCTCCTAGAGGTCCTTCTATACATATAAGGCCTCCTAGAGGTCCTTCTATACATAGAAGGCCTCGTATGGGTCCTTCTATACATAGAAGACCTTCTAGAGGTCTTCTATACATAGAAGTCCTCCTAGATGTCTTTTATTCATATAAGCCTTCCTAAAGAAAGAAGGCCTTATATATGCCTAGAGGACGCCTATTCATAGAAGCCTTCTTGGAGATCTCCTAGCCATAAAAGGCCTTCTGGAGGTCATCTATGTATAGAAGGTCTCCTAGAGGTCCTTTATGTATAGAAGGAACTTCTTCTAAAGGACTTTTCATGGAACGTGTTTCTGAAATACTTCCATCCCTCCTCCCTTGGGGTCGAACTCCTCTGTCTATCAAAATTTGGACCTCCAAAGAAATTTTCAGTCACAAAAATGCCTCATCTCCTAAAAAAATCCATTATCCATCGAAAACACATACCTCCCTCTCTCTCTTAACAGATCCTTCGAACCGACCTGAGAAAAAAATTAAACTTAATATATGTTTTAAGTAATGCATGTGACGCCCTTCTTCTTCACGGGCCTAATTTAAGTTTTCTATAAAACCGATTCATTCTCAATATCCTCTGGGCTTTCATATATTTTCCATCTTCTCATTTTGACACCCCCATTTCCAAAATCCTCATCCATTCCTCCACCGAGATTTTTATTTGGACTTGCCCAATAAATATTTTTTTATTTATTTACATTTTGTTGTGTTCTGCCAATTTAGCCGCACAATAACAAAACAATAATAGCTCTCAATATTTCCATAATGATTTCTAAAAATAACCCATTCGCAAAAGGCGTTAAACACACAAATCTCACACTGCATCAAAGACCGGTGTGCCATCAACGAAATGGCCAACCAATGAAACAAAAAACTAAATAAATATTTAACAATGAATATTACAATAACAACAACCATTTCACTACACGAAACATGGATGGCCTCTGACAACGTCATAATTTTTGCGCATTTTTAATTGTTGGCGTTGAAAACGAAAAATTGAAGGGGGCTCTAGTTCTCCTCTTCATTTAATTGCAAATTAGCTCATTTCCATGAAAGTTCATAGACCATTTTTCGGCCAAGTGTGTTTCTATGTTTGGAAGGCAGGCAGGGGAGCGGCCAGGAGGACGGTCGACAAGGCAGCGAGACATTGGACCTGTGTCTGACACCGTTTGCCCATTTGCTGGCCAGATAGTTGGCCAAATATTGATATTGTCTCTGAACACTGGAGCATTGTACTTTTTACATTCAGCCAACAAATTGTTCTACTACGCCATTGAAAAATATTGAAGCGTTGAAATATTTATGAGAAAAAAATTTAAATTATTTTCAATACAAATTCTGTGTGTGTGTTTGTGCGCGCTCTTTAGTTTTGGCACACAAAAATTTAGAGCAATTCTGCCAACAAAATTCAATGACAAATTAAATTGCATAAAATAATTAGCCAGCAAATAAATTTTAATTATTTTAATTGCAGAAATAGGAAATTTATTTAAAGCTCAGAAATACCTTTCAAAGCTATATAGGAGCCTTGGAGGGTGCTCCATCAAAAGACGGCTGTTGAATGTCTTTAAAAAAAAATATTTTTATAAACTTCAGCTTGTCTATGGAGACATAGACCAGACTGGCCTGGCCTGGCCCAGGCTTCAGCTAGTCTATGGAGACATAGACCAGACTGGCCTGGCTTCAGCTAGTCTATGGAGACATAGACCAGACTGGCCTAGGCTTCAGCTAGTCTATGGAGACGTAGACCAGACTGGCCTAGGCTTCAGCTAGTCTATGGAGACATAGACCAGACTGGCCTGGCCTGGACCAGGCTTCAGCTAGTCTATGGAGACATAGACCAGACTGGCCTGGCCTGGACCAGGCTTCAGCTAGTCTATGGAGACATAGACCAGACTGGCCTGGCCTGGACCAGGCTTCAGGTAGTCTATGGATACATAGACCAGCCTGGCCTGGCCTGGCCAGGTTTCAGGTAGTCTGTGGAGACATAGACCAGCCTGGCCTGGTCCAGGCTTCAGCTAGTCTCTATGGAGACATAGACCAGCCTGGCCTGGCCCAGGCTTCAGCTAGTCTCTATGGAGACATAGACCAGCTTGGCCTGGCTTCAGCTTGTCTATGGAGACATAGACCAGCCTGGCCTGGCCCAGGCTTCAGCTAGTCTATGGAGACATAGACCAGCCTGGCCTGGCCCAGGCTTCAGCTAGTCTATGGAGACATAGACCAGCCTGGCCTGGCCCATGCTTCAGCTAGTCTATGGAGACATAGACCAGCCTGGCCTGGCCCAGGCTTCAGCTAGTCTATGGAGACATAGACCAGCCTGGCCTGGCCCAGGCTTCAGCTAGTCTATGGAGACATAGACCAGCCTGGCCTGGCCCAGGCTTCAGCTAGTCTATGGAGACATAGACCAGCCTGGCCTGGCCCAGGCTTCAGCTAGTCTATGGAGACATAGACCAGCCTGGCCTGGCCCAGGCTTCAGCTAGTCTATGGAGACATAGACCAGCCTGGCCTGGCCCAGGCTTCAGCTAGTCTATGGAGACATAGACCAGCCTGGCCTGGCCCAGGCTTCAGCTAGTCTATGGAGACATAGACCAGCCTGGCCTGGCCCAGGCTTCAGCTAGTCTATGGAGACATAGACCAGCCTGGCCTGGCCCAGGCTTCAGCTAGTCTATGGAGACATAGACCAGCCTGGCCTGGCCCAGGCTTCAGCTAGTCTATGGAGACATAGACCAGCCTGGCCTGGCCCAGGCTTCAGCTAGTCTATGGAGACGTAGACCAGCCTGGCCTGGCGCAGGCTTCAGCTAGTCTATG
This sequence comes from Musca domestica, assembly GCF_030504385.1. Taxonomy (NCBI): domain Eukaryota; kingdom Metazoa; phylum Arthropoda; class Insecta; order Diptera; family Muscidae; genus Musca; species Musca domestica. The sequence continues at coordinate 11,211,628 of NW_026712272.1, read as the reverse complement.
GGAGACATAGACCAGCCTGGCCTAGCGCAGGCTTCAGCTAGCCTATGGAGACATAGACCAGGTAGCCTGGCCGGGCCAGGCTTCAGCTAGTCTATGAAAACATCTCTCGCCTATAAATTGGCTATCTGTCGCGGCTCCAGCTCGTCTAACAAAAGGCTCTCTGTCGGGGCTTCAGCTCGCCTATGAAAATAGGCTTAGCTGTCCCCCGGGCTTCAGCTAGCCTATAGAAATAGGCTTAGCTATCCCCCGGGCTTCAGCTAGCCTATAGAAATAGGCCTAGCTAGCCCCCGGGCTTCAGCTCGCCTATAGAAATAGGCTTAGCTAACCCCCGGGCTTCAGCTCGCCTATAGAAATAGGCTTAGCTGTCCCCCGGGATTCAGAGATCGCCTATAGAAATAGGCTTAGCTGTCCCCCGGGCTCCAGAGCTCGAAATAGGCTTAGCTGTCCCGCGGGCTCCAGCTCGCCTATAGAAATAGGCTTAGCTGTCCCCCGGGCTCCAGAGCTCGCCTATAGAAATAGGCTTAGCTGTCCCGCGGGCTCCAGCTCGCCTACAGAAATAGGCTATTATCTGTCACGGCTTCAGCCTAGAGTTTGGAGTTCTTTCGCTCTCCTTTATTGCTGTTGTTCTTTTTCATCAATTCTTAAAAAATTTAGTATTTTTATCCAACTTTGGAGGACCTTGTGCTTTCTCCATACTCAAGGTAGTCAAATATTTCAGTACCTGCTTACCTTATAATTAATTCTTTCCCTTTCTGTTCTTATTCCTCGTCCTCTTATTGTTCATTACTTGTCCATGTAGTTAACGTTTTTTTTAAGTTTTAATTTACTTCATGCAACACCTTCACGCTTAATAATACATCATGCATTTTAAAACTGCACTATGGCAACGTCGGAATTTTTCACCAAAATTAATTTGAATATGTGTGCTTAAAACTACACTTTGCCCACACACTCACATACACAAATATGCATTGCAATAAGCCCTTTTAAAATTTCGTTGACGATGGCTGCCGAGAGAGAGAGAGCGAGAGAGAGAGAGAGCAAAGAAAAAACAACTATTGTTTGATGGCTTTACTTGTTGATTGTTCCCCGAGCTGTACAGAACTAATAAAAAATTCATTAAATTCAGCGCCTGATGGTATGCTATGGCCTAAAGCGGAGCCCTTCGCCTCCTCCCTTTTTTTTGAGAACTATTACAAAGGGAGAAAGTTAACATGTTCAAACCTACACTGCAACACATCACCAAAGATACATAAAACAGTTTCAATTATAACAGCGGCAAGCCGAAAAGATGGGGCAGGATGATGGTGTAGGTAACAGACTTTGCTCACACACACACACAGCAACACTCCGATGTTTTCATATTCAAATGAAAATGCCAAACAATACCCTAAGCCCATTGAAATATTGGCGCCCACGCTCTCACGCATGCCACTCATCATCATGGCACAACTATTTATTAGCCTTTTTCCCCTCTGTGATCGAGAGAGGGAGAGAGGGGACAGCAGGCAGAGGGATGGAACACTCCATGAAAGTGGTAAATGGAAATTCCATGGCATTACCCAGACAACGTTCATTTTTCTGCATTCGTCATCTAATTTAGTTCACGGTGATTGATGCGTGAGCCATGAACAGTGGCAGTGACTGAAAACACCAACAACAATAACAACAACACCGCCAAAAAAACACACACACACAACAACAAATCCATCATTAAATGTAAATGAACTTTAATCTTGTAAAAATCTATCGATTCTGCGAAACAATCAGCATTAATTACTGCTGAGAATAAATAGTTTTTTTTTTCTCTGTCACTTCGTTGCGAAATAAGCTGATTACTTTTTGATAAAAAAAACCAACAAATTTGGTATTAAAAACCAAGGACAAGGACCTTGAGAGGAAAGAGGATTTGTTTACAGGACCTAAAGGACAGGAAATATATGTAGGCAGGCTGGTTTTACAGAGATGACAAATAGGAGCCGCGACAGATAGACTATTTTCATAGGCGAGATGAAGCCCCGGGCCAGATGGCCCTATTTTTATAGGCTAGCTGAAGCCCCGGACCAAGCTGAAGCCGCGACAGATAGCCTATTTCTATAGGCGAGCTGGAGCCCGGGCGCCGGATAGCCTATTTTTATAGGCGAGCTGGAGCCCGGGCGCCGGATAGCCTATTTTTATAGGCGAGCTGGAGCCCGGGCGCCGGATAGCCTATTTTTATAGGCGAGCTGGAGCCCGGGCGCCGGATAGCCTATTTCTATAGGCGAGCTGGAGCCCGGGCGACAGATAGCCTATTTCTATAGGCGAGCTGGAGCCCGGGCGACAGATAGCCTATTTCTATAGGCGAGCTGGAGCCCGGGCGACAGATAGCCTATTTCTATAGGCGAGCTGGAGCCCGGGCGACAGATAGCCTATTTCTATAGGCGAGCTGGAGCCCGGGCGACAGATAGCCTATTTCTATAGGCGAGCTGGAGCCCGGGCGACAGATAGCCTATTTCTATAGGCAAGCTGGAGCCCGGGCGACAGATAGCCTATTTCTATAGGCGAGCTGGAGCCCGGGCGACAGATAGCCTATTTCTATAGGCGATCTGAAACCCGGGCGACAGCTAAGCCTATTTCTATAGGCGATCTGAAGCCCGGGCGACAGCTAAGTCTATTTCTATAGGCGATCTGAAGCCCGGGCGACAGCTAAGCCTATTTCTATAGGCGATCTGAAGCCCGGGCGACAGCTAAGCCTATTTCTATAGGCGATCCGAAGTCCGGGTGATAGCTAAGCCTATTTCTATAGGCGATCTGATACCCACGCGACAACTAAGCCTACTTCTATAGACGATCTGAAGCCCGTGCGACAGCTAAGCCTATTTCTATAGGCGAGCTGAAGCCCGGGCGACAGCTAAGCCTATTTCCATAGGGAGCCGCGACAGATATAGCCTATTTCTATAGGCGAGCTGGAGCCGCGACCGATAGCCTATTTTTATAGTCGAGCTGGAGCCGCGACCGATAGCCTATTTTTTATAGGCGAGCTGGAGCCGCGACCGATAATAGCCTATTTCTATAGGCGAGCTGGAGCCGCGACCGATAATAGCCTATTTCTATAGGCGAGCTGGAGCCGCGACCGATAATAGCCTATTTCTATAGGCGAGCTGGAGCCGCGACCGATAGCCTATTTCTATAGGCGAGATGGAACCGCGACCGATAGCCTATTTTTATAGTCGAGCTGGAGCCGCGACCGATAGCCTATTTTTATAGGCGAGCTGGAGCCGCGACCGATAATAGCCTATTTTTATAGGCGAGCTGGAGCCGCGACGACCTGAAGCCCTCGCCAGTGGGTCTGTGTCTCCAAAGACGCGCTGCAGTCCTAGCCAGACTGGTCTATATTTCCATAGACGCGTGCAGCCCTAGCCAGGCTGGTCTATGTTCCCATAGACGATGCAGCCCTAACAGGCTGGTCCATGTTTCCATAGACGCGCTGCAGCCCTAGCCAGACTGGTATATGTCTCCATAGGCGATCTGCAGCCCTAGCCACGCTGGGCTATGTTTACATAGACGAGCTGCAGCCTGGCCCAAGCTGGTCTATGTTTCCATAGGCGAACAGAAGCCCACGCCAGGTTGATTTATGTCTCCATAGTCGAGCTGAAGCCCTAGCCAGGCTGGTCTATATATTCATAAGCAAGCTGAAGTCCTAGCCAGGCTGGTCTATGTCTCCATAGACGAGCTGAAGCCCTAGCCAGGCTAGTCTATGTCTCCATAGACGATCTAAAGGCCGGACCAATTGGTCTATGTCTTCATAGGCGAGCTGAAGCCCTCGCCAGCTGGTCTATGTTTCCATAGACGAGCTGCAGCCTGGCCTGGCGGCTCTACGTCTCCATAGACGAGCTAAAGCCTGGCATTCATTCCCACCTGCCTCCATCCCCTTCTTTTTGCCCATCATCTTTTTGTCTTTTCCCATATTTTACAATTCCAATATATTTCTCCCCCACACATCATCTCCCCAAAATTGTGCCAGACATCAAACCACAGACAATTTTGACTTACTCACTAGTGTCTGGTCTTCCTTATCTGCTTTTCATATTCACTTATATGTATGCGTGTGTGTCTATGTGTGTATATGCCCGTCTATGCCAACGGAGAATAACATCACTGCTGATTACCATCAATTCAATATTCTGCTTCTGTGAAAGCGGTTTCTCATCAAACAAAAAAAAAAGTGAAACAAATGATTTAATTATAACATTCCAAAGAGCAGCACGGAGGGAACTTCACATCAATATATATTATTAATGCCAAATAATAATAATGAATTTGATAAACAACAAAAATTATCAATTACAAACGCATTTCCATTGATTGTGGAGGAAATGGAAAAAAGCAGACAGCAGAGATATCACTTGCCAGAGATAAGGGCATATATGCAAATAGACAGGGATAAATGACGGAATAGGTTTGGCAATTGACAGGGCTTTAAAAGGGGGTGTGTCATTCACAGAAATTTTAAATGGAAAATAGATTTAAAAAATCTCCACTTATGGCTTGGAAAATGGTCGAAAAATATAATTAAAAAATCTTTTTTTAAACTTTTTAAAGTGGTCGAAAAATTTGTTTAAAAAATCTCCACTTATGGCTTGGAAAATGGTCGAATTGTCGCTTTGAAAGGGGTCGAAAAAATTTGTTTAAAAAATCCACGCTTGTCGCTTTGAAAGGGGTCGAAAAAATTTGTTTAAAAAATCCACGCTTGTCGCTTTGAAAGGGGTCGAAAAAATTTGTTTAAAAAATCCACGCTTGTCGCTTTGAAAGGGGTCGAAAAAATTTGTTTAAAAAATCCACGCTTGTCGCTTTGAAAGGGGTCGAAAAAATTTGTTTAAAAAATCCACGCTTGTCGCTTTGAAAGGGGTCGAAAAAATTTGTTTAAAAAATCCACGCTTGTCGCTTTGAAAGGGGTCGAAAAAATTTGTTTAAAAAATCCACGCTTGTCGCTTTGAAAGGGGTCGAAAAAATTTGTTTAAAAAATCCACGCTTGTGGCTCTGAAAGTGTTCGAAAAAAATTATTTTAAAAATCCACGCTTGTGGCTTTGAAAGTGATCGAAAACAATTATTTAAAAAATCCACGCTTGTGGCTTTGAAAGTGGTCGAAAAAATTTATTTAAAAAATCCACGCTTGTGGCTTTGAAAGTGGTCGAAAAAATTTATTTAAAAAATCCACGCCTGTGGCTTTGAAAGTGGTCCGGAAAAATTTATTTAAAAAATCCACGCTTGTGACTTTGAAAGTGGTCCGGAAAAATTTATTTAAAAAACCCAGGCTTGTCGCTTTGAAAATGGTCGAAAAATCCACTTTTGTGGCTTTGAAAATGGTCGAAAAAATGTATTTAAAAAATCCACGCTAGTCGCTTTGAAAGTGGTCCGGAAAAATATATTTAAAAAATCCCCGCTTGTGGCTTAGAAATTGGTCGAAAAAATTTATTTAAAAAATCCACGCTTGTGGCTTTGAAAGTGGTCGGAAAAATATATTTAAAAAATCCACGCTTGTGGCTTTGAAAGTGGTCGAAAAAAATTTATTTTAAAAATCCACGCTTGTGGCTTTGAAAGTGGTCGAAAAAATTTATTTAAAAAAATTACGTTTGTGGCTTTGATAGTGGTCGAAACAAATTATTTAAAAAATCCACGCTTGTGACTATGAAGGTGGTCCGGAAAAATATATTTAAAAAATTTACGGCATGGCATGGCATGTGGTCTAAAACATTTATTAAAAAATCCACGCTTGTGGCTTTGAAAGTGGTCGAAAAAAATATTTAAAAAATCCACGTTTGTGGCTTTGAAAGTGGTCGAAAAATTTGATTTAAAAAATCCACGCTTGTGGCTTTGAAAGTGGTCGAAAAATTTTATTTAAAAAATCCACGTTTGTGGCTTTGAAAGTGGTCGAAAATTTTGATTTAAAAAATCCACGCTTGTGGCTTTGAAAGTGGTCGAAAAATTTTATTTCAAAAATCCACGCTTGTGGCTTTGAAAGTGCTGGAAAAAATTATTAAAAAATCCACGTTTGCGGCTTTGAAAGTGGTCGAAAAAAAATATTTAAAAAATCCAGGTTTGCGGCTTTGAAAGTGGTCGAAAAAATTTATTAAAAAAAATCCACGCTTATGTCGGGGAAAGGGGTTGAATAAATTTATTGAAAAAAATCCACGCTTGTGGCTTTGAAAGTGGTCGAAAAAATTTATTTAAAAAATTTACGTTTCCGGGAAATTGGTCGAAAAAATTATTTAAAAAATCCACCCTTATGTCTGGAAAATTGGTCGAAAAAAATTATTTAAAAAATCCCCGCTTATGTCTGGGAAATTGGTCGAAAAAAATTAATTAAAAAAATCCACGCTTGTGACTTTGAAAGTGGTCGAAAAAAAATTATTTAAAAAATCCACTCTTGTGGCTTTGAAAGTGGTCCGGAAAAATATATTTAAAAAATCCACGCTTGTGGCTTTGAAAGTGGTCGAAAAAATGTATTTAAAAAATCCACGCTTGTCGCTTTGAAAATGGTCGAAAAAATTTATTTAAAAAATCCACGCTTGTGGATTTGAAAGTGGTCGAAAAAATTAATTTAAGAAATCCACGCTTGTGGCTTTGAAAGTGGTCGAAAAAATTGATTTAAAAAATTTACGTTTGTGGCTTTAAAAGTGATCGAAAAAATTGATTTAAAAAATCCACGCTTGTGGCTTGGAAAGTGGTCGAAAAAAATTATTTAAAAATTCCATGCTTGTGGCTTGGAAAGTGGTCGAAAAAAATTATTTAAAAATTCCATGCTTGTGGCTTTGAAAGTGGTCGAAAAAATTTATTTAAAAAATCCACGCTTGTGGCTTGGAAAGTGGTCGAAAAAAAATATTTAAAAATTCCATGCTTGTGGCTTTGAAAGTGGTCGAAAAAAATTATTTAAAAAATCCATGCTTGTGGCTTTGAAAGTGGTCGGTAAAATTTATTTAAAAACCTCCACTAGTAGCTTAGAAAGTGGTCGAAAAAATTTATTTGAAAAATCCAAGCTTATGGCTCTTATGAGCCTTCTGTCTTCTTACCGTAGTTATATCCTTGAGGGGTTGAATGATCCAATTTTTCAAAATTTCCTTATATTGTCCTCTGAATGATGGATATAAAAAATGTGGTCTAATGACCTCCGCACCAAATTCAGTATCTTCCGCTAATCAAATAATTAATCAACACTTATTTTCCAATATTGATTTCACTTTTTTTTTTATCTACTTAGTTTTGGCTCTTATTATTATTCCATTATCGCGCACTGCATTTCGCACTGATAACCGTGACACTTCTGTTTCATTTTTTCTCATTCGCTGCGATGTTGTTTTTCACTATGCCATTCGTTTATCTCGCTGGACGTTTTCTGCTTTTTTAGCCGTTTTTGTTTGAAATGCGTTTAACCACTATGACGTCTGAATGTTAACTGAATTCATTAACGTTGGTTGGAAGGTCCCTTTGCCGTCGTTTGTTGCTGAATATGGCTAATTGTTGCTTTATGCGTGTGTATGGGTGTGTGTGTGCGTGTGGGTGCAAAGTGTGGCTGTGTAACTGCTGGCAGTCGCCTTGGCGAGTGTGAGTGTATGTGTGTGTGTGCGCGTTTGAGCTGTTGTTTTTTTTTATTTCGCTGGGATTATATCCTCAATAAAATATGTTTTTTACACAACAGTGTCCTGTCCTGTGCCAGTGTGTGTTCGTGTGTCTGCTAGGTGCTCTGCGAGTGTATGTGCGTGCGTGTTGGTGTCTCTTTGGTGATGGATGTTTCGTTTGTGTGCCAACAATATGTCATGTTTATTTTATTTTCACGTTTTTTTTTTTTTTTTTCTTCTTTCCTTTTTCTTTCTTTTCATCATCTGCCAAAACTCATCATATCTTCTTTCATTCTCATTATTCGGTGCTATGTTTAAAACTTTCCACACAAAATAATAACCGCTATCTCATCACCATCATCTCCATCTTCCAAAAAAAAAAAAAACGAAACGAAAAAAAGTAATTTCAAATAATTTCGCTATGATTCGCAATGAATGAATTGTTTTTGTTTCGCCCAGAACCCACAATGAAACATATTTCGGAATATAACTTCAAGCATATGAAAATAATATTGAGCTGTTTTACAAAGAAAGAAGACTTCCAGGACTGCTGCAACGGAAATACACGTGGGACGTGAGAAGGTGGTATGAAAAACACCACACGTTACCATTGGCAATCAACAAAGCGAATACTTATAAGTAGATTTTAAATTAGACAAAAAAGTTTAAAGACCAGATGTTTGGCGAAAACTTCAAGGGGGGAAAGCTAAAGAAACTACAGGGAAATAGGAGGGAGAAGCTTCAAAATTCTTCATTTTGACAATGTAGATAAAATCCACGATCTTGGGATAAGGTATCTACCTCTTCCAAGTCATTTGGATATCCATTCATTTAGCCACTGTAGATAAATTATCCATGTCACTGTATTAATATACAGGGTGAGATAAAAAACTGCAACAAAGTCAAACGCCCTGAATGAAAGCAACAAATATCGGAAATAGCATCAAATTTTAGAATAAGATTTGTTCGAATATGGCCCTCAAACGGGCAACGAAATGGTCACAAGCTGTCCGAAAGTTGCTCTGCCGTATTTTATCCCATTATCAGCGAAGCGCTTGCTTAAGATGATCGACACTTTGGTGCTTTTTTAGTGTCAACCTTGCTTTCCAAAATACTCCATACACAATAGTCGAACGGATTGGCCTCCGGAGATTTTGGTGGCCATTGTGTCACATCGTTGGAAAAAATAATTAATTTTTACTTTGTATGACACTCGTAATGTTGAGATGTTTATGTTTCGTCGAATAGTAAAACCTGGGGATATCTGACGTATGTGCAAGGTAAATTATATGAAATAATGCCGCTCATACGCCATGAGGGCCATATGAGTAGACGATTTAAGACTTACTTTGCCGTGTAACTGTGAAGCTAACAATATTGCAACAGAGGGCCAACAAGGTGTTGTTCCACCCCTCTTTCCCCACCCTAAAGCTCTATTTTAACAGACTTTAAAGTAACAACAAATTAAGGAAAAATTCAAATGGTCACATGGGTATCCACGTTGCACTCAAAATTCCCCATCTCTGGCAAACAACAAATCCAAAAACTGCAACAAAGTCAAGCACCATAATTTTTAAATATTTTTTTTTAATTTTATTAAATGAAAGCAAAAAATCTCGGAAATATCATCAAATTTTAGAATAAGTTTAGATATGTTCGAATTGGTCACCTTTGGCAAGAATTATGGCCTTTAAATGGCCAATAAAACCGTCACACGCTGTCCGAATGTTGCTCTGCGGTATTTTATCCCATTATCAGCGAAGCGTTTGCTTGAGGTGATCGATACTTTGGTGCTTTTTTAGTTCCAACCTTGAAAGCAAGAAATGTCGGAAATAGCATCAATTTTTAGAATAACTTTAGATTTGTTCAAATTGGTCACACTTTGCACGAATTATGGCCTTCAAACGGCCAATGAAATCGTCACACACTGCCCGAATGTTGCTCTGCGTTATTTTGGCCCATTCCCGGCGAAGCGCTTGCTTGATGTGATCGACCCTTTGGTATTTTTAGTGCCAACCTTGATTTTACAAAATACTCCAGAAACAATAGTCCAATGGATTGGTATCCGGAGCTTTTGGTGGCCATTGTGCGCTGGAAATGAAGAAGGAACTTAATTTTGTATCCCTTCTATGGAAATGTCCAAGGTCTGCGGCCAAGGCTTCAGTATACCCTCCAGAATATTTTCGCGATAATATTAGGCATTTATTCTGATGCCACGCTCGATTAATACGAGCGGAGAGCAACCATCGGCTGTTATGGCTGCCCGCACATTATCGCCATGGCCGGCGCTTGAGTTCTGGTGGCCAACCCAAGGTGCACATTTTCAGCTGACCTCTTTGGCAAGAACAAACACGATGATTTTGTTTTCTAACAAACTGCTGGACAATGAATGTTCTCCCATCGGAGAAAACCAAATTCGGCAGTTCACCACTTTGGGCCAAGCGAAGCATCTCTTTAGCTCTTTTGAGTCTATTCTCTTTCTGTTGCGGTGTAAGTTATTGCACTTTTTGGAATTTCAATGGCTTTAAACCGAGATCATTTTTCAATATTTGCTGTATGGAATATTGCGATATGTTCAGCTCACGAGCCATTTTTCGGCCACTTCGACGCGGGTTGCGATCAAGTCGCTTCTATACTTTTCGAACCATTTCTGCTGATTTTGCTATTTTCCAGCACCGTCCACTTCCTTGACGTCGGGATACGCTACCAGTATCACGGTAACGAGCGATGGTACGAGACTTAAAAGATTTATTCACATGATAATGCTGAAGTGCTCTAACGAAAGCCACTTGTGGTTATCCAGCCAAATATAAAGAAATCACACTATCACGCTTGAATTCCATCACGAATAACTTTTTTTTCTGGAAAATTCTCACCAAAATGCTTTGGACGCTTGTAAACAATATAATGACCTGTCACTGAAATAATTTTAACAACTGTCGGACGAGTGACTTAGATATGACAGCAGTCTGAAGTCGGTTGCAGTTTTTTCATCTCACCCTGTAGATACATTTTTCATATTTTTTGGATAGTGGAGATACATTTCTATGTCACTTGGATAATGTAGATAATTTTTTCCTATATTTAGGATAGTGTAGATACGCTATCCAAGTCATTTGGATAATCTAGGTACATTATCCATGCCATCTGCATACTGTAGATACATGATCTACGACATATGGATAACGTAGATACATTATCCACGCCACTTGGGTAATGTAGATACATTATCCAGGGCATGTGGTTAATGTAGATACATTATCCACGCCACTTGGATAATGTAGATACATTATCCTCGCCACTTGTATAATGTAGATACATGATCTGCGGCACGTGGATAACGTAGATACATTATCCACGCCACGCCATAATATAGATACAATATCCACGCCACTTGGATAATGTAGATACATTATCCACGCCACTTGAATAATGTAGATACATTTCTCATATCATTAGGGTAGTGTAGATCTATTATCTACGCCACTTGGATAATGTAGATACAATATCCACGCCACTTTGATAATGTAGATACATTATCCAAGCCGCTTGGATAATGTAGATACATTATCCTCGCCACTTGGATAATGTAGATACATTATCCAGGGCATGTGGATAATGTAGATACATTTCTCATATCATTAGGGTAGCGTAGATCTATTAACTACGCCACTTGAATAATGTAGATACATTATCCAAGCCGATTGGATAATGTAGATACCTCTTCCTCGCCACTTGGATAATGTAGATACATTTCTCATATCATTAGGGTAGTGTAGATCCATTTGGATAATGTAGATACATTATCCATGCCATCTGCATTCTGTAGATACATTATCCATGCCATCTGCATTCTGTAGATACATTATCCACGCCACTTGAATAATGTAGATACATTGTCCACGCCACTTGAATAATGTAGATACATTATCCACGCCACTTGAATAATGTAGATACATTATCCACGTCATCTGCATACTATAGATACGTTAAACATGTCATGTGGATAATGTTGATATATTATCCAAGCCATTTGGAAAATGTAGACACATTATTCACATCATCTGGACAATGTAGATATGTTAGCTATGTCATTTGGTTAATGTAGATACATTTTCTACGTCATTTTTATATTGTAGATACATTATCTACACTTTAAGATAACCTAAATACCGTGTCCGTTTCCTTTGCGTGAGATTTTTATATCATCCCCCGTCATTAGTTAAAGATGATAAATTATCGCCTTGATTTCTGCTGCGTAAAAAATATCCTTTCAATATCATATGCCACCCAGCAATGCCACAACGCTTCCTCATAATTTTCCCTTTTTTTGCCTCCGAATCAACCACATGTCACACATATCTCCGGTGGAATTTTAATAAGCAATATCTGTGCCAATATTAGTGGGTAACTACGTTTTTCCCAAGGCCTTATGCAAGTGTCACACACATATGCATGTATGTGTGTGTGTGTGTGTGTGTGTGAATAATGCTTTACAACACCAGGATATTTATTTGGTGGAAATGTAATTTTTTCTCATGAAATTGCAATAGCTGTCTATGTGTGTGTGTGTATTCACACGACGATGCCAATAAGTTAAGCTATTTATGGTATTAGCTCACAGATTCACATTGTTCAAAGCGGCTAGAGAGAGAAAAAAAGTTGTCACATCGTTGGAAGAAAAAATTTATTTTTTACTTTGTATGACACTCGTAATGTTGAGATGTTTATGTTTCGTCGAATAGTAAAACCTGGGGATATCTGACGTATGAGCAACGTAAATTATAAGAAATAATGCCGCTCATACGCCATGAGGGCCATGTGAGTAGATGATTTAAGACTTACTCTGCTGTGTAACTGTGCAGAGAACAATAGAGCAACAGAGGGGTAACAAGGGGTTACTCCACCCCCTCTTTACCCGTCCTAACACTATATTTTAACAGACTTTAAAGTAATAATAAATTAAGGAAAATTCAAGTGGTCACAGGGTTATCCAGGTGGCACTCAAAATTCGCCATCTCTGGCAAACAACAAATTCAAGGTGAGACAAAAAAATGCAACAAAGTCAAGCGCCATAATTTTTACATTTTTTTTTTTAAAGCAAAAAATGTGGGAAATAGCATCAAATTTTAGAATAAGTTTAGATTGGTCACCTTTGGCACGAATTATGGCCTTCAAACGGCCAATGCAAACGTCACACGCTGCCCGAATGTTAATCTGCGGTATTTTGGGCCATTCCCGGCGAAGTGCTTGCTTGAGGTGATTGACACTTTGGTATGTTTTAGTGCCAACCTTGCTTTCCAAAATACTCCAGACACAATAGTCCAACGGATTGGTATCCGGAGATTTTGGTGGCCCTGTTGTGTGCTGGAAATGAAACGAGGAACCTCATTTTGCAACCATTCTTGGGTGTCGCGTGCTAAGTGCGATGGTGCTGAGTCCTGTTGGAATATCCAAGGTCTGCGGCCAAAATGTTTGCGTGCCCAAGGCTTTAATACACCCTCCAGAATGTTTTCGCGATATTATTCGGCATTTATTCTGATGCCACGGTCGATTAATGGCGACCTAAACCATCACCATGGCAGGCGCTTGAGTTCTGGTGGCCAACCGGAGCTGCACATTTTTAGCTGACCTCTTTGGCAAGTAAACACGGTTGCTGGACAACGAATGTTTTCTCATCGGAGAAAACCAAATTCGGTAGTTCACCACTATCGGCCAAGCAAAACGGAAGCAACTCTTTAGCTCTTTTGAGTCTATTTTCTTTCTGTTGCGGTGTAAGATCTTGCACTTTTTAGAATTTCAATGGCTTTACCCCCAGGTCATTTTTCAATATTTGCCGAATGGAATATTGCGATATGTTCAGCTCACGAGCCATTTTTCGGCCACTGCGACATCAAGTTGCTTCTTTACTTTTCGAACCATTTCTGCTGATTTGCAGTTGTTTTTTTTTCGACTGATTCCTTTATGTCAGGCTACGCTACCAGTATCACGGTAACGAGCGATGGTACAAGACACAAAAGATTTATTCACATTTAAATGCTGGAGTGCTCTAACGATAGCCACTTGTAGTTTTCCAGCCAAATATAAAGAAATCACATCCCTATCACGCCTGAATTTCATCACGAATAACTTTTTTCCTGAAAAATTCTCACCAAAATGCTTTTGTACGCTTGTAAACAACAAAATGAGCTGTCACTGGAATAATTTTAACAGCTGTCGGACGAGTGGCTTAGAAATGACTGCAGTCAGAAATTGATTGCAGTTTTTTTCATCTCACCCTATATGACGTAACAATAACTTCAAAGGCTTCCTTTAAAGTGTTCCCTTTCTCTCACCAATTTCCCACATTACTTTGTGTAATCTTGCCCCCACCCACACATTTTCGGGTGAATTTTTCCACAGAAAAACATTCGCGACCATTGCTTAATTGCCACACACGCCATTAAATGATTAAATAAAAAAAGTGTACTACACGCTAAAAACATTTTGTTTTGTTTGTTTGGTGTTGTTGCTGCTACTCTGTTTTTTTTTTGCCGAGTAAAAGTTTACTTTCACAAAAGTGACAAAACACATTTCATAGCCAGAACCTGCAGCGAAAGTAAAACACCAGCGAAAATAAAAATGAAAAATTGCCAAAAAAAAAGAAGCGGATGTTTGTAGCAGTCCACTTTCGTTTTTTTTTTTTTTTTTTTTTTTTTTTGTCAAGCGAATAAAATAAATAAAGAGTCAAAAAGTGTTGGTCGCAATGATGGTGGTAATGGCAATGGCGATGATGATGACAGGAAAATAAAGGTGATTTCATGTTCAGACATTTTGTTATTTCCCGGTAAATGTTTGCCGTTTTTACAGGGGTAAACACAAATACACTCGCACACACACACATGCATACAATGGAAATTTTGGGATCGATATGACTTTAACTGGGCCTCTGAAAGATAAAAGATATTTTCGAGGTCTTCACTCTATGGAAAATCTTCAAGAGGCCTTCTCCGTAAGAGATTGAAAATGTCTGTGTAGATAATATTCCGTCCTAGTCCCCTCATATATACACAGAGTCTCCTCATGGAGCCTAGAAAGGATTTTTTTATCTACACAAACTTTTTAAGGGTCATCTGCCTATACAGGACTTTAAAATTCAGGGCTTCATGTCTTAAAGAGGATATCTCGTCATAAACATTTCTACTGTCTTGGGTAAATCCATTATACATTTTTTGTCTGAAGAAGACCTTCGATAGTGATTACATAGACTTTTAGAACCTTTATAGACCTGCAAGATTTTTTCAACGCCTTTTTGACATTTGAGCGTGAATCTTAAAATAATTTTTTAGGAGTTTTCCGAAGATTTTTATACCTTCAGACATATGACAACACAGGGTATATATAATTTGATGCGACCAAAAACGTGCCTCATCGAAGTGACGGTTTTTCGGCCCTAGGTCTCTTGAGACCAAATCCGTTTCAGGAGATTTGGAATCGATCTTAGGTTGTCTGGCCGCCTGTCTGTCTGGATGGCAAGAACGCACGATAACTCTCGAAGGGAGTATCCGATTTGATCCAAACATGGTACATAGTAAAATTATTGTCAAACTTAGATCGAGCTCGGAGATGTACCATATGGGTCCACTCCTTCTCTTACCTCCCTCACAAAAGATCAAAATTTTCAAAAAAAAATATTTTATTGCACACAAAAGAAAGGATTATTCAATTTTGTTCAAACTTTGCATATCCTAATTTTTGCATCAGAACTAGGTCAGGTGCGAAAATGGACAATATCGGTCCATCCCGGTATTGGTACCTCCTCTAAAAAGGGTCTCCATTTTGAAAAATTATAACTCTTATAACAAGTGATGATATGGTCCGATTGTCTTTATATTATACACATCACAATATTTTTGTTAACCCAAGGCCTAGTTTGAAGATGGACTAGATCGGTTCACTCCTTTTGGTACCTCCCCCACGAAAGGATCAACATTTTGAATAACCAAGACGATCATAAAATCCGAAATAAGCATTCGGTTCCCTTGATATTTCACACATACCATTATTTCTATCAACAAAAGATCTGCTGTAAAGATGGGATATATTGGTCCACTCTTTACGATAACTCCCCCACAAAGTGTCAATATTTATGAAACGCGAAATTAACATTCGATTCCATTCAGACTTTCCACAACACAAAATTTCTATCAGCACAAGATCTGGCATAAAAAAAATTATTCGTGATGGAATTCAAGCGTGATAGTGTGACTTCTTTATATTTGGCGGGAAAGCCACAAGTGGTCGATAGTTAGAGCACTCCAGTATTTAAATGGGAATAAATCCTGTTTTGTGTCTAGTACCATCGGTCGTTATCGAGATACTGGTAGCGTAGCCCGACGTCAAGGAAGTGGACCGAAGAAACCAGCAACATCAACAGAAATGGTTCGAAAAGTAAAGAAACGACTTGATGGAAGACCCACGTCGCAGTGACCGAAAAATGCCTCGTGAGCTGAAAATATCGCAATATTCCATTCGGCAAATATTGAAAACTAAGCTCGGGGTAAAGCCATTGGAATTCCAAAAAGTGCTAGAACTTACACCGCAGCTGAAAGAAAATAGGCTCAAAAGAGCTAAAGAGTTGCGTCTGCTTGGTCGAAAGTAGTGAACTGCCGAATTTGGTTTTCCCCGATGGGAAAACATTCGTTGTCCAGCAGTTTGTTTGCAAACAAAATGATCGTGTTTACTTGCCAAAGAGGCAAGCTGAAAATGTGCACCTTCGGTTGGCCACCAGAACTCAAGCGCCGGCCATGGTAATGGAGTGGGCCGTCATAACAGCCGATGGTCGTCTCTACTCGTATTAATCGACCGTGGCATCAGAAAAAATGCCGAATATTATCGCGAAAATATCCTGGAGGGTGTATTAAAGCCTTGGGCATGCAAACATTTTGGCCGCAGACCTTTGACATTCCAACAGGACTCAGCACCATCGCACCCAGCACGCACCACCCAAGAGTGGTTACAAAACGAGGTTCCTCGCTTTATTTCCATCGCACATGGTCACCAAAATCTCCGGATAAAAATCCGTTGGACTATTGTCGATCACCTCAAGCAAGCGCTTCGCCGGAAATGGGCCAAAATACCGCAGAGCAACATTCGGGCAGAGTGTGACGGTTTCATTGGCCGTTTGAAGGCCATAATTCGTGCCAAAGGTGACCAATTCGTGCCAAAGGTGACCAAATCTAAACTTCTTCAAAAATTTGATGCTATTTCCGATATTTTTGATTTCATTCAACAAAATTAAAAAAAAATTAAAAATTATGGCGTTTGACTTTTTTTTTTTATTTTTTTTTTTTTTTTTTTTGTATTCACCTACAGGGTGAAGGTCTCAAAAAAAAAACCATAAATTTACCTTAACCCCAGGAATCCATAAATATTAAACATTTTTTGAATTTACATAAAAATCGACTTTCTTTGGAGGTAAATTCTTTGGATCCATAATAGATCTAGGAAAGAGTTTGGCATTTCTTTTAAAAAATACCAATCTTAAATGTAATGCTTTATTCGTTATAAAAACGGTTCCGCTTTTTTTAAAGCAAGGAAAATATAGTATATCCACTTAATTCATTTTAGCTCTAAGATACAACAATTCTTCTGAGGGCTCCTCTTACTTCTTCGAAAAACTCCACTTTAATTAAGTTATCCAACCCAAAAACACACACACACTCATTTACAGACATGTCAATTGGCTGCTGAACGAATGATAGCACCTACAGCCCATACAATTGAGACGAGTGTTTAATTAAGCCGATTTTCATGTCTTCATTGTTCTCTGAAGTTGCCTTTGTTTCGGTTTTTGGCAATTGTTTTTTTTTTTTTGGTCGCTATTCTCGTGATGGAATTCAAGTTAATTCTTCGCTTCACTCTTTTTCGACCCGTTAAGTCAATGAACTCTCATGACATTTGTGTGTGTGTGTGTGTGTGTGTGTGTATCAAACACGTGCTTGAAGAACTTTGTTTTTGATTTATCTGACAACATAAATGAGTTGTGTTATTCACACCTACTTAGCGATGGAACAAAGAACGGCGGCTAATAATAATAACAAAATTAATTAGGACAATAAACGATAAAATATGGGGAAAAGGTTAAAGGTATTAATGTAGTTTGAGCAATTTTTGCTTGAAGGATATAAA
The DNA here is from genome assembly GCF_030504385.1 of Musca domestica. Lineage (NCBI taxonomy): Eukaryota > Metazoa > Arthropoda > Insecta > Diptera > Muscidae > Musca > Musca domestica. The sequence goes on along the minus strand of NW_026712272.1, from coordinate 11,193,863 downwards.
TAACGTTTAAAGGTTCTCACATGTTTTTAAGGCACAGAGAGAGAAATGGAGAGAGAGAGAGAGAGAGAGAGAAAGAAAGAGAGAGAGATTTATAGATTTCTTATAATAAGCTCAGATTGTTTCGAGGCTAATGGATTCTTAGAATTAATTCATAATCGCTAATTACATTGGGTAAGAATTGATTCACCCTCTGGTATTTCAGAAATAGATCGGAAAGTTAGGGACCATACTTCTTTAGATTTTCCTTAAGCATTAAAACAGGGTGCTCTCTGGAAAAAACACCCGTTGTTCTTAAAAATTATCCCTAGTCATTTGAAATCGAAATGGAATCCTCAAAGTAAAATCTGATATCAAGTTTCTCAGGATCAAAATAGACACCTTTTAAAATTAGGATAATAAATAACAAGCTCAGAAAGCCTAGGCCTTCATGGATATGTTTGATTTTCTCAGACCATACTAAGACTCGTTCTTCTTAAGAGTCAGCTTGAGTCGAAAAATATTGGATAAATGAAGGATGTCGAATTCCAACTTGGCTCAAGAATCTTAAATTTAATCCTCAAAACCAAAAAGATCTTGACTTTTTGTAAACTTGATTAGATCTTCTGGAGGGTATTCATTTGTGGATTTTCATGGAAATGATCTTAGACGAAGGTTCTTTACAATTAAATGAGTGCCATGATAAGCCTTGGGATCCTTCGCAGTAAGCTCAAATATTACATGCGATAGCGTTTTTTGATCATTTGAATAGACCAGGATAAGTCCTTTGGCACTTTGAATAAAGCTCAGGTAATATGGAGTGATATGGTTTAAGGTTTGTTCAGTCCTTATAGCTACGTAGGGGTTTTAGAGGTCTATTTTGCCAAAAAGAGATTTTACACATCACCATATGACCCGTCATTCCTTGAGTTATTTTTGATGTTAAGATGGATCATTAATCCTAAGGAGTTTCCTTAGACCAAGAGAATGTTCGAGGTTCTCAAGGCCCGGGGTTTTTCAGACTTTTCTCAGACCGTTGTTAGCGATCTGTCAATACAATTTTTGGGTGACATTGTAATTTTTAATTTCAGTGCGGAAAAAATATTTTTTTCCCAATATTACAGGAAACCCCGAAAAGAATGTCAAAGTAGAGGTAAAAAATATAAGTCCTGTGTAAGACAGTGTTAGGTTAGGTGCGAATCAAGAGCCTCCGCCCCACAAACGGTCAAAGTTTTGAATAATCATAACTGTTATGAAGTGTAAATAATAGTCCGATTGTCTTCAAATTTCGCTCATGTCAATATTCCTACCAACTCAAGGTCTGGTCTAAAGATAATAGATATCGGCTTACCCCTTTGTGGTACATCCCCCACAAAGCGATCAAATGTTTGAATAACAAAACGCTAATAAAATGAGGAAATGAGTTTCCGATTAATTTCAAACGCGACACATACCAATATTTCTACCAACACAAGATCTGGTGTGATGATGGGATACATAGGCCCACTCCTGGGGTAAAAATTTTAAATAATTATATCTCTCATTAAATGCGAAATAAGCGCCCGATTCTCTAAAAATGTTCACACATCCTTATATTTTTTTAACAAACAAGTAAAAAAACTGTAAGTTCGACCAGGTCGAACTTTGAATACCCTCCACAATTTCGTACAAATTTGGCAATTTTAAACAAAAATTACAACCCATTAAAAATTCTGTTAAAATCTTTAAAATAACTAACGTAGCCGTATATTATTGCATACGCTATTTTTGTCATAAGCCTGCACAGACAATTTTCTGGCATAGGCTGCAGTATCCATTACGAACTTCAAATACAAAATTTGAAATAATTCCGGTAAATAATGTCGCTAAAATCATCAAAATACCAAATATCGGGAGGTACCGTTATATGGGGGCTATACGAAGACGTGGACCTGCAAGGACAGTTTTCTGTCACAAGCTGTAGTATTCATTACAAACTTCAAATACTAAATTTGAAATAGTTCCGGAGACTGTTGGCCCTGTAACGGCACTTAAGACAATAGGACAACGCGTAGCTTATTCCAGAGTCATATCAATTTAGTGCACAGTTCGGTACACCAGTTCCTAAACGTATGAGTGATTTCATATCACTCTTACGCAAAATTTTCATCCAACGACCACAGCCCACGGAGCTAATAAGGAACTAGTTCTATCGGACCTTTTAAAAGTTAGTGGTTCTTTAGAGTTAACACACAGCATGAGAATTCTTGTGGTGTATATGATTACCATGGATGATAAAAAGCTTCGACATTTTTTAGGGGTACCACGGTCCACAAGAAGACCCATAAGGCCATAGCATTATGTTTGGGCACGTAAGGGGTAATGATTCTTTAGAAAAGCCAATGCAAATGCTGATATCTCTTTAAAATCTGGATACCTCGAGGTACCTTAAAATCTCTATATGTATGCAAAGATCTCCTTCCTCTTAGGATCCGACATTAAGTAGAAGAAATTTTTCGTATATTTGAGAAAATAAAATGTTTTTTGTTTTTTATATTAAAAACCCATATGCTATGGGAAAACACCCTGGTATCGGAGCCACGACGACACCTTTGAAAAAAATTAAAGATTACTGTTTTTTGGCGCATTATTAAACTAAGGGAACACGTGTCTTCTCCTAGAATCCTGTTCGTGTCCAAAAAACACGAACAAGCCCCCCCACCGAAGTTATTGATACAATTTGGATATCAAAATACAATGAAGTTCCCCAATCTATTATTAACCTCTCCGTCCCCTCTACTTCTCTAAAACTTGATTCGATTTTCTAAATTCCCCACCTCTCCTTTTCTATTCTTCTACTACCCCACACTTCCACGAAACACACGTGCAAATTGACATCTATTGTATTTGACTTATGTCAAAACTTATTAACATTCAAATCTAACTAAAAGTAAACGAATTTCTTCTTGTTATTGGTGTTGTTGCTGTTGTTATTGTCATTTTTACAACCACAAGCAAACGAACGTTTTGAGAATAGAAAAAGTCTGCATTTGATGCCACCACGCGTTAAAAGTAGATTTTAATTTATTATTTATTAAATTTTTAATTACCCCATTAAAACTTTAATGAAAATTGTAATGTTTGACGCGCACACACACAGACACACGCAAAATGTCTTATGTCATTAGGGTCACACACAAAAACACACACACCCACACGCATATCCAGCTAGACAGACATGATTCAGTCACAGGGACACTGCAATAAATCCAAAGTGGCAAAGGTGCTAACGGACAATTGGTGTGAGGGAAACTAATACATTGATAACTAGGCAAGTGTTTTTGGGAACATTTAAGAAGAAGAGCGAAAATAGTGAAGAGAGAAGCTACCGAAGATAGAACGCAAAACGGTCCTTTTCAAAAGATCAGAAGGTGTTCTTAAATGGTATAGCGGAACAGAAGGTTCTCTCATCTGGTCTTCCTACGAGAAGACCACCTTCTGGTCTTCCTATGAGAATACCACCTACTGGTCTTCTTCGAGAAGACCACCTTGTGGTCTTCTATGGGAAGACAACCTTGTGGTCTTTTATGACAAGACCACCTTCTGGTCTTCCTATGCAAAGACCACCTTCTGGTCTGCTACGAGAAGACCACCTTCTGCTCTTCTATGAGAAGACCACCTTCTGGTCTTCCTATGAGAAGACCACCTTCTGGTCTTCCTATGAGAAGACCACCTTCTGGTCTTCCTATGAGAAGACCACCCTCTGGTCTTCCTATGAGAAGACCACCTTCTGGTCTTCCTATGAGAAGACCACCTTCTGGTCTTCCTATGAGAAGACCACCTTCTGGTCTTCCTATGAGAAGACCACCTTCTGGTCTTCCTATGAGAAGACCACCTTCTGGTCTTCCTATGAGAAGACCACCTTCTGGTCTTCCTATGAGAAGACCACCTTCTGGTCTTCCTATGAGAAGACCACCTTCTGGTCTTCCTATGAGAAGACCACCTTCTGGTCTTCCGATGAGTAGACCACCTTCTGGTCTTCCTGTAAGAAGATCACCTTCTGGTCTTCCTGTGAGAAGACCATCCTTCTGGTCTTCCTATGAGAAGACCACCTTCTGGTCTTCCTATGAAGAGACCACCTTCTGGACTTCTATGCGAAGACCAACTTCTGGTCTTCTATGCGAGACCAACTTCTGGTCTTTTGTGAGAAGACCTTCTGGTCTCCTATACGAAGACCTTCTGGTCTTCTATACGAAGACCTTCTGGTCTTCTGTACGAAGATCTTCTGGTCTTCTGTACGAAGACCTTCTGGTCTTCTATACGAGACCTTCTGGTCTTCTATACGAAGATCCACTGGTCTTCTATACGAAGACCTTCTGCTCTTCTACACGAAGACCTTCTGCTCTTCTACGAGAAGAAGACCTTCTTCTGCTCTTCTTACGAGAAGAAGACCTTCTTCTGCTCTTCTACGAGAAGAAGACCTTCTTCTGCTCTTCTACGAGAAGAAGACCTTCTTCTGCTCTTCTTACGAGAAGAAGACCTTCTTCTGCTCTTCTACGAGAAGAAGACCTTCTTCTGCTCTTCTACGAGAAGAAGACCTTCTTCTGCTCTTCTACGAGAAGAAGACCTTTTTCTGCTCTTCTACGAGAAGAAGACCTTCTTCTGCTCTTCTACGAGAAGAAGACCTTCTTCTGCTCTTCTATGAGCAGAAGACCTTCTGCTCTTCTATGAGCAGAAGACCTTCTGCTCTTCTATGAGCAGAAGACCTTCTTCTGCTCTTCTGTGAGAAAAAGACCTTCTTCTGCTCTTCTGTGAGAAGAAAACTTTCTTCTGCTCTTCTGTGAGAAGAAAACTTTCTTCTGCTCTTCTGTGAGAAGAAAACCTTCTTCTGCTCTTCTGTGAGAAGAAGACCTTCTTCTTCTCCTCTGTGAGAAAAAGACCTTCTTCTGCTCTTCTGTGAGAAGACCACCTTCTGGTCTTCTATGAGAAGATCCTCTTCTATTCTATTAGAAGACTTTCTGGTCTTCAAAGAGTTTTTTCGATGTTCAATTTTGTTCCTTTTTAGTTTCAATTGCCTTAGTTCCATTTCCCAGTGGCATATCCAACTAAATACTCACAAAATTCGCATTCACTCTATAATCTCTTTTTCCATGGTGTTAGTTGTGGTGACTTTAACTACTTTTTCGGGGAAAGAAATTTCTTTAGAATTTCTTCTGTGAATTTGTTAAGCAAATAGTTTGAAAGATTTTTTTCTTCTCTTTTTCAAACTATGACTTTCAGCGTTTGACTGTCTGCACGGAGCCACAAGTCTCTTTGCATCGTGGTAAATGTTGTGGCACTGCAAATGAAGTATTTTTTTGACTTAATGTCAAACAACGGATGCCATACTCCCAAAAGTTGTGTTCCGAACACACATATCCTTTGTTGGATTATTAAGAAATTCAAAGTTGGTATTTGCCAACAGGTTGTTCAAATTAAACTTTTATAGGTTTCAGATATTCATGAGCGAAAAGTTTGACATTTTAATTAAATGTTAATGAAATATAGTTGAATTTTCGGGGGAGGATCTCACGAAGATGGAGTTTGGGGCCATGGGGTTGAGTGAGATGTTCTCGAAAAGGCGATTAAGGGTTATTTTTCAAGGAAGTCCATTGGGTCTCCCACTATTTGTATAACCTCAAATTGTTACTTCCAAAATGTCCAAATTCCTATCATCAGCTATTACTTGGACGTATTTTCCATGGAAATATTTTTTCTCTCAAAGGACAATTTTTCTCTCTAAATTTTATTAGATCTACAGAGTGAGATACAAAAAAAAACTGCAACAAATTCAAAGGCCATAATTTTTACATTTTTTTTAAAAAAATTTTATTGAATGAAGGCAAAAAATTTCGGAAATAACCTCAAATTTTAGAAGAAGTTTAGATTTGTTCGAATTGGTCACCTTTGGCATGAATTATGGCCTTCAAACGGCCAATGAAAGCGTCACACTCTGCCCGAATGTTGCTCTGCGGTATTTTGGCCCATTCCCGGCGAAGCGCTTGCTTGAGGTGATCGACACTTTGGTTTTTTTTCTTGGTGCCAACCTTGCTTTCCAAAATACTCCAGACACAATAGTCCAACGGATTGGTATCCGGAGATTTTGGTGGCCATTGTGCGCTGGAAATGAAGCTAGGAACCTTATTTTGTAACCATTCTTGGGTGGCACGTGCTGAGTGCGATGGTGCTGAGTCCTGTTGGAATATCCAAGGTCTGCTGCCGAAATGTTTGGGTGCACAAGGCCCTCCAGAATATTTCCAGATAATGTTCGGCATTTTTTTCTGATGGCACGGTCGATTAGTACGAGCGGAGAGCTACCATCAGCTGTTATGGCGGCTCACGGCCCACACCATCACCATGGCCGGCGCTTGAGTTCTGGTGACCAACCGAAGGTGCCCATTTTCAGCTGACCTCGAAGCAGCAGAGCAACTCTTTAGCTCTTTTGAGTCTCCAGAATATTTTCGCGATAATATTCGGCATTTATTCTGATGCCATGGTCGATTAATACGAGCGGAGGGCGACCATCGGCTGTTATGGCGCCCACACCCTCACCATGTCCGCCGCTTGAGTTCTGGTGGCCAACCGAAGATGCACATTTTCAGCTGACCTCGAATCAGCGAAGCAACTATTTATCTCTTTTGAGTCTATTTTCTATCTGTGGTGATGCGGTGTAAGTTCTTGCACTTTTTGATGGATTTCAATGGCTTTACCCCGAGCTCATTTTTCAATATTTTCCGAATGGAATATTGCGATATGTTCAGCTCCCGAGCCATTTTATCAACCACTGCAAGACGGGTTTCGATCAAGTAACTTCTTTACTTTTCCAACCATTTCTGCTGATGTTGCTGTTTTCCAGCACCGTCCACTTCCTTGACGTCGGGCTACGCTACCACGGTATCACGGTAACGAGCGATGGTACGAGACACAAAAGATTGCTCTAACGATAGCCATTTTGGGGTTTTCCAGCCAAATATAAAGAAATCACACTATCACGCTTGAATTCCGTGACGAATAACTTTGTTTCTGAAAATTGTCACCAAAATGCTTTTGTACGCTTGTAAACAATATAATGAGCTGTCACTGGAATAATTTTAACAACTGTCGGACAAGTGGCTTAGAAATGACAGCATTCTTAAATTGGTTGCCGTTTTTTTTCATCTCATTCTGTAATTTTTGTTCTTAAAGACCTCAGGAAGATCCCTAAATTTTCCAGTTTTTATGGGGCCATTGTTCCATTTTCTTATGGAAGACTTTCCTCCCTGCTTCTCCTGGAACTCCATCAGCTGTTTTTTTATGTCTTTACCAAATAATTCCATTAGATCTTCTCCTTCTTCTTCTCTGACTTAAAAGAGGAAATCTTTTTTTTAAATAAAACACCATTATGTCATTTCAGCGGCAATAAATCACCTTCAATTCCTGTCTCATTAACAGCCTACCCGTCAATGAATTCCTCTTCATCTCACCTGAAGGCCTTAAATAATCTTGGCATCTCTCCCCGTTTTGTCGAACAACGGCATAAATATTCCAATGAATGAATGACAACAGGTTTTTTTCCTTTCTATCGGCTTTAATTTGTTTCCTTTTTTACTTCTCTTTCTTTCACTGGCAGCTCATTTTACTTGGCATTTGTCATTCTTTTAGCGAAGAAGCGAAATCCTACTGCCGCGGGCACTTTCAACCAATGGCACAGTGGTTCGAAAATGACAAAAAATTAAAAAAAAATATTGCCTTGGATTTTTGAACCACTTCTATCGCCAGATTCTTAAAAGCCATTTTAAACCCATATTTCATTAAAAAAAAAAGAATTTCTTCGTTTCCGACCACTGTCCCTGTCATTGTGCCGTGTCATAATAGCGTTGTTATCGAATTTGTTAAATTTACAATGAGACAGCAGTTGGAAGAGAGCCTCCGCCCACCTTCACACAACTCCAACGCGGATGAGTAATGGCCACATTTGTCTTTTATTGGAGAATGAAATCAATCCTGTGGGATTTTCGTTGACATCTGTTGAAGGTTGCCGACACAACCGAACAACAATGGTCGTTGGTAAAGTTGTTATTTTTGTTGCTCTTGTTGTTGTTATGTTTTTCTTTACCTACTCCTCGAGTTAAATGTGAATTCGGTCACAACAGCAATTGTGACAGTTTGAAAAATGTAAAAACTTTCCATATGGGTAGCTCCATAGATTAAGAAGAAGAGGAAGAGATAAATAAAAAAACCCCAATAGGTCCTCTCATAGAAGACCACAAGGTCTTCTCATAGAAGTGCAGAAGGTCTTCTCACAGAAGAGCAGGAGGTAATCCCACAAAAGAGCAAAAAGCCTTCTTCTCATAGAAGACCTAGAGGTCTTCTCATAGAAGAGCAGAAGAAGGACTTCTCCTCATAGAAGAGCAGAAGAATGTCTTCTCCTCATAGAAGAGCAGAAGAAGGTCTTCTCCTCATAGAAGAGCAGAAGAAGGTCTTCTCCTTATAGAAGAGCAGAAGAAGGTCTTCTCCTCATAGAAGAGCAGCAGAAGGTCTTCTTCGCATAGAAGAGCAGAAGAAGGGCTTCTTCTCATAGAAGAGCAGAAGGTGGTCTTCTCATAGAAGAGCAGAAGCTGGTCTTTTTCTCCCAGAAGAGGAGAAGCTGGTCTTCTTCTCCCAGAAGAGCAGAAGCTGGTCTTCTTCTCCCAGAAGAGCAGAAGAAGGTCTTCTTCTCCTAGAAGAGCAGAAGAAGGTCTTCTTCTCCTAGAAGAGCAGAAGATGGTCTTCTTCTCCTAGAAGAGCAGAAGAATGTCTTCTTCTCCTAGAAGAGCAGAAGAAGGTCTTCTCCTCATAGAAGAGCAGCAGAAGGTCTTCTTCGCATAGAAGAGCAGAAGAAGGGCTTCTTCTCATAGAAGAGCAGAAGGTGGTCTTCTCATAGAAGAGCAGAAGCTGGTCTTTTTCTCCCAGAAGAGGAGAAGCTGGTCTTCTTCTCCCAGAAGAGCAGAAGCTGGTCTTTTTCTTCCAGAAGAGGAGAAGCTGGTCTTGTTCTCCCAGAAGAGCAGAAGCTGGTCTTCTTCTCCCAGAAGAGCAGAAGAAGGTCTTCTTCTCCTAGAAGAGCAGAAGAAGGTCTTCTTCTCCTAGAAGAGCAGAAGATGGTCTTCTTCTCCTAGAAGAGCAGAAGAAGGTCTTCTTCTCCTAGAAGAGCAGAAGATGGTCTTCTTCTCCTAGAAGAGCAGAAGAATGTCTTCTTCTCCTAGAAGAGCAGAAGAAGGTCTTCTTCTCCTAGAAGAGCAGAAGAAGGTCTTCTTCGTATAGAAGAGCAGAAGAAGGTCTTCTTCGCATAGAAGAGCAGAAGAAGGTCTTCTTCGCATAGAAGAGCAGAAGAAGGTCTTCTTCGCATAGAAGAGCAGAAGAAGGTCTTCTACTAAAAGACCAGAAGGAGGTCATCCCATAGAAGACCAGAAGGAGGTCTTCTCATAGATGATAAAAGGTGGACTTCTCATAGAAGACTAGAAGAAGGTCCTCTCATAGACGAACAGAATGTGGTCTTCTCATAGAGGGCCATAAGGTGATCTTCGCCATAGAAGACCAGAAGGTGGTCTTCGCCATAGAAGACCAGAAGGTGGTCTTCGCCATAGAAGACCAGAAGGTGGTCTTCGCCATAGAAGACCAGAAGGTGGTCTTCGCCATAGAAGACCAGAAGGTGGTCTTCGCCATAGAAGACTAGAAGGTGGTCTTCGCCATAGAAGACTAGAAGGTGGTCTTCGCCATAGAAGACCAGAAGGTGGTCTTCGCCATAGAAGACCAGAAGGTGGTCTTCGCCTTAGAAGACCAGAAGGTGGTCTTCGTCATAGAAGACCAGGAGGTGGTCTTCGCCATAGAAGACCAGAAGGTGGTCTTCGCCATAGAAGACCAGAAGGTGGTCTTCTCCTAGAAGACCAGAAAGTGGTCTTCTCCTAGAAGAAGGGCTTCTTCTCATAGAAGACCAGAAAGTGGTCTTCTCCTAGAAGAGCAGAAGGTGGTCTTCTCTTAGAAGAGCAGAAAGTGGTCTTCTCCTAGAAGAGCAGAAGGTGGTCTTCTCCTAGAAGAGCAGAAGGTGGTCTTCTTCTCCTAGAAGAGCAGAAGGTGGTCTTCTTCTCCTAGAAGAGCAGAAGGTGGTCTTCTTCTCCTAGAAGAGCAGAAGGTGGTCTTCTTCTCCTAGAAAAGCAAAAGGTGGTCTTCTTCTCCTAGGTGGTCTTCCCAAAGAAGAAATGGAGGTGGTATTGTCATAAAAGACCTGGAGGTCTTCTCATAGAAGACCAAAATATGGTCTTCTGATAGAAGACCAGAATGTGTTTTAATAGAAGACCAAAGGTGGTCATCCCATAGATGACCAATAGTTGGTCTTCTAATAGAAGACCAATAGGTGGTCTTCTAATAGAAGACCAGATGGAAGGTCTTCTCACAGAAGACCAGATGGAAGGTCTTCTTATAGAAGACCAGATGGAAGGTCTTCTTAAAGAAGACAAGATGGAAGGTCTTCTAATAGAAGACCAGATGGAAGGTCTTCTTATAGAAGACCAGTAGAAGGTCTTTTTATAGAAGACCAGAAGAAGGTCTTTTTATAGAAGACCAGAAGAAGGTCTTCTCATAGAAGACCAGAAGGTCTTCTCAAATAAGGCCGGAAGGTTATGGAAGACCTGAAGTTGGTCCTCTCATAGAAGACCTGGAGGTATTTTCATTTATTTTTCTGTGTGGGTCCTCGCATGGAAACACACCAATCCATTCGTAGTCATGTTATACCTGGCCTCTTTTTGTGCAGTTTTTTTTTCGCTTATTTGTTTTCGTTGTTGTTTTTGTTATTGTTGGTGTCGTTGTATTACCGAGAAATAGATAAAAATTAGATAATGGGTTTTATATGGAATATAAATGAACTTAATTAGTTATACATTGGACATTCTGTGGAAAATGGGAAAATAAATGCAGAATGGATGAAAGCCATGAATGGGAGAGTGGGTCTTAGAGGGGGGCATAAAAAATGTAACACGATGTTACATGGCCAACAATTTTAAAGGTCTCTAGGTCAATGGTGATTTATGGCAGAGAAAAAAAGAGAGGGAAATTCTGTGGAAGTGTGGCAGAAAAGGGATGTTAAAAGGATGGTTGGATGGGAGGGCATATCAAATTTAATAATTTCAGAATTTTTCCTTTTTTAACCGGAGAACTATGTTTTTTTTCGCCTTTGAATCCTCCATCCAATGAATGCCAGTTTAGGAACCGCGCTTGAGAATTTAGCAAGAAATGCCTAAGGGCAACATATGAGCTTCACACAATCAGTATTATGTGTTGTCCAATCGTCATGTTTCCCCTCAAATGTCATAATAAACGGAGATATCTCATTGTTATGCCTTTATGCTCAAATATTTCTAGGGATATTGGACATAACTTGGAGATGACCTTGAATAGGCAGCTATCAATATGAAATTAGATTACAAATTTTTAACAAAAAAAAATTAAAATAATTTTTAATGCAAAAAATCGAATAATATTCAATGAAACCCGTGGGGCCTATAGGTTTCCTTGGATCGAATATCTTCTATGAAATAGACGCAAAGAAAAATTATGAGTTTCTCAGAGAAGGCGACCCAACCATTTTATCTTGGAGAAGAAACCCTAGCAAACTTCTATTAGAAAAGAACTTAAGGGAATCCTGTAATAAATCCCTATAAAAGTAATCCTTCATAATTTATATTTTTTATCTCATTTTCCTGTAGTCCAGTGTATCAAACAACTTAATCGACATTATATTAATCATGTATTTATTTCACGTTTTCACAATCAAATACAATAGAACAAAACAATCTCAAGTAAATTCTCTCCCTTCCTCCCGCTCTCTCACTCTCTCTCGCTCACTCTCCCTCTGCCCAAGAGAGAATAGAAATTCAATAAGAAATACCAATGGAGATTGAATTTCTTATCGAAACGGAAGGTCAATAAATGTGACAAATAACTGACACCGTCATAGTTGAGAGGATGCTGTCAAAAATGGCAAAACACACACACAAGATTACATTATGAGGACTGAGAACTGTGGGAAAGAGTGAGTGAGCAAGATGAAGAAGGGGAAGATAAATTAATGAACAACTCTGTGAGATAACATTTCAACAATCTCTGTAATTCGATAAATTAAGCAACAACTATTTCTTGCGGGATATTTGGGAATATGATTAAATAAGGAGATAGAGATTGGATGAAAACTAGTGTTTGAAGCAAAAATAATATTCTCATAAAGATGTTCAAAATTTAAAAATATAATTTCGATGACTGTGAAATGTGTTTATATTTGCTACATAAGAGAGTAGTGAAATAACTGACTGACTGAGAATCAACGCCCAGAAGAAACGGCAGAAGCTAAAATCTTATAATTTTGCACGAGGCTAGTTTTTTTCGAAATTTGTACTCAAAGATCTTTAGAAATTCAGATTTTTTTTGAGAAATTCGTAATGAAAAGGGTACGCAACGTACTAAAAATGAGCTGGAATTCTAAAATTTGGAATGAGAGTCACTGATAGAGTGTAGGATAGCTGTACCAAAGGATTTTTAGAAGTCCTTGTTTTTGGAAAATTCTAACTGAAAAGGGATCGAAATGTATTAAATTTACTAAAAAATGAATGATCTAGAATTCTGAAATTTGGAATGGAGGTCACTGATGAAGTGCAGGATAGATCTTCCAAAGGGTTTTTAGAATTGCGGGTTTTTTGGGAAATTCGCACTTAAAGGGCACGAAAAGTACTAAAATGTATTAAAAATTGAATTGAATGAGCTGCAATTCTAAAATTTAGAATGAGAGTCACTGATGGAGTGCATGACAGATGTACCAAAGGGGCTTTTAGAAATTCTTGTTTTTGGGAAATTCGTACTGAGGAGGGTTCGAAAAGTACTAAAATGTGCTAAAAAATGAATAACCTAGTATTCTAAAATTTGAAATAAAGGTCACTGATGGAGGGCAGGACAGACCTACCAAAGGGTTTTTAAATATGCGGGTTTTTGAGAAATTCATACTTAAAAGGCACAAAAAGTACTAAAGTGTAAAAAAATTAAATACTTTGTATTGGACAAACGGAATTTGAAATAAAAGTTACTGATGAAGTGCAAGATAGGTGTTGTGAAAATTCCAACTTTAAAGTTTCGAAAAGTTCTAAAACGGTACTAAACTTCTAAAATGGCACCATTTGGAATTCTGTGAACGAAAAGAGCTAAAAACTTGAAATTTGGAATGAGAATCAAGGTTGGAGAGTCAGTTTGATAAATGAAGGTGGTTTCGGAAATGTCTACTAAGTGAGGGAGCTGTACTAAATGGTACAAAATTTGAAACAGTTTGATTTAGGGTGAAGAAGCTGGAATTTGGAAATTTTGTATTGTCGTCCCTGTTGGCTATAGGTTTATGGTAAAGAGGTGATTTTGGAAATGTGTACTATAAGTCCACGAAAAGTACTAAATTGTACTATATTTCATATAAATTGGTATTGGGTGAACAGATAGTGCTTGAAATCTGAAATTTGTTGTTAGGCCTGGAAATATGGAGATGAATTGGGAAATGTGTACCATTATTGTACGAAAAGTGCTGAATGGTACTATATTTGGTATTGGGTGCAGGAATGGATATAAAATTCTGAAATTTGATATTTAGATTGCTGATGGCATCTGTATTTGAGATTTGATGGTGGTTTGGTAATGTGTCCTATATTTGTACGTAAAGTACTAAATAGTACTATATTTGGTACTGGGTAAAGGTATAGGGCTGATATCCTCAAAATTGATATTGAGGTCTCTGTTGGTATCGGGAGGTGATTTTTGAAATGCGTACTATAATTGTACTAACTGTTACTAAATTTGGTAATTGAGGAATTAAACCAAAAGGTCTTCCCATAGAAGACCAAAGGTGGTCTTTTCATAGAAGACAAGAAGGTATTTTTATAAAAGATCGGAAGGTTTTCTTATAGAAACCTGAAGGACTTCTTATAGAAGACTTGAAAGGCTTCTTATAGAACACCAGAAGGTATTCCTATAGAAGACCTGAAGATCTTTTTATAGAAGACCAGAAAGTCTTCTTATGGAAGATTCAGAACTAAAAGCGGTCTTCTTATAGAAGGCCAGAAGGTCTTCTTATAGAAGACCAGAAGGTCTTCTTATAGAAGATCAGAAGGTCTTCTTATAGAAGACCAGAAGGTCTTCTTATAGAAGACCAGAAGGTCTTCTTTTAGGAGACCAGAAGGTCTTCTTAAAGAAGACCAGAAGATCTTCTTATAGAAGACCAGAAGGTCTTCTTATAGAAGACCAGAAGGTCTTCTTATAGAAGACCAGAAGGTCTTCTTATAGAAGACCAGAAGGTCTTCTTATAGAAGGCCAGAAGGTCTTCTTATAGAAGACCAGAAGGTCTTCTTATAGAAGACAAGAAGGTCATCTTATAGAACACCAGAAGATCTTCTTATAGACGACCAGAAGGTCTGATAAAAGACGACCGCAAGGTCTTCTTATAGGCGACCAGATGGTCTTCTGATAGAAGACCAGAAGGTCTATTTGTAGAAGATCAGAAGGTCTTCTTATAGACCAGACCAGAAGATCTCATAAAAGAAGACCAGAAGGTCTTCTTATAGCAGACCAGAAGGTCTTCTTATAAAAGACCAAAAGGTCTTCTTATAGACCTGACCAGAAGATCTGATAAAAGACGACCGCAAGGTCTTCTTATAGACGACCAGAAGGTCTTCTCATAAAAGTCCAGAAGGTCTTCTCATAGACGACCATAGAAGACCAGAAGGTCTATCCATAGAAGACCAGAAGGTCTTCTTATAGAAGACCAAAAGGTCTTTCCATAGAAGACCAGAAGGTTTTTCTATAGAAGACCAGAAGGTATTCTCATAGAAGACCAGAAGGTCATCTTAAGAAGAGACTGCATACGAATCAAACCACCCCCTGTGCCACTTCCTACATGGAATTCTTAGACACTACTCCAAAAAAAGAATCTGCCCCACACTCTCGGAGAGGACAAACAAAATCACTACTGTCCTTGTCGAAACCTGATTCAAAACTTGTGGTGGGTATTATCACAGGTCACTGCAAAGTGAGGGCAATGACCTCGAAATGTGACAGCGATGATATTGACTACTGTAGAATATGTCAAGACGAAGAAGAAATTGAGACGATCGAACATTTGTTCTGCCGCCGTCCAGCACTCATTAACGTGAGACACATGTTAGTGGAGGAACAAGTGTCACATGATTGTCTTCATTCTCTAACACTGACCCTACAGTAATTCTTTAAATAGCCAGAAGACTTAAGTGGCTAAAGGCGACACGGCAAGATTTCTAGCCATGGATCACCCTTGTAACTATATCCCCTATCAGTAATATCTTCACCTTTTTTGCACCATTATTTTCTTTCTTTTACTTTCTTCATTAGGACGAACGAAATGGACCAGCAGGTCTCCGAGTGGAGCGGTTACCAACAGGCAACCGCGCGTCCTTTAACCTAACCTAACCTATGGCTGAAGTATCTCATCTTCTTAATAATCTGTCTTGCCGCGATGTCCCATTCTCGGTGGGGTGTTAGCAAATTGTACCATCCGAAAATGTTGATTCCAAATGTTACGTTTCTACCCATAGCAGAAGATGCAGTTAGTTAATTTAATTCGAGTCTCAGTTCCACATGACTAACGGCCCCTGGCCTCTCGGGCTCCGTGTATTTGTTACTTCCTCAATTCTGACTGGAGAACATCATTAAATTCTGGAGAGTGCCAACTAAAGGTCTTCTATAAATGCAGGACTTAAAACGGATCTTCTACACCCAAAAGGCCCTCAATTGGCCTTGTTTGCACAATAAAACACATGCCACATTATTTTTTTTCAATATTGTTTTAGGATATGTATTTATATTAGTTATTGTTACAATATTTAAATATACATATGTTTGTGTTTGTGTTTGCGGAAAACAAAAAGTCAACACTGACCACACAAACCCACACACCCATACACACGAGTATGGTTTCAAACATTGTTTATTGCATAAATTGGAAAGTTTCCTATGTAAACATTGTGTTGCGGAAGTACCTTACTCAAACTGTCTTCTTCACTCACTCTCCTCATTCTTCAAACTCAGACACACACGCACACACACAGAGAGAATACATATAAAATTAAACACATGTTAATGTCATGAATGTCAATAAACTAATGAACCTAAGACATTTTCGGTGAGGACAATGTAAACATTAAACCCAGGAAACACAAAGGCAAAGACACGCATGGACACATACGCACACACACACACTCACGCACACGAAAAAGTCACTCATATATTAACAAATGATTACAAAGCCAAACACACACAGGGCACACACACTCATATGTGTGTGTGTGTCTACCCATGTCCATCTACATCCAACATGTGTTGCTTATGCCTTATTAACACATAAAAGTGTTGCAAAATATTTGAACAATCAAATTGTTGTTATTGTCCTTTCGCTTCTTCCTTGTCCTGGCAACTAACCATACCTAACTGCATAAAGGGGAGTGTGTGTGAATCTTTGGCACATTGTGTAAAGCAAATTACGGCTCTCTCTCTCTCACACTCACTCTCTTTCATTTTGTGTTTTGGTTTTTGGTAAGGCTAATTATCAAGAGATCCCCAACACACCGTTACCATGGCAGATTGGCTTGTTAGTTGACCGGTTCAAAGGCAAATATGTTGACATATTTGTTACACACTTTGCAATTAATAATGGAATATTATCAACAATTTTTCCTATGATTTAATGAACATTTTCTCTGAGCAAATAACCAACGGCACTTTTCTGGGAATATTTCGTAAAGGAAAACAATTATTCGAATGGTTATAATATGAAGTGGAATTTATTAGTTTTTTGGGGAATGTGTGTGTGTTTGTGTGAGAAGTCAAATAAAAATATTCCGTTTAATATAAGAATTAATGACAATATTGAGTAGAGAGAAATTGATTAAGAGAGAGATGTAGCAAAGGGAGTTTGTAGAGACGTAGCGTTAAATATTGGATTTTGCTAAGACGAACCCTAAAGCAGAGAATCTATGCAGTTAAGGAAGACTTTTAAGGCCTGATTTGGAACAGACCATCGCCAAATTATAAGGTCTTCCTTCGAGCGAATTAATCTTAAAATAGCTGTTATTTTATCAGATGAAATGTTAAAATTCATGCTTAGCAGAAGAATCTCTCTATAGAGGAACTTGGAAGCTGAGAGGTCAGAAAGACATTTAAGACTTGCTGAGGGGATGATATATAGGGTGAGATAAAAAATACTGCAACAAAGTCAAAGGCCATAATTTTTACATTTTTTTTTAATTTTATTGAATGAAATTTTAGAATAAGTTTAGATTTGTTCGAATTGGTCATCTTTGGCACGAATTATGGCCTTCAAATGGCCAATGAAACGTCACATGCTGCCCGAATGTTGCTCTGCGGTAGTTTCGCCCATTCCAAAATACTCCAGACACGAAGCAACTCTTTAGCTCTATTGAGTATATTTTCTTTATGTAGCGGCGTAAGTTCTTGCACTTTTTGGAATTTCAATGACTTTACCCCGAGCTAATTTTTTAATATTTGCCGAATGGAACAGTGCGATATGTTCAGCTCACGAGCCATTTTTCGACCATTGCGACACGGGTTTCGATCAAGTCGCTTCATTACTTTTCGAACCATTTCTGCCGATGTTGCTGTTTTCTTCCGCCCACTTCCTTGACGTCTGGCTATGCTACCACAGAATCACGGTAATGAGCGATGGTATGAGACACAAAAGATTTTTTTCACATTTAAATGCTGGAGTGCTCCAACAATAGTCACTTGTGGTTTTCCAGCCAAATATAAAGAAATCACACTATCACCCTCGAATTCCATCACGAATATCTTTTTTCTGGAAAATTCTCACTAAAGAGAAAGATTTATTATAACTTCCAATCTTTCAGGATATTTCTTTTCCTTGATACGTCCTCATTCGGCTGCCATCTGCCAGAAATGAATCATAAATTGTCAAGTTTGGTTGCGATTTCCAGTTCTTTTTCGGTTGATGAAATAAATTGTTCAGCGCCATCTATATGTCGTTGAAATTATTCCCCATTGATTTATCATTTTGTTATTTTGGATAAGAGATGGCGCTGTTGAAAAGGAATAAACTAATGCTATGTTCATATCGAACGTAATTTATCTCCATATAATTCCTAATTAATAGAAGAAAATAATAAATAAATGCATTTCAAAATAAAAAATGGAAATTGAACGATTTTCAGTAAAAATTACATAACATAAATGAAAAATACAAAAAAAATAACGGCACGGTCAAACATAAAACGCTCTTTTGATTGGCTAGCTTAAGTCATCGGCTGGCTTCTCCTTAGAGAAACCAAGGGGTTTTAGGTCGGACTTAGTTTGACTTTGTTCTTTTCCAGCCGATGACTTAAAGGTGAGAATAAATAAAACGCTATTTTGCCTGGCCTATGACGTCGGCTGGCTTCTTTGTAGAGGAACAAAGGAGTTTTTGGTTGACTTAGTTGGATTTTGACCCTGCGTTCCTTTGTTCTTTTCCGAAGAAGCCAGCCGATGACTTAAGCTGGGAATACATAAAGCTGGAAATACATAAAGCGCTTATTTGGCTGGCTTCTTCGTAAATGAACAAAGGAGGTTTAGGTTGACTTAGTTCGATTTTGGCCCTAGGCTCCTTTGTTCATTTCCGAAGAAGCCAGCCGATGACTTAAGCCAGCCAGATAAGCGCTTTATGTATTTCCAGCTTAAAGCGCTTATCGGGTTGGCTTAAGTCATCTCCTGGCTTCTTCGGAAATGAACAAAGGAGCCTAGTGCCAAAATCGAAATAATTCAACCTAAAACTCCCTTGTTCCTCTACGAAGAAGTCAGCCGATGACTTAAGCCAGCCAAATATGCGCTTTATGTATTTCCACCCTTAAGCGAGTAAAAAAAACATTCTATGTATTCTCACTTTAAGCCAATCGCAAAAAAAACATTTTAAGTATTCTCACCTTGAGGCAAGCGGCTAGAATGCCTTATGCTCGTTTTCGAACTAATTTTTCTCCCACACTAAATCAAGTAAAGCATGCTCGTCCTTATTAGAGCGAAATCGAAAAATAAAGTTGGCTCGATTTTTCTATGTATTTTCTAGTTAAGTATTCTGCTCTAGTTTGGTAAAAACTACGATTTTTAACATTTTTTTCTGAGTTAATGCGTTGATATTTGACCCAAAAATCGGTTTTATGACCCGGATCTACTGCTGATACCCATTTGATCCCATGTGTAATTGAGAGTTATATCTAAATTATAGATTTTTTCGGCACGGATTTTTATAATACCCCCAAAAAATCGGAAAAGGGTCCATTAGAACAAGGTTTGAGATGTTTTCATCTGGGGCATGTCTAACATCAGCCACGCGAAACCAAAGTTTTTGGTTCAAAACATTATTTCAATGAACCGAACCTAATCGGTTTGTGTGGGTTCAAAGGCACATATAATTTGGCATTTATTTAGATTTCTCCCATAAAGGAACCTTTTTCGACTTTTGAACGGTTAAATTAAAAAAGGCAAAAATCGCTTATTTTTATATAACTTTCGAAACGGCTTAAAATATTAAATTATAATTTACCCACTTATAAATATTTTGCTTTCAAATTATACCTACATTGTCTATATTTAGCAGATATGGATTTTGAACGCAGACTTTCGGTAGCCCGGGACCATCCCACAAGTAAAATAAATCTATCTGTCCTACTTTAAGCATACAACATAATGCCTTTGTAGGTGATTCAAGTCAAACAAGAGAATATATAGAGCAAGAAGTAATTTTACTCAGTTGTGTGGTATCTAATGGTACACTAACAACTTCGACAACTTTAAGTCTCTGGAGGAATCCAAAAACAAATCAAGAATTTGGCTCCATGTCTGAATATTACCACACCTTTGGAACTGGAGAACCATCCATCCTATCTTTGCTCATATTTGGCGCAGAAAGAACTTGGAACAGAACTAAGATTTATGTGGCAGCTACATCTTAATTTAGACCTAATCTAAAAGGGTTCTTCCGAGGCCCACACAAGTACACTGTACGGGATTTTGTTAAATTCGGACAATAAAAGCGACTTGAGCTTGTAAAAATACATTGACAAACGGACATGGAATGAGATCCTATGCAGATCTCCAAATGGAACTCTGGATCTATATTGTTTCAACACAGAAATTCGTTCACCTCCAATGCGCCACTGGCTAAATTGCTTTTGATCCTGAAACAATATTAAAGAAATCATACAAATATTATAATTTTAAGGATTAAATATAGATTTTATTAATACGCATATAAACTTAAATACATCACTTGTTTTTTTATATCCACAATTCTAAACACTCTCGTAGTAAATAACCAAATGCAAAAAATTATCAGGATAGCTAAGATGTTCCGACATCCATTGCAGATGCGTTTCGCTGTGAACGTCTATGCCATGCGTTTTGGCACCAACAGCTTTCCGTTTGGGTGTTGACAATTCGTCCAGCAAATCTTTCACAGTTTTTTTCTTTCCACTCTCTGTGAGAGGTGACACCAGCTTCTGTATGTATGTACCATCCTCATTGTAAAATCGTATGGGTGTATATTTGAAACATTCCTGTTCACCATTAAGTTCCATCAGTCTACGATTTACGGCCCAAAATTGATCAAACTTATCGTTTACTAATCCAATCCATAATTGATTGTGTTCCTTCTTCTGCATCGAGGAAATAACTTGACCTCTATGCTTGAGCACATCGGCTTCCTTCAGACATGACATAAAATAAGATTCCAGTAAGTCTTTTGTCTCGAATTTCACCAGCGAATCCTCTGGGAATTTTGAGAAGTGTATCGTTAAGCACCATGGCTGGCTTCCCTCTTCTTGAAACAAATCGTACAGAATACCTATGGGGTAGTGAAGTTTTAATGGGGCTCCATTGTAGTCAAACCATACTGTTCCATCCTGCTGACTGTCGGAGATGAAGCGACTAAAATACTTTTTAACTTTGTCTGTGACCAGGGGTAAATAACTGAGACGCGACACCATCAAATAAAAGTTTTCTGGCTGTTGAAGACCCACTATTTCGTCAGGATCTGCTTGAAAACATAAGGCCAATTGCCCCTCCCATATCATCCGGAGAACTTCTCTATCGTTGGCCATTAGATACTGATTAACTTTAAAAGAATCTTTCACTCAAGTTAAATTATTTTCGCTTATTTGTTTTTTCTTTACTTCTCTACTTCTCCTTTCTTGAAAGGAGAACTGTTTTGCAAAGGGTGGCATAGGGAATCATAGGTCGACTTTTGTTCGTGTCAACAACAGCAGATATAAGGCGTGGACGATAACCCAATAATATATAAAAATTATTACAAATTGTTCGATAGCCCCAAAGTTCAGTGAGTTACGAGAGAACATTTTTGACGGTTGCGTTACTGTAGGAATTATTAAGTTTTATTAGCTTATTATCGATAACATTTTTCAATTGTTTATTATTTCGGTATTTTACGAATTTTTCCACTTTTTCAACTACGAGAGTAAGATCCGCCGATAGACACAATGTTGTCAAGTTCTACATCATTTTCTTACATGAAAACTTTGCCTTTCAAAGTTACCGATTTTCGTTGGTTTGCTTTGAAACTAGTTCTCATAGTTCCGTTTAGTGAACATTTCTTTGAGCTCAACTATTCAACACTCGTTCCTTAGTTTCTACAATGAACAACAAGAACAATCGCGTTTCTTTGTTTTGATTTTAGTCTTTATCATTTATTGCTTTGTCCCTCCTTAATTATTTATGGCGACGGCAGTTAATTTAAGGGCTTTGTAGTCTGGTGCAGCTCTCATATTCCAATTAAATTCCGGCAGTACCAGCAATAACAAATTATTAAATTCAAACTAAACATTTCCAGGTCCAGAAATAGTCCCTTAAAGATTTCGGAATTTGCCACGGTGTTCCACAAATTATTGACCTCCGAAAGTGATAGTAAAAACCCAAAAGTAGTGACTCAGTGAGGAGGTCGTTCAGTTCATAACAAAACCAAGCAAAACTATTCAAAAGGCAAAGAAAAGAAAAAATACGAAGTCCAACCATTGCTGTGTGTGAATCTGTGTGTTTGTGCGTACACACAGCTCGCCAGTCACTTGAACTAAAGAACAACAAGGGGGGAACATTTTCTACCCTAACAAGGTGAATATTTTTGCAGAAATGATCTTGACCATGTTTGTCCTATTAATAGCTTATTTGTTTTCGGTGTGTTTCTATACGTAGGCACTCACACGCAATCCAAAGAAATGGCAACAGCTGCAGGGCCAAGTGATACCAGTGTTTTGAATAACACCACAGCGGCGACGCCGGTGCCCACAAATCCTCATGAATTGGCGTTACAAAGTTTATGCAAACAAATTCTCAAATCACGACTCTTTCGTGGTTTCTATGAAGAGCGACGTTATGTGGACAACGTCCAAGGTTACAGGGACATTGTCAGCCTACACAAATCGGAGAAAGAATTGAATAAACTACTCAAAGACATACGTGACAAATTGCAAATGTTCTATGCACAACAGAATCCTGATATGTGGGTTGGTGTGACATGTGGGCCGCTGGTTGGCAGCAAACCTACTCCCGGAGCCATGGATACATTTATATGGGCAGAAATTGAAGATTTGGCATTTGGTCAGTATTGGTTTTCCATAAAATCTCTACGGTTTCGTGCCAACGAAGTAGTGGTGAAATTGAAAGTGGTGCGCTCTGTAGATTCTGAGGAAATGTCAGAGAAATATATCAAAACCTCAACGGTATCAACGGAAACTGCCCAGGCAGACTCCACAACCACCGGTACTAATACAGCATCCGCAGCTGTAGATGGTGTTGCGGAAAAAGAAGTGAATTTACAAGATTTTGCAAACCTCTTCCAGCAGTGGTATGCTTCGTTTAAACAAACCATCTATGACTTTATGGCCAATGACATTTCCAAAGAGAATTTGAAAGGTGTTATACGCTTCTTGGGTCTAGTCATTGTCTCATTGTGTTCAGGTGCATTAATGGCGGTGAAATTTTTGGGTATTTTCGCCATACGCTTTATGTTCGAATTTAGCCGACTGACTCATGTCCTAACGCCAATTATTTTGAAGATAATTGAAGTATTTAATAAAATTGTGGGAGGTTTTTATCTTCTACTGGCAATGATATGGAAAGATGCCGTGGTAAATCGTAATCAACCAAAATCGGCAATGCCAGCATTGGAATATAATCGACCCATGTATAAGAGTATTCAGTATGATGTGCGACAGAGACGATCTACAGGTGCAGCGGATCAGCAATGAAATTAAAAACTAAAATGGATTGACAACATTTGGTCAAAAGGTATGTAACTATAAAGCATGGGTCACGAATAATCTTGTTTTATCGTCTTATTGACAGTTGAGAAGAAGGTTCGGAAGAAAACTGATGATTATCTGTTGGACATTTACGTTTCTATAAATAGCAAAAAGAAGACATTTTAGAAGTCTTTAAACAAAGACCTTTGGAAGAGGAAAATTGTTGGGAAAACTTTTTGGAATAGAATATTCCACCGGAAGTTATTTCAGAAGAACGTTAGGGAAACAAAAATCGAAGCTTTTTTTAAAATGTTGAGTTTGAAAGTTAACGGCTTTTGTCGGTAACCAGAAAAAGCGTTGGGGAATCCTACCACCTACATTATAAAGAATACCTGTGAAAATTATAAAAATAGCATTGGGAGAATCATTGGGAAGGGTTCGTGACCGACACTAGTAATACAACTGCTAAACTAGTTCTAACTCTAAGTTCAAGAATTCAGCTAACTTTACAGGCTGTAGTTAACGATCTTCAGGAGTAATTTGGGTGGGCTTGGCAGATCTTAATCACTATTTTTTGGAATTTGACGCCATCAGAATGGCATTTAGGTTGGTTGGTTCGGTTCGATAACGACGTTTGTGCTAAATTGGCCTCCTATCTTATTGAACCATCTACCCTCTTTCAGGCGAGGGAACACGAAAATATTTCCCTCTAAACCTACAGCCATGCTGGCTTACAAAGATGAGCATGCAGCTAAATGTAAAGATCGATCGACACAATAGTGACTACGCATTGCCCCAAGATTATATTGATCACATCTATAGTATATTTGAGTTCTCCGCGCAGTTTAAAACTATCTACGATTAATTAAAAAATAGAAGCAAGGACCTTTTATCTCTATCCTGCAGTACTCCTTTTAGTACCTGGAAGAAAGGAGTGAGTCTTATAAAGACATCAGAGACGATGCTTCTTACAGTACATGATACATGTTTCAATGACCTTCTAAGTCACACAACCTATCATACGATGGACAGAGCTTCCCGATCCTATAGTGTCAGAAAGATCTACTCTATAGAGGGCGGTCCAATGCTTATCAATCAATCAGACCAGATTCACCGATGTCATGATAAATCGATATGGTTTAAATTGGGTTTTCGGAGTCCATACCTTCACAGGACCTCGTTCAATAGCTTGGTTAAACTAATCCAACTGATTTCCCAGTGATTTATTTAAAAGTACCTACATTTTTAAACCTGAAGTTAGTAAAAAAATATACAACTCTTTCAAGAGAAGAATTTTAGAATTCTTTGATATATTCCACAGATAGAAAATCATCCAATTATTTTCACCAGAAGATGGAGCCATATTTTTCAAATGTTAGGTATATTTTAGTGAAGTGAAACATAGATAATACTCGTTTCTCTTCTTACGTATTGCCTATTTATATTTATCCGAATAATACTATATTTTTCATTTTTTTCAGACAATGTGATTTCAACTGCAATTTCTACTCACGGAGACTATTCCTCGTTTATTTCGGAATTAAAGGACTTATCCTAACTGATCTAAAGAATATAAAATGCTAATAACTGTAGAAAATTGTATGTAGGCTTTTAAAGTCTGTACAACATTTGGATAATAATAACATCATTTAAACGAAAGGATTAGGTTTTTTGCATGACAATACAATATATTTGGCAATTAATTATATGGCTTTAACAACGATTACATTAAATAGCTGGAGGACTACAAAAATTCTAGTTGGAATGTCAAAGTATTTGAGCAATATACTTACAAAGCAAATAAACGGATATTGGGTATAGACTTATGAAAAACTCCCATCGTTTAATAAAAGAAGATCTTGTTTGTTCCTGTATGACCAAGGCCTAAATAAAGCCGGCCAGTAAGACCATCTGGCTATCAAGTTTGCTTTCTAAAACATAATTGTAAATTGAAATTTAAAGAAACTCAAATCATAAGTGGTCTTCTTGTCCGACCTCATATAGGCCTTGTATATGACGAATAGGAAAGGAAAATACCATTCCAAATGTGGCTTTCAAATTTTTTATGAAATTCAAACAAATCAAGTATTCGATAGTTGTTTGGGATTGTGTTTATCTTTTGCGTTCTTTTATTATATAGTCATAGAGGAACAGGCTCTTAAAATCATTTGCTATGTGTGTGTATATAGGTCCCAAAATACTTGCCTAACAATCCGAACACTTACTTCTCCAGCTATGTATGTATGATATTATTTTTTAGTAAAAATGTTTTATTATAAATTATCTCCTCTAAATTTACCTTTTTAAGCAAGCAACAATTTTGTATTAAGACGAAAAAATATATAAGCGAAATTAACTGGAATGTGGGTTAAATTGTATTTATTATTAAAAAACATATAAAAATATTAAAACATTTAGAACAATTTTATACAAAACTCAAGTGGTATCTTACACAAAATAAATGTCTAAACCTTCCTATACACCTATTTTTATATATACTCTTTAGACATATTATTTTCTCATGCACCATATACAGTCTCTATAAAAGAATTTGTCACAAAATACAAGTATAAACTGGGTACAATACTTACCTAAATGGGTATTTATTGTGCAGATTTTTTTTCAGAGAAAACAAAAAAAATATGTAAAAATGTTGTGCTTATATTTTTAATTTATTTGTTAGGCAAATAAATTTTAAAATGCAAAAGTTCATTAAAAATTGTAAAATTTAGTTTGTTTTATTAAATTATAAATCAGCTTTTCAGGATAATAGGGACTGATTATTCCACATATATGCATCGCTCCCAATTTACGACTCGAAGTGTTATCCAAATTTTTTAGTTCCTTTTCTTTCAAAATATTATAAGTCAAGCTTGGATACGCTAAATAAACTCCAATGTCCTGAAACGAATTTCGTCATAATATACACCTAATACACAGGGTGAGATGAAAAAACTGCAACCAACTTCAGACTGCTGTCATTTCTGAGCCACTCGTCCGACAGCTGTTAAAATTATTCCTGTGACAGCTGATAATATTGTTAACAAGCGTACTAAAGCATTTTGCTGAGAATTGTCCAGAAAAAAAGTTATTCGTGACGGAATTCAAGCTTGATAGTGTGATTTCTTTATATTTGGCTGGAAAATCAGAAGTGGCTATCGTTAGAGCACTCCAGCATTTAAATGTGAATAAATCTTTTGTGTCTCGTACCATGGCTCGTTACCGTGATACTGGTAGCGCAGCCCGACGTCAAGGAAGTGGACGGAAGAAAACCGCAACATCAGCAGAAATGGTTCGGAAAGTAAAAAAGCGACTTGATCGAAACCCGCGTCGCAGTGGCCGAAAAATGGCTTGTGAGCTGAACGTATCGCAATTCGGCAAATATTGAAAAATGAGCTCGGGTTAATGCCATCGAAATTCCAAAAAGTGCAAAAACTTACACCGCAACAGAAAGAAAATAGTCTCAAATGAGCTAAAGAGTTGCTTCACTTGGCCGAAAGTGGTGAACTGGTGAATTTGTTTTCTCCGATAAGGAAACATTCGTTGTCCAGCAGTTTGTAAACAAACAAAATGATCGTGTTTTCTTGCCAAAGAGGTCAGCTGAAAATGTGCACCTTCGGTTGGCCACCAGAACTCAAGCGCCGGCCATGGTGATGGTGTGAGCCGCTATAACAGCCGATGGTAGCTCTCCGCTCGTATTAATCGACCGTGGCATTAGAATAAATTCCGGATATGATCGCGAAAATATTCTAGAGGGTGTATTAAAGCCTTGGGAACGCCAACATTTTGGCTGCAGACCTTGGACATTCCAACAGGACTCAGCACCATTGCACTCAGAACGCGCCACCCAATAATGGTTACAAAATGACGTTCCTCGCTTCATTTCCAGCGCACAATGGCCATCAAAATCTCCGGATACCAATCCGTTGGACTATTGTGTCTGGAGTATTTTGGAAAGCAAGATTGGCACTAAAAAATGCTAAAGTGTCGATCGCCTCAAGCAAGCGCTTCGCCGGGAATGGGCCAAAATACCGCAGAGCAACATTCAGGCAGCGTGTGACGGTTTCATTGGCCGTTTGAAGTCCATAATTCGTGCCAAAGGTGACCAATTCGAACAAATCTAAACGTATTCTAAAATTTGATGCTATTTCCGACATGTTTTGCTTTCGTTTTATAAAATTAAAAAAATTTAAAAATTATGGCGTTGTTGTTGCAGTTTTTTATCTCACCTTGTATATGATTTAAGGGTTTAAATCGGAAAAAAATCGTCAATTTTTGTTGAAGGGTTTACACATGGATACGTTGAAATATTTTTGGACATATTTTTCACATTCCAATAGAAGATCCTATCAATTTCCTTAAGAAAGCTCTATTATCTATATATTTATAGGAGAACTGTAAAAAGTCCTTTATCTTGAGTCCTTTACGTGTACAAAGCCTTTCATTAACACCAAACCTTCAAAAGATTTTCTAACTAATATCCTTCTACGTTTAAAAGGCATACCTAAGGATATAAGAATATGTATG
This sequence comes from Musca domestica, assembly GCF_030504385.1. Lineage (NCBI taxonomy): Eukaryota > Metazoa > Arthropoda > Insecta > Diptera > Muscidae > Musca > Musca domestica. The sequence continues at coordinate 11,166,018 of NW_026712272.1, read as the reverse complement.
TAAGTCTTTACAGGGTATAACATCTAAAGAATACCAGTAGAGGGACTTATGTTCCCAAAAATGCTCCTAAACAATATTCTCATTGTAGAAAACATTTAGAAATATTCAGATATAGGAAAGACCCCTTAAGGTATTCTATAAAAAGAATATAATATCTTAATGTAAGGCGTTTAAAAAATCTTATATCTATTTAAGGGTATTTTTTACCTATAGAAATCCTGTTGGAAGCCTTATACCTACAGAAAATCCATAGGTCGCATTTTATCTACAGAAGAAGAATAGCCAAAGCCATTCGCCAAAAATCAAAATATCGTCCTTTTACATAAATTAGTAAAGTTTAATCAGGTAAAATAAATTTTTTACGTCTGTTGCACAAAATTCATTTCAGTTTTCTATAAAAGTCCTTATTTTTGAAAGGTTTCTCAGGGTATTTTATGATTCCATGATTTTTAAAGGATTAAGAGATAAACAGTTTCCTTATTTTTATAAAAAAAAAAAACGATAGAACTTCTGAAATCCAATAATAGACTCTCTAAAGGACCCCTTGTAGAACATACAATTTCAATATTGAAGTCTTGTTAATGGCCAACTACTCATTTTAATATTAAAAGCCTGGAGTAGGGATACTTAGATCGACTTTTGCCTTTAAAGATATTTTTTTCGATTATAATATTAATACGGCCAAAAAGTATTTCACTACTATTTCACTAGTTATTCGATTTTTTGTTCCTCAAATAATGTAAAAAATTTGATCCTATCAACCAAAACAATCTAGAATTGAAAATGTTTACAAGAGAAACATCTTTTCCCAAAGGTTTAAAGTTTTCAATTTCTAATTACGAATGAGTTTCTATTTTACAAAATGTTCATACAATTTACATTTCAGTCTTTTTTTTTGACATCCTGAACTCGCCGGGAAATAAAAATAATGCCATTAATATGTTTTTGTTTTAATGTTTTCTTTATTAGTTAATAATAATTTGTTTTGTTATTTGTTGTTCTTGTTGTTATACATAATTTATTTCCCTTCATGTGTTGTTGTTGGTTTTTGTTTTGTTTTTTAATTTTTCTTTAATTTGTATATTCTCATTATTAGTTATTAGTATTATTAAATTTAATATAATTTCCTTTTTTTCTTTATATATTTTTTGTTATATTATTTTTGTTGTTTTTTTGTTTTATTAATGGTTTCAACTAACAAATTTATATATATTTTATTCTCATATATAATTTCTTTTTTATATATTTAGTTTATTTCTCAGTGTATGTAATTGAATGAAGTTGTTTGGTTGTTGCTGTTATTTATTCTTTTTGTTTTTTTTTAATGACAAAAAAATTAAAGAATAATATTTCACTATATAAAATGCAATACCATGGATTTTTTTTCATTAGGTTTTTTTTTGTTGTTTTTGCTTTATGTTGCTGACAATCGAGTTGAGTGATTTTTGTTGTTGTTGTTATTTATTATTAAAAATTTGATGTTGTAAATTTTTAATACGGTCGCTGTATTTCAATTTCAACTCGTAGTGTTTTCAATTGCTTTAAATGGAATTTAATGGGATTCTTGAATAGTTTTGCCACATTTGTTTTGGTTTGGGTTTTCGTTTTTTTTTTTGGTTTTCTTTTCGCTTTTGATGACATTGTAATGGAAGATAAAATGTTAAAAATTTGTTTTGTGAGAGGATTCAAAAAATGTTTGTATGTTTGTGTGTATGTATGGTGGGGTCTTGTAATGTTTTCAATGGGGTTTTAGTTGTTATTATTCGTTTTTATTATTATTATTTATTGTTGACTTTTCAATACTTAACAAACAATGCAAATAACATTTTTTTTATTATTATATTTTTTGTTGTTGTTATTTTTTGTATTTCTATAATTTTTCTTCTTCTTGTTAAAAACAATATAACTTTTTCATAGTTGTTTTGTTTTTTTAGGTTTCCATAATTTCCTTTTCTTTGTTGTTGTTGTTTTTATGTCCACTTAAATATATAAATTGTTTTTTATTTTATATTTTTAATGTAAATAGTTTATCCATTACTTTATAACATAAATATATGCATGTATATACTATTTGTTATATATGTATATCATATTTGCTTATATATGTTGTGTGTATGTGTGGTTTTGTGTTTTTGTGAGTATGTAAATGTGTGTGTTTCGTTTTATTTTTTCTATATAGAAATCAAAAAATGTGTATCCCTCTAAAAAACTGTACTATATATGTAAACGAAAAATTCTTTTTTTAAAAACTTTAACTATTTAATTTTTTTGTCATATATTTTTTATTATTATTTTTTTATTTTTTTAATAATATGTGTTAATATACAAAGATATACATTTATATTTTTATTATATATATAGTAAAGATTTATAGTGAAATTTTATAAATATATATTTATTTTTTTATATAAATATAAATATTTTTTTTTTTTAGAAAAAGAAATAACATACAATAAATTTTACACACATATTTGTTTAGTATTGATGAAAAACGATGGAAACAACAAAATATTTTCAGATGAAGCTTAGAGGTTATGTTTGCTGTAATACGAAGGAAATCGCTCGGTAAACTCTTTCGGAGCAAGCACAATTATAGTTTTTTGTTTTTTTTAGGAAAATAATTGAAAAAAGTCAATGAAAACAGGAAAAAGCGTTGCCACAACAGTTTAATCTATTGAAATAATTTTGAAAAATTATTTAATTATGCACCAAATAATATAAAAAATATATAGTTTGTTTTTTGTATTAAGTCATAACGAATTGATATCAGAAAACTAAAACGACCCACATAGGAACTGTAAAAGACATTCCATCTTTAGAGGACAAATTGGAGACCTTCTAAAAATAGAAAGTTTTTTAAAGGTCCCATTTTTTACGAGAAATTTGTGTAAGGATTGATCCAATATTCATATATAATGAACATATATTCATATTTTTCACATTCCAATAGAAGCTCTTATTAAATCCTATCAATTTCCTTAAGAAAGCTCTATTATCCATATATATTTATAGGAGAACTGTGGTCCTTTCTCTTGAGAATACGTGTAGAAGGCCTTTCATTAACACCAAACCTTCAAAAGATGTTCTAACTAGAGATGATCTGAAAAATCCTTCTACGTTTAAAATGCACACCTAAGGATATAAGAATATGTATGTAGGTCTTTACAGGGTATAACATCTAAAGGATACCAGTAGAGGGACTTATGTTCCCAGAAATGATCCTAAACAATATTTTCATTGTATAAAACATTTAGAAATATTCAGATATAGGAAAGACCCGTTAAGGTATTCTATAAAAAGAATATAATCTCTTAATGTAAGGCGTTTAGAAAATCTTATATCTATTTAAGGGTACTGTTTATCTATAGAAAACCTGTTGGAAGCCGTACACCTACAGAAAATTCTTAGGTCGCATTTTATCTATAGAAGAATAGCCCAAGCCTTTCGCCAAAAATCAAAATATCGTCCTTTTACATAAATTGGTAAAGTTTAATCAGGTAAAATAAATTTTATACGTCTGTTGCATTCTAGTTTTCTATAAAAGTCCTTATTTTTGCAAGGTTTCTGAGGGTATTCTATGATTTTATGACTTTTAAAGAATTAAGAGATAAAAAGTTTCCTTAGTTTTATAAAAAAAACGGTAGAAGTTCTGAAATCCAATTATAATACAGAAGACTATCTAAAGGACCCCTTGTAGAACATACGATTTCAACATTGAAGTCTTCTTAATGGCCAACTACTCATTTTAATAGTAAAAGCCAGGAGTAGGTATACTTAGATCGACTTTTGCCTTAAAATATATTTTTTTGATTTGTAATATTAATACGGCCAAAAAGTATTTCACTACTTATAGTTTATAGTTATCCGAATTTTTACTCCTCAAATAATGTAAAAAATTTGATCCTATCAACCAAAACAATCTAAAATTGAAAAAAAAAGAAAAGAAAAAACTCTTTTCCCAAAGGTCATTTAAAAGTTTTCATTTCCCTGATTACGAATGAGTTTCAATTTTACAAAATGTTCATACAATTTACGAAAAAGTTGACCCTAGACACATTCTTAATTCGAATATTTAATGCTTATTAAAATAGCTTGTAAGTTTCATGAAAACTTATGAAAGGTCAGTTTAAAACAGAAAAATTTGACCAAACGCATTAATCGTCTAATATTTTTGATGATATGTTCATGGAAGCAGATAAAAGGAAATCCTATGACTTCTTACAGGGGTGATGTTTTGCACCTCAGTTTTTTTTTCGTATAATTTGCCATCAATTCTTGTGAAAAATTTTTAGATTTAAAATCCGATCAATTAACCAGTAAACCGTTCAATCGTTTAATATAAAAATAGCTCTTGATTCTCATTTTCCACACAAAATTGATCGAATAAATTTAAATCGAACACTTTTGCAACGTATCAAATTGTATTTTTAATAGAGAAAAATATACAAAATTGTTGACACCGATGTAGTCAGAAATGGACCATTTTGGGGATTCCAAAAGACCGGGAGAAAATTTCTTAAACACATCACAAAAAAGGATGCGTTTTTTTCGTTTTTCGGTAAAAAGTTTTAATATTATACTTTAAAGTCGAATCTCACACTGAATGCCGATAATAATACGATACCACTTCTTTTTTAAAAGAAGCCCTCAAACAGGTCTTTCTTCTATATAATTGAAACCTTTTTATGGTGACGTTTCGATTAGCTAAAAATGAAAAATATCGTCCCCATTTAAAGGTCTGTCATTTAACGTGCTACCCAAAAAAAATCCCAGAATAGTTCCACAATCGTTTATTATAAAAATAACTCTTCTTAATATCAATCACTGCGATAGGATTTTTTTTACTAATTTCAGGGATATTCTTGTGGTAAATTGCACGCTCAAAATTGGGGTTCATTCTATGGAAATCCCTTAGAAAACATATTTTCTATATATAAATCGATTTCTTTATAGAAAATAATTAGAAGACTTTACGTATACTGAGGCCCTCTAAAAGTGTTTCTTATTCTAGAAAATCTCATATGATATTTCTTTCACATCAGACCTTAGAACTCTTCAAATAATTCCGCACTCATTTATTATAAAAATAACTCTTTTTTAATATTTCTTTGCATTAACATATTTTTTTACTAATCTAAGGAATAGGTTTGTGGGTTATTGCAATCACAAAATTGGGTTCCTGTCTTTAAAAAAACTAAGGAAGGTCTTCATTATTGAGAAATCCTCTTTGATTTATAGAATATTTTTTTAAATAAAACTTAAATTTTTATATAAGATCGCAAATAGAGTTTCTATCTAGAAAATGTCGATTTCTCTATGGGTATAGGGAAAGCCCCAAAAAGTTTTCTTATTTTAGAAAATCCCAATATTTATGTCATTCACATCCGACATCTTCAAATAGTTCCATACGCATTTATTATAAAAATAACTCTTCTCTAATATTTCTTTACGTTAAGCCAGAAAAAAAAAATACTTCCCTATACACCACAGCCTAAAAAAGTGTTTTTATAGAAGACCTTAAGGTTTTTCCCTAGAAGACCCTAAGGGCTTTTTCTTGGAAAAGAAGAATCCCTTCTTCCTGTTAAATGCCTTTAAAATGTATAATTTTTATATAAAACAGTACTCTGCCTTTGAAAGTCTTGGAACTATCAAAATGTTCTTTTTAATACGGAAAATTTCAAAAAGATATCCTAAAAAATGAGTTTTTAAAGTTCCACCCTTTATAAAAGACCTGTAAGTCTTTGGTTAATAAGATACCTTATTATTATTTTTTTAATAACACTTTTTAAAGATGATACCCTAAAGGTTTCTTTATTTCGACGTCTTTCAAAGAGTATCCTCTTCAAAAAGTACTTAAAACTGTTTTCTCCCCAAAAGAAAATCTCAAACCGATATTCTTTCTATGAAAGACTTTGGAAAGGATTCCTTTTATAGTAGACATTAAAACAATCTTATTGTTCTTTAGACCTTAAATAGGTCATGGAGGCTTCAAAAACCAAATCTGCTGTGAAAATAAAACTTTCAAATATCTACATTTAACTAAAAGTCTACTGCAATCTTTATTCTATAGAAGAATACCAACCGGACTGCTTTTCAGACAAGACCACAAAAAAGTGAAGAGCTGAAAGATGTATTGCCTCAATAAAAGATCTTTTTGGTATTCTACCTCTAAAGGACCCCATGGGTTCTGTCTACATCCATAATAAAAGGACCTCCATAAATCCCCCTCTTCAAAGGGCCTCCTATCTATTGAATACCTTTACAATTACTTCGATTCATAGAAGACCCTAAAAAGGGCATACATCTGCAGAAGTCCTTAAAAACGTATTTTTCTATGGAAGGTCTGAACCATCTCCTATAAATCAATGATTTTATCTTTATGTTTTTCTACGTTTTCGTAAGACGTTTCTTTATTTTATACGTATCATAGTATGTGGGAACCTAATACAACCGATTTCTAGTTTTCATAGACCAATTCGTTTACAAAAAAAATATACAAAACTAATTGCAAAGCTATTCCTAAAACCAAATTTTCATTGGGCAATTATAATTTGCGCAATTGTCAGTTTTTGGCTACGAGAGGTTGTTGAGAAGTCAGGGATCTCCATATTCCCCAAACTCTCCCACAACCATATTATGACATTTGCGGCAATTGTTGTTGCCTACTGTAAATCAGGAGTAATTATTAGAATCTAAAGAACATATACTCACAACGGATTTTGAGGTTTGGTTTGGGGTTTAGGCAAAAACTATGATTTTCTTTTTTAATTTTTTATTGTTTTTTTTCTGGTTTTATTTTTAATTATCATAAACATAATTATCAATAATAATAATAATAATAATTTTAATATTATAATTACGTTTGTTTTTTTGTATATATATAGATTTTAGCATAATTTATTTTTTTACTAACAATTTTCTTTGTTTATTTTAGTTGTATTTTTGTTTCTGTTAATTTTTCTACAAATTTTCAGAACCAATGCTGTTTTGTTGTATTCTCTAGGATGGTTATACATTGAAACGGAAAATATTAACTATTATTGCAGGGGTTTGTTGAAAAAAAAAAATAGAATTGAAAATTATAAATATTGTTTTTTTATAACGAACACAGTTTTATATATTTTTTTGTTTTTATGTCTTTTTTAACTAACAGGGAGAAATACAAATAGAAAACGTAAACTGTGTGGCAACGTTTAACTATATACTTTTATTTATTATTTATTTAATTGTTTTTTTTGTTGTTATAATTTTTATATTTATTTCTTTCTTTTTACTATATAATAATATTTTTATTTAGTTTAATATAATGATTTATAATTAATTATAAATTTAAAGTGTTTTATACATTATGTTTGTTGTTGTCTTATTTCCTTTTTGAGTGGTTGTTGTGATTTCTTTTTTTTTTGGAATTTTTTTCTTGTTATATATTTTGGTTTATTTTAATAAAATTCATTTTTTTATTTATTTAAAATGTAAACAATATATGGTTTTGTTGTGGTTGCCGTTATTTTTTTTTTGTATATTATCAATTAAGTAAGTTTATGTTTTGTTAATTTTTTCATCTGTTTATACACCATAAATTCAAATGCAATTTTTTTTGTCTATTTTGAAATTGGAATTGTATTTCCATTTTTTTTTCAATTAATAATTTTCGTATTTATTTATGCATATAGAAATAAATAATAAAACATCAATTGTCTTTTTCGTTTTAAATATACGTATCCAATAAACTGTTATGTAGAGGGGAAGGAGAGAAGAAAAACATGAGCGAGAGACCAGAAAACAAACAGAGAGAATTTTTATTGGATTTTGGGGTTTCAATGATCAAATTTGTTGGGATGATCTGAGAGAGACTGATGTGTTTGTAATTAACAATTTGTTGTTGTTTTATTGCAATTATTCCCTATTTTTTTTTTTTGTATTGGAGGAGCCGTGACAGAAAACAGTTTTCATGAAAAATAAAAATTTAGTTAATTTGGGAAAGAAGAGAGGGAGAGTTATCCCACTTTTCCTCTTTCGCAAAAAACCGATTATTTTTTCCCTTGAAATTTTCTATATTTCATTTCCGACTAATTACACTGTGTTACAGGTTATTGTGGTAGTGGGGTTATAATTGAGAATAATTTCCTATTGTATTAAGAAAAGTCGGATTATGGAAGATCTGGTACCAGGGAATATTTAGTGAAATTGTAAAGAAGTTAGTTACAGAATGGACCGGAAAACCGACATCGGAAAGACCTTTTGGCATTGAAATAGCCCGTAACGCCTCAAAATATGATATTGTTTTTGAACTTCAAGTGAAACACACTTCCTTCGCATGAAAGAGCTTTAGAAGGTCTTGTATATGAAACCCCCAAAAGATCTATGAAGATTTACGAAGTGTAGAAGATCTAAAGAAAGGTTTTCTGTAAATCTTCTATGTAAATTACGTTTGTTCCCGAAAAAGAGCTCTAATAGACTTACTACCTGTAAATCAGATTTTTATGCAAAGGCTTTAGAAGGTTTCTCAAGAAGAAAAGAGAACTCAAGGAAGTCTTCTTTTTGTAGAAGAGCTCAGGGATGTCTTCTGTTTATAGCAGACTTTAAGGAGGTTGTCTGTTTATAGCAGAGCTCAAGGGGGCTTCTATTTCTCAAGGAGACCCTCTCTTTACAGTAGAGCTCGAGAGGTGTTCTGTTTATTGCAGAGCTCAAGGAGATCTTGCATTTATAGTGTAGCTCAGGAAAGACTTCTATTTATAAAAGAACTCAAGTAGGACTTCTATTTATAGTAGAGCTCAAGGAGGTCTAATATTTATAGTAGAACTCAAGGAGGTCTAATATTTATAGTAGAGCTCAAGGAGGTCTAATATTTATAGTAGAGCTCAAGGAGTTCAATTTATAGTAGAACTCAATGAAATCTTCTATTTACAGTAGAACTCAAGGAAGTCTTCTATTTATAGTAGAGCTCAGGGATGTCTTCTGTTTATAGCAGAGCTCAATAAGGTCTTCTATTTATATTGGAGCTCAAGGAGGTCTAATATTTATAGTATGGTTCAGGGAGGACTTCTGTCTACAGAAGAGCTCAAGGTGGTCTTCTGATTATAGTAGAACTCAAGGAGGACTTCTACTTATAGCAGCGATAGAGGAAGTCTTCCATTTATAGTAGATATCAAGGAGCTCTTCTAATTATAGTAGTACTCGGAGAGGTCTTCTATTATAGTAGAGCTCAAGGAGATCTTCTATTTAAGGTAGAGCTTAAGAAGGCCTTATTTTTATAGAAGATCTTCTAATTATAGTAGAGCTCAAGGAGGTCTTTCATTGGTAGATAAGCTCCAGGAGGTCTAAGCTTAAAGCTTAAGGTCTTCTATTAGTAGAAGAATTCAAGGTAGTCTTCTATTTGTAGCTAAGTTCAAGGAAGTCTCCGATTTATAATAGAGCTCAATTAGATCTTTTAGTTATGGAAAAGCCCTAGTAGGTATTCTATTTAGAAAAGAGCTACGAAAGGTCCCGAATTAGAGCTTCAAGAGGGCTCCTACATATTGGATAGATCTGTAATTGTCCTTATGGAAAACATTTGGAGAGGTAATTTCTTCTATAAGTAAAAGAATTCAAGATGGTCTTCCATTTGTACCAGAGCTCAAGAATGTCTCCAGTTGATTAAAAAGCTCAAGGAAGTATTTTAGTTATGGAAGAGCCCTAGAAGTTCTTCTATATAGAAAAGAGCTCCGAAAGGTCTTGGAAATAGAGTAGGAGACCTCTTGGTCTCCTACATATTGGATAGATCTGTGAATTTTTCTCCTTATAGAAAACTTTTGGAGAGGTCTTTACGAAGGCCATTTAACAAGTCCTCTTAAAAGAAGCCCCTTTTGAATTTTGCCATAACCTCACTTTTCTAAAACTTGGAAATTGGAAACCTTCTCAATTCTAACCCCATTATGGGCTGGATATTTTAAAATATTTATATATCTAATAAAACTCTAACACAGTGCATAGTTCTATGGAACTTCAAGAGAGAAAGGGAAAAGAGATTCCCAAAGGAAATTTCTGCTCTCTTCTCCAATTGATTGGCAGGGGGACATTTGTGTAAGGAACAAAAAGGATTTGGGTTTCATTATTTAAATTTCTTAATATATAACCAAGATTGTTTTTGGTTTTTCTTGTTGTTGTTACTCTTATTCAAGTGGTAGTATTTGTTGTTGTTGACATTTCAGGCTTATATGGTAAGTTTGTAATTTGTGTGTGGTTGGTTCTTTAACAAAACAATACAAAATTATTATTAATAAATGAATTTGTTAATAAATTAATTTGTTGTAACATTAAGAAAAATTGGAAATTGTTGTTGTTGTAGTACTTTGTTTGTTTGTTTGTTATCCATTGGCAAAACACTAGAAGAGCGTAAAAAATGATTGATCTCGTTGATAGCCCAACATGACACGTTTTAAATCTTTCAAAGTTCTAAATTGAATTTTTGTTACAATTTTAAATTAGCAAAAGTTGGTAGTGGTTATACATTTCCATACACAGTTAATTATATAGTATTTTTTGTATATAACAAATATATAAAAGATTATTTTGTTGGACCACAAAAATATTACCGAAACAATCACAAGAAACAATGTGGGTATGTCAAAAGTTGAGTGTATGTTTGTTTGAATATACATAAACGTGGGCGGGGGGAAGGGAAAGACGGAAGATAAAACACATATATAAATGTTTGTCTTAGAACTTAGAAAAAACTACGATATAAGCTCTTAATTACTTTAAATCATCGGTATCTTCAATTAAATCGGCATATTCCTCCCAATCGTTGTTTGCATTGCGCGTACGTGATATTGTCGGCAGATCATCGTCGTCGTCCTCGTCGTTGCCGCCACCACCACCACCAGCTGCTGCAGACTTCTTCGAACCATTATCAACTACCTCGAAATCTTTAAGTTCTGCCTCCAGATCCTTTTCCCATTGTTCCTCTGTGGAAAGCATGGCATAAAACAAAGCAAGGGCGGGGAAGAGAAATACAATTCACAATTAGTAAATGTTTTTAGGAAAATGCCATAAATATATCAACTATAATAAATAAATGTAGTATATATAAAATTCATAAATATTATTTATTAAAAAAATAAATAAATAAATACAATTATATATTTTGGTTAGTAAAAGCATAAACATTTATTATTAATATTATATGTTAATTGGTTAATTGTTAGGTTTTTAAATAAAATTAAAATAAAAGAAAATCCAAAAACATTACAATAAATGTGATAAATTACGGTTCACGGTTCTACTACACCATCATACATATATAAGAAAGTAGCAGGTTGAGAATATCCTATCTCTGAAGAATAGATTCAAATAAATAGTTATTCTATAACAAGAAGATATCTATGAAATCGTCTGCACATATTTAAAGAGCTAGGAGGTACCCAATTCGTGGAAAGCTCAAGGCGCCAAAGAGGTGCCCATGTATCGAAGAGCTCAAAAGAGGACTTTTAATCATAGATGAGCTGAAAAGAGAGCTTCTATTCATAGAAGACTTCAAAAGAGGTCTTCTATTTATAGAAGACTTCAAAAGAGGTCTTCAATGAAGAGGAGAGGTTGAATAGTTCAGAAGAGGTATTCTATGTATAGAAGAGCTCAATAGAGGTATTCTATGTATCGAAGAGCTCAAAAGAGGTCTTCTATGTATAGAAGAGCTCAAAAGAGGTATTCTATGTATAGCAGATCTCAAAAGTCTGTCAAAGGTCTGTTATGTATAGAAGAGCCCCAAAGAGGTCGTTTATGTATAAAAGAAGTCGTCTGCTTATAGGTGAGCTCAGCGATGTATTCTACTCATAGGAGGGCTCAGAAAGGACTTCCATTTATAGAAGAGTTCGGAAAGGTATTCTACTCATAGAAGAGCTCAGAAAGCTCTTCTATGGAGCTCAGCTATGAGCTCAGAGAGCCTCATGGAGGTCTTTTACGTATAGAGTATCACCGGAAGGTCTTTTACATAAAGAGCACCTCCGGGAGGTCTTTTACATATAGAGGACCTCCGGGAGGTCTTTTACATATAGAGGACCTCCAGGAGGTCTTCTACGTTTTGGGCAGCTCCAGGAGGTCTTCTACGCATAGAGGACCTTCGGGAGGTGTTCTACGTATAGAGGACCTTCGGGAGGTCTTCTACATGTAGGAGACCTTCGGGAGGTCTTCTGCGCGTATAGAGGACCTCCATAAGTTCTTCTACGTATAGAGGACCCCTAAAAGGTCTTCTTCGTATAGAGGACCTCTAAAAGGTTATTTACGTATAGAGGACCTCTAAAAGGTTATTTACGTATAGGGGACCTCTAACAAGTATTTTACGTATGGAGGACTCCAAGAGGTCTTCTACGCATAGATGACCTCCAGGAGGTTAACTACGTACATATGACCTCCGTGAGGTCTTCTACATATAGATGACCTCCGAGAGGTCTTCTACATATAGATGACCTCCTGGAGGTCTTCTACATATAGAGGACCTTCGGCAGGTCTTCTAAATATAGAGGACCTCTAAGATGTCTTTTACGTATAGAGGACTTCCAAGAGGTCTTCTACGCATAGATGACTTCCACGAGGTCTATTACGCATAGATGACCTCCACGAGGTCTATTAAGAATAGATGACCTCCAGGAGGTTAACTACGTACATATGACCTCCGTGAGGTCTTCTGCGCATAGATGGCCTCCAGGAGATCTTCTACGCATAGAGGGCACCAGGAAGTATTTTACGTATAGAGGACCTTTCATGAGAACTTCTACGCATAGTTGAGCTCCAGGAAATCTTCTAGACGTAGATGATCTCTAGGAGGTCTTCTAGCCATAGATTCTTAAAAGATTTGTGCTTAGAATATCTTCGGAAGATTTTCTTGTTTAGAAGACCTCTTGAAGGTCTTCCGCGCAAAGAGAATTCCTTAAAGAGCTCTGCATTAGCTTTAACGTGTGGATCTCTTCTTGGGCACACTTTTGGGAAACTTTTGTCGAATTGTACAATTTTTCAAGGATTTTTTGAGGAATATTTTTTTCAGCGCTATAATCTGGGATTTTTAAGCTAAGTCGGATTATATTCTAATATTTTTGAAGGACTAATCGAGGATATTTAAATAAAATTTTTCAAGGACTATAAATTGCATAACCTAGGATTTTTACGAACTATGTATGTTAAAATCGCGGATTTTTTAAATAATATTTTTAAAACTATAATCTATGATTTTTTAAACATTTTTTTCAAAGATATTCAAGGCTATCATCTATGATTTTTCAAGAATTTTTTCAAAGGGATTCGGGGCTATAATCGATTATTTTTTATATATTTTTGTAAGGATATCAAGGGTACAATCGTTTATATTATTTTTTTATGACGATTATTAATACTGGAATAAAGTATTTTTGAAGCATTTTTCTCACGAACTGTCAATACTGTTATAGAGGAGTTTTTTGAATTTTTTTTTTTGACTTTTTGAAAACTTTATAACCAATAATAATTGATTTTTTTATGAAAATTTAAGGCCCGGGAAGTTTTAGAGAATAATTTTTGCAGGTACTACCAATACCATAATTTTGAATTTTTCCAGAATATATTTTCCACAATGCTTTAGTTTAAGTTTTTATAGGAAAATTTCTAAGGAAGAATTTTTTAAGTATTTTATCAAGGACTACCAAGGCTTAAGTCGTGAATTTTTTGCTAATGTTTCAAGGATTTTTGAACACTTTTTTTGGGATTTTTAGGGCAAAGACGTGAATTTGAAAGACTAACGTGGCTATAATTTTTTCAAGAACTCTCAAGACCTATAATCTGATGTTTTTGGCAAGTACCTTTTTCAAGTGCTATTCAAACTATAATCAAGGGTTGTTTAATGTATATTTATTTAAAGACTTTCAGGACTTCGATCGTGTATTTCCATGGATAATTAAGGCTATAAATCTGAGTCTTGAAATATTTTTAAGAAATTATCTGGCAATAATCTTGGGTATTTCAATATATTTTAAGAACCACGTCATATAAATGATATTTTTCAAGGACTGTCAAAGATTTAATTGACTATATATTTCTTGTAGGATTTGTTTTGTTTACGTTTCCTGATAAATTTTTCTCTTTATCACATAATTTATCACATTTGTTGTCGAGTTACCAAAAAAATATAAAAATTATTTTTAAAACATGTATGGGTGATATTAAAAATAAGCATTACATGACACATACATACATACACAGATATGCATTCAGGGACACACATATAAATTTACACATAAAATAAATTTATTTGCAAATTCACTTAATAAATTATGGTCTGGTTATACCATCATTCGTTTAGTATGTATGTGTTGCAATGTAAGTTCCGATATATGAGATATGTGTGTTGGTGGTTTTTTTTTTTTTGTTGTTGTTAAACTCTCAAAAGTTTACCCAAAATAGTGTGTAAATTACAAGATCGATTAAGTGCTTTTGGCCCAGACACCGTTAGTTTGTTCGGATTAGTTAGTGACAATCCCACAATTATTGAATCAACTTCATAAAAATTACCTTTAAATAAATAAAAGTGTGTGTACGACACACAATAAATAAACATAAATATAAATAAGAGAATTTGTATTTTTGTTTTGTAGTTGTTGTTGGTTTTTTTTTCTATTGCAGGATTAGTTGTCGTCTCTTGGAAATGAATTTAAACAAAAACTGTGACACACAATACTTTTGGGCAAACGTATGGTAACTGAAATGTAATCTTGTTTTTTGGTATTTTTGGTTTAATGGCGCAAAGGAGGGAACGAGGAAGAAAAAATAAACACAAACGGGGGGGAAATGAAAACAAAACAAAAAACATTAAATTAAAAATAAAAATATTTAACAAAAAAAAAATATTTTTTTTATATGGTTATAGGTATATAAAAATGATATGTATTTTTAAATATATAAGCATTCTTTGAATATTTTTATATATTTTTTGTATATTACACAAAATATATTTTCTATATATATACTAATAATAATTATGACATTGGCAATGCAAGCATTTACTTTTAAATTAACAACAAAAAACAAAAAAAAACGTAAAAAATATTATTAGCACATTTAAAAATGTCATGGGGTATTGTTATATTGCCATTGTATTGTAACAAACAAATGAGGGGGAAAAAAGAATTCTCTGCTACTCATAAAA
Organism: Musca domestica; assembly: GCF_030504385.1. Lineage (NCBI taxonomy): Eukaryota > Metazoa > Arthropoda > Insecta > Diptera > Muscidae > Musca > Musca domestica. The sequence continues at coordinate 11,150,870 of NW_026712272.1, read as the reverse complement.
TAAACAACAAAAAGAATTATGTTATATACAAAATATATTTTTTTATAAAATATCTATAATTCAAATCTGTTTTTTTTTAAGACACAGTGCATTCCAAAACAATAGTAAAAAACATAAAAATTAATAAAAAAAAGTAGAAAATATTGTAACATTTACAAAATAATCATTTGAAAAAAAAACAACATTCTTTCCAAGTAGTTGGAAAGTAATGTTTATAATATATTTATGGAAGGGTAGTGGGAGTTTGGGAATAATTATTATTTTTTGGTTCACTGTAAATAAATTATCGATTATTTATCGATTTTGTGTGGTGAGTTGGTATTATACGATTTAAAGTTGATTGATATAAAAAAAGAAACAAATAAAATTATATTGATAATAAATGTATGTGTGTGATTGCGATATACATAACTTTCTTAAATGTTCTAAAATTGAAACTGTACGTTTTACATGTGGCGAAAATATGGCTCCCAACATGAAAGCAATTCTAGTAGTAAATAGGAGAAGGGTTGTGGAAAATTAGGCCTAAACTTTTCCATTAATTGGTATTATATTCCATAGAAGCCTTTTCTTTTATAAAATACCGAAAAATAGTTTTATATTCTTTGAAAGAAGACATGAAAGACGTTTCGGTTTTCTTTCTACATTCTACAGGACATTTCCCAAAGGATACGTTTTCTTGTAAAAAATATAAAACATTTTGTTTGAAAGTTTTTCCGAAGAGAGGAAGATCATCTATACATTACATATTTCATATGTTTTTTTTTAAATATATTTTTTTACAAGGGATATCGAGGATTTTTGAAGATTTTTTTTTTCAAAACATTAAAGAAAAGAAGCCTTTTAAGGCGGAAGTTTTCTCTTAATAGTAAAGGTCTTCAATTTATGGGTGACTCTAGGTATTATGAAACGAAGGGCATTTGGAGGTATGAAGTTTTAATATGAATGGGAGACTTTTAGAAGCTCTCTAAGTCTGTGTTGTAAGGAAATTCTATTCATAGAAGAGCTTCAAATAGCCTCATCGTAATGTGAGACCTTTAGAGCATTTTCTGGGAAATGTTCCTTGTATGGAACACCTCGAAATTGAATTTTTATATTTATTATGATTAAGATGGTCATAGAAGACCTTTAGAGAACTTTCTCTGTATAGTGGATAGCAAGAGAGCCTCTTATAAATTGTAATGGTTTATACTGAAGAATATCGAACTGATTTGATGAACAGGAAATTTCTATAGGGACAACTCTAGAAAGATTATTTTCTGTACAAAAAACTGCCAGAAGGTCTTCTTTGTATAAAATACCTCCACAGGTCTTCTACGCAGTAAAGACCTAAAGTAGAACTTATATGTGCAGAAGTTCTCTAGAGAGGCTCATATATCTGTTTAGGCCTTTTGTAAACATACCAGCGTTTATAGACTAAATCTGGAGAACTTTCCAAAAAGAAAACTCGTCAAAGGTCTCAAAGGTGGTGGTTTATAACGAAGAACTGTGAAATGATTTGTTGTACAGGAAATTCATAAAGAGAACTCTAGAGAGTATTTCCTGGATAACAAAGTACCAGAAGGTCTTTTTTTGAATAAAATACCTCCACAGGTCCTCTATGCATTAAAGACCTAAAAGAGAACTTCTATGTGCAGAAGATCTCTAGAGAGGCTCAGATATATGTAAACAGATATATGTTTAGGTCTTCTGTAAACATCCCAGCGTTTATATAATAATTCAGGAGGATTTTCCACCAGAAGACCCGCCAAAGATCACCTTTGCAAAGAAGCTCCCCATAAGATATTGCATTTATACCTCCAGAAAGTCTTCTGTTGATAAAATGATTCTATAAGATCACCAGGAAGTTATCTAAGTGCGTCAATAGGTCATCTACGTATAAAAAATAAAGTTCTTTAAGAGGTCTTCTATAGAAAATGTACCAGAATATAAAACCTTTCACAGATCTTCTTGAGGATAAAAGACTTTCAGAAGCTTTATATGGAGTAAATTAGGCTTTTTAGTTCATCTGTAGAATAAAAAAGCTTTCAGGGGATTTTCCTATAATCAAAAATGTTCTCAGATGACCTCTCAAAAATAGAAAAGCTTTTAGAGAACTTCCTCAGTACAAATATCTTTCAGAGAACTTCAATGATTTTCGACGGAATTTACGTCTTTAGATATCTTCTTTAAAATAATAGAGCTTTCAGAATAAAAGAGTTTCCAGAGCTTTTCCCTAGAACGGAAGATCTGTCACAGGTCTTCTATGATATGAAAGACCTTACAGAGATTTTCTAAACAAATGTTTTCTTCTTTAGAATAAAAAGAGCTTTTAAAGTACTTTTCTAAAATAAAAGATCGTTTAGATGGGATATATATTTCTAAAATCTTGTATATAAGCTTCCACAGGACTTCTCAAAAATGGAAGAGCTTTCTCTAAAAGTTATATGATAACTTCCATAATATCAAAAAATATTCTTTAGAATAAAAGAGCTTTCAGAGAATAGAAAAGCTTGCGGAGATCTTCTCCAGAATGGATGATCTTTCGAATAACTTTCAGAGAGTTTTTCTGAATATAAGAACGGCCTTCCCTAGAATGGATTATCTATCATAATATGAACAGTTTATAGAAGGAAAATAAGAACGTTTCAGAGGACTTCGATATAATAGAAAAGATGCTATCCTAGCGTTGAAGGACCTTTAGTGGTCTTATGGAAGTTTTTAAATGCGTTCTCTGAAAAATAAGCTTTTTGGGAAGATTTTCTTTAGAACATAAGTATATTTAAAGCATTTCTTTGCCATAAGAAAAAAAATTCAGAGATCCTCTATATAAGAGAACATCCATATACAAAACACTTTCTAAGGCCATTCTGGACCTGCCTATGGTCTTCTATGTGGATAAAGGCTTCAGAGGAGTTTTTTTTTATATAAAAGACCTTCTGTATGTATTTTATTTGTAGAATATCGCCAAGATGGCTTTTGTCCATGGAAGACCTTCAAAGGGCATCTGTGATTGAAGATGTACAGAAAAGTTTCTTAAAATAAAATAACTTTAATATGTTTCTTTAATATGAAGAAAGGGTCGAATGAAAGCCTAAAGATTTTGTCAACTTTCGAATCGAATTTGGATCGAAATTCCAAGAATATTTTCATGGGAAATTAGGAAGGAAAATTAGAATTGTCGGACCAGTTTCGACCTACAAGGGGTATCTGTGGATTGAAGATGGAAGGAAAATTAGAATTGTCGGACCGGTTTCGCTTTTTTTTTTTTTGGCTCAAAATCTTCCCCAAATTCCCAATAAAGCAAGCTGTCCGAATTTTAGTTTTTTTTTTTTTTTGTTTTGGCGACTGTATGATTTTTTCGAAATTCTGGGAAAGTATATAAATATGGTTTTTTGAAGACTTTTGCAAGTTAGGTCCTAATTCGAAAAAAAAAAAAAATAATTCGAACAATTCGGTTTTTACTTGGTTTTTGTTGTCATGAAAAAAAAAATGAATGATAAAATAAATATAATGAAAAAAGCGCTAAAGAATATAAAATTCAAAAATTTTAGTTTAGCTTGAGTGTTTTTTAATTTTTCTTTTGTATAGAATAAATATAGTTTATTTAACAATTATCGAAAATCAAAACGAACTGAGACACAATGCGGCAACAGAATAAAAAACAAGAAGTAGCATAAAACAAATATTATTTTGTGTATAGTTTTCTTTGCCAGGGATGTCTAATATGATTATATATAAATAAAAATTAAATTTAAAAACTATAAAATACACGCACACATAGATTATATATGAATATTTTTTTTTATAGAAAAATGAAATAATATTTTATAAAACTGCTAACAAACATCGATATAATTTGTTTATCTTGGATAATATATTGAAAACGAAAAAAAAAAAAATTAACAAATTTGCAATGAATACCACTATAGAAAACAACAAATTTTATTTTGTAACTAATTATGGGAAAAAATAAATGAAAAAAATTTTAATAAATTTTTTGATAGACCAACAATTAGAATTTTTACGAAACTTACCACACAAAATGTTAAACTTTTTTGGTTTTGCGATTGGATTTTTTTTCTTTTACAATTTTTTGTTGTTGTGGTGTATGTATGGCAAAAAAAATATTATTTTGTTGCGGATTTTAGTTTTGAGATTGAGTTTTTTTGTTACTTTCTTTTGTTCGCAATAATACATTTGAGGGTTCTCTTCTGTTTTTTTTTTGTTATTTGTCAGAGAAAATGAGGGGAGTTTTGTGAAGTTTTTTTGGTTTTCTTTAACTGGGGAATTTTTTCGACAATTTTCGTCTTTTCTTTTCATTGTTAATTATCATTTTTCATGTGGTTGCAGTTGTTCTTGTTGATGCTGTTTGTTTTATTTTTTCAGTTTTTTTTGCTTTGTTTTCTTTTCTTGTTTTTTTTTTTATGTTAATATAGGGGGGTTGCTCTCATTTTATATTTCTTTTTTTGTTTTTTTTTTTTTTGGTTTAATTTTGTTTTATAGTTTTTCTTTTAGCGTAAATCCATTCAATCTTCTGTGGGGATGATTTTCAAAAGAAAAAGAAAAGTAAAATAATGACAATTTTTTATTTCAAGTTTTGTTTCGTTTTTTTGGAAATTTATATTTATTAATTTGTAGGTTCAATATAGTGGGGTTCAATCGAAGTTTGAAAAAAAAAAAAACAACAAAAAATACATAAAATCTTGTTTTTTTAAGAACTAGTTGGAATTGTTATTGAAACGATTTTTTTAAAGAAATTTCATTGCAGGATATTTTTTCAGTTTGTTATTTATAAGGATTAATAGAGATAGGATAGTAGGAGGATATATTTTTTTATATTTCAAATTAAAAATAAAAATATTTCAATAATAGGAAAAACAAATTAAAATAAAATAAATTTGTAGAAAATTTGAAAAAAACAATATCAGTCAAATTAAAATTATGTTGAGAGTTGTTATCGTTGTTGGAAGATAATTTTTACAAAGTTTCCATTATTTTTGAAACATTGTTGTGAGACACTTGTTTCCCCGAATATCGGGGTTACGGTTATATGGGGACTATACCCAAACTTGCATCTATATCAACAGTTCTTTGCACAACAGTTCTTTGTATCTTACATATGGGGATTACAGACTGTCAATTTGCCTTAAATCTGACGGTACAGTTGTATGGGGGATATATCAAAATGTGGCCTATATAGCCGATTTTCAAAAATCCTACTCAGCAAAATTGTATCAACCTACTTCATTTTGTTCAGAAGCTAGAAGCTGTATAGACAGACAGATAGACAGATTCTCCAGGGCTCTTTTAGAGAGAAATAGCCCTCCACAGTGTTCTATGTCTATTCCGCAGGTATCCAGTCGAAGATCCGCTATATGAGTTTCACTTTCCTCTTTGTTTGGGCTTGAGGACTACACCTCTGCTGCTCTATGGTCACAGCATCAGGTTGAGAATGCAACTCCACATCGCGCCGAAGCTCTACCCGCGATTCGGGTGAAAACAACAACCACCGCAAATCAGGGGCCTATTCGTAGTTCGGCTATATCAACAGATCTAGGGGTTCCTGGCACCCGAGTTATCAGAGGAAAGAAATACTACAGCCAGTTTTTGTTCCATACAACACGGGACTGATCCATCAGCCGTACTGGTGGAGCAGGCTAATCGTTTATAGCGTAGCTCACTGCAAGGAGCGAGACCTATTCATCTCTCCCGCTCTGACACCCAATAAAGATCGTAAAGATCTGTGATGATGAGGCAGATAATTGCAATTCTGTGGGATTCCCCACCAAATCCGGTACCAGAAAAAAAACCTCTGGTCACATCTCGTAAACGTGGTACTTCAAGTTTCGGTCTCATGCAACCAGGGACTGGTAACCTCTCGTTGAAAACATACGCGTTTAAAATTGTACAGGCCCACAAAACAACAAAAACACAAGACGACCTACATTAAACTAGCGTTCTACGACCAGGGAACGCCCAACCTGAATATTATACAAGACTGGCACGAGTAGAGTTTGTGGAGAGTACACGACTCACATACCATTGGACATCTACATGGGTGATACAGATGACACGGCACATGCACTCAATCCTCGAGTGGAGCACCACACATCTACATTCTTCTGTAGCAGAAAGGTTTCTCCTATGCCAACATGCATTGAGAGATCCATGCCCGGTCAACAATTATCCCATATGTAGGCCAAAACCAAAATCGGGGTTAGTCGTGACGAATGTAACATCAGGGATAAACCTGAAAGTTATATGCCCGTTTTCGCTCTCCTTCCATATAGTTTGCCAACTAGAGCTTACGAACTCACACAACGGCGATCCCTGCGATCAATGGCACTCAATCTCTCCACGCCTTCTACCTTGGCTAGAAACGACACACTTTTGCAGGTATCCCCACCGAGACAAGAGGGGGCACACCCAACAGCACCTACATGGCCTCAGCGGCAAGAAGGTAGACATGATACGCTGGTATGACAGTTTCTTGCGACACCCATACCCTTGGGGCACCGTATGTTGCACAGCCAAGAAACATACCAGCATATACCATACGTAACGCACGTAGACTGAGACCTCAATCAGACCTCAATATACGACGGGCATTACCTACAACACTGCACATGTTCTTTTTGGGCCTATCAGGATGGGGAATAAAATGTATCCTCTCACTCATTCAGATGTCCAAATACCCCAATTCTGCCTTATAATTTAGCTACCGACCATCAAAGATGAAACTGCGGCGTCGGCTATTAGACAACCTACCTTTCAATAGCATTGTCCCTTGCCACTTGGATACCGACATCATTGTGGACCCCAACTGTTCTATCTCAAAACGAGACTGAAATTCTACCTTAATGAGCAAGTCATCTGCTAACGCGCGGTCCTTACAAAGCGAGCTAAGTTGTCGCAATAGAGGATCCATCATCATGTTCCATGAAAATGGACCACAGATTAAATATTGTGGACAAACCCGAACGACCGTAATGGTCACTCTATTGCTCGCAGATTTAAAGGACTTAACAAAGCTTTATCTCATTTCCCTCAGGCTTCAATGATTTTTAACCATCACATATTAAATTCAACAAATATTCCCCAAAAGTTCGGGCTGGTAGACTTAACGACAGAGCGCTTCACGTGCTTCCCGTATATTCTATACCACTTGCAGGCTTAAAATCGATCTGCCACTCATTCTCTCCTTCGGCCAATCTCTCCTAAGGTCGATGCACAATTGTCTTCTCGTCAGCATCTTCCCAAGTACTGGAAGAAGACTAGTACCGCGACACGATCATGGATTATTCTTGACCTTATCTGGCGACTTAAGTGGGATATATAGTTTATTTTGAGATTAATAGAGAAATTCTTAAGCCTTTCGTTATACACCAACTTGCCTCAGAAAGGCCGAAGAAAATTTATCAAAAAACTATGAAATATTTTAGGGTTTCTTGACAACATATGTATTCCTCCAATGTTTTGTAGGAAAATTTCACATAAGTGCAGACGAAGTACGACTTTAACCCTAAAATGTGTTTTATAAATATAGGAATTCATGGCGATTATGTGAGATTTGGACTTTTAATTTCTTCTGGGATCTATAGTAGAGTTCTTTGAAAAATACATTTGTAAAATACGCCACGTTCCCTTTTAAAGGGAGTTTTTAATTATATCTTGAAGAAAGGACTAAAAAGACCCTCTTCCCGACTGACTTGAAGGTTAAAATTAAAAAAATGACCAAAATAATCCTTCTATTGTTATCAGTAATAAATGCGTAGACACTATACACACCATAAATTCAAGAATTCCAAGGAACCTCAACTCCAAAAAATTTGGAATTGGGAGAACTTTTCACCACTATTTAGGTTACTTTGCTATTCAAACTTTCAAAACCACCGATACACATGTCTTCTATTTTTAGCTCTATTTTCATAAACAAATATAATTTAATTTTTAAACAAAATATAATAATAGAGAGCACATTTGTTAAAATCATATTATTAAAATTATCTTCCAGCAATCGATCAATTGGAAATTTGGTTTTTTTTTCAGTATTCACCTTTGTGTTGTGAGTGTACGATGTGTTTGTGAGTCCAGTATTTATTTCTTCAATGTTCATAAGATTTTTGTTTTATAATTTATTTATTTTTAATATATTACTAATTTATTTGTTCATTATTTTCTTTACTGAGGGAAAAAATAGTTCTTGATATACTTTTGTTGATATATATTAGGAGGAGATTTTATCGTTTGGTTTGGTTTTTTTGCATCATCATCGTCATCGACATCGACACCATCATCAAGATCAACATCTAATTTTAAACTTGCATTTTTTTAAACGGCTATGACGTTTACGAATATAACTTGTTTTTGTTGTTCTTGGTTTCTAAACATATATAAATATTTGTTTTATATTTTTTTTAACTTATTTCTTTGTTTTTTACTTTTTTTCTGAAGATATTCTCTTTCTGTTGTTGTGGTTTTGCGTTGTTGTTGTTGTTGATATTATTATTTTTTGTTCTTGTTGTTGTTATTCTATACAAAAATTTTATATTGATCTCTCTATAGTTGTTATTATTATATAATTAAGGGTAAAGAGTTTTTGTTGTTGTTGTTCTTGTTTGTTAATCGTTTCATTGTAGATTTGTTTAGTAATTAAATGTAAAAGCTGTTGTTGTATTTGTTTTAAATAGAATTATGTATTTTTTACATTATTAAGATTTTTTGTTATATTGACAATTAAAAGAAAAAAGAGAAAAAATAGAAGAAAAAAAGAGAAAAATATACAACATTTACAGGGTTGTATTCTCAGATTTGTATTCGTTTTGATGTATTTTTTTTGTGGGGTTTTGAAAAGATTTTGTTGATAAATGAAAAGTAGGGAGGTGGTGGACAAGTTGTATTTTATTGGAAATATTTTGAATTTTTTAAAAACGATTTTTGAATTGCTATAATTTTATTGAGTTGATGAGTGGTAAGATTTGTTGTAAATATTAAGAAATTAAATTTATAAAATGTTTCAGAAGAAAAAAATTTGAATAAAAAATGGAAAATAAGGGGAAATTTTGAATTTGAAAATTTCGAATATACAATTTTTTTTTAAATATTTTTTTTTACAAATTTTAAAATATTTTTTAAATGTGCTCAAATAGTTTGATGTGATTAAATGAAAACCTTTTAAAGTTTTTTTTTATATTTAGAAGTCCTGTAGAAGGCTTTCTGGGTATGGAAGAGCTGTACAAGGTTTTCTGGAATAGAGCACATGCATAAGGCCTTCTGTATTTTGAAGACTTTGAGAAGGTTTTTTGTCTACAGAAGAGCTTGAGAAGGTCTTCTGTCTTTAAAAGAGCTTGAGAAGATATTTTGTCTTTAGAAGACCTTGAGAAGGTATTCTGTTTACAGAAGACCTTGAGAAGGTTCTGTCTATAGAAGACCTTGAGAAGGTCTTTTGTCTATATAAGTCCTTGATGAGGTCTTCTGTCTATAGAATACCTGGATAAGGTCTTCTGTCTATAGAAGACCTGGAGAAGGTCTTCTGTATATAGAAGACCTGGAGAAGGTCTTCTGTCTATAGAAGACCTGGAGAAGGTCTTCTGTCTATAGAAGACCTGGAGAAGGTCTTCTGTCTATAGAAAACCTGGAGAAGGTCTTCTGTCTATAGAAGACCTGAAGAAGGTCTTCTGTCTATAGAAGACCTGGAGAAGGTCTTCTGTCTATAGAAGACCTGGAGAAGGTCTTCTGTCTATAAAAGACCTGGAGAAGGCCTACTGTCTATAGATCTATAGAAGACCTGGATAAGGTCTTCTGTCTATAGAAGACCTGGAGAAGGTCTTCTGTCTTTAAAAGACCTGGGGAAGGCCTACTGTCTATAGAAGAGAAGTTCTTCTGCCTATAGAAAATCTTGAGAAGGTCTTCTGCCCATAAAAGACCTTGAGAAGGTCTTCCGCCCATAGAAGACCTTGAGAAGGTATTCTGTTTACAGAAGACCTTGAGAAGGTTCTGTCTATAGAAGACCTTGAGAAGGTCTTTTGTCTATATAAGTCCTTGATGAGGTCTTCTGTCTATAGAATACCTGGATAAGGTCTTCTGTCTATAGAAGACCTGGAGAAGGTCTTCTGTATATAGAAGACCTGGAGAAGGTCTTCTGTCTATAGAAGACCTGGAGAAGGTCTTCTGTCTATAGAAGACCTGGAGAAGGTCTTCTGTCTATAGAAAACCTGGAGAAGGTCTTCTGTCTATAGAAGACCTGAAGAAGGTCTTCTGTCTATAGAAGACCTGGAGAAGGTCTTCTGTCTATAGAAGACCTGGAGAAGGACTTCTGTCTATAAAAGACCTGGAGAAGGCCTACTGTCTATAGATCTATAGAAGACCTGGATAAGGTCTTCTGTCTATAGAAGACCTGGAGAAGGTCTTCTGTCTTTAAAAGACCTGGGGAAGGCCTACTGTCTATAAAAGAACTGGAGAAGGCCTACTGTCTATAAAAGACCTGGAGAAGGCCTACTGTCTATAGAAGAGAAGTTCTTCTGCCTATAGAAAATCTTGAGAAGGTCTTCTGCCCATAAAAGACCTTGAGAAGGTCTTCCGCCCATAGAAGACCTTGAGAAGGTCTTCTGCCCATAGAAGACCTTGAGAAGGTCTGCTATCTATAGAAGACCTTGCGAAGGTCTTCTATCCATAGAAGACCTTGAGAAGGTCTTCTATCTATAGAAGACCTTGAGAAGGTCTTCTATCTATAGAAGACCTTGAGAAGGTCTTCTATATATAGGAGACCTTGAGAAGGTCTTCTATCTATAGGAGACCTTGAGAAAGTCGTCTGTCTATAGAAGATCTTGAGAACGGCCTGGAAACCTGGAGAAAGTTTTCTGTCTATAGAAGAACTGGAGAAGATTTTTTGTCTATAAAAGGTCTGGAGAAGGTATTCTGTCTATAAAAGACCTGAAGAAGGTCTTCTCTCAATAGATGACCTGGAGAAGGTCTTCTGTCTATAGAAGACCTGGAGAAGGTCTTCTGTCTATAAAAGACCTGGAGAAGGTCTTCTGTCTATAGAAGACCTGGAGAAGGTCTTCTGTCTATAGGAGACCTCGAGAAGGTCTTCTGTCTATAGGCGACCTCGAGAAAGTCCTCTGTCTATAGTAGACTTTGAGAAGGTATTTTGCCTATAGAAGACCTTGGGAAGGTCTTTTGTTCATAGACGACCTTGGGAAAGTCCTTTGTCTATAGAAGACCTTGAGAAGGTCTTCTGTCAAAAAAAGTTCTTGAGAAGATCTTTTGTCGATAGAAGAGCTTGAGAAGGTCTTTTGTCTATAGAGGACTTTAAGAGGGTCATATGTCTATAAAAGGCCTTGAGAGGGTTTTCTGTCTATAAAAGGTCTTGAAAGGGACTTAATAAATTTACAATTTTGCCTGGGATAAATTTACAATTTAATCACAGCAAGCCATTTTGTTTTTGTTGCTTATATTTTAGTCTTGTTTTTTACAATTAAAAACAAACAAAATTATATAAAAAACTTATAAAAAAAACTATTATTTATATATTTAAAAAAACGTGCAAATATTTACTAAAGAAGAAATTTTATTGAATTGGTTTTCTAGGAAAAAAAAAGATTTTAGTTTTTTTCTCATAATCTAATATTAATTTACAACTACAGTCAAACATGGCTACCGCAGACCAATTTTTTTTAACTTCAAAACAACAGCTGTAAGTATAAGACTAAGTAATTAAATTTAATTTATAAAATTATTTTTATTTAATAAGTTATTAAAATTGTTTATCGTAACCAGGTTTGACTGTATTTATGAAGTGATTTTTTTGCAAGTTGATAATGGCAAATGCTATTGTTTTTATTCTGCTTTATTTTTTGTTGTTTTGCAATTAATGCTAATGCCGATGCTAATGTTTGATGGTGGCGTTGATGATGAGCTCGGATGGGTGGTTGTCATGTTGATGCAAATGCTGTAGAAGAAGAATAAGAACTGGGAGGCTCGAGGTTCGTGGTCGATGTTTTCTCAATGGTAGGCTTCGTTGGCCATTTTCAATAATGTAATGAATATAGAATACAATGCATGGTAAAAGTATACACACAAACCAAAAAATCATACTTTTTTTCTGTGGTTGAATTAACACTAATCTGTCTGCCATTTCGTTTTTAATTGTTTTACTCTTTTTTTTTTTGAAGTTGCTTTGTTGAAGGTTATTGCTTTTGTGGTTATGGTGGATTTTTTTTGTTCACAATGATGGAATTGATATAGTAAATATTTGTATTGAAATAATTAGTAATGATTAACTAAAACGTGTTTATGATTAAATAAAAATTTAAATAAACAAAAAAAAAAAAAAAATAGAACTAAATATGAGAATAATATAGACAAATAATTGGTAATAATAAAATCGTTATTAGTGCATTTTAATGACTATTAAGGTCATAGCAGATGGCAAATTTATAATGGAAAATTAAATAATTTTGTAAAGCTTAAGGTCATAGAAAAACGACTGATCTGTTGACCAATAATACTACTATACTATGCAGGCTTTGACAAGGCCTCAGTGAATAGATCCGATGCCTTATTCCAAGCTCTAGCTTTGTGGTCTTGAAATAGGAGGAAGTCTCTTCAAAGAAAGAATTCAACTATATTTAGTAGAGATTATAAAGAAGTTAGATATGAGAAATCTACGAAAGGTCATCTGTGTCATAGACCATCTGTAAGGCTTCTATTAACAAACTGAAAAACCCAGTCATTTTTGACAGTCCTTGAGATAGGATACATTCTAAATTTCATTTACAGATAAACCCCTTTTATGTATATGAAGGATCTTTGATGAGTTCATTCAATCGGATAACTTCTGTAGATTCTTAATATAAAAAGTTTATATTGCAATGGGTGAAATACCATCCACAGGTATTATAAACGGAAGCATAAAGCTGTAGCCAGAGGTTTTACGTCCTAGAATAAATGGATGCTTTTAAGCTTCAACGAAAGAAAAGCTATCTCACAGAGATCTTACAATTGTAGTCACCATTTCCATTTTCTGTGTGTAGAATAAGTTTTTCATTTTTTAATGAAAATCGAGCGAAGGTCACCTATCTCTAGGTGTTATTTCTCAAGTTTTCTGTGAATTCAATTTTTTTAAAGTTTCTAGTTTATCTTCAATGGAAAATTATTCTTATAAAATCCATAATTTAATGTGCCTGATGAGGTCGACTCCTCATCACAAAGCGATGTAACTAACGAAAGAAAAAGAAAATGCCGCGAGTTGATCTTTCTCGTTCCGTGGCTGGAAGGGAACTCAATTTATTTACAACATATTCTTAACACTAAAGCTTACATATAATACATTAACACATGCATTTTATTTACTAATGCACGCTGTGCATTAACGCACACAATACGTTGCGGGAGAAAACGAAACGTACCTAATTTGTGATCGACTCTTTCTTATCTTCTATTTATGGCCGTGACATTTATTACATTATTTATTACCGACCATAAACCTAGCATTTGGAAAACACATGCATCTTAAGTGTTTTCTTTATTTAACTAATTTACATTCTTCGGAAAAGACAAATAAAAATGAGATAAGAATTTAAAGAAGAACATTCAACACACAAACTATTTTTACAACATGTACAGTTTCTACAAAACTAAACAGTGCCCTTCCTTTGAAACCATTCACAGTTTTTTTAGATGGAAGCCCATATATGGGAGGGCCATTCAACTTATTCTACATGAATTATATTTCACACAGATCTTCCCATTAATTTTCTCTTCTTTTCTGCAGAAAAAATATTTCTCCATGAGCTTTTTGGTAGAACTCTTTGAAGGCTTAAGGCTTTTATAGATAGAAGACTCTTTTGAAAATATTTTTTAAATATTCTTAATTATAATTCTAACCTGGAAAAATGTAAGTTAATTATATTATGATTATATGTGCTCTTGAACAAAGGTCCTTAAAACCTCTCAGTGATTTTATAGATGGAAGCCAGAGATATTTTATAGTTACGAGAGGTTTCACAAAAAGGTATGAAGGTTCTTCTACAGAATAGGTACCCTCCAGAGGATAAGAGGTCTATTGAGCTTCCTATATGAAAGGAATCTTCTAGTTGCAGGAACCACTTTCTAAGAGCCTTTTTATATTTTCTGCATATAGAACAGATTCTTTAGGAACTTTTTTAGTGTGCTTCTTCATTCGCATGTATTTTGTTATGGATGTTATTCTTTCTCAAAGGCTTCTATGGACTGAAACCGTTTTATGGAAATATTCTTTAAAAAATCTTATTGTCCTTGAAAAATTCACGATTCTGGCTCATAAGTGTCTGCAAAAATATTTACTGAACACGGCCGATGGCTGGTCCGACAATTCTTAAAAAATCACGACTGTAAAAATAAGCATAAAAAATGTAAAGAAAAAAATCGACGATACTCCTTGAAAAAATATTCATAAAAAATCTATGAATTGGTTAGAATGTGGCACGGAGGTCTTCGAGACATCGAAAATCAGAAAGTACCGTTATATGAAACCTACACCTAATTGTGGACCCATATATTCCTTTTTCAATATCAAACATATAAGGAATAATATAAACCAGGGAAGCACAGAGAAAAGGCATCCAATCCATTTTAGGAATATGAGTTGGGACCCGAATAGCAAGAAATTAACGTTTCCTTGCAAAATATATAAACAATGACAGGAAAGAAGCCATTTCCAAATACCTTAAACTGCTTGAATCCATGCTACAAACATTTATTCCAGATTTATCTGGAACATTGTAATATACAGGGTGAGATGAAAAAACTGAAACCAATTTCAGACTGCAGTCATTTCTAAGCCACTCGTCCGACAGCTGTTAAAATTATTCCAGTGACAGCTAATTATATTGTTTACAAGCGTACAAAAGCATTTTGGTGAGAATTTTCCAGAAAAAAAGTTATTCGTGATGGAATTCAAGCGTGATAGTATGATTTCTTTATATTTGGCTGAAGAACCACAATCACTCTAGCATTTAAATGTGAATAAAGGTTTTGTGTCTCGTACCATCGCTCGTTACGGTGATATGATGATACTGGTAGCGTAGCCCGATGTCCCGGAAGTGGACGGAAGAAAGCAGCAACATCAGCAGGAATGGTTCGAAAAGTAAAGAAGCGACTTGATCGAAACCCGCGTCGCAGGGGCCGAAAAATGGCCCGTAAGCTGAACATATCGCAATATTCCATTCGGTAAATATGATAAGAATGGTTACAAAATGAGGTTGCTCGCTTCATTTCCAGCGCACAATGTTCACCAAAATCTCCGTTGAACTATTGTGTCTGGAGTATTTTGGAAAGCAAGGTTGGCACTAAAAAATACCAAAGTGTCGATCACCTCAAGCAAGCGCTTCGCCGGGAATAGGCCAAAATACCACGGAGCAACATTCGGGCAGCGTGTGACGGTTTCATTGGCCGTCTGAAGACCATAATTCGTGCCAAAGGTGATCAATTCGAACAAATCTAAACTTATTCTAAAATTTGATGCTATTTCCGACATTTTTTGCTTTCATTCAATAAAATTTAAAAAAATGTAAAATTTATGGCGTTTGACTTTGTTGCAGTTTTTTCATCTCACCAAGTGTATACATTAAACAAATATAAATTTGTAGTTTAATGTATACGTACTTAATTAATTTGTAAATAGAGAATTTTATAATCATTAAAATTATTTATACATAATTGGTTTTAAGTTTAGAATACCATATGTCTATATAAATATTTTTTCTTTATAAGGTCCTTCAAATTTTTTAGATATTAAATACATGTTTTGAAAATTTAATCATATATCGTATAAAATATTACCTCTTAATTGTTAACGTATTTTTGCACATAATAACGATTTTAGTTTTTAACAATGGTTTAAACTAAAAAAGAGTTAACAAAATTAAAAAATGAATATAAGGATTAGATTAAAAAAATATGGCAACACATTTTAAAATATTTAGTTATATACAAACTTAAATATGAAATATACACAAGAATAGAAAAGCTTACACAAACCAAAAATTAATAAATAAAAAAAGGTTAACATTGCAATAACAAAAACCCAATCCAAATTAACACACACAAACACAAATATAAATTAACAGAAATTATATAAAAATAATAAAAGAAAAAAAAAAACACAAAATAATAATTCTTACCATCATTACTCAGGGCATTCGCAGAGGAGGAGGAGGAAGAAGAAGAAGCATTTTGCAATTGCTGGGTCATACTATCAATACCGAGTTTGCGCATACCATTTTTAATCTCTTCCAAATCTTCACTATCCACGGTTGTTTGAAAGGTATCGGAAACGAATTCCGATTCCGAGGTCGATTCTAAACGTTTCATGGCCCTTTGCGGCTCTTGGGTTATGGAAACGAAAGAATTTTCGGATTTTGTGGCATCATTTTTAGAAGATGGAGCAGAAGAAGCAGTGGAAGATGATGATGCTGTTTGTTTGGAATTTAATTTTGAGCCATCACCGGCAGTTGCGGTGGTGGTTTCTTGAGATTTTGAAACTTTGACTAATTTTATTTCGTTTTTTTATTTGGTTTTTCATTATTTATTGTTGGTTGATTTATTTGATTTTGGGGTTTTTTTTTCCGGGATTCCATGTCAAATTTTGGTTTCAATTTTTTTTTAGATTTTTATTTTAATTTGTTTATTTTTTTTATTGACAATTTGTTTGTATAATGTAGTGGTGGTGTTGTTGGTAGTGTTCGATTTGTTCGTGGAGTCGTGTAGTTTTGAATTTTCAGTTCAAATTTTCAATCCAAATAAAAATCAAAAAGTAAATCCAAATCAAGAAAAAATATGAAAATAAAAAAAGAAATTAAAAATAAATAATTATTAAAAAAATAAAAATTTTAAATAAAATAAATAAATTACAAAAATTGTGCATAGTTTGTTGTTGGTATTTTTTCATATTTTTTTAAATAAAAACTCAAAACTTAGCCGTCTAGTTTGGGAAAGAGAAAAACGAAAAAAAGAAACAAATCAAAGGTGGGGAAAATGATTACAAACAACTTAAAGAGAAAGATCATTAGAAAGAGAGCAGAACAGAAAAAAACGTTACAGATTCATATGAGAACGTTGGAAGAGGCATTTCTCTTTTAGTTATTTTTTCTTGTTGTTTGCTCACAAATCAGTGTTATTTCAGAGTCTAAGCTTGAGTTACTTTTTTTTTGCAAAACTTAGACAGACAGTTATAGTATAAATCAAAACAAAGTTTAAGAGAGCGAGAGAGAGAGAGACAGAGGAGAAGTAATAATAGTCATAAGAGCATGTGTGCATTAATTGAATTTTACAGTGCACTCGCATTAGAATGAACCAAAATCATAATGCTAAAATTTATTTAAACTAAAACTGTCTGAGAGAGACATATTAACAGACGGAGAGAGAGATTAAAAAAAACTTAAAATGGAATGTACAAAAAGAGTAAAACTATAAGCTTTCTTTTCAAAAATACTGTGAGAGTAAAAAATGTTTTCGATATTCTTTTTTTTCTTTTCTTTTGTTAAGTTTGAAATTGTGTGTGTGATAATATATTGAGAGGTAGACAGAGAGGTAGATAGATAGTGATATTTGAAAACTGAGAGAGTGTGTAGAGTTTCATTTTTTTTTGTAAATATATTTTTTCTTTATTGAGAGAAGTTATAAAACGTTATCAGGGTTGGTTTTTGTTTTTTGCTTGAATTCGAATTTTTTAAAATTTGTTTTTATTAGCTGCAGTTAAAATAGCGTATTTTTTGAAAATTAAATTATTAAAACAAAGAAAGCTGAAAGGCTGGTAATTAAATAATAAAGAGAAAACTTTAAAATAAAATACCAAAAACAGAAGGAAATATACAAAATCAAGGAGGAAGAAAATTCTCAATGGATATAAGAATACAATTTTGTAATAAGAAGGATCGAAGCTAAAAATATATTAGTCGGGTTTTTACTTATAAATCTTATTACTAATTAAAGTATGCCTCTTTGAGATATGACTATAGAAGGCTCCAATGGTTGCAGGAACGTATACACAAATGTATTTCGAAACCATTTGGGCTGGTCCAATTATTGTTTTTCATATAAAATTCATAAACAAATCACATAAAGCCCGGGGCCCTCTTGCCAGGTTGTAAAAAATTTAAATCAAAACACCAACAATAGAAGTTTCCTGCATTTTAAGAAGAGCTATACAAAAATATCACTTTCAAATTGGTCTTATGTATGGAGAATACATAGAAATAGGTCTTCAACAGATTGGCCTATGAAAGGGTCTTATATAAGACACTTCAAGAGGGCTTCTAAAGATAGCAGGTCTTTAAAATTAAGAAAAAAAAAAAAAATACATGGATCGGTTATAGGTAGACGATGTTAAAGGTATGCTATTTGTAGACGATTTGTGGATACCTTCGATAGACAGAAGGCTTTTTAGAGAGCTTTCGGACAAAATACTCTTACAGAGGTTTTTTTTTATAGAAAAAAGGTCATTAAGAACTTAAAGGGCTTCTTAAAATTATAGAAATAAAGGCTATAGGGCACCCACCACCCACACCATACACCCAAGGAAGCGAACATTTTAACTTTAGATAACTAGTCGGGTGGCATTTGGAAAAAGTTTCTGTCTTTGGAAGACTTTCAAACGGTTTTTTTTTATCTACAGGAGAAAACGGTTAGAGGAGTGAAGATCTTATTCCCGAAGAGGTTCGTTAGAATAGCTAAAGCCAATTAAAAACTTTTGGAACATCTATATGGATATAAAAGTCCTTTATAAAGTTTTTCCTTCGACCATTAAACGGTCCCCAGAAAACTTTTAGTGCTGGGTCTAGTCTTTCACCAAGAATAGGTCTAAATACTGAAGACCTGAATAAGACCTTCTTTCTATCTAAGACCTGTGGAAGTATTTTATATAAAGAAGATCTTTTGAAGTGGGAAGGCTATCCGCCTCCATATGTCCCGTAAAAAGCCTTCTGCTTTAAAGAAACTTAGAGAAGATCTGCAACAAACGTTTGGCTTGGCCTACCCTACGGAAAAAAGCTTTTTGAAGTTCCTCTGTAAATATACGACTTTTAGAGTACATTCTAATTTCGCTGCTTATAGGTGACCTGTGGAAGCTTTTTGTATAAAGGAGATATTTTGAAGTCAGAAGGCCTTCTGCCTTAAAATGATCCGGGGATAGTCTTTTGCTTAAAAAACTAACTTTAAAATGTCTTTAAATTTCGCCTGACAATGGAAAAATATCTTCAAAAGACCATAGAGAAGACTTGTGGAAATGTTTTGCCTATAGAACATCTGGAGAAGATCTCCTGCTTCTAGAAGATCTGAAACAACCGTATGACTTAAAGACCTTCTGTTTATAGAAGACCTGCAAAAGGCCTTCTGCCCATATAAAATACCTGCAGAAGTTGCTCAGCCAATAGAAGACCTTAAAAATAATTTTAACTTTACAAAATCTGTGCAAGGTTTACTGTCTATAAATGACCTGTTTATGGCCTGGGTACATTAAATAACTTTAAAACGTCTTTAAATTTGGTCTGCCTATAGGAAATTCGGACTGCGTCTTCTGTTTGTAAAAGTGCATTTGAAGGTCATACACATTAGAAGTTCCTCTACATAGGTTTCTTCCCATTTACCCCTGCGTACCAGCAAGGTGGCTCTTTGTAAACTAATAGGTCTCACTAGGGGAAAGGAAAGGTTTTTTCCTCCTGGAGACCCAGAAAGATAAAGTTTTGTAGCTTAATATGGCTGATAGATGTCCACCTCCTACAGTCTTAAAATTCGTCTGCCAATAAAAAATTTTACAGGGTCTTATTTTTATAAAAATGAATTCGAAGGTCCTTTGCATAGACCTCAGCGGATTTACTTTCATATTTTAAAGTCCACTGTCCATAGATTATTCAGGGCCAGAATTCAAAGCTGTGCAACCATCCAAATCCAAACATTGTAATAACTTCACTCCTGGTGTTCGAGGAAAATTCTCTTCTAGATGATAAATGTTCTAATACTACTCCTAAGGTCGCTCATCATGGAATTGGATTTATCTCTTCGGTTCGTCCGAAATTATTCGCCACAATACAGCGCAGATATTCTAGTGTCATTCAATTGGACTACGACAGTTTGTCGCTGCATGTACCGCTTAGGACATGTTGTAGACTAACAGTCCACCATATAAAATCAATCAATTCATTCTGTAGAACAATCCCTACCTAGGGAAAGACAAACACTTTTTTCTCTTAAAAACGTATACTGCAGTTGAAAGCCTTTCTGAAGATAGGCGTATTTCTTCTAAACGTGTTGGGATACAATTAAAAATTCCTTTGCATTGACAGTATTGTACTACACCTATTAAATATTGTGTAATAAAAACATATTGTGGAGTATACTTTAAGGCGCAGGAAAATAATGTGAAAAAATGCAGCGTTGGTTTTTTTCTGAAGGATTTTCGTTTACACTTTGAGGCTCCATTGAAGAGGCTATTAACTTCTAACAGTATGCTACATATAAAAGGCCATTCTGAAGGTCTTATATGCGGTTTTCACTAAACGCATTGGGTGAACAAATAATAAGTTCATTTTCATTGACAGTATTGTAATACCCCTATGCAAATGCTAATTGTGCAGCATACTTTTAGGCGTGTGAAAACAATATGATAAATGAATGCTCCGGTGGATTTTTTCTGAAGGATTTCTCCTTATCTGTTGACGTTACACTGAAGGGTCCATTTGCTTAAATTAAATTTCATATCTTGTATTTTTATTCCATTGAGAAATTTTTTATATTTTACAAATAACCTATAAATATATATTTACAACGAAAAACCAAAGATGAATAATAACGTTTAAAATAACTATAATTTAAAATAAAACTAAAATATTTCATGATGAGAATAGAGAGAGAAAGATTACGGAAATAAATATTGAAAACCAAAAACGAACTCAAAACGAAAATTAGAAAACGAAACTTAGGGTATTTTTTTCTGGTAGAGATTTTGATAGATTGACTGAGAGATAGTCGAGATAGAGAGATAGACAGAGAGCGAGAGATAGAGTAGGACGAAACTAGACGAGAGAATAAGAACTAATTGGCACTTACCATCTTCACCACTTGAGGCTTGTGCAACGCCATCTTCACCGAGAGTACCCAATTCGGCGGCCTGGATAATGAGCGAGACGCGATAGAAGTAATTTCTCCAGAAATTCTCTTCGGTGATGCTGAAAGAGGTGGGGATAAGGAATTAACTATTTTGTTGATATATTTATCCACGATGCCTACTCACATTTTGGGTACCAATTCAAAACGCATTGTTTCCAGGTTCTTATCCTCTTCCATAATGGCCTGGGCGGTAGGATAGGCGGTATCATAGTTGAACTCAAAATCAATACCAGCCGGTGGTGCACGTACAAAGTTACGTCTATCCTGGGACAGACCCATGATTTCTTCCTTGATCTTGGCCTCATTGGTTAGGCCAACCCAGGGGGCAACAGCTGGACCATTACCGCCAGCCTGGCCTTTAATAAAGGCTTCTTGTTCTTTGTTAAACGACTCCATAATGGGCTTTACAATTTAAATCAGGGAAATCAGGGGGGAAGGGAGCGAAAGTAGACAAATTTTTATTAGTAAAACAAATAATGCTAAGGCGTCCTGAGAATTTTGGAAAATACTTACATTCTTCTTGACAGTTTCTTTTAGCTTTGAACCGGCCTCAGTGAAAGCTGATGACAGGAATGAGCCAAAATGTTTGGCCTGTTGGGTTACCTTTGTGGTAACTGTTGTGTGGCGAAATATGAAAAAAATTGAAAGATACAGATACGATATTGGATTAAAAAAATTCCAAATGGTGCATGGGTTTTGTTAGGGGTTTGGTTTTGAAACTACTAGACTACTAGACAATGAGGTTCAAATTCGAGAATGTTTTGAAAAAATATGCTGGATAAACGCATTTCAATTTTTAAGCTACTGGTTGAAAGGTTGATCTGATCTGAAAGTTGGGGTTTTGTAGTTTTTTTGTTAGGTGGTATTGTCGGGGAAAAGGGGGAAGAAAAGTGATAAAACAAAGAGACTTTGAAGGCAGGACAGAGTGAGCTGTCAGAGGAAAGGGGACTTCCAAAACTATCCCCTGCGGAAGGCATTCTGAAGATTTTCTATGAAGAGAAGATCTTTTGAAGCTCTTCTATGAAGAGAAGATCTTCTGAAAGTCTTCTATGGAGAGAAGATCTTCTGAAGCTCATCTATGAAGAGAAGATCTTCTTAAGCTCATCTATGAAGAGAAGATCTTCTGAAGCTCATCTATGAAGAGAAGATCTTCTGAAGTTCTTCTATGAAGAGAAGATCTTCTGAAGCTCTTCTATGAAGGGAAGATCTTCTGAAGCGTTTCTATAAAGAGAAGATCTTTAAAAGCTCTTCTCTGAAAAGAAGATCTTCTGAAGCTCTTCTATGAGGAGATGATCTTCTGAAGCTCTTCTATGAGGAGAATATCTTCTGAAGCTCTTCTACGAAGAGAAAATCTTCTGAATCTCTTCTATGAACAGAAGATCTTCCGCAGCTCTTGTATGAAGAGGAGATCTACCCAAGCTCTTCTATAGAAGTCTTCCTTCTATAGAAGAGCTTTTTGAGATCTTCTATGAATATAAGACCTCCTTGAACTTTTCTATGGCCTAGAAGACCTCTTTGAGCTCTTCTGTGGCATAGAAGATCTCCTTGAGCTCTTCTATGGCATAGAAGATCTCCTTAAGCTCTTCTATGGCATAGAAGACCTCCTTAAGCTCTTCTATGAGTAGAAGACCTCCTTAAGCTCTTCTATGAGTAGAAGACCTTCTTGAGCTTTTCTATGGCATAGAAGACCTCCTTGAGCTCCTTGAGAAGACCTCATTGAGCTCTTCTATGGCATAGAAGATCTCCTTGAACTCGTCTACGGCATAGAAGATCTCCTTGAACTCTTCTATGACATAGAAGATCTCCTTGAACTCTTCTATGGCATAGCAGATCTCCTTCATCTCTTTTATGGCATAGAAGACCTCCTTGAGACTTATTTTATGAATAGAAGACCTCCTTGAGACCTCTTCCATGATTAGAAGACCTCCTTGAGACCTCTTCTATGAATAGAAGACCTGCTTGAGACCTCTTCTATGAATAGAAGATCTCCTTGAGACCTCTTCTATGAATAGAAGACCTCCTTGATCTCTTCTATGAATAGAAGATCTCCTTGAGACCTCTTCTATGAATAGAAGATCTCAATGAGCTCTTCTGTGAATAGAAGACCTCCTTGAAGCTCTTTTATGAAAATAAGACCTTCTGAGGCTCTTCTCTGAATAGAAGACCTCCTTGAGCTCTTCTATGCAGAGAATACTTCCTTGAGCTCTTTTATGAATAGAAGTCCTCAATGAGCTCTTCTGTGAATAGAAGACCTCCTTGAGCTTTTCCTCGTACTGACTGAGTACTCCTATTTCTTATAAGGAAAGAAGCCCTTCTCTAAAGCTCTTTGTAATAGGAAACATTCTGAATCATAAAATTTCCGACGCTGATCTTGTCATGGCTCCAAATTCTCTTTACCGGAAAGTGCTAAAATTTTGTCTATTAATGGAAAATTTTGTAGGGTGGTGTTGGGGACAATATTTAGTTTTCTTTATGAAATATGTTATGAGTGCTAATAGAGAACGAGAGAGAGAGTGGAAGAAAATCTAAGAGGTAGGGGAACTTGTTGTTATTTTTTGGTTTTGTTGTTAGTAAGTAACCTGTCACTTGTTATTCTCTTATTAAGAGATTCTTTTTTGAAAAATTTGTTCTCGATTTAACCTTTCACATTATTTTTTCCAATAAAAATAATTTTTGTTGTTAGTATTTTTTTTGCAATAATCATAAAATGTTACCAATTTTGTTTGATTTTGGAATTGTGACACGTACTTTTCACGTCTTCGGCCTTACCCTGTCCAATCTGACCATCTTCGCCCAGTTGAGCCTCGTCGCCAGATGCTGCCAATGAATCAGCTCCCTCTGTGGCACTGTAAGGATACCAAAAAGAGGACACGAAATGGAAAAGAGAAAATTGCGGAAAATTCAATATTAGTTGGGAAGTTTTAGGCATGGGTGGTTATACATAGTTTTAGATCATAAGCAAAATAATTAAATTAAAAAAAAAATATTTGTTTTCAAATTTTACACATTTAGAATAAGTGAATAAAAAAACATCATGCAAGAACAAAAGCAAGAATATTTAAAAATTAATAAACAACCATTTTTATATAAAAATTGTATTCAAATATTTAATTGAAACATGCAAAAATATTAATAAAAATTAATTCATACAAAAGTATTTTTTATATTTGAAACCTTCGAACGTTCCAGTGGCAATTCTATCCCTAAATATCTGACATTACAGCTACCGAAAAATATATATATTTTTTATTCCATTTAATCATTCCTCTTGGATTCCGCCCATAAAACTTTATGCGACACCATAAAATGGGATTATAATTTTGTAACCGAAATAAAAACGATGCAAGTAATGGCTGGTTGGCTGAATATCTGGCTGGTGCTTTTGTTGTTATTTTTTAACGACATTTGAATCCTTGGAAAGCCATGAAACCCCCAGAAATAAAATTAAGAAAAATATTTCAAAACCACCAACCAGCCAGCCAGCCAACCAAGCATTATGGCCCAAATGTGAAATGGCCAATGGATGATGATGATAATGATGGTGGTTATGCGTCGTTGAATGGTGGGTGGGTGGCTACAGGAGGACACAAAATCATATTTTATGCTCAATGAAAAATTATCTAATGACAGGGTTTTGCGAAGGCAAAATACAAAATGCGTAGTTTTATGGGACCTAATGCCACAGTAGCCGGGGTATGGGGCGGAAAATGATGGAAATGAAAAGAAAATCCTTGTCCTGCCCTCAGCAGTTAAGCTATGCTCAGTTAAATCTATCAACAATAGAGCTAGATAAAATGCTTTATAAGCCAATAAAATTATAAGTTCATTTTCGCAAGTAAATGATAAAAATAGCCTACAGCGACAAGGGCATTATTAAGTTAATATTTCATAAATATGGAAATTATGGGGCCAGGAAAATGGAGAGAAGAGAAGACCAGCAAAAGTCTATTTGAAGTCCATCATAAAAGTGCTCAATGAGGTCTTATAGCCAAAGAAGATCCCAAAGATGTATTCTAGCCGTAGAAGAGCTCGAGGAGGCCTTCTAACCATAGAAGAGCTCGAGGAGGTCTTCTAGCCATGAAAAATCTCATGGAGGCCTTCTAGTCATAGAAAAGCTCAAGGAGGTCTCCCAGCCATAGAAGAGCTCAAGGAGATCTTCTAGCCATAGAAGAGCTCAAGGAGGTCTTCTAGCCATAGAAGAGCTCAAGGAGGTTTTCTATGCCAAAGAAGAGCTCAAGGAGGTCTTCTAGCCATAGAAGAGCTCAAGGAGGTCTTCTAGCCATAGAAGAGCTCAAGGAGGTCTTCTAGCCATAGAAGAGCTCAAGGAGGTCTTCTAGCCATAGAAGAGCTCAAGGAGGTCTTCTATTCATAGAAGAGCTCAAGGAGGTCTTCTATTCATAGAAGAACTTAAGGAGGTCTTCTAGCCATAGAGAAGCTCACGGAGGTCTTCTAGTCATAGAAGAGGTCTTCTAGTCAGAGAAGAGCTCAAGGAGGTATTCTAGCTATAGAAATGCTCAAGGAGGTCTTCTAGCCATAGAAGAGCTCTAGCAGGTATTCTAGCCATAGAAGAGCTCAAGGAGGTCTTCTAGCCATAGAAGAGCTCAAGGAGGTGTTCTAGCCATAGAAGAGCTCAAGGAGGTCTTTTAGCCATAGAAGAGCTCAAGGAGGTCTTTTAGCCATAGAAGAGCTCAAGGAGGTGTTCTAGCCATAGAAGAGCTCAAGGGGGTGTTCTAGTCATAGAAGAGCTTCTCTTCATAGAAGAACTTCAGAAGGTCTTCTCTTCATATAAGAACTTCAGAAGGTCTTCTCTTCATATAAGAGCTTCAGAAGGGGTTCTCTTCATAGCAGAGCTTCAGAAGATCTTATCTTCATAGCAGATCTTATCTTCTTCTTTTCATAGAAGAGCTTCAGAAGGTCTTCTAGTCATAGAAGAGCTTCAGAAGGTCTTCTAGTCATAGAAGAGCTTCAGAAGGTCTTCTAGTCATAGAAGAGCTTCAGACGATCTTCTCTTCATAGAAGAGCTTCAGACGATCTTCTCTTCATAGAAGAGCTTCAGAAGGTCTTCTCTTCATAGAAGAGCTTTGAGGTATTTTTCATAGAAGAGCTTCAGAAGGTCTTCTTTTCATAGAAGAGCTTCAGAAGGTCTTCTTTTCATAGAAGAGCTTCAGAAGGTCTTCTTTTCATAGAAGGGCTTCTGAAGGTTTTCTTTTCATAGAAGGGCTTCACAGAAGATCTTCTCGACATAGAGGAGCTTCTGAAGGTCTTCTCGGCATAGACGATCTTCTGAAGGTCTTCTGTTCATAGAAGAGCTTCCGAATGTCTTCTAGAGCTTCAGAAGATCTTCAGAAGGTCTTCTTTTCATAGAAAAGCTTAAGAAAGTCTAATTTTCATAAATGAGTTTCAGAAGATCTACTCGGCATAGAAGAGCTTCCGAAGGCCTTCTCGACATAGAAGAACTTCCGAAGGCAGTATCCGAAGGTCTTCTCGAAATGTAAGAGATTCCGACCTTCAAAATGTCATCTATATTTGGAAAAACTCAGGAAATTTGTTTTTCCTAATAACGCTATAGAATATATTTTTTGTATATAGGACCTTTGAATTGTGTTCGATTTATACTAAAATGGAAACCTAAGGCCTAACTGAACCTTGAAATTTTGCCTGAACATATTCACACACATATACAAATATACACTTTGTATAGTTATTATCGTACATACATACATATATACAAAACATTTATTTTTTATTTATGTTATTTACAATGAAAACTTATGAGAAGAAGACGTTAAAAAGAAACAGCGAAATAGGTGAAAAGAAAGATGAAAAAACACAAATCGATGACACAATCACCAAAAAAAAAATGTAAAGAAAAACATTCGACTTATTTTTCGCTGATTCGAATTTTGTTTTCGTGTGAAATGAAAGAAAATGAAAATTAAGAGGAAATTCCACACTTCATGGAAGATGATTTTAACCTTTGACTGAAAAAAAGGTCAAATGAACGAAGAAGAATGCATGGAGCAAAAATCTAAACCTGGTAAAAAGGAGAACGAAAAATGGAGGATAAGAAAGTAAATGAATGGACTCTAGATGACACTATGCAGGGAGGGTAGCCAGGCATTCATTGAAATGCATAAATCTCATGGTGGAAAGGGAAGGGCTGGGAGAATGTTATGAAATTCTGAGAATAATTTTCAATTATGAAATTATGGTATAACGACCAAAAAAGAGAGGTAGCGAAAAGGGATAGGACGGACGGGCAACAATCATGGCATTCTTTGATAAAACAAAAGACAATGAAAATCATAAAAAATAAAATAAAACAAATAAAAAAGATTTATGAATAAACAATTGAAGAGAATAATAACAGAAAACAAAACTCTACAACTTAAGGGAACATTATCTTTCTCTCCGCTTAGGGAGAGAAACTATTACAACAAAAAACCAAAGAAAAAGGAGAAACTACTACTAAATACAACAATTATGAGGGGAGTTAATGTCCCGCCATTTACGATGATCTACAATCCTTTGCAATATTCTTTGCTTGAAATTATTTTGTAGTAGTAGTTGTTGTTGTTGATTTTTGATGATGGGCCGCAACTATTTAATGATGGACTTTGATATTTTTCTAATGGAAATACGGTAAAAAAGGTAAATATATATGTGTATGTTGTGATGTTTGCTTTTTTCCGGTTATGAGGGGGGAAAGTGAAAGAAAAAGTAATGAATAAAAAAATAAAAACAAAAATTCCAAAAAAAAAATCTATTGATTTCAAAGCAAAAATGATTTTAAAAGAAAGAATTTTAAAAAAATATTTTTTTTTAAATGTATCTTTCACAAAATGCGTTTATTTTCAGATTTTCGTAATATCTGGCTTATAAGAAAAGGGCGAAAAATCAGGGTTTTGAAGTCTTAGACTCCATTAGATAATTTCTGAGATAGCATGTCTTTATCCAAATCGACCAGTGAATCATTTTGTAGAACATTCCCTTAATGTCCTTGCCATGTCACTGTTTCAATAAAACAGCTTTCTATACTGTTTCTTAATGTGGCGCCCAATGATTTCACGTAGTTGAAGAGGTAAAGACTGGTGAACATATCAAATATAAAATGACTTTATTCACATTTATCTGACATTATTATAGCATACTTTTAGGAGCTCGCACAAAGTTTAAAACTAAAAGGAACAAGTAAAAAAACTGTAAATTTGGCCGGGCCGAAGTTTGAATACCCTCCACCATTTGGACCGAATTTGGCAATTCTCAAAACAATAAAATCCGTTAAAAATTCTGTTAAAATCTTAAAAATACCGAATGTAGCTGTTATATCAGGGTCATAAGCTATTACAATATTCAAATGCGAAACTTAAAAAAATCGGTAATAATGTAGCTAAAAGCATCAAAGTACCGAATATCTGGAGCTACCGTAATATGGGGACCTGCACAGATAATTTTCTGTCTTAGGCTATAGTATCCATTACGAACTTCAAATACCATGTTTGAAACAATTCCCGTGAGAAATGTCGCTAAAATCATTTAAATACCGAATATCGGGAGGTACCGTTATATATACGAAGATGTGGACCTGCACGGACAATTTTCTGTCTTAGGATGTAGAATCCATTACGAACTTCAAATACCAAATTGGAAACAATTCTGATGAATAATGTCACAAAAAAAGCATCAAAATAGGGAATATCGGGAGGTACCGTTATATGCCAATACCAAAAGTCCTGCAGACATAACATACATTTGAGTAAAATTTTATCAATATACTTCAATTCGTTCGGAAGCTAGAGTGATTCCCACAGACAGACAAATGGATAGACGGACGGACATAGCTAAATCGACATAGAATTTTATGCTGATCAAGAATATATCTACTTTGTGGGGTCTAAAATGTCTATTTCGAGGAGTTACAAATAGACAAACTTAATATACCCTCCATACTATGGTGGAGGATATAAAAACTGTATGGTATAGTATAAATTAACACATTCTACATTTTTTTTAAATATACAAATTTATCAGAAGCGCTTAAAATAATTGCAGTATACAGGTTATAGCGGTTCCTTGAAGTTTCCCTCAGGAGCTCTTAAAATATGCCATAGAAATGCTAAAAATATTGAAAAAGTCGTCTTACATTAGACTAATACGAAGTGAAACTGGCCGCAAGGTGTGCAATCACGAGAAAAAAAAAACTAATAAAATTCTCAACCAAAATTGGCTTTTGAAAGATACATTTTAAGGTGGAGAAAAAAAATTAAAAATGACTCAAAAATATTTGGAATGAAACGTAAAGGCATGGTATGTGATCACCTCTCTTATCCTGGGATTTTATGAATTATTTTCTTATACTTCAAACTTACCTTAAATCGAAAGCAAATGAAAATATTTCATAAAATCCAAACTGTAATTACTCGGTACTATAAATATTAACTCTGTACAAAACTGTTATATTTTTTTCATAAATATTGTTTAAACATTATTTAAAAATTTAATTAAGCAAGAAAACGATTGTGGAATTACTTTAACTGTAATAAAATAGAATTATATAATTTCTTTAAGTGTAACTGTATAATTATTAAAATTTTAAAGTTGAAAAAAACTCAACAAAGCTTTAGATAAAATATAAAAAATTGCTCAAAGATTTACAGTGGAAGCTTGAAATAAAATATTTTTGAAAAAAAAAAAACGGAAATATTGAAAAAATTCAATCGAAAATCAACAACAAGGTGCAATAATACAGATCTCATTAAAAGGAAATTTGGAGATTATTCCTGATTGCCTAAAATGAGTATTTCCTCGTCAGATATAATGACCCCTCTTCAGGTCGATTATCAAAACTCACTTCCGGTTTTGTATAAAAATCTTCAGTAGGCTTTTAAGACTCCCTTCTGTGTGATTACAGAGACTTCCGTTTGATTGTCTATTAACAGTCCTGATTTGTTCTTTGCTCCCTTTGGAGTCTTAGTAGAAGCCCAAAAGGAAGTGTTTTTAAACGCCCAGGAATGGCGACCAAAAGATCTCCATAGGCAACCACATAGTGGTCTCTTTATATTTTAAAAAGGAAGTCTTTATAGAAGCTCAGAAAGAGTTCTTCAAAGAAACCCAGAAGATCGGCCTTCAGGGCATCTATAAAGATGGCATTAAGCGTGCCTATAAAGGCGGTTTTCTTGGAATTCTTTGAAGACCTCCTTTTGAGCATCTATGAAGACTTCCTCCCAAACATATAAAGAGACCAGTATATTGTTCTCTATAGAGACCTTTTGGTCGCCTATGCAGACCCACTTCTGGGTGTTCAAAACAAAAACCATTTGGGCTTCGACCAGGAATACTTTCTGGAAATATATAGAGCTTCTTTCACAAGGAATTTAGAGCCCCCTACTGGACGTATTTAGAGACCCCTACTGAGCGTATATGGTGCCCCTTACTGGTCGTCTTTGGCCAAACCCTTCTCATAATCTATTTATGTATAGTTGTCTCTTTATATGTTTAGAAGAATTCTTCATAGATGCTCAGAAAGAGGTCTTCAAAAAAATTTAGAAAATCGGCCTTCAGGACGTCTATTAAGATAGTCTTCAGCGCGTCTATAAAGACTTGGTATTCTTTCTCTATGGAGACCTTTTGGTCGCTTATGCAGACCCTCTTTTGGGCGTTTAAAAGACCTTCCTTTATATAGAGACACTCCTTCAACTCGCCTATAGAAACCCACCTACTACAGACGCGCCTTCAGCTCGCCTATAGAGACGCGCCTTCAGCTCGCCTATAGAGACACTCCTTCAATTCGCCTATAGAAACCCACCTACTACAGACGCGCCTTCAGCTCGCCTATAGAGACGCGCCTTCAGCTCGCCTATAGAGACGCGCCTTCAGCTCGCCTATAGAGACGCGCCTTCAGCTCGCCTATAGAGACGCGCCTTCAGCTCGCCTATAGAGACACTCCTTCAACTCGCCTATAGAGACGCGCCTTCAGCTCGCCTATAGAGACGCGCCTTCAGCTCGCCTATAGAGACGCGCCTTCAGCTCGCCTATAGAGACTCGCCTTCAGCTCGCCTATAGAGACTCGCCTGCAGCTCGCCTATAGAGACTCGCCTTCAGCTCGCCTATAGAGACTCGCCTTCAGCTCGCCTATAGAGACGATCTCCTCTATAGAGAAAACCATCAGAGAAAACCATAAGCTCGTCCTTAGAAACGACGATAAGCTCGTCCATACCGACGACCTCGAAATTCTGCTTCTTTATACAGCTCTTCAATACAGACCGCCTACAATTATTTTATGAAGAAGGCCTTCAGCTCCTCATATGACGACGAATTTGGGGTTGTTTATAAAAAGACAATTATGGCCCATCCTGGTCATCTACGAAGATTCCTTCCCGGACCGTCTTTAGATCGTGTATGAAGACTGTCAATTGATCCTTTAGTAAAACTCGTCCCAGTCGTCTACAATATATAAAGGCCAGCAACTGTTCCCCCAGCTCGTCTGTATAAACTGCCTGATGCCTTAGGTTTTTGGTGTGTATTTTTAAAACTCATTCCTCTGAGCCTGTCCAAAAAGCTTTTTTATATAATCTACCATTTTGCCTTTGAATACTCAATTGGAGAGGGATCTGCATTATAATTCTTGAGTACAATTTTATAAATCTTTTATAATAATAAATAAAATTATTAATCAAAGCCTTAAAGCAGTATTAGAAATGGGGAAATTTAAAACAAATGAAAGATAGAATATAAATATTAATGAAACTGAATTGAAATAACGCACTCTAACTACACCTGCAAAAACTGTTGTTTAAATCCAGAATATAGGAAAATAATAATATGGTAATTATTAATTTATACAGCCTCAACAAAAAAATTAACCGAGAAAATTAAATAATAAAAAAAAAAATAAAAAAAAAATAAATAAAATGGCCCCCAATGGCGTATGATGTACGACGTTACTTATACGCCAAGGGCGGTTTAAATGAGCACTTGTTTTATGTGGCTGTATAAACAATAATTCCCATAATATTATATTATTTATTATTAAAAAAATCATTGCAAAATGATTAATTAACTTTTTAAATCCAACTAAAAAATTAATTTGAAAAAAAAATCCATAACTAAATATTTGAAATTGAATTAAATATTGAATAAACTTGAACGTTTTTTTGGAACTTCAGCATTTCATTGTTTAATTTTCTTTTTTTTTTCATTGCGCTATTGCTTTGGAACAAAAAAACATTTTGTGGCTTTTGAAAATAACAAATTGGAAAAAAACAAATCAAGAGAACTTTGTTAACAAACGTTTCGAACGAAATCACAAACTCATTACAAACTCCTTTTTTGAGGGGGTGATTAAATTGCTTTTGCTTTTGTTTTTTTTTTCTTTTTTTTGTTTCGGTTTTGGTTTTAGTTGTTGTTGAAACTTTCCGTTATAAAATATCAAAATATCCTTTCATCATTAAGAAAGTTGTGGGGCCCATACCTAAGATACCTCGATTTGTCGTCATCCTCACCACCGGTGGCAGCTGCTGGATTTTCAACGCCAGTAGCAGCGACACCTTCGGCACCCTCTTCACCACCTTTACGCAGACCGGGTATAGATGGTATCGAAGGCATAGCAGGCATTGATGGCATAGCCATTGTGGGCATTGAAGGCATGGCCGGCATAGATGGTATTGATGCACTGCCTAACCAACCCTTGGCACTGCCTAACCAACCGCTGTAAAGAGAAAGAGAAAGAAAAAAATGTATTAGTTAAAGTTAAAAAAGATAATTTTTTTATTAAAATATGAATTCAGCTATCCTGGGCGTATGATTAATGTCTCTACTCATACGTCCAGGGTGACAGATGGAAATAAAATATGAAAATATTGAAGATAATAAATAAGATAAAATAATCCGATATTTTAGGACACTCAGAACGTCAATAGAGACGACCACCGGATCGGCAATAGAGACGACCTTCGGATAGTCAATAAAAACGACCTTCGGATCGTCAATCGAGACGATCTTGAGATCGTCCATAGAGACGACCTCCGAATCGTCAATAGAGACGACCTTCGGATCATCAATTGAGACGACCTCCGGATTGTCGGGTCGTTAATAGAAACCGATATTAGCTCATCTATAGAGACAAATATCAGCTGGCCTATAGAAACTCCCTGACCTCCCAGCTCGTCTATGGATACTCCCTGGCCTCTCAGCTTGTCTAAAGAGACTTCCTGGCCTACCAGCTCGTCTATAGAGATTCCCTGCCCCCTCAGCTCGTCTATGGAGACTCCCTGCCCCCTCAGCTCGTCTATGGAGACTCCCTGCCCCCTCAGCTCGTCTATGGAGACTCCCTGGCCCCTCAGCTCGTCTATGGAGACTCCCTGGCCCCTCAGCTCGTCTATGGAGACTCCCTGCCCCCTCAGCTCATCTATGGAGACTCCCTGCCCCCTCAGCTCGTCTATGGAGACTCCCTGCCCCCTCAGCTCGTCTATGGAGACTCCCTGCCCCCTCAGCTCGTCTATGGAGACTCCCTGCCCCCTCAGCTCGTCTATGGAGACTCCCTGCCCCCTCAGCTCGTCTATGGAGACTCCCTGCCCCCTCAGCTCGTCTATAGAGACTCCCTGCCCCCTTAGCTCGTCTATAGAGACTCCCTGTCCCCTCAGCTCGACTATACGGACTCCCTGCCCCCGCAGCTCGTCTATAGAGACTCCCTGCCCCCTCAGCTCGTCTATAGAGACTCCCTGTCCCCTCAGCTCGTCTATAGAGGCTCCCTGGCCCCTCAGCTCGTCTATAGAGACTCTCTGGCCTCCCAGCTCGTCTATAGAGACTCCCTAGCCTCCCAGCTCGTCTATAGGGACTCCCTGGCCTCCCAGCTCGTCTATAGGGACTCCCTGGCCTCCCAGCTCGTCTATAGGGACTCCCTGGCCTCCCAGCTCCTCTATAGAGACTCCCTGGCCTCTCAGCTCGTCTATAGAGACTCCCTGGCCTCTCAGCTCGTCTATAGAGACTCCCTGCCCTCTCAGCTCGTCTATAGAGACTCCCTGCCCCCTCAGCTCGTCTATAGAGACTCCCTGCCCCCTCAGCTCGACTATACGGACTCCCTGCCCCCGCAGCTCGTCTATAGAGACTCCCTGCCCCCTCAGCTCGTCTATAGAGACTCCCTGTCCCCTCAGCTCGTCTATAGAGGCTCCCTGGCCCCTCAGCTCGTCTATAGAGACTCTCTGGCCTCCCAGCTCGTCTATAGAGACTCCCTAGCCTCCCAGCTCGTCTATAGGGACTCCCTGGCCTCCCAGCTCGTCTATAGGGACTCCCTGGCCTCCCAGCTCGTCTATAGGGACTCCCTGGCCTCTCAGCTCGTCTATAGAGACTCCCTGGCCTCTCAGCTCGTCTATAGAGACTCCCTGGCCTCTCAGCTCGACTATAGAGACTCCCTGCCCTCTCAGCTCGTCTATAGAGACTCCCTGCCCCCTCAGCTCGTCGATTGAGACTCCCTGCCCCCTCAGCTCGACTATACGGACTCCCTGCCCCCGCAGCTCGTCTATAGAGACTCCCTGCCCCCTCAGCTCGTCTATAGAGACTCCCTGTCCCCTCAGCTCGTCTATAGAGGCTCCCTGGCCCCTCAGCTCGTCTATAGAGACTCTCTGGCCTCCCAGCTCGTCTATAGAGACTCCCTAGCCTCCCAGCTCGTCTATAGGGACTCCCTGGCCTCCCAGCTCGTCTATAGAGACTCCCTGGCCTTCAGCTCGTCTATAGAGACTAGCTAGCCTTCAGCTCGTCTATAGAGACTAGCTGGCCTCCAGCTCATCTACAGAGACTAGCTGGCCTCCAGCACATCTACAGAGACTAGCTGGCCTCCAGCTCGTCTATAGAGACTAGCAGGCCTCCAGCTCGTGTATAGAGATTCCCTGACGTCCCAGCTCATCTATAGAGACTAGCTGCCCTCCCAGCTCGTTTATAGAGACACCCTGGCCTCCCCGTTTCTCTATAGAGACTCCCTGGCCTCCCTGCTCCTCTATAGAGACTTCCTGGCCTCCCAGCTCCTCTATAGAGACTCCCTGGCCTCCCAGCTCCTCTATAGAGACTCCCTGGCTTCCCAGCTCCTCTATAGAGACTCCCTGGCCTCCCAGCTCCACTATAGAGACTCCCTGTCCTCCCAGCTCCACTATAGAGACTCACTGGCCTCCCAGCTCCTCTATAGAGACTCACTGGCCTCCCCGCTCCTCTATAGAGACTCCCTGGCCTCCAGCTCGTCTATAGATACTCCCTGGCCTCCCAGTTCGTCTATAGAGACTCCCTGGCTTTCAGCTTGCCTATATAGACTTCCTGGATCCCAGCTCGTCCATACAGACTCCCTGGCCTCCCACCTGGTCTATAGAGACCACTTCTCAAGTTGGTCTATAGAGACCACCTCTCAAGTTGGTCTATAGAGACCACCTCTCCGGCTGGTCTATAAAGATCACCTCTCCGGCTGGTCTATAAGGACCATCACTCCAGCTGGTCTGTAAAAACCATCTCTCCAGCTGGTCTATAAAGACCACTTCCAGTTGGTATATAGAGACCACTTCCACGTGGACTTTTATAAAGGCTCCCTTCGCTTCTCTATAAATTCTCCCTTTTACTTCTCTATAAATACAGTTTGTTGCTACCTTTATTCTATAAAATGACCCTCCCCCTCCTCCTCACCTAAAGTCCCTCCCTTGCTCCTCAAAAATATATCTAATTTTCACATTCGTTTATTTTCATTTCACATTGTTCGCATTGCTTATCATTGGCTTAAAGGACATCATCTAAAGCCCATAATCCTTTTTCCTTTTACAAAACCCTTCTGCTTCTGCTTTTTCTCCTTTTCCTCTTCTGCCACTGCATCGTGAATGTTTGCCTCCCTCAACAGCTGGGCTACAGTTGTGTAGCTTTTGCGGCGAATAATCCCTTTTAATAAAAGAAATGTCATTTGATTTGAACGTTTGCACATTTCCTCTTCTAATCAAGAGTGAAAGCAAGCGGAAAAGGAAATTCGAATAACAAGTGTTTCATTTTGGGTTTGGTGGGTGTGTGTGTGTGTATGTGCGTAGTTTGTATGTCTGTGTGTGTGTGGCAGGAATTGGTGATGGTTGGCAGGAAAAGTAGAGAATGGAATTAGGAACTGTTATATTCCATGTCCATGTGACAGTAAAGTATTCATTCATTCATTCATTCCAGATATAGAATGAAGAAGAATACAATATGAGATGGATAAAATGATAAATTTTGAAAAAAGTAATATTAAAGGAGTGTGTGAGAGAGAGAGATACACAGAGTGTGAAGAAGAGAGCATTTAAGGGCACATTTATTATTACACTATTGAAAAAACATTTAATTCCAAACAACTTATTGATTCGTCTTGAAAGTTTTATTCAATTAACCCCCCATGGGGATTTCCATTTCCACCTCCCACGATGTCTTCATATTGTGGCCTCAGTATGGGGGTTGGACTAGAAAATTACCAGCCTTAATTAAAACTTTACATTTGACATTTCCTACTTCTCCCGACTTCTTGGGGTTCTCTTTTAGACTTCAAGATACAAATCACATCCATCCAAATAAGTAAAACCACCCTTGAACTCTCCTCTCCACTCCGCCAAAAACAAATGTTATTTTCGCATGTAAATCTTGAATCTCCAGCCAAAAGCACACCATAATTTCATTAAACTCAGCCACTTGAATAATTAGCAAATGACAGGAAATGAGGGTAGATGAATTAGGAGGTTACAATGATTAAATGTCACAAATGACGGGGTATGGCTTAATGTGATGGAGGTGATGGAGGTAAAGGCTGCGTGAGAGAAGGTTGGATACATTAAATGGCAAATGGGATTGCATTTCTTGAATGTGGCATTAAAAAAAATAATTTGAAGATTAGAAAATGATAAGAAGTCCTTGAAAAAGGTTATTTTTAACCAAATCCCAGTTAGTATCCTTGATGATCCTTGAAAAATAATAATTACTAAAAATTCGAATGCTGATATCCTTGAAAATATAATCTTTAAAATAATAACTGGAAATATATCCAAATATAAAATCTATGTCAATATCCTTAAAAATCCTTGAAAAATATCCTCCAAAAAATTCAGTTTAATATCCTCTAAAAAATTCACGTTTATATAATCGATACATCTTGAAAACTTCTCTCTTAAAATGCAGGTTTATATTCTTAATAATCCTTGAAAAAAATCCTTAAAAGTATAGAAAAAAATTCGTCGGGCCTCTGCTCCAAGTTTTTTTCTATAGAAAAAAATTCGTCGAGCCTCTGGTCCAAGTTTTTTTTCTATAGAAAAAAATTCGCCGAGCCTCTGGTCCAAGTTTTTTCTATAGAAAAAAATTCGTCGAGAATCTGCTCCAAGTTTTTTCTATAGAAAAACATTTGTCGTAACCGAATTCAATATTTTTTTCCAGAACAAAATTCGTCGGACCTCAGTTTTGATTTCATTTCCTTTGATTTTGATTCGACGGGCTCCTGAGTTTCGATAGAAAAAATGTTACAGTGCAACTGTATCATTGTTACAAAATTGTCTTCTTTTGAGAGAAAACTTCTCACATTTTTCCTGGCCTTTATTTATCCCTGCTTCTCAGGCCCATAAATTATTTCCATGTAAACCTGCTTTAATCCCCTTTAAATATTCTTTTCTCGTTCTATTTGCCTTTGATAAAAATCTCCAATTTGAAAAGTAATTACAAAATATTTACAAATGAAATATTCAATATCCAACTGACAGTTATTGCACCTCAGAGACTCAAAACGCATTGATGATGACGATGATGTCTGTCCAAACAATATTACCCTCATCTCTCTTTACCATGTCCTTGAAAATTTTACACCAAAAAATTCGATGGTAACTGGAAAATATAAAATAAAAAAATATCCGTGATAACATCCTCGGTATCCATGCATTTTAGGATCAAAGTGCCTTTGGCAATATTGCAGATAAAAAAATACAAGGATTATTTTGATCCACAATTTTTACCCACAAAGGAGTCAAGACCCTTGCCTTTTTGGCCATTTTTATACCCTCAGCCATATGGCTAGAGAGGATGAAAAAATTGCCAGCCAACTTCAGACTGCTGTCATTTCTAAGCCACACGTTCGACATCTGTTAAAATTATTCCAGTGACAGCTCATTATATTGTTTACAAGCGTACCAAAGCATTTTGGTGAGAATTTTCCAGACAAAAAAGTTATTCGTGATGGAATTCAAGCGTGATAGTGTGATTTCTTTATATTTGGCTGGAAAACCACAATTGGCTATCTTTAGGGCACTCCAGCATTTAAATGTGAATAAATCTTTTGTGTCTCGTACCATCGCTCGTTGAAAGTGGATGGAAGAAAACAGCAACATCAGCAGAAATGGTTCGAAAAGTATAGAAGCGACTTGATCGAAGCCCGCTTTGCAGTGGCTGAAAAATTGCTAGTGTGCTGAATATATCGCAATATTCAATTCGGCAAATATTGAAAAATGAGCTCGGGGTAAAGCCATTGAAATTCCAAAAAGTGCAAGAATTTACATCGTCCAACCACAGAAAGAAAATAGACTCAAAAGAGCTAAAGAGTTGTTTCGCTTGGCCGAAAGTAGTGAACTGCCGAATTTGGTTTTCTCCGTCTCCGAAGAGAAAACATTCGTTGTCCAGCAGTTTGTAAACAAACAAAATGATCGTGTGTACTTGCCAAAGAGGTCAGCTGAAAATGTGAACCTTCGGTTGGCCACCAGAACTCAAGCGCTGGCCATAGTGATGGTGTGGGCAGCCATAATCGCCGATGGTCGCTCTCCGCTCGTCTTAACCGACCGTGCATTAGAATAAATGCCGAATATTATCGCGAAAATATTCTGGAGGATACCAATCCGTTGGACTATTGTGTCTGGAGTATTTTGGTAAGCAAGGTTGGACATTACTACAGAACTGAGCACGCGCCTCCCAAAAATGGTTATAGCGGGAGGTGTCTCGCTTCATTTCCAGCGCACAATGGCCACCAAAATTCTCCGGAAACCAATCCGTTGTCTGGAGTATTTTGGAAAACAAGGTTGGCACTAAAAAATACCAAAGTGTCGATCACCTTAAGCAAGCGCTTCGCCAGGGAAGGGGCCAAAATACTGCAGAGCAACATTCGGGCAGTGTGTGACGGTTTCATTGGCCGTTTGAAGGCCTTAATTCGTGCCAAAGGTGACCAATTCGAACAAATCTTAACTTATTCTAAAACTTTATGCCATTTCCGAAATTTTTTGCTTTCTGTCAATATCTCACCCGGTATAGCATCTTCATATCAGATCTTGTGTTTCCAGTAGAAAGTGTCGAATCTCTACCATCTTTATAACAGATTTTGTGGTGATAGAAATATTGAGACGTGGCAAAGCTGAATGGAATCGGATGTTAATTTCGTATTTTATGAGCTTCATGAATATTCAAAATCAAATTGTGGGGGAGGTACCAGAAGGAGTGGACCGATATATTGCATCTCCACACCAGACCTTGGGTTAATAAAAATATTGTGATGTGTGTAATTTGAAGACAATCGAACACTTACATCATATTTTATAGGAGTTATAAAAAATGTTGACCCTTTGTGGGGGAGGTACTTGATGGAGTGGACATATATTTTCCATTTTCGAATATGACCTAGCACTGATGCAAATATTGGGATTTCCAAAGTTAAAGCAAAATCGGATTCTCCTTTCTCTTTCTGTGCAGTAAATTATTTTCTTTGAAATTGTTGATAATTTGTGGGGGAGGTACCAGAAGAAGTTGGCCGATAATGCCCATCTTCGAAATTGATCTAAGTTTGATAATATTACGATGTTCCAAGCTTAGACCAAATCGGATACTCCCTTCGAGAGTTATCCTGCGCACCAGCCAGCCAGAGAGACAGACATCTCTAGATCGCCTCAAAATGTCCTGAAAAGGATTTTGTCTTAAGAGACCTAGGGTCTAGAACCGTTATTTTGATGAGGCGAGTTTTGGCCGTATCAAATGATATATACCCTCTCTAGCCATATGGCTGAGAGTATAAAAAAGTGTAAAATCCTTCATTTTTTAAAAAATTGTCAAGTTAAGCTCTTTGGTAACCCTTAAAATATTATAAGACCTGTCTACAAAAAATATTTGCGAAAAATTAATATGTGTAAAATCCCCATTGATTAAAGCCCTTGAAACAATTGCTTTACAGATCCTCGTTAATTCCTTTAAAATCCCCTGACATATATTTTCCAAAAAATCCACATTAACATCCTTGATGGTCCTTGGAGAATTCAATTAAAACAAGTAAAATACTTTGAATACCCTCTACTATTTAGAATGAATTTGGAAATCTTCGAAAAAGATAACATTCGCCAAAAATTCTGCTAACATCTTAAAAATACCGAATATAGCCATTATATTAGGGTCTGTACCTACATAGGCACTGTTTGTCACAAGCCATTACCATATTCAAATTCGAAACTTGAAATAAACCGTGGATAATGTAGCTAAAATCATCAAAATACCGTACATAGGGAGGTACCGTTATATCGGAGCTATGCGAAGACCTGGACCTGCATAGACAATTTTCTGTCACAGGTTGTAGCTTCCATTACTAACTTCAAATACGATAAATCAAACAATTTCGGTGAGTATTGTAC
Organism: Musca domestica; assembly: GCF_030504385.1. Taxonomy (NCBI): domain Eukaryota; kingdom Metazoa; phylum Arthropoda; class Insecta; order Diptera; family Muscidae; genus Musca; species Musca domestica. Next base: position 11,110,122 of record NW_026712272.1, on the reverse strand, counting down.
CTAAAATCGTCAAAATACCGAATATAGGAAGGTGCTGATATATGGGGGCTATACGAAGACGTGGACCTGCATAGACAATTTTCTGTCACTGACTATAGTTTCCATTACCAACTCTAAATACGTAATTTGAAACTACTACGGTGAATAATGTCGCTAAAATTATCAAAATACCGAATATCGGGAGGTACAGTTATATGGGAGCTATACGAAGACGTGGACATGCACAGACAATTTTCTGTCTCAGGCTGTAGTATCCATTTCGAACTTCAAATGCCAAATTTGATATAATTGCGGTGAATAATGTTGCTGAAATCATCAAAATATCGAATATCGGGAGGTACCGTTATATGGGGGCTATAGAAAGACGTGGACCTACATAGCCCATTTACGAACCAAACCTGCCTACTGGCAAAATAAACATGTGCGCAAAATTGTAGCCTTCTATCTCAATTCGTTCGAAAGATAGCGTGATTAAAACAGACGGACGGACAGACAGACAGGCATACGGACAGATAGACAGACGGACATAGGTAAATCGTCTTAGAATTTTACCCTGATCAAGAATATATATACTTTGTTGGGTCTGACATGTATTTCTGTATTTCGAGGAGTTACAAACGGAATGACAAAATTAGTATACCCTCCATAGTATGGTGGAGGGTATAAAAACTAAATTTTTAGCCTTGGAGGTCCTTGAGATTTTTTTTTAAACCCTCTCTCTTTTTTCCGGAAATAAATATTTTGAAATATCCTCGACAGTCCAGTCTTAAATTTGAATTGCCATTCAATCTATATTTATTGAAATTCCCAAAATAATCGACATGCCAATAACGGTGACAATTTTGTCATTTCCGAAACTGCCTTGGCAACTAGATAATTCTAGAAGTTTGGGGAGGTGGGGGAAATACAATTTCCTTTCTTACAAGGCCATTACATGCATACCAAAGACTTATCAAGAAATTCACATTAATAAAAGATCCTGTAACTGTACGCGCCTGATATCCTTCAAGATGTTAGGAAGACGTCATGATGTCACTAACGTTTATTTGATGGCTGGCTTGTTTACAAGACACAAACGCACACACCGACATAGCTAATCATTACACAATTGATGCTGTGCTATTTATGTTTGACTTACATTTCCTTGACAATAGGACATACAAAAATATAAGTCATACGCCCACGGTGTTCATTATTATAGCCAAGGCGTATGATGTTTGTTAGCAATCATACGCCCCATGGTACAATAAATTTATTATTTTTTTTCTCATTTTTTAAAGAAAATAATTAATACAAATTGATATTCAATTTTTAATATTGAAATATATATTTCCAAATTTCAATTCAAAATTCAAATGAATTAACTTTGAAATTTCCTCTTCATTTCCATTATTTTCCTGTAGCTGTTATCTTGAGACGTTGCTATTCTACAAAACCAACAACAACAGCTACACGTCTTATGTCGTTAGCTGTCATTTTAGTAGCATCATCAATGTCACTCACTCACTCACTCACTCTCACTCACAAATAAACTGTGTATAATGAATGACAGGCGTGAATGGAATTCCAAAGTATATCGCCTTAAATATGATAACTGATAGCTCGAGGAGGTGGTGGGAAAATGGCGATGTGGGTGGTTGTGCCAAATAGTTAGCATCTGACTGACTAACGGATGTTGCGAAAATTTATGCTAATATTGTTAAGAGCATCATATATCGCCAAGGCGTCAGAAAATTTGCGTATTTTCATCATCGTCATCGTCGTCTTCTTCTCCTTCGGCAGAGTTTTATTTCTTAGCATTTAATAGCGTATCCTTGTGAAGTGATGTGTGGGACAAAGGAGGTGGTGCAAAGAAGAACAGGGTTTAGATGGCTGGGTATAAATACTATTTCTTAAAAAGTTATGAAAATGGAAGGCAGAACAGAAATGGGAAAAAAGAAAATCCGCACTTACGGGTTTGCTAGTGTTTTGAAAAATATTCTATATATTCTATAAAACCAGTGGTCCTTGAGAATAATTATTTAAAAATCCACGATTATAGGTCTGATTGTTCGTAAAATAATAAATAACAGGTCAAAACGTATGAGTCGGTTTTGCCGACAGATGAATACCCTCAGCTTCTTACTTAATTACTTAAACATATGTTGACTCCTGTTATGATCATTCAAATGGAGTAGATTCCGAAGAATTGGACCAAAACTGTCCATTTCGTGTCACACATAAATAAATATGGTATAAACAATGCGACATGCCAGGTTTGGACTATATCGAATACTTCCTTCACTTTTTATGAGATATGTGATTTTTGGAATATGTTAAAATGTGCGTGAAGTACCAGATAAAGCCGTCCCAAGTATTTCATTTTCATACTTCATCTAATACAGAACAAATATAGATATGGACAAAATAAAAAGAAAATCGAATATTTATATCCAATTTTATGCGAAATCATAAATTCCACATTCATCTCAGGTTTCTGAGGGTGAGGTACTAGAAGAGGTTAGCACATATATATCATCTTCACAACAGATCTTGTGTTAGCAAAAATGTTTGTGTGTATGAAATTTGAAGAGAGTTGGATGCGTATTTCGTTTTCTTTGAGAGTTTTGTTTTTCAAAATATTGAACCCTATGTGGGGGAGGTACCAGAAGAAATGGTCCGATCTCTACCATCTTTATAACAGATCTTGTGTTGATGGAAATGTTGAGATGTACCACGTCTGAATGGAATCGGATGTTAATTTCGCATTTTATGAGCTTCTTGGATTTTCAAAATTTGAACCCTTTGTGGGGGAGGTACCAGAAGGAGTGGACCGACACATCCTATCTTCACAACATATCTTTTAAAATAATGGGATGTGTGAAACATGAAGAGAACCGGATGCTTATTTCGGATTTTATGATCGTTTTGGTTATTAAAAACTTTGCCCCTTTGTGGGGGAGGTACCAGAAGGAATGGTGCGATCTCTACCATCTTCATAACAAATATTGTGTTAATGGAAATATTGAGATGTACCAAATTTGAATGAAATGAAAATTAAGATTTGCAAAGTTGGAGAAAAATTGGATTATCTTTTCTCTTTCTGTGTTATATAAATAAGGCACGTTTTGGCCGTATCAAATGATGTATACCCTCTGTAGCCATATGGCTGAGGGTATAAAAGATTGGCCATTGCATATTTGTCAAATATTCTTTAAGATATCTAAGAATTTCGGCTTGAAATATCAATGTTTGTATTGCTGATAGTCTTTCAAAAAAAAAAAAAAAAAAAAAATCCTTAGAAGTTCTTGACAATCCTTCAAAAGTAATTCTTTAAAAATCCCTTACTTTTTCTTTAAAGTCCTTAAAATATTATTATTTAATGTCGTCATGGTTACAGCCTTGAGAGTCATTGAAAAATATGATTTTAGAAATCCATGTCTATAGCCACGATAATCCTTCAAAAATAATTTTTTAAAAAAACCCGTATTTTGCCTTGAAAGTCCTTGAAACATTTCTTTTTAAAAAAGTCATGGTAACAGCCTTGAAAGTCCTTTAATAAATACTATCCTTCAAATATTCTTTTAAAAATGCACACGTAAAAGTAAAAAATATATCCTGTAAAAATCTATGATATCCCCACTTTAGTTGTAATGAAAGGCCTTGGACAGATAAGCTTCGATAAGACAAAGTTGAAGCCTTAGAATTCCTCGAAAAAATCGATAAATTTTAAATAAAAGTCTTTGGACAATACTTTACAAAATTCGTGTTTTAGTCTACAAAAATTCAAGGTTGTAGCTTTTCAAGACCTTCAGCGGTACAATCGCTTTAATTAAAGTCAATGAAAAAATATTTACAAAAAAAAATCACGATTGTAGGCTCGAGAGTCTTGAACAACATTCTTCAAAAATATTTGTTTTCCTTTAAAACATATTATTAAAAAATCCTCAAAAAATATGCATTAAAAATTAACGGCAGTCCTTAAAAATCATCTTCAAAAAATATTCCTAAAAACTGTTTTTGAAAATCCTTAGAAAATTTTATTTAAAACCCTAGATTAAAATAGAAGTCCCTGATAAAACCTTAGAATTCTTTGCAAAAAATATTATTTGAAAAGCCTCTAATCATAAAAAATCTTTAAAAATCAATGATAAGAAGTCCTTAAACAAAAATGTTTGAAACGACAACGGTTGAAATTCCTTCAAAAAGTATTCAAGTTCGATATCCCAGAAAAAATGTTTAGAAAATTGATCAATAGACCTCAAAATACATTCATGAAATAAAACACGTTTGTAGCCTTGAAAGTCCTTGAAAATATATTATTTTAAAAATTCACATTTGTGGCCCTGAAGGTCCTGAAAATGAGGAAGAAGATCAAGTATTTCTAAAAATTAAGTTTAGGTCTGATATTTTATAAAAATTAAAATTTTTTAAATCCACGATTATAGCGTTGAAAATATATCTCATTGGGCATGGAAATTTCTTGAAATGCCCTTCAGGAAATATCTGTAAACAACACTTTGGATGACAGCTTTAAAAATTAACAGGTCCGTGAAAATGTTTAATATAAAATCTGCGATTGTAGCACTGAAAGTCCATGTTAACTATATGCCTTCAAAAAGTTCACGTATGTGGTAAATATTCTTTTTGGGTCCTTGAAAAATATACCTCAAAAAATATTCGTTTATGGAGTACTTGAAAAAAAATAAATATTCTTTAAAAAATGCATTTTAAAAAGTCCCTTAAATATTATTTTAAAAAATCCTCGTTTTTATGTCCTTAAAAATATTTCAAAAAAATGGTAATAATAAATAAATGAAAAATATCAAAAAAAAATAAGGTTCGTTGGTCCTAAAAAATATTCTTTAAAAATTCACGCTTGTGGAGTCCTTTAAAAATATTCTTAAAAAAGCCAAGTTTATTGGGTCCTTGAAAATATATTCTTAAAAAATCAAAGTTTATTGAGTCTTTGGAACAATGTTACCTTGTAAAATTATTTAAAAAATACACGAATCAACGTTGAGAATCCTTTCAAATTATTCTTTAAAACATCCTTGATTGTAAATAAATCTAATGGACCTTGAAGCAATATTTTTTAAACACACTCCTGAATTAAGACCCCCACCAAAAAATATTCATTAAAAATATTTCACGTTTATAGCACGTGTACATATTTAAACTTAATGAAGCCAGAAGCTGTGTGCGAACATTATGATAAAAATATATACCTCAACGAGAAGTTGGAAAAGAGCAGGGGAGATAACATTCTTATATATAACATGTAAGAATGTGCGAGCAGCAACACAATGTAGTAACGAAAATTTGCTGAAGCTGCGTGATAATAGCCGTAATGGCAATATTTTATGTAAATGTGTAGGTAAATTCTAAACGTCAATGAATTATAAACACCATGCACACACATACACACACACGCATACACATATGATTTTTACAAAAGAAAAAACGAAGCACAAATTTGTACAGACTCCCTCCATGGCTGATATTAATGCTTATCATGCAGCGCTTACAGCTCCATTTGTAAGTTTAACGTCATGGAGCTCATATTTTTTTCCGTTTGAATGGTATAGAACAAAAGAAAAAAGTCGAAATAATTGATTGGAGAAATTCACCACCAAATTCATTACGGACATTTGTTTTTTTTTTTTTTGTAAATTTGAAAATGGAAGGAGAAAAATTAATTTGTTGCATAAGTATTTACGAAGATAAAGGAAAGCAGGAGAATTATTACAAATTTTCCTTCAATGACTTATGAAACGATATGAACAATTTCATTGGTGCTATGGAGCGTATGAGATATATGTTTTGGGAGTATGTAACTCATACGCACGTTGGGCATTATACAGCTTAATGATAAATGAATCGTCGTGGATTTTATGAAATAATAATTCGAGTACCATACATTTTTTAAAGGAACTATCAACTTTATTTCCTTGGATTATTGAAATAATTAGTTAACAAGAATTCCACAGGTTTTTTAAAGATTTTTTCTGGTACAATCCAGGCTCTTAAAGAAGACCTTTTCATAGACAATGAAGGACATTAACACAGATTTTTTCACTATCATTTATCCTTTATCATTAGGAAAACAAAAAATCAAAAAAAAAAAAATAGTTTACAAGGAAAGAAAAAGAAAATATTTAAAGGACAATCAATGTTATTCCCTTGGATTTTTGAAAGAACCATTTTACAAGAATTCAACAGAAATTTTAAAGAATATTTTTCTGGGACAGTCAAGACTCTTAACGAAGACTTTCTAAAGTAAATTTTTCATAAACAAAGAAGACTATAAACATAGATTTTTTAACTGTTATTTATCTTTTATCATTTCTAAATATCATATTTAAGAACTATAAGGGATATAAACGCGGTTTATTTAAAACAATATTTTTAAGGACTCTCAATACTATTAACAGGGAATTAAAACAATATTTTCAAAGGCCACTTCCCTGATTTTTAAAAAAAAAATATTATTTAAGGATTATTAAGGTTAATACCACGGAGTTCAGGGACTTTAACGTAATTTAAAAAAGAATTAATTTACTTTCGAACAATATTTTTCCAGGAATAACAACTATGTTTTTTAAAAGCATTTGAAAGGACGACAACGTCTATCAATGAACAATTTTTTCTGGGCTTTCACGTGGGAATTAAATAATTGGCCTTTGGACAAAATTCTTTAAGAACCCTAAAAGACTTGCCCTCATTGACTTTGGAAACAAAATCCAAGAATTTTATAAAATCCACCATTGAAAAAATTCTTAAAAAATCCCTGCACTTTTGGTCTTTGAAAAAATCTTTAAAAGACCAAAACTCCAAAAAAAACCAAACAAAAAGAAAAAAATGTTTAAAAAATCCCTGAGCAGTATTTTTGGTCTTTGAAAAGAATCTTTAAAAAAACCAAAACTCCAAAAGAAACCAAACAAAAACAACATTTTTCGAGGACTTCAAGGCTATTAACAACGATGTTTCAAATTAGAGTTTTCGAGGGCTATCAATGACAGTACCGTGGAAGTTTTTTGAAAAATATTTGTCAAGGCTATTAATGTGGATTTTAAAAATCATATTTTCCAAAGAATATAAAGGTCATTTACCTAAACTTTTTAATCGACATTTTTCAACGGCCACATAAAGGTTTTCTACGTGGAAGAATAGTAAGGCCATTGACCGCCATTTTTTTAACAATATTTTTCAAGGGCCATATAGGTTTCTTCGTGGAAGGTTTTGAACAATAGAGAAACTGCAATCAACTTCAGACTGCTGTCATTTTCAAGCTACTCGTCCGACACGTGTTAAAATTATTCTTAAAGCATTTTTGTGAGAATTTTTCAGAAAAAAAAAAAAAAAAAAAATAATCGTTATGGAATTCAAGCGTGATAGTGTGTTTTCTTTATATTTGGCTGGAAAACCACAAGTGGCTATTGTTAGAGCACTTCAGCATATAAATGTGAATAAATCTTTTGTGTCTCGTACCATTGCTCGTTACCGTGATACTGGTAGCGTATCCCGACGTCAAGGAAGTGGACAGAAGAAAACAGCAACATCAGCAGAAATGGTTTGAAAAATAAATTAGCGACTTGATCGAAACCCGCGTCGCAGTGCAATATTCCATTCGGCAAATATTGAAAAAATGAGCACGGGGAAAAGCCATTTATATTCCAAAAAGTGCAAGAACTTAGACCGCAACTGAAAGAAAAGTGGCTCAAAAGAGCTAAAGAGTTGCTTTGCCTGGCCGAAAGTGGTGAACTGCCGAATTTGGTTTTCTCCGATGAGAAAACATTCGTTGTGTAACAGTTTGTAAACAACAACAAAACAAAATGATCGTGTTTACTTGCCAAAGAGGTCAGCTGAAAATGTGCACCTTCGGTTGGCCACCAGAACTCAAGCGCCGGCCATGGTGATGGCGTGGGTCGCCATAACAGCCGATTGTCGCTTTCTGCTCGTATTAATCGCCCGTGGCATCAGAATATATGACGAATATTATCGCGAAAATATTCTGGAGGGTGTATTAAAGCCTCGGGAATACAAACATTTTGGCCGCAGACCCTGGACATTCCAACAGGACTCAGCACCATCGCCAGGGGGCTCAGCACGCGCCACCCAAAAATGGTTACAAAATAAGGTTCCTCCCTTCATTTCCAGCGCACAATGACCACCAAAATCTCCGGAAACCAATCCGTTGGACTATTGTGTCTGAAGTATTTTGGAAAGCAAGGTTGGCACTAAAATATACCAAAGTGTCGATCACCTCAAGCAAGCGCTTCGCCGGGAATGGGGCAAAATATCGCAGAGTAACATTCGGGCAGCGTGTGACGGTTACATTGGCCGTTTGAAGGCCGTAATTCGTGCCAAAGGTGACCAATTCGAATAAATCTAAACTTATTATGAAATGTGAAGCTATTTCCGACCTTTTTTTTTTGGTTTCATTCAATAAAATTTTAGAAAAATGTAAAAATTATAACGCTTGACTTTGTTGCAGTTTTTTTTATCTCACCCTGTATATTAAAAGCATTTTAGAAAATTTTTTTAGAACGTCCTCGCTTATATCCTAAAGAGTTCTTGAAAAATATTATTAAAGAGTCCATGTCGAAAGGTCCAAAATGCACGATTGTTGCCGTAAAAATCTCTTTAAAAATCTACGTTTGTAGTTTTGAAAGAAAATTGTTCGAAAATCCAAGATTAAAGTCTGAAAGTCCTTGAGAAGTCCATTTAAATATACTATTTAAAAAATAAACGTTTGTGGATCGCTTAAAAAATATTCTTAAAAAATATATAAAAAGAAAACATTTTATTTAAAATATTCAGTTTTGTGAAGTCCTTGAAAACATCCTCGTTTGTGGAGTCCTTGAGAAATCCTACTTCATAAAATATTTTAAAAAAATATATTTTTAAAAATGTTACCCTGATGATTCTTGAAGCACCTCTTCCAAAAATTATATTCTCTTCGTATTTTCTATTTTGTTGAGTCTTTAATTTTTTAATTTAAAATTTATACCTCTCAAGCAGGATTTCGAAATTTAATCTCCCTCAACTTAATCCCTGTTAATGAAATTACTTTAAAATAGTTGAGAGAAATAAAGAAAATGAAGAAAATCTAAAAGAAAATGAAGAAAATCTAAGAAAGAAATTACTTTTTTTTTGCAAGCAATTGTAAAACTCAACACGTCGCTCAAAGATTGGTTTTCACTTTTCAAGTCAGGGTGTGTGTTTGTGTGTGAGTGTGTGTCGTGTCTGTGGTTGTGTGGGTGGTGTATAAGTGTGATATTGCTTGGCAAGGCGCTTTGGACTCCCTGTGGTCCAATATAATTAAATTCACTGACAATGCAGCAACAGCAACAGCAGCAACTGAAAAAACATTCAACCAACCGCACCGGACCGGCCACATGCATTCGGGGCAAAAAAAAAGTGGTAAAAGGGCCAAAGACCAAAAAGGAAATGAGGAAAACACGTATTATACCGTTAAATCCCTTCCAGCCATCAATAAACCAACTCTGGTGGTGGTGGTGGCGATGATGGTAACGATGATGATGACCAAGCATGGAAATGAAACCATAACACGAAGTAAGTCTCCTGTTCCAACATCAAAATGAGAGGGCACACACGTACACACACACACACATAGATTTGAAGTGTTACTGGCCACCACTTGCGGGCAGGTGAATGGAGGGGTTTGCCGCACAGCATAGTTTGAGGGTATTTTCTTTCTCTTTTGAATACAAAACACCAATGAACTCATCATAAATTGTCTTATCAGCAAATTTTGCGTAACCATGTCCCTGTTTTTGTGAAATTTACAATTTTCTCACACACATACTTGTGAACTTTGTGTGTGTCTCTCGGACACACAAAGTTCACAAGTTTCGCCAAGACAAAGAGAAACCTCAAAGTGTTCGTTTTTGTGAAGTCCTTGGGTCACTTTAAGGACAATTGTTTCGGGGGTATCCTTTCTTTGGAAACTAATGTGACTGCACATGTGTGTGTGTGTGTGTGAGTGTACACGATTTGCCACCATTGTTCCTGCCATTGGTGTTAATATGTGAAGTGTGTTGAACCGATTAAAGCTCAACCACTCACCCCCCACCACCCCCTGCCAAAGCTGAAATGACAAAATTTCTCAACTGTAAGTGATAACATGTTGCCATGACCATCACCACAACCACATGCTGGGAGTCATGTAAAGGTACCATGTCACCATGCCATGCTGTGTGAGTGCATCATGCTATGGGAGGGTTTGGGGAATAGACGGAGCTAACAAATTTTCAACTTTAATTCAAGCATGAAATCATTGGAACAAAACACTTTTGCCACCGAGTTATGAAGGAAGATTTTTAAGAGACGATTTTTCATTGCGGTTCAAGGATCACAAGGATAGGTGGAAAGTTAAAAGTTTCGAGACATGTTGAGTGGATAAAAATACTAATATTAAAAATAAACTTTTCTAAGCAATATTTTTTCATGGATCCAATAAACGTGAATTTTTTCAAGAATATTAATTCAAGGATAAAATAAACGTGGTTTTTATTTGAAGGAAAAAATTTGGTGGATCTACCGCTGTGGATTTTTTAAACAATATTTCCTCAAAGACCAACAGTCGTGGATTTTTAAAATGACATTTTTCAAAGGATATTTTTTCAAGGACCAAATAAACGTGATTTATTAAAGAATATTTTTTCCAAAAATCCCAAAAAAGTGGATCTTTTAAAATAATAATTTTCAAGGACTCCACAAACGTGGATTTTTTAAAAGACAATTTTTCAAGGATCAATAAAACGTGGATTTTTTAAAAGTTATTTTTTTCAAGGATCAGTGGAACGTGGATTTTGTAAAGGATATTTTTTCAAGGATTTATGAAACGTGGATTTTTTTTTAAATATTTTTTCGAGGATAAATAAAACGTAGATTTTTTAAAAAATATTTTTTCGAGGATCAATGGAACGTGAATTTTTAAAAAAATATTTTTTCAAGGATCAATGAAACGTGTTTTTTTTTAAATATTTTTTAAGGATCAAAGAAACGTGGATTTAAAAACAATTTTTTTTTAAGGATCAACGAAACGTGGATATAAAAAAAAATCAATTATCAATGAAACGTGAATTTTTAAAAAAAATTATTTTCAAGGATCAATGAAACGTGGTTTTTTAAAAAAATATATTTTTTCAAGAATCAATGAAACGTGGATTTAAAAAAAAAAATTTTTTTTCAAGGACCAATGAAACTTGTTTTTGGAATTTTAGTGGAATTTAAAAAAAAATATATCTTTTCAAGGGTCAATGGAACGTGAATTTAAAAAAATATTTTTTCAAGAATAAACAAAACGTGGTTTTTTTAACAAAAATATTTTTAAGGATCAATGAAACGTGGATTTTTAAAAAAATATATTTTTTTCAAGAATCAATGAAACATGGATTTTTAAAAAAATATATTTTTTAAAGAATCAATGAAACGTGGATTTAAAAAAAATATATATATTTTTTCAAGAATCAATGAAACGTGGATTTAAAAAAAAATATATATTTTTTTTCAAGAATCAATGAAACGTGGATTTTAAAAAAAAAATTTCAAGGATCAACGAAACGTGTTTTTGGAATTTTAGTGGAATTTAAAAAAAAAATATTTTTTCAAAAATCAATGTAACGTGGACTTTTAATAAAATATTTTTTCAAGGATCAATGAAAAGTGCATTTTAAAGGGTATTTTTTCAATTATCAATGAAACGAGGATTTTTTGAAGAATATTTTTTTAATGATCAATGAGACTTTGATTTTTTGAAGAATATTTTTTTAAGGATCAATGAAACTTTGATTTTTTAGAAGATATTTTTCCAAGGACCAATGAAACGTGGATTTTTAAAAAAATATTGTTTCAAGGTTCAATGGAACCTGGATTTTTTAAATAATTTTTTCCAAGGATCAATTAAACGTGAATTTTTTAAAGACTATTTTTTCAAGGATCAAAGAAACGTAGATTTTCTAAATAAAATTTTTTCAAGCATCAAGGAAACGTAGATTATCAAAACCAATTTTTTTCAAGGATCAAAGAAACGTAGATTTTCTAAACAAAAATTTTCCAAGAATCAAAGAAACGTAGATTTTCTAAACAAAAATTTTCCAAGGATCAAAGAAACGTAGATTTTCTAAACAAAAATTTTCCAAACAAAAAAATTTAAAGATTCTACAAACTTGTATTTTTTAAAGGATATTTTTCATGGATCAATATAACATGGATTTTATTGAGGATATTTTTCAAAGAATCTTGATTTTTTTAAAGGATTTTTAATGACTGTATTTTTCAAAGGACAAATAGTCGCTGATTTTGAAAGGACCATATTTTTTAGGATCCTAGAGTCACGGATTTTTAGGGATCCTGTTTCTGTTCAAGGACCGACCAACAGTCGGGTATTGTGAAAAAATACTTTGTAGGGATTAATTAATAGTCTTGGTTTTTTTTTTCGTTTTAAACGATTTTTCACGAATTTTTCTCCAAGGCCAAAATAACAGTTTTTAAAGGATTTTTCAAAACAAATTCTCTTTAATTTTTTAAAAGGGGTTTCAGCACCAGTTTTCATGACGAAAGAACAACTTATAATGAAAAAGACGTTTTTGAAAAATATTTATCCAGTGCCAAAAATATGTTTCTATAACCCATTATAAAGAATTTTTAAAAAATATATTTTCAGCAAATTATATGATTTTTTTGTAGATTACATAGATTTTTAAAGAATATTTTTGCTCGACCTAGAAACCAATTTTTGTGGAGGGTTTAAAGATCCTTCTAGGATCAAAAGCCCAATTATCATTCATTTATTAAATGATGTTTTCATGAAATTTTTTTCAGGATCAATGGTCCAATTATCGTGTATTTATTATTATTTATATTTTATTTTCATGACTATTGTCCCAGAACAAAAAACCCATTTAAAGTGGATATTTTTAAGGATCCTTTTCATGACTATTTTTTTTTAAAGCAAATATCATTTTTTATGGACTTTAAACAAAGATTTTTCCAGGACCCAGAAGCTTGAATTATGCTTCCCAATTTAAAACAATATTAAATTGCAAATATTTTAAATTGAAAATTGAGCCCCTCTGACAACTTGATGCATTGAAACAAGCAAATAAATTCACCAACAAATGAATATTTTATTGAATTTTGAAATAATTCTCTGACGATGTACACAGAAAACCTCAAAACCACATAAGCAGGATGTACTACGAAGAAAGGGACAGGGGGAGGGATGAAGCAAAATGAACTTCCCAGAATTCAATTCAATATGTATAGCAATATTGTATGGCCAATACAATTTCACAAGCACACAAACGCATGTGTGGATGTATTTGCGCAAACAAAAGAAGGCAAAATAGAAGAGAAGCAGCAAATTTAATACTTGATTGAATCGAATCCCATAAACTAGTCAACTGACGACATCATTGCTAAGGCCGGATTTCAATGGAAGGATGGTGATTTTTGATATCCCTCTAAAAACAAAAACAGAACAAAATTTGTTTGCCATCGATTGTCATTGCAAAGAGGTCGGTCGGTCGGTCGGTCGTTGTATTTAAATCCAAGGATATGTAAAATGCAAACAAGTTTTGGGACAGCTCAAAAAAAAGAGAGAATCAAATTTACCAAAGCAATATCTAACATTTGAAGAGGGGAAACCTGTCTTCAAAGGGAAATTCTTTAGCTTCTACTTTTTCTAATTTAATAGAAATTGTACATATTTTTTCTATTACATTTTTGTTATTAAATTTCATTCTGGGCATCTCTTTGGAAGCATAAACACAACTAAAATGAATATTGAAATTAGAAGAAGTTGTACATTTTTTTTTTCTACCATTAACTTTTCCACTTAATTATATTCACTCTAGAGGTCACAACGGCACACTATGCCATAACCATTGGCAAACTTAGATACACACATACACTCAGCCATGGCATGAACACAGCTATGTTGTATACATTATACGGCCAGAGTGTAATTTACAACTACATTCTCACCATCGTAGTAATAGCATTAAGGGCCAGTGAGAAACATTTTACACTGGAAGAAAAAATTGGATTCCAAAGAACAAAAATGTTCCTGGTGCTACAGACAAATTTTGAGAAAAATATTTTCTGTTGAAAAAAAAGGAAAAATTCCTAATTTGTAAGGAAGAATTTTTTCCTGAAGCGACTTTTCTACCAAAAAAATCTTCAGGACCATAAAAAAAATGATCGTGGATTTTTTAAAGGGAGAATATTTTCCTAAAGCGACTTTTCTTAAAAAAATATTCTCCAGGACCACAAAGAAAATTATCGTGGAGTTTTTAATGGGGGTTTCAGGCCCATTTCTCAGAAAGAATTGGCCAATTATAATTGATTTTTGTAACGAATATTTATCCAGTACCAAAAATATGTTTCCATGACCAATTATAAGAATTTTTTAAAGAATGTAGTTTCAGGACCAAAATTACCAAATTTTATAATTTTTTAAGAATATGTATCTAGGATCAAAAATATTTTTGCAGGATCAATTATATCGATTTTTTAAAGTATATTTTTGTTCGAACAAAATACCAACTATTCTCGGATAAAGGTATTTCCAGAACCAATTATTTTTAAAAGATGTTTTCATGACTATTTTTTCAGGACCAATGGAACAAATATGGTGAATCTATTAAAGGACTTTTTCAAGTACTGAGAAAAAATATTTTCTGTTCCAAAAAAAAAAAATCGTCTGAAAAACTGTAAGGAAAAATTCCTAAATTTGTTAGGAAGAATTTGTTCCTGAAGAGACTTATCTTCAAAAAGAAAAAAGTTCCCGGGGAATACTTCTTTCTCGCATCTAGAAAAAATACACATTTTTATAAAAACTACTCCTCTATACCAGGGATATTACAGGTCTCGAGAGAGACAGGAAGGAAAAAATAGTTTTGTCCCAGAGGAAGACGTTTTTCCAAATGGGAAAAATACTAAAGGAGACGATAAAATCATGAGACCTTTGTAGGAAACCACTCTATAGGGGCTGAGGTAATTTTTCATAGAAAAAAAATGTTACACGGGTCCTGAGAGAAGCTAAAAAAAGGACTTATATTCCATCATGAAAAATATCTCCTCCTATAGAACAAATCATGAAGTCCTGAGAAAGAATTTTTCTTTTAAGCAAATTCATCTCGGGGTAAGATTTATTTTCTAAAGAGGTCATAAGGAAAATTTGTTTCTGCAATAGGGAAGAAATCCTCAGGACCACAGGAAGGAAAATATTCAGCCAAGTTTCAAAAAAGAATTTTTCTAAAAAATCAATCTCTGAAAAAATCCTGATCCTGAGTAGGATTTTTTTGGAAAAAAAATAGTCATGTTTGGATAGACTAATTCAAAAAGAAGAATTCCTTGGAAGGAAAACATTTTCCTAAGGAAACAATTACTAAGGTCCTAGCTAAAACATTTTCCTTTAAGACTTTTACAGGCCTAAGTACCTGGGGAGAGGAAGCATTTCAGAGGTCCTGAGTAGACATTTTTTTTTAAAAAAATATTTAGGTCTTGGTAGATTATTTCAAATAAGAACAATTCCTCCGCAGAAATGTTCAAAACTAATTCTAAGGGCTCAGATTTCGAGAAAAATATATTAGATGCGAGAACCACTTTTTCCGATTTCAAGGGAAATATATCAGGTGCTGAGAAACACTTTTCCCGAATGAAAAAATTCTCAAGTCCTGCCATATACTTTTTCGTTTAGAAAAAAATTGAGGCCTAAGAAAATTGTTGTAGGAATGAGGAATTTCATTCCCTGGGAAGATCTTTCCTCTGGTCCCTGAGGGGGACATTTTTCCATTGGAGAAAATTCTCGTGTCCAGAAGACAATTTTTTTTAAAGAAAAGGGGTGTGGTCCTCAGGTCACTAAGAAACCATTACTCAGGTCCTTAGAAAGATTTTATCAAAAAACAAAAATAATAAAAAAATCGCTGATCTTGAAAATAGAAATTTGAAATAGGAAGAAAAAAATCTTATGTTTCTGTCCAAGGTTTTTATGGGAGTTAAAAAATTTCTCAGTCCCGTTGGACCTGAGAAACACTTCTTTCAAAATAAAATCTCGGGATTTGACGATAACTTTCTTTCTTAAGCTTAATTTTTTTTTTTGATCTGAGTTTTGCTGTGAAAAGGAAAGCCAGACACCATCACACACTCACCACTATTCAATTGAAAAAAAATTCTCATGACCTGTGGGAGAAGTTCTCAAGTCGTAAGGAAGAATTTTTCAAACAGGAAAACATTTCTGTGGAACATATTTCTAAAAAGAATCCAGGTGAAGAAAAATGGTCTAGACGGAGAAATTCTATAGAAGAAAAAAATTCAGTTCCTTGACAAGGCCTCTTCCTATGGGGAAAAATACCTAAGGTCCAGAGAAAATAATTTTTTTGCAAAAAAAAAACAACTCTAGATCCTTGAGGCTGACTTTTGACTGAAAAGTTATTTTTTCTGAAGAAAAAGTTCCCAAGACCTTAGGACACTTTAAAAATGGGAAGACGTAATTTCTTAGAAGGGCCAGGTGAAAATTTCTGACAGGAGAGAAATATTCCGTTCCAGGACATTCCTTATTTTGTTTGAAAAAAAAAATTCTAGTCTTTCGATTTTTTTCCTTCTTTAAAATGCAACTCTGGGCTTTAAAAATGACTTCGGGGGCGTATTTCACAGCTTCTGAGAAAAGAAAACCCTCAGAAAGATTTTTCTGAAGATTAAGAGGTAGTTATTCTTAGAGTTTTTTTATTGGATAAAATCTTCCTTTATTTCTCAAGAATTAATCCAGGTAAAGAATGAGGCCTAGTCGGAGAATTTTTATAGAAGGAAATAAATTCAGTTCCTGGACAAGGTCTCTTCTTATGGGGAAAAATACCTATGGTCCTGAGAAAAAAAAAAACATTTTTCAAAATAAACTCTGGGGCCTTGAGTTTGACTTATGGCTGAGAAGGCTTTTTTCTGAAGAAAAAATTCCTTAGGCCTTGGGGAACTTTATAAATTGGAAAAAGTTATTTTTTAAAAGGCCCTGGAAAAGATTTCTGTTGTCTGATATTCAGTTCCAGGACAACCCCTTTTTTGTTTCAAAAAATTCTTCGGGTCCTTAGAAATTATTTTTTCTTCAAAATACAACTCCTGGCCTTAGAGATTACCTCTTCCAAAAGAAAAAAACCTAAGTCTCGAGTAAGAAGTTCAAAGTTCTTGAGAAACATTTTTCTATAGAAAAGAAAATCCTGAGAATTTTATTTATTAAGAAAACTTCTTCAGGACTTGGGAAACTTTCCCTGAGGAAAAAATCCTAAAGAATGTTTTTTTTTTCGATAGTGGAAAATTGTTTAAATTTGAAAAATAAGTCCCTATATTTCTGCATGTTTTCTAGTTCCTTTAGTGGTTTCCTATTGGATTAGCTCTTCCTTAGGATCTTCGGCTTTTTTCTTTTCTATCTTCTTCACGAAAAATTGTAAAAATTTAAGCCCTGAAATATTCATTATTTTCCTCAGTGTATTTCGCTGGCCTACAATTATAGCGTCTCTGCTTGTCGAAATTACACTGAACTTAACTGGCCAACTTTGCAACTGTGACCTCCAATGGGAGGGGGAGAGAGTGTGGCGTTAGTTGGTTTGATTGTTATTATTACTCTGTAATGTAAACCTCCATATCTTCTCTTCCCTTCTTTCGTCCCCCTCTCTCTCTTCCGACGCCATAAGTAGAACATTGAGTATATCATATTTTATATTATTTTATAATATTTCCTTGGGTCCCACTCATCATGATTGCACTTGAATGGGGGGGGCTAGGTTGGAGTATTTCACTTCGTTAAGGCAAAGTGTGAATGTTGTGGTGTTGGATGGTGGAGAACTGTGGACAAATGAATAAAACTATCTTCTTCTTCTTTTTCTCTTTGCTGCTGCTTCTGCTGCTGATATTAAATGCATAATTTAGTTTGTTTGATATCTGTGGTTTATTTTTTGTTTTTCTTTTTTTTTACTTGCCACCATGTGGCACGTGTCTCTTAGGCTAGGCACGAAAGGAAACAGCAACAACATCAACGACACCAGCAGACCACAAAGTGAGTAGAAGTAATGAAACTATTTGCCACACACAGAGAACGCAGGCGATTGAGGACAAGAGGGGGGGAGAAGAGAGAAGTGTGGGAAAGAAAGAGAAAATTATCAAGCAAAATGATACACTGCCAACCTCTTCAACTCCCGGCATTATTTTAGCAAAACCCTTTGCCTTCTTCGAATACATTTAAATTAATATGCAATGGGGGAGAATGGAGGGCTGGTGTTATAGTCTGGGTAATTAAGTTAGCTGAATGTTTTGCAGGACAAAACTAAAGGACAAATGAATGGAGAGCCCAGAATGTGTTGCGCTGGTGTCCAAACGCACACGCACGCACACGCACGCACACACGCATTCACTTACGGCAACGTGCAAAAGGACCATCCGCCAGAGCTAGAAAATTAACACATACAAAAATGTAAATTTATTTATGTGACCAACACAGGAGCTCTCTCTTGCTCCCTCCCTCTTTCTTTCTCTCTGCTTCGGAGAAACAAGGATGCCAAATGCTGCCTGAATATATGACCCGTTTTTGGTCCATAATTTATAGATTTATGTTTTTGTATATCATTTGCTTGTCCTTTTATGAGCCACCAACCCTTTTTCTTCATTGGGAAAAGATCCTGTGTGTGTAAATTATTTATCTTCTTGCCAGAACAAAATTGAAGATTTATGAGGAGAAAAAATGAAAAATGGTTAGAAAATTATAAAATAATTTTAGGGATTCAGAAAGACTTATATTTTAAATTTGAAAAAAAAAAAAAAAATATCAGAGGACCTTTAGCATCGAACACCTTAATATTGCAACAAAATTACTAGGCCAAAGAGGAATATTATTTTCTATGATTTTTTCTTAATGGCTAAAAATTCTCGAGGTCTGAAAATTATATTTTGCGATAGGAAAAATCCCTAAGAACCTAGATTTGAATTTTCCCCTTGAAAACTAATTCCTCAGATCCTGATTATGGAAACATTCTAGGTTATCGTTAAGGACTTTGTTTGTAAGAAAAATCTCTTTGGGAAAGAGAATGTTATTGCCCCAAATGTAAAAAAATCATCAATTAGGGAAATCAATTCAGGCTTTAGGTATACTTCATCTTAAGGGAAAAATTGACGTACGATTTTTTTATTAAAATAAATAATTATCTGGTCCTCAAAAATCAACCTCTACTCCTGAAGTCCTCATCATTTGTCCCACAGAAATGGACAAAGTTCTCGATCACCAAAATCTAGTTCTTTTTTTAAATATTACTTTTTTGAAGATGCCTGTTTTAAACCTGAAGCGAGTCAACAAACGGTTCTTTTGGTCCTTTTTTTGAAAACTCCCTTAAAACCGGAAAGTAGCAAGTCAAAATATTCGCAAAATTATTAAATATAAAATTATCATTTCTAAGCCACTCGTCCGACAGCTGTTAAAATTATTGTGACAGCTCATTATATTGTTTACAAGAGTACTGAGAATTTTCCAGGAAAAAAATTATTCGTGATGGAATTCAAGCGTGATAGTGTGATTTCTTTATATTTGGCTCGAAAACCACAAATGGCTATCGTTAGAGCACTCCAGCATTTCAATGTGAATAAGTCTTTTGTATCTCATACGATCGCTCGTTACCGTGATATGATGATACTGCTAGCGTAGCCCGACTTGATCGAAACCCGCGTCGCAGAAGCCAAAAAATGGCTCGTGAGCTGAACATATCGCAATATTCCATTCGGCAAATATTAAAAAATAAGTTCGGGGAAAGCCATTGAAATTCCAAAAAGTGGAAGAATTTACACCGCACCACCACAGAAAGAAAATAGACTCAAAAGAGTAGCTTCGTTTGGCCGAAAGTGGTGAACTTTCGAATTTGGTTTTCTCCGTCTTTGATGAGAAAACATTCGTTGTCCTGCAGTTTGTAAACAAACAAAATGATCGTGTAAACTTGCCAATGAGGTCAGCTGAAAATGTACACCTTCGGTTGGCCACCAGAACTCAAGCGCTGGTTATTGTGATGGTGTGGGCCGCCATAACAGTATTAATCGACCGTGGCATCAGAATAAATGCCGAATATTAACGCGAAAATATTCTAGAGGGTGTATTGAAGCCTTGGGCACGCAAAAATTTTGGCCGCAGACCTTGGACATTCCAACAGAACTCAGCACCATCGCACTCAGCACGCCCCACCTAAAAATGCTTACAATATGAGGTCCCTCGCTCCATTTCCAGCGCACAATGTCCACCAAAATCTCCGGATACCAATCCGTGGGGCTATTGTGTCTGGAGTATTTTGGAAAGCAAGGTTGGCACCAAAAAAATATACCAAAGTGCCGATCACCTTAAGCAAGCGCTTCGCCAGAAATGGGCCAAAATGCAGCAGAGCAACTTTTTTACTTTACTTTTTTAAAGATGTCTGTTTTAAACCTGAAGCGGGTCAACAAAGGGTTTTTTGGTCCTTTTTTGAAAATATGGTTAAAAACTCACTTGAAACGGGAATTTATTAATTAGAATTATTAGTCTCTATCTCCCCTAAACGCCAGGAATTGAGGAGACATTTTAAGGTTAAAGCCGTATATTGTGTGAGTTTTGCACAAAATCTCCAACAAAGCTTCATTTTAGAATCCACGTTTATTGGGCCCTGGAAAACAATAAACGCTAAAAGTTTTTCGATTGTGGTAGGTAAAAAAATATCCTTTTAAAAATCCGCTCGTTGGACCTAAAAATGATGCTCTTAAAAATACCTTAAAATATCCATGATTACTAAAGTGTTATCCTTCCAAAAACATATTCTTTGATTGTCCTTAAAATGTCTTTCTCTTAAAAATCTAAGACTATGAGCAAGTTGATCCTTAAAAAATATTCTCTAAAATCAAGGATTATTAGTATGACGATCCTTGAAAATTTTTTTTAGAAACAGTTAAGAAGTCATTTTCATACAATATTTTGTTAAAAAAATACAATCATTGCTTTGCTAATTATTTAAGAGATATTTGAAATAATAATCGTGGGAATTTTAAAAAATTATTTTAAAAATTAACCAATGAAAATAAAAAATACAAACATAAAAAAAATAATAATAAATAAATAAAACTAAACTACTTACGATGTTTCTTTAAGTAAGGAGTCTACAAATGATGCGGGGCTAAATGAAAAAAATATGAAAATAAAAATGAAAAGAAAAAACAAATTATTATTTAAAAATAAAAAATTTAAAGGATATAAAAAATTATAAAAAAGTAATTATTTAAATGAAAAAAATATGAAAATAAAAATGAAAATAAAAAACAAATTATTATTTAAAAATAAAAGACATAAAAAATTATAAAAAAATCATTATTTAATAACGTAAAAATAATAGTGTAAATAAAGGAAAAATTTCCGAAAAATAATAAAAGTACATAATATTTAAATAATGACTTAAAAATAAAAATTAAAAAAAAATATTAATAATTGTTTTCGAGTTTCATTTGTATCAATCTGCTCCTTGGAATCCTGAACATATACTCACGACTGCACAAAACCTCAATCAGCGAGTTATCAATTCAATTTACCTGTAAAATAGATTATAAAAAATAAAATGTTAGGCGTTTTTATAGATATTAACATAAATTAAACGAATTTTAAATAAAAAATATATTATAATATATATTTCTTAAATATGTTATAACATATTTCTAGCTTTCGAGAATATTTACACATTTAATATTTACATTAGGGACATTGCGTTTTTTCTTAATACCAAATTTCAAAAAAAAAAAATTAACATAGGGTACGTTTTGGAAATAGTGATTAATTTACCATTAATACGAGGGAAATATGAAAAGTGAGGACCAACCTCGAATATTTATTTTTTTTATTTATTTTTATTCGTGTATTTATTTACCTTTATGCTAGCTTGTGGTTGTATTCATTTTTTTTCTTTTTCATTAATTAATTAATTATTTTAATTATTTGTTGTTTTTTATTATTTATTTAATTGTATTTATTTATTATTAGTACAGTTCCAATTTGAGTAAAATCCACACTACCACACTGTTATACTCAAAGCAAACCAATTCTCATTCTCTCAGCCACAAAAAAAAAAACACTCTCAGAGAGAGAAAAAAATCCCCCTCCTTTGGAAAAGAAAAATCCCCATTAGTTATTGTTATTATTGACAGATTGATTGATTTAATAACAAAACCACATGATTTATTAACCACCTAGGCAGCAAACAATCAAATCAACAATTCAATTAGCCAATGTGGCACTCAACCGCAATTATTCGATGTGGATTTTGTTTAAAAATAATAACCAACAACAATAAAATAGTTATAATAATTCAATAACAAAGAGTTGACATTTGACTATAAATTACTACAACTCTTCGTTAGTTGCCAGTGGAACCACGTCAGTACGTCAGAGTCGGATACAATTTTAATTAGCCATGAAACTTTCAAATATTATTGCAGTAATTTTCAACATTTTGTTTTTCATGGTTTTGACTATAGCTTCTCCGGTGGAAGCTAATCCTGCGGTGAGGAGACATGATCTGCCAGTTTGCCGTTGTTCGTTGGATGGTCGCGGAAGTGGGGTTCCACCAAATGGTTGCGGCTGTGCGGTATGAAGAGAGATTTTGATTTTTTAAGAAGAGAGTAATTAAAAAAATATATAATTTTCTTTTTAGATAAACTGATATAGTTTTGACTGGAAATCCTGGAGTAAATAGTAATAAAAAGTAAATAATGTATTATGAAAAAATGGAATAAAATGACATTTTAATTTATTCTCAGAAATTCTGTGAATGACCTAATACCTATACCCCTGAAAGGTATCGATGAGCAGACGTAACACACTAAAGTGTGAGATTAATTGAGAGAGTCATGAGAGTCATTTTATAAAAAAAAAAACTAGGAATGGCTACTGAAGACATGTTAAGGAACTTTATATGCAAAAGTCTGTTAAACGTTAGTTCTCTGAAAGACCCATTCTTATTCTTTACTATTGTAGATCATCTAAAAATCTTCTAAGAGCTTTAAAAGCATTTAATTCGTGTTCTATGGAAGAGCTTTACAGTGTCTTTAAGAGAGCTTTAAATGCTCCACTATCTTTAAAAGAGTTTCAAAGTGTCGTATGTATATCTGTGGAAGACCTTTAAACCGCCATACATCTACAGAAAGTTTTTCAACATATAGAAGAGTACTAGGAGCTTTTTCTAATTTTTAGAAGATCTTTGAAAACTCCTCAATCTATGGAAGACCTTTAAAGGCTTTTATATATATATAAAAGAGCCTTGACGACTCTTCTATACATAGATCTCCTCACCTATATATAAAGGCTCTTCTCTCTTGAAAAGATCTTTAAACGTCTACTTATCTATAAAATAGCTTTAATGTCTCGTCGGTATTTGGAAGAGCTTCTATAAACGCCTTTGGAACGGGTCTTCTACTTCTGTCCATCGAAGTCCCCTTAAAGGCTCTTTTGTTCCTAGAGACCTCTTAGTAACATTTCCATTAAAAAAACACTTTTTAAGGCCTGATCTGACTAACACTTAAACAATTTTCTATTCATATATGTCTGGGGGTCTACTTTTTTTTATAGAACCTTTATATATTCTGTGTATAGATGACCTCTAAATAGCGTTTTCTCTATAGAAGTTCTGAAAACGTGTCTTTTGTCCATCGAAGGGCTCTTTTGCTCCTAGAAGACCTCTTAGGGACATTTTGATTCAAACATACATTTGTAGAAGTCATGTATAGGCGACTTCTGTCTATCTGTTCTGCTCTATTCTCTTTTCTTCCTAAAATACCTATTAGGGACATTTCGATTCAGTTATAAATTTTAAGAGCTGTTCAGAACACATAAACAATGTTCTATTCATAGATGTCTAAGAGGCCTATTTTTATAAGATCTCTAAATGTTCTATCCATAGATGTCCTCTAAAGGGGTTTTTTCTATAGACCTTCTGTGAAGGTGTCGTCTGCCCATCGAAGGGCTCTTTTGTTCCTAGAAAATCTCTTAGGGGCATTTTGATTCAAGAATACATTTTAAGGACTTTTCTGACCTCTTCAAACATTTTCTTTTCATAGATGGTTTAAGGGGTCTACTTTTATTATATGACCTTTATGGATGGCCTCTAATTGGGGTTTTTTTCTGTAGAAGTTCGGAAAAGGTGTCTTCTGTCCATCGAAGTGCTCTTAAAGGTTTTTTTGTTCCTAGAAACCCTCTTATGGAGACTTCCATTCAAAAACACGTTTTAAGAGCTGTTCTGACCTATTAAATAATGTTCATATCTGTCTAGGACCTATATATATTCTGTCTATAGATGGCCTCTAAAGGGTTTTATCTCTGTAGAAGTTCAGAAAAGGTGTCTTCTGTGTATCGAAAGGCTCTTCTGTTCCAAGAAGACCTCTTAGCGAAATTTCGATTCAAAAATAACTTTTATGAACTTTTCTGAATCCTTAAACAATTTTCCATCAATAGCTGTCCAAGGAGTCTACTTATTTATAGAACCTGTATCCCAGAGGACTTCAAGAAAAAAATATCTTATGGGATCATTTTTATCAAAGAAGACCTTGCAAACCGGGTTTCTAACCAATACATAATTTAGAAGAAGACGAAGAAAAGAATACCCCATCTACAGGGAACCACAAGAGGTTGATATTAAGATCTTGAATATTTAAAAGGCCTCGTAGGGCCAAAATTTTATTGAAGACCTCTCCGAGGCACTTCAATCCCAGAAATCATTTGTTATGGTCTTCTATTTGTCAAAAGACCTCGAAGGACCAACATTTTAAAGGAGACCTCGCAGATGGACCTCTACACCAAAAATCATTTGTTGCGATCTTCTATTTGTCGAAGGCCTCCCAGATGATATTTTCTTTAAAGAACAGTCCTACATGGATTTTTATTAACCTCGAAGTCATCTTGCGTGGTTTTCTACTTGTAGAATAGAATAAAGAATGGAACATCTCTAAAAAAGCTTTCTATTTTTAGATGACCCACCGATGGTACTCAAAAATACCTTCGAAAACATTTTGGGAAACAAAACGAATTTCTTATCATTGCATAATTCAGAAGAAAAAGAAGAAAGGAATACCCCATATACAAGGAACTACAGGGGTATATTACGATCTTGCATCTTCAAAAGACCTCGAAGGGCCCAAATTCTATTCAAATTCTCCGCTGCACTTAAACCCCAGAAATCCTTTTTTATGGTCTTCTATTTGTCAAAAGACCTTGAAAGGCCAATATTTTATAAGAAGATCTTTGAAAACTCCTCAATCTATGGAAGACCTTTAAAGGCTTTTGTATATATAAAAGAGCCTTGACGACTCTACTATACATAGATCTCCTCACCTATATATAAAGGCTCTTCTCTCTTGAAAAGATCTTTAAACGTCTACTTATCTATAAAATAGCTTTAATGTCTCGTCGGTATTTGGAAGAGCTTCTATAAAAACCTCTTGAACGAGTCTTCTACCTTCTGTCCATCAAAGTCCCCTTAAGAGCTTTTTTTGTTCCTAGAAGACCTAGAAGACGACATTTCCATTAAAAAATACCTTTTAAGGGCTGATCTGACTGACATTTAAACAATTTTCTATTCATATATGTCTGGGGGTCTACTTTTTTTATAGAACCTTTATATATTCTGTCTATAGATAACTTATAAATGGGGTTTTCTCTGTAGAAGTTCTGAAAACGCGTCTTTTGTCTGTCAAAGGGCCCTTTTGTTTCCAAAAGACCTCTTAGGGACATTTTGATTCAAACATACATTTGTAGAAGTCCTGTATAGGCGACTTCTGTCTATCTGTTCTGCTCTGTTCTCTTTTCTTCCTCAAATACCTATTAGGGACATTTCGATTCAGTAATAAATTTTAAGAGCTGTTCAGAACACATAAACAATTTTCTATTCATAGATGTCTAAGAGGCCTATTTTTTAAAAGATTTCTAAATGTTCTGTTCATAGATGACCTCTCAAAGGGTTTTTTCTATAGACCTTTTGTGAAGGTGTTGTCTGTCCATCGAATTGCTCTTTTGTCCTAGAAAATCTCTTAGGGGAATTTTGATTCAAGAATACATTTTAAGGACTTTTATGACCTCTTCAACCATTTTCTTTTCATAGATGTTTAAGGGGTCTAGTTTTTTTTATAGAACCTTTACATATTATATCTAAAGATGGGGTTTTCTCTGTAGAAGTTCAGAAAAGGTGTCTTCTGTCCATCGAAGTCCTCTTAAAAGGTTTCTTGTTCCTAGAAACCCTTTTATAGAGACTTCCATTCAAAACACGTTTTAATGGCTGTTCTGACATCTTAAACAGTTTTCATTGATGTTTAGGACCTCTATATATTCCGTCGATAGATGGCCTCTAAAGAGTTTTTTTTCTGTAGAACTTCTGAAAAAGCGTCGTCTGTCCATCGAAGGGCTCTTTTGTTCCTAGAGGACCTCTCCGCGAAATTTCGATTCAAAAATAACTTTTAAGAACTTTTCTGAGCCCTTAAACAATTTTCTATCCATAGCTGTCTAAAGGGGTCTACTTATTTATAGAACCAGTATCCCAGAGGACTTCCAGAAAGAAAACCTCTTATGGGATTATTTTTATCAAAGAAGACCTTACAAACCGAATTTCCAAGCATTGCATAATTTAGAGGAAGAAGAAAGGAATACCCCATCTACAGGGAACCACAACAGGTTGATATTAAGATCTTGAATATTTAAAAGAACTCGAAGGACCCGAATTCTATTGAAGGCCTCTCCGCTGCAATTCTACAGCAGAAAACTTATTTTTAGGGTCTTCTTTTTGTCGAAAGACCTCGAAGGAACAACATTTTAAAGGAAATCTCGCAGATGGACCTCAAACTAAAAATCATTTGTTGCGATCTTCTATTTGTCGAAGACCTCCTAGATGATCTTTTCTTTAAAGAAGAGTCCTACATGGGTTTTTATTAACCTCGAAGATATCTTGCGTGGTTTTCTACTTGTAGAATAGAATAAAGGAGTTTATACTAATCGAAGATCACTAAAAAAGCTTTCCATTTTTAGATGACCCACCGATGGTACTCAGAAATACATTCGAAAACATTTTGGGAAACAAGCCCAATTTATAATCATTACATAATTCAGAAGAAGAAGAAAAGAATACCCCATCTACAGGGAACCACAGGTTGATATTACGATCTTGAATCTTCAAAAGACCTCGAAGGGCCCAAATTCTATTGAAGACCTCTCCACTGCACCCAGAAATCCTTTTTATGATCTTCTATTTGTCAAAAGACCTCGAAGGGCCAACATTTTATAGGAGACCTCGCAGATGGACCTCAACACCAAAACTTATTTGTTGCGATCTTTTATTTGTCGAAGGCCTCTTAGATGATATTTTCTTTATTGAAGAATACCACCTGTAGAATACCTGATACTGAGATGTTTTCCGAATATAAATATAAATCTTTCAAGAGTCTCAAAAGATCGCCTGCCTACAGAGCCCCTATAAAAGGGGTTTCTACCCATGGAAGATCTCTAAAAAAGCTTTGCATCTTTAGAAGACCCACCGATGGTACTCAGATTTACCTTCGAAAACATTTTGGAGACCCAGGGAACAAATTTGTGATTTTTAAATTAAAATGTCATAAAGGAGCGCTCGAGTTCCGTTCCCATCCTCGGCCTGCATCAAAAGAATATCTATTAAATAATTTTCTATCAAAAATCTAATTGAAGTTAGGTTCTGCGGTGCTTTCCCATTTATAAAAAAAAAGTTATACGACAAATAAAGGGGACTTTTCTTGAGAATATGGAAAAAGTATTCAAATGGCTCTGAGATTTTTATATTAATAGCTTCTAATTTCTTAAAGGCCCTTTATCTGAGGGGTTTTGAACGAAACCCTCTATAGAGCATCTTCTATTGACAGAAGGGCTTATAAAAAATTAATTTGAGGGGTGGAGGCTGGATTTTTTTCAATACTTCTATTTATATTTCCACCTCAGGAAAATATTTTCATTTTTCTATTGTTGTTGCTGCTGTTGTGTTGCCTTCTTGTTTAAAAATATTGCAACAATAGATCAATACAACATATGAAAGCAGTGTCATAATCAAGAGGACTATTTGTATTCATGTCCTCGCATGTAGGCATTTGAAGAGATGGGATTGTTGTTAAGGATACATGTGTATATTTGTGTGCGAATATTAATCCATGTCTGTATATGTGAATGTGCGTAATCCGTTTTTAACTTTACACCACACCATGTGTTAGTGTGTGTGATTGTAGGAATGCTGAAATGTATGTGTGGAATGTCCTAGTTTGGGTCAAGGTTGTTCGATTTTTCGTCTTTCCATGTGTTTACATAAGGAAAAACTAAGCGTACACACACACAGTCAGAAGTACATATATAGACACATAGGCATAGACAAACACACATGCAGGCATAGGGAGGGGGGACGAATGGCAACATGAAAGATTTTATTAAAATAAATATTACAGAGTTATATGAAAAAACTGCAACCAACTTCAGACTGCTGTCATTCCTAAGCCACTCGTCCGACAGCTGTTAAAATTATTCTAGTGACAGGTCAGTATTTTGTTTACACGCGTACCAAAGCAGTTTGGTGAGAATTTTATAGAAAAAAAGTTATTCGTGATGGAATTCAAGCGTGATAGTGTGATTTCTTTATATTTGGCTGGAAAACCACAAGTGGCTATCGTTAGAGCACTCCAGCATTTAAATGTAAATAAATCTTTTGTGTCTCGTACCATCGCTCGTTACCCGACGTCAAGGAAGTGGACGGAATAAAACAACAACATCAGCAGAAATGGTTCGAATTTACTGAAGCGACTTGATCGAAACTAAAAATGGCTCGTGAGCTGAACATATCGCAATATTCCATTCGGCAAATATTGAAAAATGGGCTCGGGGTAAAGCCATTGAAATTCCAAAAAGTGCAAGAACTTATACCGCAGCAGAAAAAAAAACATAGACTCAAAGGAGCTAAAGAGTTGCCCCGCTTGGATGCTTCGCCGAAAGTGGTGAACTGGTTTTTGGTTTTCTCCTCTCCGATGAGAAAACATTCGGTGTCCTGCAGTTTATAAACAAACAAAATGATCGTGTTTACTTGCCAAAGAGGTCAGCTGAAAATGCGCACCTTGGTATTACTTGGCCACCAGAACTCAAGCGCCGGCCATGGTGATGGTGTGCGCCACCATAACAGCCAATGGTTGCTCTCCGCTCGTATTAATCGACCATCAGAATAAATGCCGAATATTATGGCGAAAATATTCTGGAGACTGTATAAAAGCCTTGGGCATGCAAACATTTTGGCCGCAGACCTTGGACATTCCAAGAGGTGGTTGGACATTCAAGAATGGTTACAAAATGTTCCTCGCTTCATTTCCAGCGCACAATGGCCACCAAAATCTCCGGATACCAATCCGTTGGACTATTGTGTCTGGAGTATTTTGGAAAGCAAGGTTGGCACTAAAAAATACCAAAGTTTCGATCACCTCAATCAAGTGCTTTGCCGGAAATGGGCCAAAGTACCGCCGAGCAACATTCGGGCAGCGTGTGACGGTTTCATTGGCCGTTTGAAGGCCATAATTCGTGCCAAAGGTGACCAATTCGAACAAATATAAACTTATTCTAAAATTTGATGTTATTTTCGACTTTTTTTGCTTTCATTCAATGAAATTTAAAAAAAATGTAAAAATTATGCCGTTTGACTTTGTTGCAGATTTTTTATCTCACCCGGTACATGTGTGTGCAAATATATTGAAAATAATTCACAAGTGTAGCAAACGTTTTTAAAGGGAAGGAGGGTTCGGGAATTGTTAGCAATTTTGATTATCGCTTCCATTGGTCAATCAAAAAAGGAACAAGTCCTTAGAAAAATTAAAAATCCAGTCCAATCCATTTTTTTTTCTGGCCCGAATTTGGATGCATTGACGAAGTCTAGCCTATTTATCTACCAATATTTAATATATTCTGCCTGTCGAAGGTACGAAATTCTCTCACCCTAGGTTTTTCAAATCTTTTTTAAATCAATAAATGTTTCTTTTTTCGAAACCCTTTATCGCTTATCCTATATTTACTGGTCCCGTTCTTTTAAATTAAATAATAAACCGCTAATGGCATATGGTTCTCCATATGCCACAAGTTAATAATAAAAATTTATTTTAATAGACGAAAGCCACTATAAAGCCTCATATAAAAATCCAGCAGCATCTCAACATCAGCCATCAGCTTTCATCATCATCACGATCCACAGCTCATAAGTGTTATAATCAAATCCATTAGTTGGGAATAATAAAGGCATCAGCACAAGAGTAACCTATTTCTCCACTTCCAACCCATTCAAGCCGCAACCATTGAGGATGGAATGTATAAAACCTTAACATCCACATCAGTTTCAATTTAATTAACTTTGATTTTATTTTACAAATCTAAATAGAGGAGGAGATGGGGGAGGTGGGAGAAAAGCAGCGGGGAGAGGAGGAATGGGGAAGAGAGGTAAGGCACAGGATGTTAACTCGGATGATATCATAATCTTAAATAGAGATGGCGCCATATAACAGACAATTACTGCTCCACCGTTTGCGTCGTTGCTCTTAAGCTGGGGACTACTCTCAATGTTACACAATATGGTATTGTGTACAGACAAGGATGTGTGTATATGTATTTGTAAACATATCAGAGTGTGTGTGTATGTGTGCGGAAAAATAAATGCAAATCAAATTCAATGTTTTCTGTAGAAATGTAAATATTATGGACTATGTCGTAGGAGTCATCCAAAGAAGGATGTATAAGATCTTTAGGAAGCCACCCTAAAATCTTCTGGGCATACCCCTCCATGCAGGTACGTAACCTTCTTCGAAAACCTTCTTTGGGGAGGCAACTGGGAGAAAAGTAACTTTTCGATGTAAAATGTCAAAAAAAAAATCAGAAAAGTAATCATATCTGAATGTGCTAAGCATAGAATCCCCCCTCCCTACGTACGGCCCAGACATAAAGGAAGACGTTCAAAGGTGTCTGCTACCAATAAAGCCCTCTTAAGGAGCACCTTGTCAGCCAAAAAATTACCAGGTGAAAATGGCACTTTCAAAATTATTCATTTAAACCTCTCATTACCAAATAATGGAATAATGAACTACTTACAAAATAACATCGCTACCTATTACTTGGTATGATAAAAGTAAGTTATGATGTCTTGTATAACTCATTATTTTTTAGCTTACTGGTAATGGAGATGTCTCTATGTCCACACTAAAATAACAGATTGTTATTTCGTTTTGTAAGTAGTTACTGGCGCTAAAATGTCCAAAAGACCTATTACAGGTAATGAGTTTTCCTGCTGGTCTAATTATAGAAAACATTATATGGGGTCTTTTACCTATACCCAGCAAAATTCGGTCTTCACATGTGTCACTTTCAGAAATACTGGTAATGATACCCACCTACCCCATGCATTACCAGTAGGACATAAATAAGGACTACTTCTCTCAGCATTATCAGAAAGCTTAGAAATAATGATTTATTCGTGTAAAATTTACAAGACTAAATAACTCATTTTTATCTTACCGGGTAAGTAGTTACTAGTTAGAAAATTTACTTAATAAACCCATTATTTGGAAATGAGATTTTTTCTTAGGTAAAAGTTTTCCTAGGGGTCCAAAACCCCTAAAGTTCCACAGAAGATATATTAAAGGCTTCTCAGTTAGTTACTAGATACAAAAGATACTAAATAAACCTATTATTTGGTAATGAGATTTATTGCTGGGTAAAAATTTTCTTAAGAGTCCTAAAAGCCCCTAAAGTTCTATAGAAGGTATAGGGAAGGCTTCTCAAATTTTAAGTGCCAATCGAAGAGGTGTCTATTTAAAGAAAGGCTTCCTTTTTATACCCTCCACCATACTATGGAGGGTATATTAATTTTGCCATTCCGTTTGTAATTCCTCGAAATACTCATGCCAGACCCAACAAAGAATATATATTCTTGATCAGCGTAAAATTCTAAGACGATTTAGCCATGTCCGTCTGTCTGTCTGTCCGTCTGTCTGTCTGTCCGTCTGTCTGTCTGTTGTAATTACTCTATCTTTCGAACAAATTGAGATAGAAGGCTAAAATGTATATTTTGCCAGTAGGCAGGTTAAGTTCGTAAATGGGCCATGTAGGTCCAAGTTATCATATAGCCCTCATATAACGGTACCTCCCGATATTCGGTATTTTGATGATTTTAGCGACATTATTCACCGGAATTGTTTCAAATTTGGCATTTGAAGTTCGTAATGGATACTACAGCCTAAGACAGAAAATGGGCCATGTAGGTCCACGTCTTCCTATAGCCCCCATATACCGTACTTCCCGATATTCGGTATTTTGATGATTTTAGCGACATTATTTACCGGGATTGTTTCAAATTTCGCAGTTGAAGTACGTAATGGATACTTCATCCTATGCCAGAAAATTGTCTGTGCAGGTCCACGTCTTCGTATAGCCCCCATATAACGGTACCCCCTATATTCGGTGTTTTGATGATTTTAGCTACATTATAAACAAATTTTTCTTCAAGTTTCGCATTTAAATATTGTAATAACTTATGACAAAAGTTGCCTATGCAGGTCCACGTCGTTGTATAGGCATTCAATATTTTTAAGATTTTAACAGAATTGTTAACGGATTTTTTTTTTTGGAAATTGTCAAATTTGAAACAAATGGTGGAGAGTATTAAATTTCTTATTCAGAAAAAAGGCCTTGAAAAGGTCGCCTTTCTTTGGCATATATCTTCCGGTGGTATTATTCTCAGGGCATTGTATTAGATTCTTCTACCCATATAATCCTTCTACCTATGAAAGCCTCCTATATTATTATATATTCTTCTAGAAGACTCTTTTACACAGAAAGCCTCTATGGCGCTTTTGTACCATAGGGCTCTACCGAGAGAGAAATCTTTCCTAGACCTCGTATATAAATCACCTTTGGATGGATATTCCATATATAAAGTCTCATGTGCGGATTTCTATCCAAAAGGTGTTCCATTCAGAAGTCTTATTCTTATCTTAATACTCTCAGCCATATGGCTAGTAATACCATCAATCAAAACGTGGCTCATTGAAATAACGGTTTTAGGACCAAATCCGTTTCAGGACATTTGGAGTCGATCTAGAGATATACGTCCGTCGGTCTGTACGTCTGGCTGGCTGGTGCGCATGATAACTCTCGAAGGGATTATCCTATTTAGTCCAAGCTTGGTACATGGTAACGTTATGGTCAAACTTAGAACAAGTTCGGAGATTGACAAAATCCATCCACTTCTTCGCCCTTCCGTAAAAGAGAAAAATTTAAAAAAAAATTATTTTACTTCACAGAATGAGAAAGGATAATCCGATTATGCTCCAACTTTGCAAATCCTAATATTTGCATCAGTGCTAGGTGAGGTGCGAAAATGGACAATATCGGTGCACTCCATGAAGTACCTCCCCCACAAAGAGTAATTTGGAATGTTTATAGCTCTAATAAAATGGGAAATCAGAGTCCGATTGTCTTCAAATTACACACATTAATATTTTGACTAACCCAAGATCTGGTACACCCCCCCCCACAAAAGGGTCAAAATGTTGAACATTCGTGAAGCTCATATAACGCAAAAATTAACATCCGATTCCATTCAGACTTGGCACATCTAATATGTCTATCAACACAAGATCTGTTATAAAGATGGTAGAGATCGGACCATTCATTCTGGTACCCACCCCACAAAGGGTCAAAGTTTTGAATAACCCAAACGATTATAAAATCCGAAATAAGCATCCGATTCTCTTCATATTTCACACATTCCATTATTTCTACTAACACAAGATCTGATGTGAAGATGGGATATACCCGTTCACTCCTTGTGGTACCTCCCTACAAAGGGTCAGAATTTTGAATATCCATGACGCTCATAAACGCAAAATTAACATCCGATTCCATTCAGACTTGGTGCATCTCAATATTTCCATCAACACAAGATGTTATAAGGATGGTAGAGATCGGATCATATTTACCCCACAAAGGGTCAAAGATTTTGAATAACCAAAAGGATTACAAAATCCGAAATAAGTATCCGGTTATCTTCATATCTCACACACGCCATTACTTCTATTAACTCAATATCTGCTTTGAAGATGAAATATATCGGTCCGATTCCATTCAGACTTGGCACATCTCAATATATCTACCAGCACAAGATCTGTTAAAAAGAAGGTAGATTATCGGGTCATTTCTTGTGGTACCTCCACCACATGTGGTTCAAGATTTTAAAAACAAAACGCTTGGAGAAAGCGAAATAAGCATCCAACTCTCTTCAAATTTCACACACGTTAGTGCCAACCTGCTTTCCAAAATACCCCAGACACAATAGTCCAACGAATTGGTATCCGGAGATTTTGGTATCTATTGTGCGCTATAAATGAAGCGAGGAACCTCGTTTTGTAACCATTCTTGGGTGGCGCGTGCTAAGTGTAATGGTGTTGAGTCCTGTTGGAATGTCAAAGGTCTGCTTGTCCAAGGCTTTAATAAGCCCTTCAGAATATTTTCGAGTCAATATTCGGCATTTATTCTGATGCCACGGTCGATTAATACGAGCGGAGAGCGACCAGCTGTTATGGCGGCCCACACCATCACCATGGCCGGTCTTGAGTTCAGGTGGCCAACCGAAAGTGCACATTTTCAGCTGACCTAATTGGCAAGAAAACCAAATTCGGCAGTTCACCACTTTCGGCCAATTGAATCAACTCTTTAGCTCTTTTGAGTCTATTTTCTTTCTGTAGCGGTGTAAGTTCCTGCACTTTTTGGAATTTCAATGGCTTTACCCCGAGCTCATTTTTCAATATTTGCCGAATGGAATATAGCGATATGTTCAACTCACGAGCCATTTTTCGGCCACTGCGACGCGGGTTTCGACCAAGTCGCTTTTTTACTTTTCGTACCATTTCTGCTGATGTTGTTGTTTTGGAGTGCTCTAACGATAGCCACTTGTGGTGGTTTTCCAGTCAAATATTAAATTCCACTTCGAATAACTTTTCTCAAAAAATTCTCTCCAATATGCTTTCGTACGCTTGTAAACAATATAATGAGCTAACACTGTAATAATTTTAACAGCTGTCGGACGAGTGGCTTAGAAATGACAGCAGTCTGAACCCCTCTATTTATATATATCTGCGAACCCCTCTATTTTCAAATAGAAGTAATTTCGAGAGTCCTGAAGGGGTCCTGAAGATGTTCCGTATAGTTTTTAAAATATATAAATTTTTCATTAAAATTTAATTATACGTAGCTGTCATCTATCTCTTTTCTCATTTTTCCTCCAACAAATATATTTTTCAAATCCCCGCAATTTTATGTTGAAAAATATCGCCATTGAAACCCCTCTCTCCCCCACCATTAATTTAATCTATTTATAAAAATTCTTTTACTTTTGACACACATTCATTCTGTCATCTCTGGTTTGTTGTGCCAAGACATAACGGAACTAATATGAGCCTTTTTTTGTTTCTCCCTTCAAAGGATAAAAGAGAAAAACACAACTATGAAATAAAATGAAAAACAACACCCACTATGGCAGTCATCTAATGATGACCATGGAAATGAATGGGACCGGGCTGTGATATCTTAATATGCGTCACACAAAAAATCATCAACCATCCATCCAGCAGACCCTACTGGTATCCAACCGCCCACCCACCTACCTAAGATAAAATGTTGGAAACTAAACAGGAAACCATCCATCCCAGCGAGGAGGACGGCGAAGGCAAAAAATCATATCATTGTTGTTGTCTAAAAGCCATGTGAAGCTGGCTGATGGTGTGACGTTCTAAATGGTCGTAGCAGCAACATATGGTGTTAACGACTGCCATAGTATCATCATCTCCAGCAGCAGCAGCAACACCAACAACAGTGTTGTCAGAATTAACACATTATTGTTGGCATCATGGCATCAGCGCCATTGCCGAGATTCTTGGACACATTTATTTAGCACATATCCTGGGTAAATTACCTTTAATAATCCAAGGATTTTCTGTTCTTGTGTGGAACATACAGACAACAGACGAAGGG
The DNA here is from genome assembly GCF_030504385.1 of Musca domestica. Taxonomy (NCBI): domain Eukaryota; kingdom Metazoa; phylum Arthropoda; class Insecta; order Diptera; family Muscidae; genus Musca; species Musca domestica. The sequence continues at coordinate 11,074,031 of NW_026712272.1, read as the reverse complement.
GGTCGTCATAAACGAGCTGGAGGGAGTTTCCGTAGATATACGAGCGAGAGGGAGTGCCAATAGAGTTTAAACAGGTTAGATATAGAAGACTCGCTGGCCTTCAGCTCGCTTATAGAAACTCCTTGGCCTTCTGCTTGTCTATACCGAATTCCTGACCTCCCAGCTCGTCTATACCGACTCCCTGGTCTTCAGATTGTCTATACCGAATCCCTGGCCTCCCAGCTCCTCTATAAAGACTCCCTGCCCTCCCAGCTCGTCTATAGAGACTACCTGGCCTCCCAGTTCGCCTATAGAGACTCCCTGGCCTTCAGCTTGTCTCTAGAGACTCCCTGACCTTCAGCTCGTCTATAGAGACTCCCTGGCCCACCAGCTCGTCTATAGAGACTCCCTGGCCCACCAGCTCGTCTATAGAGACTCCCTGGCCCACCAGCTCGTCTATAGAGACTCCCTGGCCCACCAGCTCGTCTATAGAGACTCCCTGGCCCACCAGCTCGTCTATAGAGACTCCCTGGCCCACCAGCTCGTCTATAGAGACTCCCTGGCCTCCCAGTTCGCCTATAGAGACTCCCTGGCCTTCAGCTTGTCTCTAGAGACTCCCTGACCTTCAGCTCGTCTATAGAGACTCCCTGGGCATCAGACTGTCTCGTTATAGCCCACCTATAGAGATAACCTTTGTCCCGTTTATTGAGTTACGGCTTGTCCGTAGTGATTCCCTGTCTTAAATTCGTGTATAGAGACTCGCCTGCTATCAGCTAGTCTATAGAGACTCGCCTGCCATCAGCTCTTTTATGGAGACTCGCCTGAAATCAGCTCCTCTATGGAGACTCGCTGGCCCTCAGCCCGTCTATACCGACTCCCTGGCATTTAGCTTCTCTCTAGAGCCTCGCTGGCCTTCAGCTCGTCTGTACCGACACCCTGGCCTTAAGCTCGTCTCTAGAGAATCCCTGGCCTCCCAGCTCATCTATAGAGACTGCCTAGCTTCCCAGCTCGCCTATAGAGACTTCCTGGCCTCCCATCACGTCTATAGAGACTCCCTGGCCTCCCAGCTCGTCTTTAAAGACTCCCTGGCGTCCCAGGTCGTCTATAAAGGCTCCCTGGCCTCCCAGCTCGTCTATAGAGACTAACTGGCCACCCAGCTCGTCTATAGCGACTCACTGGCCTCCCAGCTCGTCTTTGGGGACTCCCTGGCCTCCAGCTCGTCTATGGAGACTCGCGTCTATAGAGATAACCTCCGGTTCGTCTGTAGAGTTGACCTACGGCTTGTCTGTAGTGATTCCCTGTCTAAAACTCGTCTGTAGAGACTCGCTGGCCATCAGCTCATCTATGGAGACTCGCTGGCCCATTCAGCTCGTCTATAGAGACACCATGTCCCTCCAGTTCGTCTACAGAGACTCCCTGTGCTTCCAGCCCGTCTTAGAGACTCTCTGCCCTATTCAGCTCGTCTATAGAGACTCCCGGTCCCTCCAGCTCGTCCATAAAATCTCTCTTGCCTTCAGCTCGCCTATATAGACTCCCTGCCCTTCAGCTCGTCTATAGAGACTCCCTCCCCCTCAGCTCGTTCATAAAGACTCCCTGACCCTTCTTCCGATAGATCTTAAAGTTCCCTTCCGGTCGCCCTTAAGACTTCGTTAAACTTGCTTATATAGACTCCCTTCTCCTGAGTGTGGCATTAAAATTAAAGACCCTAATTTAATCGTTAAAATAAAAAAATAAAAAAACATTAAAAACACCCACCCCCTCCTCCTCTCTCATTGTAAATGTTGACATTTCAATAACATTGTCGTATACATATAAACATTCGTTACAAATACTTTCTACCGAATCCAATATTGTTGAAAATTTGTTATAAACTTGTGTTCTCAAGCGCCTGCACGCACTTATGCCAAATCGAATACACGCACACGTCGCCTCACTAACACATTCGAAAGAAAAAACTTAAATTGGTATTTGAAATTCTCAAGAATTTTTTTCCATTTGATATTCATTGTTGACCCTAAACATAATTTCCGGTTTCCTGTTCCAGCTGGAAGAAAAAAGAAGAAAAACAAAAACGCAACGAAAACAGAAGCAAAAGAACACCGCAATTTCAGTTATCCTTATTATTTTGTTTTAAGCTTTCCTTTGTCTCTCTCTCTCTCTCTCTTGCTTCCTCCCCCACCCTTACTTGTCTTCTTCGTCATCACACGTTCTTAATAACTTTTAATGTTGGTTGATGGAAATTCGTGTGTTTACAACCCCTCTGGGCCCTGTGGAGCGTTTCCGGTAACCATAGAATTTTTATTATGCTTCTGGTGTTGCTTCTTCCTCTCTATCCACTTCCGTTCCCCCACCCCCCAACTCCTCCCTGTTCTTGGAAACATTTTTTTTGTGATTTCAATTCAAAGTAACTTCTTGTTTCCACAGTTTTGTCCCACTTGAATATTTGCTACTTTACGACAATTTTATGTTCTCTCATTAATTTTGTTGTTGTCAGCCATGTTTTCAAAACGGCAACAACAATAAGTAACAAACTTTAAATAACTTTTGTTTTAAACAAAATTTATGTTCACTCTTGGCCATTTCAATCAGAGAGGACTTGTGTCCCTTTTGCCTGCCCTTTTTCAAGAGCTTTGCTTCTTTTCTTTCCTTCTTTTGTTGGCCTTCAAGGCCGTATTCTGTTGCGTATTTTTTTTTTTTTCATTCTTTTTGAAGTCTTTGACATTTTAATTCGCTCGTCTTACGAATTTGAGATTTATATTTGATTTGATCCATTTAAAGGTTATTAGAAAGTTTGTTGTTTTTTTCCCCTGTTTCGAGGAGGATCAAGTCTTGATTAGCCTTAAATTTGTTGTTATTTATTATTAGCTTTACCCCTGTGTGGGGTGGAAGGGGCCGTTCGTCCTTTTTTTGAGATTTTATGCAAATAGAGCAGAAGAAAATCGGAAGTGAAGAAAGCTGAAACGTTACAAACACTGCAGCTGTAAATTTGTAATTATCTTCTTCAAGTTTATTCCTGTCATCTCCTTTGTAACATTTTGTGATTTGACATAAGCCAGGGTATAATTAACCCTTCAGTTTGTTTTTGGAGGAGGGTGGGACTTCATTAAAAAATGTGAATTTATGACAGGGTGACAAATGATTAATATATTCATTATTCGTCATCCTGGCTCACTCGAATTAAATTCTAAGCCAGCAAATATTTACTTGAAATGGTTTTTATAGAAGTGCTGGAAGGATGTCTCAGAGATGAGGTAAAATGAGACTATTTAGACGAGCTGGAGGGAGTCTTTGTGGACGAGCTGGAGTGAGTGTTTATTGACAAGCTGGAGGGAGTCTTTATAGACGAGCTGCAGGGAGTCTTTATAGTCGAGCTGGAGGGAGTCTTTATAGACGACCTGGAGTAAGTCTTTATAGACGAGACGAGGAGGGAGTCTTTATAGACGAGCTGGAGGGAGTCTTTATAGACGAGCTGGAGGGAGTCTTTATAGACGACCTGGAGTAAGTCTTTATAGACGAGACGAGGAGGGAGTCTTTATAGACGAGACGAGGAGGGAGTCTTTATAGACGAGCTGCAGTGAGTCTCTTTAGACGAGCTGGAGGGAGTCTTTTTTTGACGAGCTGGATGGAGTCTTTTTTTGACGAGCTGCAGTGAGTCTTTATAGACGAGCTACAGGGAGTCTTTATAGACGAGCTACAGGGAGTCTTTATAGACGAGCAGTAGGGAGTCTTTATAGACGAGCTGCAGGGAGTCTTTATAGACGAGCTACAGGGAGTCTTTATTGACGAGCTGGAGGGAGTCTTTATTGACGAGCTGGAGGGAGTCTTTATAGACGAGCTGGAGGGAGTCTTTATAGACGAGCTGGAGGGAGTCTTTATAGACGAGCTGAAGGGAGTCTTTATAGACGAGCTGGAGGGAGTCTTTATAGACGAGCTGGAGGGAGTCTTTATAGACGAGCTGGAGGGAGTCTTTATAGACGAGCTGGAGGGAGTCTTTATAGACGAGCTGGAGGGAGTCTTTATAGACGAGCTGGAGGGAGTCTTTATAGACGAGCTGGAGGGAGGAAGGGGGAATCTTTATAGACGAATAGAAGGAAGTCGATTCAAACGAGATAGAGGGGAGCTGTAAGGAGTCTATTTCGACGAGCTTCATGGGGTCTTTTTCGACTAGAGAGAGAGACACCATCTAGTAGAGGTGGAGTGAGTCTATGGTTGTCTTCGCAACTAGTCCATGGAGACGACCCGAACTTTCGCTTGTCTATGGAGACGAGCCAAAATTCCGCTCGACTAAGGAGACGGCACGAACTTCTGCTCCTCTATGGAGACGACCCGAAATTCCGCTCGTTTATGGAGACGAGCCAAAATTCCGCTCGACTAAGGAGACGGCACGAACTTCTGCTCCTCTATGGAAACGACCTGAACTTCAGTTCGACTATGGAGACGACTGGAATTTTAGCTCGTCTATGGAGACAACCCGAACTTTTGCTCGGCTTTAGAAACGGTCTTCAGCTCGTCTATGAAAACTCCCTCTGGCTCGGCTATTGAAACAGCATGGTACAAGCAGCCCTAAACACACTCTCCGGCTCGCCTGTAGAGAAGGGATTTTTAACGTCTCCCATGGAAGAGATAGTCTCCCATAGAAGAGGTGGTCCCCCATAGAAGAGATCGTCTCTCTTAGAAGAGTTGTTCGGGAATACAAGAGGTTGTCTCCCCATAAAAAGGTCGTTTCCTATAAAAGAGGCCGTCACCCTTAGAAGAGGTCGTGTCCTATAGAAGAGACCGTCAATCATAGATGTGGTCGTCTTCTGTAGAAGAGCTTAAGGTCGTCTTCTACAGAGAAGCTTAAGGTTGTCTTGTATAGAGGAGCTGAAGGTTGTCTTTTAAAGAAAAGCTGAAGGTCGTCGTCTTCTCGAAGATATTTTTAAACAAGCTGAACATAATTTTTTTTTTGGTTTTTTTTTCTCGGTGAGTTAATTGAGGTTAAAGAGGACCTTCAAAACGAGCTATAGGAAGTTTTTTTGGACGAGTTAAAGACAAGCCAAATAGTGTACTCTCAGACGAGCCAGAGGAAATTAGGGAGTATTTTTTGAAGAACTACAGGGTGTTTTTTTTATACGAGCTAAACTAGTTATCTTCAGAGGAGTTGGAGTCTATAGAAGGAAACTCCTTGCTTTACATATTGCCAATAGAAAAACAGACTCGTTGCTCGCCTATGGAAGTAGAGACTCGTTGCTTCTCAGCTTATCTATAAAAATGGAGATTGGTTGTATCTCAGTTCGATTCGTAGCATCACAGTTCGCCCATAGAAATAGGGACTTGTTGCTGCAGAAATAGCGGACTTATTGCCATAGAAATAGGGACTCGCCATAAAAATACGCCCATAAAAATAGAGACCAGGTGTTTCATAGATTGCCAAAATAAGTAGGGAATCATGGCTTCACAGCCCGCCTAAAGAAATAGGGACTCGTGGTTTCACAGCTCGCTTTTAGAAATGGGGATTCGTTGCTTTACAGCTCCAAAGATATAAAGACTCGTTGCTGTAGATAGCCTATAGAAATACGGGGACTCGTTGCTGTAACTCTCCAATAGAAATATAGGGACTCGTTACTGCAACTCGCATATATAAATATAGCGACTCGTTGATTAACAAATCGCCATAAGGACAGAGACTCGTTACTGTAACACGTCCCTAATGAGAGAAACTCGATGTCTCGCCTATGGAAATAAAAATTCGTTGCTCTACGGTTTGCCATAGAAATAGAAATTGGTTAGAAATAGAGACTCGTTGCTTCAGAGGCTCGCCTATGAAAATTCGAGCTTCATTACTGCAACTCGTCCAAATAATAAAGATACTCGTTTGCTACAGCTAGTCCATAAAGAGAAGATAAGTTGCTTCGCAGCACGTCAATGGGAGACTCGTTGTTGCAACTCTCTTCTCACGAGAGAGACTCTCTTCTCTCGAGAGAAACTTCTTGCCTCACTTGGAGGACTCGGAGGACTACTTCAATATATTTGGAGAAAAGATTCATCAAAGCATTGGTTCCATTTACTTATATCTGACTTGTTTTTTTTTAATGTCTATTTTTTTCCTAGAATCCAGTTCTGACCTGAATTCTTTCGAACAACAGAAATTTCTATGTTTATTTGTAATTTTTATGTTTACTCTCGTAATTATTTTAATGAAAAAACAAAAGTTTTCTTTTCCCTTGAATGCAGCTTCTTTACGGGTTTTCTTTGTGCTTTTCATTAGCCAGATGTTTGTGTTTGTAAGAAATGTTTGTATGGCAGTCAGGATATTTACATATACATAGAGTACACACATACATACTCATTGAAGTGTGTGTGCAAATGTGCTCCTTTTGAAAGGCCAATAAGGAGAAGATGTTCAACGAAAAAGAAAAAAACTTTTCTGATTATTTCTGAAAATTGTGCACCATAAAAATATATAGATATTCCAATTAGCTTGTTTTCCGATGCAGGGAAGATGTGTAATCACCATATGTTTGATGAAGTTTAACGAACTGCAAAGGACTTCAAGGATATTTTTTTGTAATTATGATAAGAAAATTACAAAAAAAAAACAAATCTCGTTAGGAGTTTCTTAAGAAGTTCTCCAGGAAGGATATCTGCAATCGATGTTGTGTTAGCTGAAATATTTGTGTGTGTGAAATTTGAAGAGATCAAATATGTGGGGAGGTACCAGAAGATATGGTCCGATCTCTATCATCTTTATAACAGATCTTGTGTTAATGGAAATATTGAGACGTGCCAAGTCTGAATGGAATGGGATGTTAATTTCGGTTCTTATGAGCTTCATGAATATTCAAAATTTTGACCCTTTGTGGGGGGGGGGGGGGGCAGCAGAAGGAGTGGACCGATATTTTTGTAATATATTTTTATATTTGCAATTTGAAGACAATCGGACTCTTAGTTCACATATTATAAAAGTTATAATTATTCAAAATGTTGACCCCTTGTGGTAGAGGTATATGATGGAGTGGACCGGTATTTCCCACTTTCGCACCTGACCTAGCACTAATGCAAATATTAGGTTTAGCAAAGTTGAAGCAAAATCGGATCATTATTTCTCTTTCTGTGCAGTAAAATATTTTCTTTAAGTGGACCGATGTTGCCCATCTCTGAATCCGATCTAAGTTTGACAATAATATTACGATGTACCAAGTTTGGACCAAATCGGGTATTCCCTTCAGAAGTTATTGTGCGCACCAGCCAGACAGACAGACGGACGGAAATCGCAGGATCGACTCCAAATGTCCTGAAAGGGATTTGGTCCAAAGAGACCTAGGGTCTAAAACCGTTACCTCGACAGGCATATCTAGATCGACTTCAAATGTCCGGAAACAGATTTGGTCCAAAGAGGCCTTGGGTCTAAAACCGTTATTTCGATGTGGCACGTTTTTGCCGCATCAAATAATAGAGACTCCCTGGCCTCCAGCTCGTCTATAGAGACTCCCTGGCCCTTCAGCTCGTCTATAGAGACTCCCTGGCCCTTCAGCTCGTCTATAGAGACTCCCTGGCCCTTCAGCTCGTCTATAGAGACTCCCTGGCCCTTCAGCTCGTCTATAGAGACTCCCTGGCCCTTCAGCTCGTCTATAGAGACTCCCTGGCCCTTCAGCTCGTCTATAGAGACTCTCTGGCCCTTCAGCTCGTCTATAGAGACTCCCTGGCCTCCAGCTCGTTTATAGAGACTCCCTGGCCTCCAGCTCGTCTATAGACACCCCCCTGCCTCCAGCACGTCTATAGACACTCCCTGGCCTCCAGCACGTCTATAGAGACTCCCTGGCCTCCAGCTCGTCTATAGAGACTCCCTGGCCTCCAGCTTGTCTGTAGAGACTCCCTGGCCTCCAGCTCGTCTGTAGAGACTCCCTGGCCTCCAGCTCGTCTGTAGAGACTCCCTGGCCTCCAGCTTCCCTATAGAGACTCCCTGGCCTCCAGCTTCTCTATAGAGACTCCCTGGCCTCCAGCTCGTCTATAGACACCCCCCTGCCTCCAGCACGTCTATAGAGACTCCCTGGCCTCCAGCTCGTCTGTAGAGACTCCCTGGCCTCCAGCTCGTCTGTAGAGACCCCCTGGCCTCCAGCTCGTCTGTAGAGACTCCCTGGCCTCCAGCTCGTCTGTAGAGACTCCCTGGCCTCCAGCTCGTCTATAGAGGCTCCCTGGCCTCCAGCTCGTCTATAGAGACCCCCTGGCCTCCAGCTCGTCTGTAGAGACTCCCTGGCCTCCAGCTCGTCTATAGAGATTTCCTCTCTAGCCATATGGGGGAGGGTATAAAAACACAAAATCTACAGTACGCAAAAACTGTTCTGTTTTTTATTGAAAAATGTTGTCAAAGTCCTGTTATCTGTCCCAAAAACAGAAGAAGCTCCTTAAAAAGTCCTCCAGGCAAGGTACCTTATTGTCATTTTTGTTTCTTTACTGAAAACTCTCGTTGATGACCTGCCGTTTTTTAATCAATCTTTTCCCCAAGCCCTGGGGATAAATCGTTTTAAACTTCCCTGGACGCTTCCACAAAGTGGTCCCTGAGCTCCACTACAAATACCCTTTATTTTGATTTATAAAGTCCCTCTAACCCATGGTGATTGATGACCCATAAAAACACATCACATTCCCAAACCTATCTGTCCATGTTTGACATTTAAACAAGAAATATCCTTTTAAAGCAAAGGATATCCTTCCGTTCATGCCAATCTCTGTCGGAGTGAATGTGCGTCACTCACTCAAACACACATCATGTCAAATGAAAAATAAATGAATATTTCAAACGCAATAAAAACATTAATATTATAATTATTAAATAACAACAACAACAAGAACAACAATCAGTCACCAGCAAAAAACACCACCAACAACAACAACAACGACGACGACGACCACAAAGGAAAGTAGTGGTGAAACACAAATCAAAGCAAACTTAATTAAAATTCCGAAAGCTTGTTCTATAAATTATAAAACATTTGTAAATGTATTTGAATGGATGTGTGAGTGCGAGTGTGTGTGTGTGACTGGGTGAACGTGAGAGTGTGTGTGCTGTGTGTATTTAAGAGAGTTTGCCAACCACAATTAAGACGACAACTACAAGTATGTGTCAAGAGTGAGTGTGGCACCAATTTGAATATAACAATTGTTTTTTCTATTCCGATTTTCATTTCGAAAGCCCAGAGGAGGAACATACCAACAACAACAAGAATAAAAACGACTTAACATGAAAAATTAATCCCCAAGATGGCGTCGTCTAGCAGGAGGATGATGGAGGTGGTGATGGTGGCAACAATGCTGACAATTATGGATAGCCGAGTGACGACTGGTGGTTGTGAATGTTGTTGCTGGTGATGGTGGCAATTAGTCCTCCATTCCATTGTCATCTTCCCTTAAGCGAAATCGTTACATAACTCTTTATACTCGCTGCTCAAACAACAATAACAACATTAGCAACTATAGCAGCAGCAGCAAGGACAATGCTGGCATCCGAAAGGAAACAATCGCCATAACTACAACATCAACAACGACAACAACGATAACGGCATTAGCTTTAAAGTGTCATGACTAATTCAATTGGCAACAACAACACAGCAAAAAAAAACTGAAACTTGCAAACTGAGATAAAAACCGGAAGTAGTCTAGTCACGTTTCAGGGCAAAACAAAATTTTCGCCGCCTGACAATTATCGCCAAGTTGGGCTGCGAAATTTTTGCATAACGAAGACTGGTTTCTGGCCATGGTTGGGAGCTAAAATTTATTGTTTCAAAAGATGTTCGTTTTTTTCTGAGATTAATTTAATTATTCTAAAAATATTCAAGGAATCCTCGAAAGACGAGCTAATGGATAACTCTATAGGAGAGCAAATGGAAGGCTTTAAAGAGGGCAAAAGGGATTTCTATAAGCAGACTAAAAGGAGTCTACATAGATGAGCTGAAGGCCGAGTCTCCATAGACGAGCTGAAGGCCAGGGAGTCTCTATAGACGAGGTGGAGGCCAGGGAGTCTCTATAGACGAACTGGAAGGCTAGAGAATCTCTATAGACGAACTGGGAGACCAGTGAGTTCTATAGACGAGCTGGGAGGCCAGTGAGTCTCTATAGACGAGCTGGGACGCCAGGGAGTCTCTATAGACGAGCTGGGAGGCCAGGGAGTCTCTATAGACGAGCTGAAGGCCAGGGAGTCTCTATAGACGAGCTGGGAGGCCAGGGAGTCTCTATAGACGAGCTGGGAGGCCAGGGAGTCTCTATAGACAAGCTGGGAGGCCAGGGAGTCTCTATAGACGAGCTGAAGGCCAGGGAGTCTCATTAGGCGAGCTGGAGGCCAGGGAGTCTCTATAGGCGAGCTAGGAGGCCAGTTAGTCTCTATAGTCGAGCTGGAGGCTCAGGGAGTCTCTATAGACGAGCTGGATGGCAGGGAGTCTCTATAGACGAGCTGGCGACCAGGGAGTCTCCATAGACGAGCTGGAGGCCAGGGAGTCTCTATAGACAAGCTGGAGGCCAGGGAGTCCCTATAGACGAGCTGGAGGCTCAGGGAGTCTCTTTCGACGAGCTGGAGGCCAGGGAGTCTCTCTAGACAAGCTGGAGGCCAGGGAGTCTCCATAGACGAGCTGGGAGGCCAGGGAGTCTCTATAGACGAGCTGGGAGGCCAGGGAATCTCTATAGACGAGCTGGGAGGCCAGGGAGTCTCTATAGACGAGCTGGGAGGCCAGGGAGTCTCTATAGACGAGCTGGGAGGCCAGGGAGTCTCTATAGACAAGCTGGAGGCCAGGGAGTCCCTATAGACGAGCTGGAGGCTCAGGGAGGCTCTATAGACGAGCTGGAGGCCAGGGAGGCTCTATAGACGAGCTGCAGGCCAGCGAGTCTATATAGACGAGCTGCAGGCCAGCGAGTCTCTATAGACGAGTTGGAGGCCAGGGAGTCTCCAAAGACGAGCTCATGGCCAAGTCTCTATTGTCGAGCTGATGGCCAAGTCTGAATAGACAAGCTCAGGCGAGACGAGAGGAGAGGAGTGTTTACAGACAAAATCTCCATAGACGATATGTGAAGGAAGCTGAAGTAGGTCGTCTTCCATAGACGTGCTGAAGAAGGTCGTCTCCCACAGACGTGCTGAAGAAGGTCGTCTCCCATAGACGAGCTGAAGAAGGTCGTCTCCCATAGACGAGCTGAAGAAGGTCGTCTCCCATAGTCGAGCTGAAGAAGGTCGTCTCCCATAGACGAGCTGAAGAAGGTCGTCTCCCATAGACGAACTGAAGAAGGTCGTCTCCCATAGACGAACTGAAGAAGGTCGTCTTCCATAGACGAGCTGAAGAAGGTCGTCTCCCATAGACGAGCTGAAGAAGGTCGTCTCCCATAGACGAGCTGAAGAAGGTCGTCTCCCATAGACGAGCTGAAGAAGGTCGTCTCCCATAGACGAGCTGAAGAAGGTCGTCTCCCATAGACGAGCTGAAGAAGGTCGTCTTCCAAAGACGAGCTGAAGAAGGTCGTCTCCCATAGACGAGCTGAAGAAGGTCGTCTCCCATAGACGAGCTGAAGAAGGTCGTCTTCCATGGACGATATGTGAAGGTTGTCTCTATAGACGAGCTGTGAAGGTCGTCTCCCATAGACGAGCTGAAGGCGGTTGTCTCCCATAGACGAGCTAAAGAAGGTCTTCTTACATAGACGAGCTACAGAAGATCGTCTCCCACAAAAGAGCTGAAGAAGGTCGTCTCAAACGAGCTCAAGAGAGACTGTATAGAAGATCTGAGAGGCCTAACAATCCTCATAGGTCCTCAATCTCTAAAAGTTTTCAGAAGAATCCTTTGGAGGTCTTCAATAGGAGACCTTTAGGGGTCTTCAATGGAGGATCTCTAAAAGTTTCCAAAAAAAGAATCCTTTGGAGGTATTCAATAGGAGACCTTCAGAGGTCTTCAATAGAACACCTGTAGAGGTCCTCAATAGAAGACCTTCAGAGGTCTTCAATCGAACACCTTTAGAGGTCCTCAATAGAAGACATTTAAAGGTGTTCAATAGAACACCTTTAGAGGTCTTCAATAGAAGACCTTCAGAGGTCTTCAAAAGAAGACCTTCAGAGGTCTCCAATAGAAGACCTTCAGAGGTCTTCAATAGAACACCTTTAGAGGTCCTCAATAGATGACATTAAAAGGTGTTCAATAGAAGACCTTCAGAGGTCTTCAATAGAAGACCTTCAGAGGTCTCCAATAGATCTCCAGTAGAAAAGGCCTTTATAGGTCTTCAATAGAAGATTTTTAGAGATCTTCCATCGAAGACCTGTAGAGATCCTCCATAGAAGACCTTTACAGATCTTCAGTAGAAAAGGCCTTCATAGGTCTTTAATACAAGACCATTTCATGACTTCAATGGAAGTTCTTTATTGGTCTTCAATGGAGAACCTTTAAAGACCCTTTAGGTCTTCAATGGAAAGCCTTTGGGGGTCTTCAAAAAAACGACATTAGAGGTCTTCGTTGGAAGACTTTTTGAGGTTTTAATGCAAATCTTTTAGAGGTCTTCTATGGTAGTTTTTAGTGGTCTTCAAAAGTGGTCTTGAAAAGACATCACTCATTTGCCATTCATTAAATTGAGAAAAAAAGGATTCATTTTCTTGAAGAGCGTCTTATTAAGAAGCCGAAGTGAGTCTCCGAAGGCGAAATACATCTCTACAGCCGAGCTGAAGCGGGGTTTTTATATGGACCAGCTGTGGATTGGAAAATAAATTAATATACTCCAGTTTCTGCTCATTAAGTTTCTCCTTTAATGATTCAACAATTACCTCCTCCCCTCCACCGCCCTTTCTCCCTTGCATCTCATTATCAATGTTCCACATTGATTAACCTAAATAATGAGAAAAGAACAAAACAGCAAAAACAATTGGCAAAGGAAAATAAATCAAAAACAAGAGAATAATAAAAACAGAAGAGCAGCGCTCGGAGAGGACCGAAAACGTCTCTAGAGAATGAATGGGGGGGCTCTCATTGCTCTTCACAGCATTTATTACGTTTGTTTGTATTACGTCTTAAATTCTTTTATTATTGCCATTGTTCTTTGCGCATGTTTTTTATTGGTCTTTTCATTATTACATTGTGCCGCTGCACAATGGAACCATGTTTTCTCCTCCTCCTCCTTGCGTCCCTTTCACCTTCATCGAAGTACATACTATTCTTTTTGTTAAATGGTCCAAATAATTATTATAACAACAACAAAGAGACTTTTAAAAATAATTGTTGTTGTTGTTGTTTTCTCCTTGCCAGAACGTTTTTCTGTTCAAGTGACTGCTTTCCTTTTTCGTGGTATTGATATTTGTCCCCCTGTCTCTCCCCAGAGACTGGCACAAGTTAATGACTGATTCAAGCTACAAATATCAGAACCAAAAAATTACAGCAACAACAAAAAAAAGTTTGGTTTTTTTTTTGGCAACAGCATAATTATAGCTTAACGATAAACACGAAAAGTCTAATTTCTCTACAAAGTTTGCTTAACTTCTTGCTGCCCCTAAAAGTATGATTTTAATTAATGCGTTATTTTTTCTCTGTGCTCTTAAAAGTATGCTCTAGTTTTTTTCTGGGGGGGGGGGGGCTGGTTGCTGTGGTCTAAACTTGGATTATGTGTTGCAATTAAGAAATTTTATTTTTAGATGAGACGAGCTGGAGGAAGATTTTTTTGGTGAACTGAAGGGAGGCTCTAGACACGAGCTTAAGCGAGGCTTTTTAGACAACCTGAAGAAAGAACTTTTAGACGATTTGAAAGATGGCTTGTAGTTGCGCTGAAGGAAGTATTTACAGACGAGTTGGAGAGAGTATTAAGAAGAGATGGGGCGAGTATTTTTACACGAGCTGAAGGCTGTCTTTTGATAGATGGGCTGGAGGTACTCTTTGTAGACAAAGAGTCTTCTAAGATTATCCTCAGACCTCTAGGAGTCTTTTATACAAGGCATTTAGAAGTTTCCGGTAGAAGACATTTGAAGGTCTTTTAGAAGGCTTCAAAAAAAAAGACGTTAAGAGTTCTTCAACAATTCTAACTTTGAACTTCAAAAAAATACGTTAAGAGTTCTTCAGCAATTCGAATTTTGAATTTTCAATAGAAGGTCATTAGAGGTCTTTAATAGAAGGCTATTAGAGATCTTCAACAGAAAACCTTTAGATGTTTTCAATAGAAGACCTTTACAGGTCTAAAATAGAAGACTTTAGAAGACTTCAATCAAAGTCTTCAAGAGAAGACTTTTGGAGTCTTCAAGAGAAGCCTTCAATTTAGGATCTTCAGAGGACTATTGATGGTCTTTAAAAGAACCTTTAGGAAGTCCTTTAATGAAGACCTTTAGAGGTCTTTCATAGCAGATCTTTAGAGGTCTTCAATAGAACACCTTTAAATGCCTTCAGGAGACCTTTAGAGGTCTTTAATAGGATACCTTCAAGGTCTTCAATAGAATTCCTCCAGATTTCTTTAATAGAAGAGCTGTAATGATCTTCGATAGAAGACCTTTAGACGTCTTCCATAGAGGAAGACCTTCAGAGGTCTTCAATAGAAGAGCTTTAATGGTCTTCGATTACAGGTTTTCATTGGAAGACCTTTAGAGGAATTCATTGGAACACTTTAAGGGGTGTTCATTGGAAGACCTTCAGAAATCTTTAGAGGAAGACCTTTAGAGGTCTTTAGTAGAAGACTTTATGAGTTTTTAAGTAGAAGACCTTTAGAGGTTTCATTGGAATTTCGAGGTCTTCAATAAAGTACCTTCAGAGGGCTTTTGATGGTTTTTAAAGGAAACCTTAGAAAGACTTTTAGGAAGATTTTTGAAGGTCTTCATTAAAAGACCTTTAGGGGTCTTCATTAGAAGACCTTTCGAGGTCTTTTATAGAAGACCTTTGGAGTTCTTCAATAGAAGACCTTTAGAGGTTTTCCATAGAAGACATTTAGAGGTCTTCGATAAAGCATTTGGACCTTTGGAGTTCTTCAATAGAAGACCTTTAGAGGTCTTCATTAAAAGACCTTTAGAGGTCTTCATTAAAAGACTTTTAGAGGTCTTCATTAAAAGACCTTTGGAGGTCTTAATTAAAAGAACTTTAGAGATCTTCATTAGAAAATCTTCCAGAAAAGACCTTTAGAGGTCTTCAATAGAAGACTTTTAGAGATCTTCAACAGAAAACTTTTAAAGGCTTTAATAGGATACCTTAAGAGGCATTCAATAGAAATCCTCCAGATTTCTTAAATAGAAGAGCTGTAATGATCTTTGATAGAAGACCTTTAAACGTCTTCCATAGAGGAGGCCTTCAGAGGTCTTCAATAGAAGAGCTTTAATTGTCCTCGATAGAAGATCTTTTATGGTCTTCGATAGAAGACCCTTAATGGTCTTCCATAGAAGACTTTTAATGGTTTTCGTTTGGAGGTTTTCATTGGAAGACCTTTAGAGGTCTTCATTAGAAGACCTTTAGAGGTCTTCATTAAAAGACCTTTAGAGGTCTTAATTAAAAGACCTTTAGAGTTCTTAATTAGAAGACCTTTAGAGATCTTTATTAGAAAAAAGACCATTAGAGGTCTTCATTAGAAGACCTTTGGAGTTCTTCAATAGAACACCTTTAGAGGTCTTCCGTAGAAGACATTTAGAGGTCTTCGAAAAAGCCTTTGGACCTTTGGAGTTCTTCAATAGAAGACTTTTAGAGATCTTCCATATAAGACATTTATATAGGTCTTCCATAGAAGACATTTAGACATTTTGAGGTCTTCCGAAGAAGACCTTTAGAGGTCTTCCATAGAAGACCTGTAGAGGACCTGCGGAGGTCTTCCATAGAAGACCTGCGGAGGTCTTCCATATAAGACCTTTAGAAGTTTTCTTTCATATAAGACGTTAGAAGTCTGCAATAAAATATCTTTAGAGTTCTATCAAAGAAGACATTTTGGAGGTCTTTAATAGAAGACGTTTAGAGGACTTCTATAGAAAACTCTTAAAGGTCGTTAATAGAAGACCTTCAGAGGGCTTCAATATAAAACCTTTATATGTCCTTTAGAGGTCTCCATTAGAAGACCTCTAAATGAGTTTAATAGCAGTCCTTTGGAGTCTTCCGAAGAAGGCCCGTAGAATCTTCGAAACAAGACCTTTGGAAGTCTTAAGAGGTCTATATCATACTCTTAGAGTTCTTCAGTAGAAGACCTATGGAGGTCTTTAATAAAACCTTTTAAAGGTCTCAATAGACCTTTTGTGGTGAAGGTCTTTGAAGGTCTTCAAAAGAAGAAGTCAGAAGGTCTTCAATAGAAAGGTCTTTAACTACAAGTTTCTCTTTTTGACATCAGAATTCTACCATCCCTTCTTTTTTATTTTTCCCACAATAAAAAAAGAGTATTCAAATTTCATTCCTTTGAAAACAACAACAACAATGAAAAACAAATCTACACAAATGCTAATTTATATTCTATGCCCAAAATTATTCCATGGAAAGAGGACTCAATTTGCTACAAACAAATGAAACAAGACAAATAATGAATTCTCTGAATTCTTTCATTCATCATAAATTCCGAAAACATTGCAAATGGCAGTGCATACTTTTAGGCAAAATAAACAAAAAAAATTATAGATTTTTGTTCGGGCGGCTTTGCATACATTTTGCACGAGATCATGATGAGGATGATGTGTAGAGTCTCAATGAAGAGATTGAAACATTGAAATGCAAATGAATCAAAATTATTCAGTTTGTCCTTGTTTCGTGTTATCACTCTCTTTTTCGCTTTTTTTCTTTCCTTTGCAGGGGTTATGGGTTTTTCTGCATAAATTTTAAATATTGACTATTAAGAATATTTTTAGAGCATACTTTGCGGAGTGGAAGGGGTTGTGGAAAGACTATGGGAGGAATATATTTAGGCATGTATTTTTTGAAATGAAAACGTTATAAAAAATGAAGATTTCTGAAAATTTACAATGTTTGGAAACTTTGGGAAGCTAAAATTAAATGCTGTCACTTTGATATTTCTGACCCATTTTTGCCACAATATTTTAGCCTTTGCTTCTTTTGTTTGCCGGAGTTCTGCATTAAAAATATTTTTAGAGCATACTTTGCGAAGTGGAGAACTTGGAAAGTCTGTGGGAGGAATATATTTAGGCATGTATTTTTTGAAATGAAGGGTAAATATGTTATAGTGATTGGAGGCTTCAGAACATTTGGAATATTTTTGGAAACTTTGGGAAGCTGAAATTAAAAGCTGTCACTTTGATATCTCTGACCCATTTTCGCCACAATATTTTACCCGATTTCTTTATTTCGCAAAATTTCTAATATATTATTTTTATAAATTAAAACTTTCCACCACTTTTTGTTGAAACAAAAATACGCCAAACTTTTCCCTACTGCGGTAAACTTCCTTAACAATGTCAAACGAAATAACAAAACTTTTCTATTGGATGCGCCATCCATCCTTCGCTGGCCTCGTCATCCTCCTTTGCATGTTAAATTAAGTAAATTTCTACACTCAGCTCCAAGCAAATATTGTTTCGCGAACATAAAAGGACTACTCATGGCTGACTGACAAGTAGTTTTTCTGGTTTTTTTGTTAGATAACCATTTCATTCCTCTAGTTTTGGGTTCCTCAGCCATTGAAGACATATCTTGAATTTAAATAAAACAAAACGAAATAGTTTTGAGTGGTGGGACTGACATAAAATAAATGGAAATGTCACTATTTCTTATGGGGGATGGGTGAAATGGGGAGCGAGGAGGAAAGGGGGCTCCATTCGTAAAGCCATCATTCATTCGCCCACTTTCGATTCGCCATAAAACGGAAATTATATTAGCCGCAGAAATAAAAAAAAAAACACTAACTTGAAGAAGTTTGGTTTTTTTTGGCAACCTACATTCGTTTGTGTGCCAGCCCAAAAGTATGCCATGTTTTTTACGTCATTATTAACTAGCTTCAAAGGTGTGTTTTATTATATGTTTATGGTTATATGTTTTTGTTGAAGATATTTTGGGGTAAAATATATTTTTTACAGGGGGTAGTTTTATATATCTACTCACATATAGACAACCCAGCAAACATTTTATTTCGACATACCTGAAAAAGACAGAAAAAGAAAATAAATAAATTTATTTTTTTTTTAATTTCAAGGCAACAGTTAAAGGAAAAAAAACAAATTAAAATTTTAAATTTAATAAAAACAAGTTATGAGGTATCAGTCGGTTTTTAAAACAGATTTTATTTTATGTGCGATCTCTACCATCTTTAAAACAGATATTGTATTGATAGAAATACTGGAATGTGCCAAGTCTGAATGTAATCGGATGTTAATTTCGCGTTTTCTAAACTTCAAGGATATTCAAAATTTTGACCATTTAGGGGAAGGTACCAGAGGGAGTGGACCATTTTCACAGCTAATCATGTGTTAGTAGAAATAATAAGATATGTGAAATATGAAGAGAACCGAATGCTTATTTCGGATTTTATAATCGTTTTGGTTATTCAAAACGTTGACCGTTTGTGGGAGAGGTACCAGATGAAATGATCCGATCTCTAACAAGTTTTTAACAGATCTTGTGTTGATGGCCAAGTCTAAGATTTTCCAAGTGTAAGTGGAATCGGATATTATTTTGGCGTTTTCAGAGCTTCATGGATATTCAAAATTTTGACCAATTGTGGGGGAGGTATTAAAAGGAGTTGACGGATATATCGGTCATCTTCGCAACAAATCTTGTGTTAGTAGAAATAATGAGATGTGTGTAATATAAAGAGAACTTGATGCTTATTTCACGTTTTCTGGCTTTCATGGATGTTCAAAACTTTGACCCTTTGTGGGGGAGGTACCAGAAGGAATGGTCCGATCTCCACCATCTTTATAACAGATCTTGTGTTGATGGAAATATTGAGATGTGCCAAGCCTAAATGGAATCGAATGTTTATTTGGCGTTTTTCTGAGCTTCATGGATATTCAAAATTGTTACCCTTCGTGGGGGAGGTACCCGAAGGAGTGGTGCGATATATCCCATTTTCACAGCTCATCATGAGTTAGTAGAAATAATGGAATTTGTAAAATATAATGAGATTCGGATGCTTATTTCGGATTTTATAATCGTTTTTGATTATTCACAACTTTGACCCTTTGTGGGGGAGGTACCAGAAGGAGTGGACCGATCTCTACCATCTTTATAACTGATTTTGTGTTGATGGAAATATTGAGATGTGCCAGGCCTAAATGGAATCGAATGTTTATTTGGCGTTTTTCTGAGCTTCATGGATATTCAAAATTTTGACCAATTGTGGGGGAGGTACCAGAAGGAATGTTCCGATCTCAACCATCCTTATAACAGATCTTGTGTTGATGGAAATATTGAGATGTCCCAAGCCTGAATAGAATCTGATGTTTATTTCGCGTTTTTCTGAGCTTCATGGATATTCTAAATTTTGACCCTTTGTGGGGGAGGTACGAGAAGAAGTGGATCAAATTATCCCATCTTTACAACAGATCTTGTGTTAGTAGAAAGAATGGGATGTGTGAAATATGAAGAGAACCAGACGCTTATTTCGGATTTTATGGTAGTTTTGGTTATTCAAAAATTTGACCCATTGTGGGGGAGGTACCAGAAGGAATGGTCCAATCTCTACCATCTTTTTAACAGATCTTGTGTTGATGGAAATATTGAGATGTGCCAAGTCTGAATGTAATCGGATGTTTATTTCGCGTTTTTCTGAGCTTCATGGATATTCTAAATTTTGACCCTCTGTGAGGGAGCTACCAACATGCGTTAACCGATATATATCATATCTTTACAACAGATCGTGTTAGTAGAAATAATGATACGTGTGAAATATGAAGAGAGCCGGATGCTTATTACGTATTTTATAATCGTTTTAGTTATTCAAAATTTTGACCCCTTGTGGGGGAGGTACCAGAAGGAGTGGACCTATATATCCCATTTTTATAGCAGATCTGGTGTTAGTAGAAAGAATAGGATGTGTGAAATATGAAGAGAACCGGATGCTTATTTCGGATTTTATGGTACCATCTTCATAACAGATTTTGTGTTGATAGAAATATTGAGATGTGCCAAGTCTGAATGGAATCGGATGTTAATTTCATGTTTTATGAGCTTCATACTTATTCAAAAGTTTGACCCTTTCTGGGGAGTTACCAGAAGGAGTGGACCGATATATCCCATCTTAACACCAGACCTTGGGTTTATAAAAGTATTGTTATATGATTAATTTTAATATAATCGGACTCTTACAATCTTATATATATTCAAAATTTTGACCCTTTGTGGGGGAGGTACTTAACGGAGTGGACAGATATTGTCGATTTTCCCACTTGACCTAGCACTCATGCAGACATTTGGATTTGCAAAGTTGAAGCAATGTCGGATCATCCTTTCTCTTTTTCTGCAGTAAAATATTTTCTTTGGAAATATCGACATTTTGTGGAAGAGGTACCAGAAGGTGTGGACCGATAATGTCCATCTCCGAACTCGATCTAACTTTGGCAATAATATTGCGATGTACCAAGTTTGAATGAAATCGGAGGGAATTATCATTTGTATCCGTCAGAAAAACAGACGGACGGGCGGATATCCCTAGATCGACTCCAAATGTCCTGAAACGGATTTGGTCCAGAGAGACCTAGGTTCTAAAATCGTTATTTCGATGAGGCACATTTTTGCCATATCAAATGATATATACTCTCCTTGCCACATGGCTGAGGATATAAAAAATCCAAGAAAGTTAAGTTTTTTTTTTCACGTTTCTCCTCTCCTCTTATCTCCCCCCCCTCCGTTTTTCCATTTCAAAAAAAATCTCTTCTCCACACGTTTGCGGTTAACTGTTTGCTTAACTTTCCACCTCTCACTTTGATAGGCATATTTGATTGACTTGTCAAATATTTGGACACAATTTCGCCTCTTGATGTTGTTGCATACTTTCAGGCTCATATCAATTGACAGTTTGCCATGGCATGGCTCGTGGTTTTCACTTTAATCGCATTTTCAAATTTCCAAAAACACGAAACAAAATCACAATTACCAATTCTGCCAACCAAACAGCCAGTCACTATTGCCGTTTCATTACCATGAAAGTGACAGAATTTCGAATCCTCCCCCTCCCTCATTTTCTCCCCATTTTCTCATCTCCCCATCCCCCTAGAAATTTATGTTTTCATAAATTCCAATTATGGCTTGACTGTATTTGGCTTGTTGCCTACTGCCTGCCTGGCAATTGCTCTGTACCCTGCTGCTGTTGCTGCTGCCTGGTTTCTGTCGTTGCTCTCTTTCGGCGTTCGGTGTTATGTTTGCGGTTCTAATCGAATAATTTTGAAATTTATGCTAATGGTATTTTCCACCAAAACTGTTTTACATGCATTATGGGTCGAGTGTGAGCGAGTGTGTATGTGTGTGTGACGCTACGATGAAGACAACAACGAAATGTTTGGTGTGAAAATCAATTCGAACCGCCGCCCCGCCTAATGGTATGCCATAAAAAGATTTTTGTAAATTTTCTTTGCATCCTGTATTGGTTGCTACATATTCAGATACAGATATCTGCATTACTTGGTAGTTACGTTGTTGTTGTTATATGTTTGTTGTAATTGCATATGCTGCATATTTTTGGGGAGCAGAATTTTAGTATAAGTAGTAATCAATAATAATAAAAATAAATATTTTTGGCTAACATTGTGGAAAATTTTGCTGCATAACATCTTGTGGGATTTCAATAAATAATAATTAGGAAAAATATTTCAGAGAGGTCAGAGGATATGTGCCTTAAAATATGAATTTTAAGAAAATCGAATATGTATTTAAAATTTTATGTAAATAATTGTCTATAAAAATGTTAAACTTTTTTAGGGGAGGTACCAGAAGGAGGAGGCCGATCAATTCCACATTCACATCAAACCTCTGGTTGAAAGAAATATTTAGATATACCGTGTTTGAAAAAATCTCTGACTTGTTTCGCAAGTTATGAGAGATATAAGAATTGAAAATTGTGATCCTTTGTGGGGGAGGTACCAGACGGAGTGGAGCGATATATATCATCTTTACACCAGATCATTTCGCGTTTTATGAACCTTATGATTTTTCAAAATTTTGATCAGTTTTGTGGGAGGTACCAAAAGGAGTGGTCCGACATATTCCATCTTCAGCCCAGATGTTGGGTTGATAGAAATATTGAGATGTGCAGAGCATGAAAGTGATCGCATACCCACTTCGTGTTTTATGAGCGTTTTGGGTTATTCCAAATTTTGACATCTTGTAGGGAGGTACCAGAAGGAGTGGTTCGATATATTCCATCTTCTTAGCAGACAATGTATTGATAGAATTATTGTGATGTGCCGAGTTTTAAAGTGATCGGATATTCACTTCGAGTTTTGTGAGCTTCCTGGGTTTTCAAAATTTCGGCCCGTTGTGGGTGAGATAACAGAAGAAGTCGTCCGGTTCCATCGTTCTTTCGCACAAGAACTTGTGCTGGCAAAAAATATTGCGATGCGTGAAATTTGTAGAGAATCGAATGCTCATTTCGCATTTTATGAGCGTTTTGATAATTCAAAATGTTGACCCCTTAGTGGGGGAGATACTTGACGGAGTGGGCCGATGTTGTCCATTTTCACACCTGACCTAATACTGATAAAATATGAGAAATATGAGATTTGCAAAAGTTGCACGAAATTCAATAAACCTTTCTCTTACTAAGAGGTTTCTTAACATTTTGGTCTTTTGTGGGGGAGGAACCAGAGGAACATGACCAATATTGCCTATCTCCGGACACGATATAAGTTTGAAGATAATATTACGATGTACCAAGTTTGGACCAAATTAGATACTTCGAGAGTTATCGTGCTTATCTGCTAGCCATACAGACAGACGAAAGAACAGACACCCCTAGATCGACTCCAAATATCCTGAAACGGATTTGGTTCAAAGTAACCAACGACATTTTTAAAAATCCACGATGATTGGCCCCTTATTCCTTGAAAAAAAAATTCTTGAAAAAACCAAGATAATTGGTCATTTGGTCTTTGAAAAAAAGTTCTTTAGAGTCCGCGAATATTAATTTTTGGTCCTTAAAAAAATGCTGAAAACTCCACGATTTTTGCTCATTGGATCCTTAAACCAAAAACCAACGATTATTGGCCATTGGACCCTTCCTAAAAATTCCACGATTATTGGTCTTTTGGCCATTAAGAATATATTCTCAAAAAATAATATATTGTTGGTCTATTAGTCGTTTAAAAAAATATTCATAAAAAATCCACGATTATTGGTGTTTTGGTCCTTGCAAAAACTATTTTTTTAAAAAAGTATATAATTATTGGTCATTTGATCCTTGAAAACAAATTCTTTAAAAATCCACTATTATGATCTTTTAATCGTGGAAAAATATTTTTTAACATCCACTATCACCGATCTTTTAGTCATGGAAAAAAAATTCTTAAAAATCCATGATTATTGGTCTTTTGATCCTTTAAAAAAATATTCTTCAAAAATCTACGATAATTTGGCTTTGGGTCCTTGAAAAAATATTCTTTTAAAATCCGCGATTATTTGTTTTTGGATCCTTGAAATATTCTTTAAAAATCCGCGATTATTTGTCTATGGGCCCTTGAAAAAATATTCTTTAAAAATCCCCGATTATTGATCTTTTGGTCATTAAGAATATATCCTCAAAAATTATTGATTATTGGTCTCTTAGTCCTTGAAAAAATATTCATAAAAAATTCACGATTAGTTGTGTTTTGATCCTTGAAAAACAACAATTGGACCCGTTGGGTTTGAAAAAGAAAAATTCTTAAAAATCGAGGACTCTTGATCCTTGAAAAAAAAATATATTTAAAAATCAATGATTATGGGTCCTGTTGGCATTTAAAAAAATATTCTGAAAAATTGACGACTATTGGGCTTTTGATCTTTGAAAAAAATGCATTAAAAATCCACTATTTTTGCTCTTTTATTCCTGGGAAAATATAAAATCCACTATTATCGGTCATTTGGTCCTTGAAAAATATTCTCAAAAAATCAGCGATTATTGGTCTTGTAGTCCTTGAAAAAACATTCATGAAAAATATATGATTATTGGTTATTAGATCCTTGAAAAACTATTCTTAAAACTCCACGATTATTGGCTATTTTGTCCTTAAAAAATATTTGCAAAAAACAACGGTTATTGGTCATGTTGGCCTTTAAAAAGATATGCTGAAAAATTTAAGATTATTGGGCTTTGGATCCTTGAAAAAAATCCTAAAAAATCCACTATTATTGATCTTTTAGTCTTGGAAAAATATTCTTTAAAATCAAGGATTATTGCTCTTTAATCCTTGAAAAAATATTCTTTAAAATCCACGATTATTGGTAATTTTATCCTTGAAAAAATATTCTTTAAAAATCCACGATTATTGGTCATTTTATCCTTGAAAAAATATTCCTAAAAATCCAGGATTATTGGTCTTTTGATCCTTGAAATAATATTCTTAAAAATCAACGATTATAAATCTCTTGATCCTTGAAAAACTATTCTTTAAAAATGCCAATAAATTAATTAAAAAATCAACGATTATTGTGCTTTTGTTCCTTGAAAAAAAATCGGCTATTATTAATATTTTAGTCTTTAAAAAAATATTCTTAAAAACACAGGATCATTGGTCTTTTGATCTTTGAAAAAATATTCTTTAAAATCCACGACTAAGGGCTTTTGATCCTTGCAAATTATTCTTCAAATATCCAGGATTATTTGTCTTTGGCCCTTGAATAAATATTCCTCAAAAAATCCGCCATTATTGGTCATAGGGCCCTTGATAAAATAAAAATACAATTCCACGATTATTGGTATTTTGGTTCTTGGAAAAAATTCTCACGATCTACACGATTATTGGTCATTTAATCCTTGAAAATATTGCTAAAAAAACATAATTAGTGGTTTTTTAGTCCTTGAAGAAAAATTCTTAAAAAAATCACAATTTTTTTTGACGTTAAAAAAATTCCCTAAAAAATAAACAAAATTATTGGTATTTTGGTCCTTTGAAAAAAAATTGGTCCTTGGTCCTGGAGAATATATTCTTAAAAAGGAGGCGATTATTTTTTTGCCTTTCAAAAAATATCCTTAAAAATTCACAATTATTAGTCTGTTGGTCCTTGAAACTATATCCTTAAAAATTTCCATGATTATTGTAATAATCTACAATTGTTAAAAAATCCACAATTTTTGTTAAACAATCCACATTTTTTCTCTGTGGGTCCTTAAAAATATTTTGTTAAACAATTCACGATTATTGCTCTGTGATCTTTACAAAATATTCTTTAAAAATCCGAGTTGATATCCTTAAAAAATCCGAGTTGATATCCTCATAACAATGTTTTTAGAACTCCAAGTTGATATCCTTGAAAACTCTCGCTGATATCCTTAGGAATTCACAATTCTGACCAATAATTTTAAAAAATCTACATTTAAATCCTGAAATGTATCCTTTAAGTCCTATAAATATTATTCTCCAAAAAGCTATATTTGCGGCTATGAAAACCCTTCAAAAAATGTCTACAAAATCCACCTTGATAATCCTGAAAGTTCTACAAAACTAGTCTTTAATAAATCCCAAAAAAACAACTCCTGAGAAAAATATTTTCAAAAATCCATAATTATTTTATTTTTCCATTTGCAACCCCCCAACTTGTAATTCAGTTTTGTGCGTGCCTAACACACATTTATTATAACACAACAACAAAAACGACAAAATTAATAGTCTAGAAAAACAACAACAATTTACCTAAAAATAATTTTTGTTGTCGTCATAATAATGACCTAAAGGTAGACAATTATTTTTTCAAGAGGTTCGACTTATTTAATAATGATACAGGTAATAGGTTTTTAAATGTCGCCACGAGTTCATCATATCCCCCACTCCAATCCTCACTGCCACCACAAAGGAGCTGCGCACGTAGTAGTAAAGAAAAAAAAATAATAAAAAATCCCCCATAAATAACGAATCCCTTTCTGAAACACCCCAAAAAGAAACTTTAACTTTCCATAAATTTGCATAGTTTTAGATTGAAAGCAATATTGTGAAGTATACTTCTTGGGTGAGGGGTTAGCAAGCAGATAAACAAATGGTTTATTGGTGTGTGCTCTACATGTGACCCCCTACAAGAATATTTCTTGAAGTAAAAAATCGGTGTGTCTGTGTGTGTGTTTTGTTGCAAAATGTAAACGCGTGTGACAAAGAAAAATGTCAATAATTTGTTTTATTTAACACCTTGTGTGGCGGTGCTGAAGGAGGAGAAAGAGGCTCTCCGTGTTTTTCTTGGGTTTTCTTTGAAGAAATTCAATAAGGGTAATAATAGCACAAAATGTAAATATTTTATAATCACGAAATGAGACGAGAACACGAAATGGGCAAAATGGTAAAGAAAAAGAACAAAACAATGAATTTAATGGGACAAAAAGTTTAAATATTGAATTAAGCAAGAAAAAAAGCATTGCCTGAAAGTATGCTATGAAAATTGTATGCTAATATGCAATTTAGTTATGCAAGGATTTGCCGAAATTAGCAATAAAAGTTTACTATTATTTGGGAAAACAAAACTAATTGGATGTGATATCTAGTTGGTTAGCGCCTGGAAGTAGGCCACGAAGAATTACAGTGATTTTTGAAAATAAAAAATATGAAATTAATAAAATATATTTTTTCAAAGGTATATCTGAGTTGTAATAGAGGATTATTAAAGAATAGATTTTAAGCAGCAAAGTCATTGGAAAAAATCTACGATTTGTAAAAAAAAATTTTTCCAGGATCTGAATAATTGTGAATTTTTTTAAAATAATTTTCCAAGGACCAAAATACCAATAAATGTATATTTTAAAATTTTTTTTCAAGAATTAAGATTTTTTTAAGATTAATTTTCCAAGCACCAAATGGCCAATAATCATGGATTTAAAAAAAATCAAGGACATAATGAAGTTTTTCAATGACCAAATTTTCAAGGACAAAATAATTTTTTTCTTTTACTTATAATCGTGGATTCTGACCAAAAGGTCAATAGTCCTGGATTTTTAACGAAATTTTTTCCAAGGACCAAAACACCAATAATCGTGGATTTTTAAAGATTTTTTCTTCCAAGGACCAAAAGGCCAATAATCGTGGATTTTTAAAGAAAAAATTTTCCAAGGACATTTAAAGAAATCAATAAACATGGTTTTTTAAAGAAAAAAAATCCAAGAACCAAAATGCCAATAATCTTGGATTTTTAAAGACATTTTTTTTTCAAGGATCAATAGACTAATATTCGTGGATTTTTAAAGAAAAAATTTTCAAGGACCAAAAGATCAATAATCATTGATTTTTAAAGAAAAAATTTTCCAAGGACATTTAAAGAAATTTTTTCCAAGGACCAAAGACAAATATTCGTGGATTTTTAAAGAAAAATTTTTCAAGGACCAAAAGATCAATAATCATTGATTTTTAAAGAAAAAATTTTCCAAGGACATTTAAAGAAATTTTTTCCAAGGACCAAAGACAAATATTCGTGGATTTTTAAAGAAAAATTTTTCAAGGACCAAAAGATCAATAATCATTGATTTTTAAAGAAAAAATTTTCCAAGGACATTTAAAGAAATTTTTTCCAAGGACCAAAGACAAATATTCGTGGATTTTTAAAGAAAAATTTTCCAAGGACCAAAATGCCAATAATCATGGATTTTTAAAGAAAAATTTTCCAAGGACCAAAATGCCAATAATCATGGATTTTTAAAGAAAATATTTCCAAGGACCAGAAGGCGAATAATAGTGCATTCTCAAAGAAATTTTTTCCAATAACCAAAAGGCCAATAATCGTGGATTTTTAAAGAATATTTTTTCCAAGGACCAAAGGGTCAATAATCGTGGATTTTTAAAGAAAATTTTTTCCAAGGACCAAAAGCCAATAATCGTGGATTTTTAAAGAAAATGTTTCCAAGGACCAAAAGACCAATAATCGTGGATTTTTTAAGAAAATGTTTCCAAGGACCAAAAGACCAATAATAGTGCATTTTAAAGAAAATGTTTCCAAGGACCAAAAAACCAATAATCGTGGATTTTTAAAGAAAATATTTCCGAGGACCAAAAGACCAATAATCGTGGATTTTTAAAGAAAATGTTTCCAAGGACCAAAAGACCAATAATCGTGGATTTTTAAAGAAAATGTTTCCAAGGATAAAAAAGCCAATAATCGTGGATTTTAAAAAAACATTTTCCAAGGGCCAAAGGCCAATAATCGTGGATTTTTAAAGAACATTTTTCCAAGGACCAAAGACCAATTACGTGGATTTTTAAAGAACATTTGTCAAAGGACCAAAAGGCCAATATTCGTGGATTTTTAAAGAAAAATTTTCAGGGACCAAAAGGCTAATAATCGTGGATTTTTAAAGTACATTTTTCCAAGGACCAAAGATCAATTACGTGGATTTTTAAAGAACATTTGTCAAAGGACCAAAAGACCAATATTCGTGGATTTTTAAAGAAAAATTTTCAGGGACCAAAAGGCTAATAATCGTGGATTTTTAAAGAAAAATTTTCCAAGGGCCAAAAGGCCAATAATCGTGGATTTTTAAAGAAAAAAATTTCCAAGGACCAATAGGCCAATAACCATCGAATTTTAAAGAAAAAATTTCCAAGAACCAAAATGCCAATAATCATGGATTTTTAAAGAACATTTTTCCAAGGACTAAAACGCCAATAATCGTTGATTTTTAAAGAAAAAATTTCCAAAGACCAAATGCCAATAATCGTGGATTTTTAAAGAAAAAATTTCCAAGGACAAGAAGGCCATTAATCATTTGTCAAAGAACCAAAAGGCAAATAACCGTGGATTTTTAAAGAAAAATTTTCCAAGGACCATGAGGCCAATAATCGTGGATTTTTAAAGAAAATTTCTTAAAAGACCAAATGGCCAATAATCGTGGATTTTTAAAGAAAATTTCTTAAAAGACCAAATGGCCAATAATCGTGGATTTTTTAAGAAAATTTCTTAAAAGACCAAATGGCCAATAATCGTGGATTTTTAAAGAAAAAAATTTCCAAGGACATTTAAAGAAATTTTTTCCAAGGACCAAAGACAAATATTCGTGGATTTTTAAAGAAAAATTTTCCAAGGACCAAAATGCCAATAATCATGGATTTTTAAAGAAAATATTTCCAAGGACCAGAAGGCTAATAATAGTGCATTCTCAAAGAAATTTTTCCAATAACCAAAAGGCTAATTATCGTGGATTTTTAAAGAATATTTTTTCCAAGGACCAAAGGGTCAATAATCGTGGATTTTTAAAGAAAAATTTTCCAAGTACTGTAAGGCCAATAATCGTGGATTTTTAAAGAATTTTTTTTCCAAAGACCAAAAGGCCAATAATCGTGGATTTTTAAAGAAATTTTTTTCCAAGGACCAAAAGGCCAATAATCGTGGATTTTTAAAGAAATTTTTTTCCAAGGACCAAAAGGCCAATAATCGTGGATTTTTAAAAAAATTTTTTTCCAAGGACCAAAAGGCCAATAATCGTGGATTTTTAAAGAAATTTTTTTCCAAGGACCAAAAGGCCAATAATCGTGGATTTTTAAAGAAATTTTTTTCCAAGGACCAAAAGGCCAATAATCGTGGATTTTTAAAGAAATTTTTTTCCAAGGACCAAAAGGCCAATAATCGTGGATTTTTAAAGAATTTTTTTTCCAAAGACCAAAAGGCCAATAATCGTGGATTTTTAAAGAAATTTTTTTCCAAGGACCAAAAGGCCAATAACCGTGGATTTTTAAAGAAAAATTTTCCAAGGACCATGAGGCCAATAATCGTGGATTTTTAAAGAAAATTTCTTAAAAGACCAAATGGCCAATAATCGTGGATTTTTTAAGAAAATTTCTTAAAAGCCAAATGGCCAATAATCGTGGATTTTTTAAGAAAATTTCTTAAAAGACCAAATGGCCAATAATCGTGGATTTTTTAAGAAAATTTCTTAAAAGACCAAATGGCCAATAATCGTGGATTTTTAAAGAAATTTTTCCAAGGACCAAAAGGCCAATAATCGTGGATTTTTAAAGAAAATGTTTCCAAGGACCAAAAGACCAATAATCGTGGATTTTTCAAGAAAATGTTTCCAAGGACCAAAAGGCCAAAAATCTTAGATTTTCAATGAAAAATTTTCCAAGGACCAAAAGGCTAATTATCGTGGCTTTTTTAAGAATTTTTTCAAAGACAAAAGGCCAACAATCGTGGCATTTTAAAGAATTTTTTCAAGGATCAAAAGGCCAACAATAGTTGCTTTTTAAAGATTTTTTCAAGGAGCAAATGGCCAATAATCATGGATTTCTAAGAATTCAGGATTATTTAAAAATATTCTTTGTAAATCACCGATTATTGGTCTATGAGTCCATGAAAATATATCCACGATCATTGGTCTTTTGGCCCTTAAAGAGTCCAAGATTATAGACCTTTTGACCCTTGAAAAAATATTCTTAAAAAAAACAACGATGTATGGTTCTTTGGTCCTTGAAAAAAAATTTCAGTACAGATTTTTAGTCTATTTTACTTCCAGAAAAATATCTCTGTTTATTGGTTTCTTGGTCTTTGAAAAAAAAAATCCTCAAAAAATCCACGAATATTTGCCTTTTGGTCCTTTCAAAAATATTCTTTAAAAAGCCGAGAATTAGTCTTTGGTCCATGAATACCAAATATAGAATACCAAATACCAGGACCAAAAAAGGTATAGAAGCGGATTTATGTAAAATATTTTCCAACAGATTATCTAAACTGTAATCATGGTTTTTAAACAAAGTTTTAGATAATTTTTCTTTAATGAATATTAGAATCAGGAATTTTTATATGGCATTTTCTAGTAGACGTAAATAACCGAAATATTTTTAAGGACCAATAATTCAGAATTTTATTTAGTTTCAATTTTTTTTTTTCGTGTGGCCAATTTACCCTCCCTTTTCATTTAAAAACTTGAAAAACTTTTATTGAAGTTGCTTTCTTTTCAAACCATCCTTTTTTGCTGCATACCCTTAGGCAGTGCACACAAAAAAGTAAAATCACTCATGTCCTGCTGCTCTGCATTAGAAAGCAATCACCGACAAACAAACAGGTATTTATTTATTTGATCAATTTAGGTCAATTTTTGGCTTGAATACAAATTGTCAACGTGCCAAACTACTTTTTTCCTATTGGCAAAAAATTACAAATATATATGTAAATAAGTGGATATATACACATGATTGGTTATGTATACCCAATTCTATGCATATATTATGAAGGGAGGTAATAAATATTAGCCAAAAAAAAGTACATGCTTTTTTACGACCATTGAAAGTAATAGTTTGGAATAAAACACAAGTAAAGGGAAGGAACACGTGTTTCTTTTTTTCAGGTAATCAGAAAGGGTCTATTTTTTTGTATTTGAGGTATGTAGGTTGCCACCGAACTGTGGTTATTTATTTGAGTGATGGTTGCAAAACTATTTCTTAGTTTTTTTAAACTTTTTTAAGGAAGTTTAAAACAATAATAGAGGGAAAATATTCCTTCAACAATGGGGAATATTTGAAATGATTTTTCAAGAATATAAGGGATTTTCTAAGAAGTATCAGGGTCCTCGAAATGAATTCTTTGATAAATACCATCAAGAGTTTTTAAAAGAAAAAACCACGAATTTAATGCGACAAAAAAAATGTAAATAATTTAATAAAGTAAAATGGGTGCCTGAAAGTATGCTATGAGAAATGAATGCCAATATGCAATTTAGTTATGCAAGGATATCAAAACTAGCAATAAAAATTTACAATAATTTCGAAAAAGTAATTTGATAGAATTTCTAATTTATTTGCGCCTGTAAATAGGCAAGGAATTGAGAGTAAAGTAAAAGAGTAAAGCAATAATTGACTGACTGACATAACGATTCATCAACGCTCAGACGAAACGGCTGAAGCTAGAATCTTGACATTTTGGTTGAGGACCCAGGGTGGTAGGGGTTTGAGGGGGTCAGCAAAAGCTGGGTTTTCGGAAATTCGTACTAAAAAAATATTAAAAAGTACCAGATATGATAGCCTTTGTATTTGAGGAACCAGTAAAGCTAGAACTCTTAAATTTGGAATGAGGGTCACTGATGGCGTGTATGATAGATGTACCAAAGAAAATTCTTACTATAAGTGTACGAAATGTACTAAAATGTACTACATTTGGTACCATTTCGGATCATGTGAACGGTTAGAGCTAGACACTTAAAATTTGGAATTTGGTAAGGAGGAAGTTTTGGAACTGTGTACTCATGTATAAGAAAAGTACTAAATGGTACTAAATTTAGTACAATTGCAGGAATGAATGAAGCAGGAATCCTGAAATTTTGAGACGAAAAAACTGCAACCAATTTCAGACAGGTGTCTTATCTAAGTCACTCGTCCGAGTGACTGGTTTTCTCCGATGAGAAAATATTCGTTGTCCAGCAGTTTGTAAACAAACAAAATGATCGTGTTTACTTGCCAAAGAGGTCAGCTGAAAATGTGCATCTTCGGTTGGTCACCAGAACTCAAACGCCGACCATGGTGATGGTGTGGGCCGTCATAACAGTCGATGAGCGCTCTCCGCTCGTATTGATCGAGCCTAGAATCAGAATAGACAGAAAGAAAATAGACTCAAAAGAGCTAAAGAGTCGCTTCGCTTGGCCGAAAGTGGTGAACTGCCGAATTTGGTTTTCTCCATGGTGATGGCGTGGGCCGCCATAACAGACGATAGTCGCTCTTCGCTCGTATTAATCGTGGCATCAGAATAAATAAATATTCTGGAGGTGGTGGTATTAAAGCCTTGGGTACGCAAACATTTTGGCCGCAGACCTTGGACATTCCAAGAGGACTCAGCGCCACCCAAGAATGGTTACGAAATGAGGTTCCTCGTCTCATTTTCAGCGCACAATGGCCACAAAAATCCCCGGATACCAATCCGTTGGACTATTGTGTGTAGAGTATTTTGCAAAGCAAGGTTGGCACTAAAAAATACCAAAGCAAGCGCTTCACCGGAAAAGGGACAAAATAACAACAACATTCGGGCAGCGTGTGACGGTTTCATTGGCCATTTGAAGGCCATGATTCGTGCCAAAGGTGACCAATTCGAACAAATCGAAACGTATTCTAAAATTTGATGCTATTTCCGACATTTTTTTGCTTCCATTCCATAAAATTTAAAAAAAAAAGTAAAATTATGGCGTCTGACTTTGTTGCAGTTTTATTTATCTCACCCTTTATGTGGGGGAGATACCAGAAAAAATGGTCCGATCTCTACCATCTTCATAGTAGATCTTGTGTTGACGAAAGTATTGAGATGTGCCAAGTCTGAATGGAGTCGGATATTAATTTCGTGTTTTATGAGCTTCATAAATATTCAAAATTTTAACCCTTTGAGGGGGAGGTACCAGAAGGACCGATATTGCCCAAGTTTGATAATAATATTACTATGTACCAAGTTTGGACCAAATCGAATACTCCCTTCTAGAGTTATCGTGCGCACCAGCCATACAGATATAAGGGCGAAAGGACATCGCTATATCGACTTCAGATGTCTTGAAACGGATTTGGTCCAAAGAGGCGTTTTGACCGTATAAAATGATATATACCCTCTCTAGTCATATGGCTGAGGGTATTAAAAGGCAGAAAGTGGTGTTTTTTTAAAGATCCTTCCACAC
This sequence comes from Musca domestica, assembly GCF_030504385.1. Lineage (NCBI taxonomy): Eukaryota > Metazoa > Arthropoda > Insecta > Diptera > Muscidae > Musca > Musca domestica. Next base: position 11,040,428 of record NW_026712272.1, on the reverse strand, counting down.
AAGGATATAAACGTTGCCATTTGTTAATGATATTTTTATTTAAGATTAGTTTAAGATATGTGCGGATTTTTAAGACTTTCAACGTATCCTGCTGATTTGTAAGAAATTTTTTAAGAATATTCAAGGAATCATTTTTAATATTTTATTAAAAAGACCCTTTTCAAGGAGTCGAGTTTTGTTAATGTTTTCAAGACCATCCTAGGCATAACTGGTTTTGGATTTTTAAGATTTTTTTTTAAGGATCTTCAAGGAATAATTTTAAAAATATTTAAGGGGCCTTCATTAATGCGTTGTGGATTTTTATAAATATTTCTATGGACCTTCCTTCCCGTCGTGGATTTGCTAGAGAAACTTGCAAGGACGTTCTTGTTACCGGGGATTTTAGGAATTTTTAGGAATGTTACAGGTATCTGAGATTTTAAAGAACCATCCATGCGTCGCCGATTTTTTAGAACATTTTTACTAAGAATACAATCAGGGAATATGCAGGTCATTTTTAATTTAAATTAAAGGACTTTCTAGGTGTTTTTAAATAACCTTATTAAGGATCTTGCTGCTGAACTTCCCGACTTCGTGCATTTTTAGATTTTTTTTCACAAAATTTCCGAGAATCCTGCATTTTTAGGAGATTTTTCAAAAACCTAAAAAGTTGTAAGAATTGGCTGGATTTTCTCTTAAAATTTTTGTGAGGAATAGTTGCAGGGACTTTTTAAGATTCTGCAAGAATCTACTATTTTTGCAACTTTTTTCGATATCAGACAAATTATGGGCACTTTTCTTCAAGGAATAATTTTTAATTTATTTAAGGGACCTTCATTAATGCATGGAGGATTTTTATAAAAAATTTTAAGGACGTTCCTTCCTTTAGTGGATATTTCTAGAGAAATTTGCAAGGACGTTCTAGTTACCGTAGATTTTAAGAATTTTAAGAAATGTTACAGGGATCTGGGATTTTTTAAAAACCATCCATGCAATGTCGATTTTTAAGAACATTTTACTAAGAATTCATTCAGGGAATATGCAGGTCATTTTTAATTTTAATTGAAGGACTTTCTAGGAGTTTTTAAATAACCTTATTAAGGATCTTGCTGCTGAACTTCCCGCCTTTGTGCATTTTTAGATTTTTTTTTTTACAAATTTTCCGAGAATCCTGCATTTTTAGGAGATTTTTCTAAAAACCTAAAAAGTTTTAAGAATTGGCTGGATTTTTTCTTAAAATTTTTGTGAGGAATAGTTGCCAGGACTTTTTAAGTCATTTGCTCTGTTTCAGATTCTGCAAGAATCTACTATTTTTGCAACTTTTTTCGATATCAGACAAATTATGAGAACTTTTTTTGATACCAAAAATGCTTTTTTTTAGTTTATTAAAAACTTTTCAATTTTTTAATAAAAATTAGGAGATTTACTTCTTTTTTACTTATTTACACATACTTTAGGGCCTTCTGAAATAGCTGAAAAATTTTCCAGAATTTTATGTAAACTTTAAAAATTCAATGGAATATTTCAAGATTCTTTCGGGGGAAAGCTTTGCCCATTAATTTAATAACTTGTGATTCTAAACACCATTAAATTTAATTAAAATAAATGTGCAAAAGTTTTGAACAAATTTTACATCAAACAGACACACACACACGTCTCCTTCAAATATGGTTCCTTCAAATATGGTTCTAAATGTATGCACAATTTATCAACAACTTGATTATGCCAAATGCCATAAGACAATATTTCCAAAGAAAAACTCTTATGTCTGCAGAAAAACAAAATGAGAAACAAAGAAAATAAGAAACGAAAAAGAAAAACAACAAAACAAAATACACACACACAAATACGTTCCTAAAAGTATGCCAACAATTCGATATAAATTTCTATTAAAGCATACTTTTAGGATATTAATAAAACAATGATTTATAGAGCATAGTGAGAGGGGAAGAGGAAAGTTGGAGGGGAGGGGTAGCTCGGATAAATAGAATGAGAAAACGTATTTTCCGATTCGCAAGAAATTGTAAGCAACATGGATGGAGGATGGGGGAAACAATGGTAAAGACGAGGAGAAGAATTTACAAAATAATTTATTACATCAAAGACGAAAACGTCGTTACATAAATGCCAGGCAAGAAAGTACGACGATGACAAGGAAGAAGAAGAACAACAACAACAAAACACTTTCGAACACGCACGCACACAAAAAAATAATCAACAAAAGAAACCCTATGCCGCCTACACGGCTAAGCTCATGTAGGCCGCCCTCCATATGTAGGCAGCTGGAAAAAAGTCTGTTCCCCACTTGAGGGTCCTTGTGGGTGTGTGTGTGTGTGTGTGCCTTAGGGAACAAAACCGGAAATGGAAAAGGGTGTTGCTACGCACACATAACCATTCGCAAAAAAAAGGAATAATAAAACACTCATCCATCTTCTTGCGGAGCTCCTCATTCGCCGTTTGCCTCTTCGTGCTGTTCCAAGAACAATGAACAAGCAACAGTCAATAGCTTAAAGATCTTGAGATAAGAGAAATCAGGCATTAGCAGCGTTACATCAAGATGGCAAAAGTAATACAAAAGCTTGAGTCTCCCTTGCCTTTCCTGCTCCCATCTTCACACCCAAAGGATTTGAATGGTTTGCAAGGCGAAGAAAACAGAAGAGAAAATGGCAGACAGTGTTGCCACAAAATATTTTCTGCGAAAAATGGGGAAAGTTTTCCCCCGAAAGGCCAACACCATGAAGAAGCTAAACAAAAGAGATAGGGGATAACCACAGCCACCCCAAGGAGAAGAAGCAACCAAGACCTGTTCTCCCTTATCTCTACTAAAAAGCAACAACTTGGCAAGACAATACTCCTCAGGGCTTTCCGAGTACAAAACAAAAAGCAAGGAAAACGCGAAGATAAGGATAGTAACGATGCCACACAAAATACACACACACGAAGTAATCACGAGCCAAACAATTATTTCCAGCTTCATCATCACATCGTCGTCATGTACCCGTTTTTTTCTGCCAAAGTCGGCGCGCCCCAAAACCATGTCGATTTATGTATAACAATGTTGTTGTTGGATGTCGCATGGAAAAGTGGGAGGAACATCCACCAGCCAAAAGAGGAGAGAAATAATAAGAAAAGGCAAAACACGTCGATAAGAAGCAAAAAAAAATGTCATAACTATCAAGAAAAATAATAGATGGCGAATGACTCAACAGCTAAAGGTAGAATGTGACAAAAAAAATGGAATACACATTGGTATGCGAGGGAGGGGATGACAGGCAAATTTTAAAGGAAAAAATTGAAAGAAACAACTTTTTTTATTGGGCGCCATCTGTATGTGGACTTAGTTAACCCTCAAAATTTCAAGGATATTCGTGGATTTTCAGCATTTTTTAAGAGCATTTGATTTGATTTTTAAACAACAATTTTCAATCCGCCAGACCCTTTAATCATGAGCTGGAAAAACTTTTCCTTGGGCGCCATCTATACTCAGACTTATATGGAACTCATGTGTGACAAAAATGAGATACACATTGGTATACGAGGAAGGGAATGGGAAATTTTAAAGAAAAAAATTGAAAGAAAACATATTTTCATTGGGTGCCATCTGTATGTGGACTCACTTGGGACTTAAAATTTCAAGGATACTCGTGAATTTTATAACAATTTTTAAGGAGCATTTGATTTGATTTTTAAATAACTTTTTTAAAGACCAGCAGACCAACATGGACAGGAAAAATTTTTCATTAAGCGCCATCTATACTCAGACTTATATGGAATTCAATATTTTTAAAAAATACTTTCATAAGGAATGCCAACACCAAAAGAAAATTTAAGAAAAAACTTTTTATTGGGCGCCATCTGTACCTGAATTCACTTGGTACTTACAAGGATACTCGTGGATTTTTCAACAATTTTTTAGGAGCATCTGATTTGATTTATTCGCGACATTTTTAAGGACCAGAAGTCCCTTAATCATAGACGGGAAAACAATTTCATTGGGCGCCATCTATACTCAGACTTAAATGGAATTCAATATTTAAAAGACAATCAAAGCCAGAAAGAAAGTTTAAAAAAAATAAGGACCATCAAGTTCCAAACGAACAATATTCGTGAAAAGAAAGCGCTTTTTAAAGGACACCATCTGTACTTAATTTTTTATCGACCAAAAGACCCATAATCGTGGCAGACGAAACTTTTGGGCGCCATCTGTACTCAAACCTATATGGTACTAACTGTTACAAAGACTATCCACGCTAGAAACTTTTTAGACAATTTTTTTAAAACAATATTTTTTCAAGGATCACAAATTTCTGAAACTTTTAAATAATATTTTTGAAGAACCTACAGGGCCATAATCTTAGATAGGAAAACTTTTATAGCGGCGCCATCTGTACTCAGATTCATGTGAGACTTAATTTTTCAAGAACCATCAATGCCAAAATTTTAAATAATATGTTAAGGACCACCAGTGCCGGAAACGTGGGTTTTAAACCACATTTTTTGAAAGAACAACAGTCACATGATCGAGAAATGGAAAAACTTCTTATAGGACGCCATCTGTACTCAAACTCATATGGGACTAACTATTTCAAAGACCATCCAAGCTAGAAACATAGATTGTGGACGCCATCTGTGTTCAGACTCATATCACCATCCACCTGAACCGTCAATGCCTGAAACGGGGATTTTTTGAAGAACATTTTTAAAGAACAAAAAGTACAAAAACTTTGTTTTTTGTAAACATTTTTTTAAAGGAAAGAATAAATTTCATGCACCCTCTAGACTCAGGCACCATCATCAATGCAATACTCGTGAATTTTTTAAGAACATTTTTAAGGATCAATAGACAAGCCATCTCGGATTTTTGAACAATATTTTTTTGTAGGCAACCTTTTTTCAATGTTTAAAGGCCCCTAATCATAGAACGGAAAAATAATCATGTGGCGCCCTCTATACTCTGACTCATATGTAATGAGTCACAGACAGAATTGTGTATTTTGAATATTATTTGCTCATGGAGTATCAATGCCAGAAACATGAAAAGGATATTTTTCAAGGATCATGGATTTTAGGGAACATTTTTCAAAGATCAAAAGATCCTTAATCATAGATTTTTAATAAATATTATTGAAGCATCATCAATGCCAGAAACGGTAATTTTTAAATACGATTTTAGGAAGGACTAAAATACCAATATTTACCAATATTTTTCAAGGACCATCAATGCAAGGAAAGTGAATTTTTGAAGAATATTTCTTCTAGGATCATCAGGCCCGTAATTGTGGATTTGTTAAGAATGTTTTCTCAAGAGGCAAATTTTTAAAAAAGAGTCAAGGTCGAAAGTTCCAACAATTTTCGATTTTTTAAGGATTTTCTGAAGAAACAAAACCCTTGAAATATTGGATTTTTAAACCAACTTATTTAACGGAGCAACAATGCCAAAACAATATCCTATAAAGGACCAAAACCTCTGAATTCGAGGATTTTTAGAAATTGTTTTTAAGGACAAAAAGGCAAATAATAGTGGATTTTTAAAAGGAATTTTTAATCAAGGTTTTCAATTAATGTCCCTTCAAGGATGAGAAGATGAATATTTTTGGAATTTTTTAAACGATATTTTCTCAAAGATTCAATTAACATATACTCGTCTATTTTTAAATAAAATTTATTCAAGGACAATCTGACAAATAATCTGGATATGTTAACTATATTTTCTTAAGGATCAACAGGCCAATTATCGGGGATCTTTAAAGACTATTTTTGCAAGGATCAACAGGTCAATATCATTGGATTTTTAATGAAATTTTTTCCAAGGACCCACAGGTCGATAATCGAAGATTTTAAAAGCACATTTTGTCAAAATTATTTAAAGAATAGTATTTTAATAACCTACATACCAATAATTATGGTTTTTAAAGGAGTAGTTTTTTAAGAACCAACTGGTCAATAATAGTGGATTTTCAGAGAATATTTTTCCAAGGACTTGCAGGCCAATAATCGTGGATTTTTAAAGACTAGTGATTTTAAAGACCCAAAGGCCAATAAACGTGGATTTTTAAAGAGTAGTGTTTTAAGGAACCACAGGCCAATAATCGTGGATTGTTAAAGACTAGCCTTTTTTAGGACCCACAGGCCAATAATCGTGGATTGTTTAGAGACTTGAGTTTTTAAGGGCCCACAGTCCAATACTCCTAGATTTTTTAAAGACTAGTGCTTTTAAGGACCCTCAGGCCAATAAACGTGGATTTTTAAGGACCCACAGAACAATAATCGTGGATTTTTAAAGACTGGTATTTTTAAGGACCCGCAGGACAATAATTGTTGATTTCTACGGACCCGTAGGTCCAAAAATCCACAAGTATCGTGAATTTTTAAAGACTGGTGTTTTTAAGGACTCTCAGTTCAATAATTGTGGATTTTTAAAGACTTGTGTTTTTAAAGACCCACAGTTCAATAATCGTGGATTTTTTAAGGACTATTATTTTTTAGGACCAACAGGATTTTTATGAATGTTTTCTCCAAAAGTTGTTTTTAAGGACCAACAGACCTATTATTATAGATTCTCATCAAGGTCTCAGCAAGGACCAAAAGATCAATAATTGTGGATTTAAAAACATATATTCAGGAGCCTACATCCTACAGAAGTAAACTATTCAATGCCTTAAAACAATTTTATTTTCTATTGCCAGCTTTTAGGAAGCACGCGCAAAACCCCACATTCGCATTTTATAATTCAATTTATGCTATTTCGTTAAAAAAAAAAACAAAAACTTTTGCATTCCGCAACCACAATTCAAAGGCGTTCGCAAATGACAGACTGCACAAAACCGTTTAAAAGAAATATACAAAAAAATGTATAAATATAAAGCACACTTTTAGGCTGAGTTGGAAACATTGTGCGACAAGGAACAAAACCAAAAATAATACAGAATGTCTACAACTTGTGGTAAGTAGTAGAAGAATAAAAAGAAATCTGCCTCAGCAACAACAACAATGCAAAAATACATTTTGAAATAAATAATGCAACGGATGAAGACACTGGCGTAGCTTCGAAAAATGTCATGTGGGGAGACCTTAGGAGAAATTTTACAAAATGTCTTCCTTAATTGCGAAGAGGCCTTCTCAAGGAAAACAAAAAAAATGAAATGCATTAAAAATGTAGCTCGATAAGGTGTCTGAAATTACCCTAAGTCCTTGTCCACACGCCCCTGAAGTTTAAGCACAAACAATTTACAAGAATGTGTGGTGTATTTTTTCGCTAGATGTGTGCACTTTTTTTTCAAATGAGACTAAATCCACATATATTGCTCTGAGGACGAAAAGAGGTAAAAAAGTATAGAGAAAAACAAAATTCGTAGCTGTCCTGTGTAAACGTTAAGGTAAAAATATATATAACGTTTTATTAAAATTGTGAATATTTTCCTATAGGATAAACTACTCCTCAGGGGCTGAAGAGTTTTTCCATAAGGAAAAAATGAATCTGAACTATCTGAAAACTAATGTGTAGGATTTTATCCTATTTTAAAAAATTAATCGTCCGGAGTTGGTGGATGGTTTTTCTCTAGCATAAATGAATGCTTTTGGTCTGAAGAGTCTTTCCTATAAGGACATTTCTCTATTACGACAAAGTATCCTCTGGGTTTGAGGTATTTTTCTACCAAACAAATGACAATCCTCAGAACCTAAAATAAATTGTCCTTATTGATAAATACTCCTTTAGGGCTTGGAAAATACTCGTGACTTTTTAAAAGACATTTTAAAGGACCAATAGATAATCCATCGTAAATTTAAAAAATATATATATATTTCATCCTAAAAACATGGATTTTTAGGCGATATGTTTTCAAGGTTGAAAAGGTCCCTAAATCATGGAAAGGTAAAAAATTCATGGGTGCCATCTATAATCTGACTCATATGTGACTTACTATTTCAAGAACAATCAATGCCAGAAACATGAATTTTTAAAGGATATTTTTTCAAGGATTAACAGACTTAAATCGGGGACCAATTTTCATAGATTTTTTAAAAATAATTGTCGAGGACCAATTTAAAAACAATCTTAGATTTTCAAAGAATTTATTTAAGAGGCAACCAAAACCCCAGACAGCGAGGATTTTTAGAAATAATTTTTTTAAAGACCAAGAGGTAAATAATTTAAAACAAATTTTTTCAACGAAAAACAGACTCATGGATTTTTAATGAATGTCCCTTCAAGGATAGAAAGACAAATATTTTTGGATTTTTTAGAAATATATTCTCCTGGGTTCATAGACCCATACCCGTCGATTTTTAAACAACATTTATTCAAGGACAAACAGATAAATAATCCTGGGTTTTTGCAGAAGAATTTTCCCATTTTAATTCTAGTATTTTTTTTCGAGTGAGAGGCTGAGTATCATTTTTTCCAAAATAAAAAAAAAAAATAAAGACCACGAGGTAAATAATCGGGGATCTTTAAAGATTTTTTTCAATGAAAAACAGACTCATTGATTTTTAATAAATGTCCTTTCAAGGATAAGAAGACGAATATTTTTGAATTTTTTAAACAATATATATTCTCCAGGGTCCATAGACCCATACTCGTAGATTTTTAAACAACATTTATTGAAGGACAAACAGATAAATAATCCTGGATTTTTGTAGAAGAATTTTCCCATTTTAATTCTAGTAATTTTTTTGGAGTGAGAGGCTAAGAATCATTTTTTTCCAAAAAAAAAAAAAAAAAAAAAAACTGTAAAACCCGAACAATTTGTTCGTAAAGGAAAGATCCTCCTTATCCTTAGAGTTGCAGAAGTTTTTCCCGTAGCAAAATCCTCAGGAACTTTGGAATACAGAGAAACAAGTAAAAAGGCAGTAAGTTCGACCGGGACGAACTTTGAATACCCTCCACGAATGGGAACGAATTTGGAAAAAAATCCTTTAAAAATTCTGTTAAAATCTTAAGAACGCAAAATAAAGGGAGTTACGTAATATTGGGGCCCATACGGAAACGTGGGTATGCATAGGCAATTGTTACTATTCAAATACCAAATTTGAAACAATTCCGATGAATAATGTCGCTGAAATCTGCAAAATACCGATTACAGGGATGTATACAAAGACCTGGACCTGCATAAGCAATTTTCTGTCACAGGTTGTAATACTCGTTACAAAGTGCAAATACGAAATTTAAAACCATTCCGTTGAAAAATGTAGCTGAAATCAGTAAAAGGGAGGCATCAGGGAGGTACCGATGTATGGGGCTATACGAAGACCTGTACCTGCATAGGCAATTTTCTGTCACCGGCTGTGGTACCTATTAGAAACTTCAAACGCGAAATTTTTAATAATTCCGGTAAATTATGTTGCTGAAATCATCAAAATACCGAATATAGGGAGGTACCGATATATTGGAGCCATACGAAGACCTGGACCTACATGGCCCATTTTCTGTTTTATGCTGTAGTGTCAATTACGAACTTCAAATACCAAATTTGAAACAATTCCGGTAAATAATGTCGTTAATATCATCAAAATGCCGCATATCGGGAGGTACCGTTATATGGGGGCTATACGAAGACGTGGACCTGCACAGACAATTTTCTGTCACAGGCTGTAATATCTATTACGAAGTGCAAATACGAAATTTGAGAGCATTCCCGAGAATAATGTCGCTCAAAATCATTAAAATACCGAATATAGGGAGGTACAGATATATGGGGGCCATACGAAGACCTGGACCTGCATGGCTAATTTTCTGTCACTGGCTGTAGTACCCGTTAAAAACTCCAATTACGAAATTTGAAACAATTCCGGTGTAAAATGTCGCTGAAATCATCAAAATACGGAATATAGGGAGGTACCGCTATGGGAGGGTTATACCTAAAAGTGGACCCATATAGCCAATTTTTAACATCAAAAGTCCTGCAGATCAAACACACATTTGAGTAAAATTTTATCAACCTACTTCAATTCGTTCGGAAGCTGGAGTGATTTCCACAGACGGGCAGACAGACAGACGTGCGTGGGGTCTAAAATGTATATTTCGAGATGTTACAAACGGTATGACAAACTTAATATAGCATCCATACTATGATGGAGGGTATAAATATAATAATTTTTGAGTAATTTCTTTTAAAATAAACCTTAGGAGTTAATATTTTTTCCTACTAAAGAACTTAATAGTTAGGTTAAGTTGAAAAGAAGGGCAAAAAACGATCGCCACATGTCCTGGTGGACATACACTTAAGCCAGTATAGGTCTGTTGTACGCTCTAGACTAAAATGTTTTAGAAAGAGGATGGGCAGCTTACAGTCTAAAGATCTAATAAAAATATCCTAATATTCCACTTATGAACAAAGTAAATGTCTCTCTCCCTCTCACTCACCTCCCCTCTCTCTCTTGAAAAAACCCCCATTTGATTGGCAAATTGACAACAATTTATTGTCCAACTTCTTTTTCTGCTGCCACATAAAATCTTTAATTGATTATTTGGGCCGTATATCCGCAAAACACCAGAAGTAGCAGCAACAACCGGAACATTACTGTGATAAACATCTCGAATCGATTTGTCGGAAATAAAGTTGTTTCAGAGTTTCAGTTTTGTTTGTTTGTTCGCTTTTCGTTCGCTCCTTATCTCTCAATGACAGTTGATGTTACAATTTCCAATAATTTATTGCTTAGTTAATGGTCACTTGGGGAGAAATATTGCCTTTAGTAAGCATTACTGGGGGAAATTTTCCTATAGTTTTCATGCTCTCTCATTCCGTCCATAAAGCTTTGTTGGCAATAAATCTCACATTAACAACACACTCTTGTTTTAAGGGAGCAGTACACAGCTGTTGAGTGGCTATTTTATGTTGACTGCATTGTTTGGGGGGTAAATTTAAACACGGTTGCCATTTTATAGTTAATTGGATGCAAATAAAGGATATTAAAGTTGGCAAATGTCCTTGGTTGGGATGAACGAAATGGGAAACAAATGAAAATGATACTAATGAGGCCCCTTAGGAGGTTTTATGTCTTCGCATTGGAAGTGGACTGAAAAACATCATTTATTATAGGATGGTTCCTAAATTAGCCGTTTAATGTTGTCCCATCCTTAATGGTATGCTTTCTTAGAGAGCAGGACCGTAAAATTTACTTTCATTACAAGAATGGCCCATTCCAGACCCTTACTTTTTTTGCTGATGAAAAAAATATTTTTTTGGACGAAGTGTGAATTTTTAAATTTATTTCCATGGCAATATAGGCATTGTCATCCATTTTGGATCCTTCAAAATAATCTTAAGACTGGTGCCATCTAGACGTGGAACAATAAAAACATTTTTTATTGTTCCACGTCTAGATGGCACCAGTCTTGAGAATATTTTGAAGACGTAGATTAACAAATAAATATTCAAAACAAATATCATTTAGACGCGGAACAATAAAAATTTTCCAAAAGCCATGGCTGACTGGTTATTTTCTTTGCAAAATGTGGCTATGGATCTTTACATAAATTTCCATGGCCATCTAGGTGTGGATAAATAAAGATATTTTGAAAGCTAATGCCATCTAGACGCGGAAAAATAAAAATATTTTCCATACCATGGGCATGTGGTTGTGAAATTTAAAAATATTTCCAAAGCCATTGAAATCTGTGAGCTTAAATCTTTACAAATATTTTCCACCCCCTATGACAATCAATTCGTGGATTCTGAAAAATATTTTCATAGCTAATGCCATATAGAAATGGAACCAAAAAAATGTGTTCAAAGTCATGGCCATTTAGATGTGGATTAATACAAATATTTCAAATCAATAATTACCAAGGAGTGGATATTTAATAGATAGATAGATTATTAAAAATATTTTTAAAGCTAACGCCATCTAGGCGTGAGACTAAAAATATTTTCAAAGACAAGGTCATCTAGGCGTGAATTAATACAAAACTATTTTCAAATATTTTGCAACACAAGAGAACCATTTAGGTGTGGATATTTTAAAAACTATATTTTCAAAGCCATGGCCACCTAGACGTGAATTTTCATATATATTACTAGGCGGGAATTTTGAAAAATGTTTGATACCCAACATTGAAAACAATTCCTAGGCGTGGATCTCTATAACAATTTCAAGGCCATCTGGAAGTAGATTTCCATTTAACCCTAGATTATTAAAAATATTTTCAAAGCTAACGCGATCTAGAAGTGAAACTAAAAATATTTTCCAAGACAAGGTCATCTAGGCGTGAATTAATACAAAATATTTTCAAATATTTTCCAACACCAGAGAACAATTTAGGTGTGGATATTTTGAAAACTATATTTTCAAGGCCATGACCACCTAGACTTGAATTTTGATATCTATTACTAGGTGGGAATTTTGAAAAATATTTAATACCCAAGATTGAAAACTATTTCTTGACCATCTGGGCGTCGATATCGAGATTTTTTTAAGGCCATCAGGACGTGGATTTCGATAACTTTTCTAGGCCATCTGGACATGGATTTCGAGAAATTTTTCCAAGGCCATCTGGACGTGGATTTTGAAAACCTTTTCTAGGCTATCCGGACGTGGATTTCGATAACCTTTCTAGCCCAGATAGGCGGGGATTTTGATTTTGGATTTCTATAACTATTAATAGTCCATCTCTATATGGATTTTGATAACTATTTCTAAGCCATCTAGGTATGGATTTTGGTAAATTTTTCTAGACCACCTGGACATGGATTTTAATAACTATTCCTAGACTATCTGGCCTTGGATTTTTTAAAATATTTCCCAATACATCTAGGCGTGGATTTTACAAAACCCAGATGGTGATCTAGGCATGGATTTTGAAAATCTTTCTAAGACATTAAGATTAGACCTCGATTTTCATTCTAGGCCATCTGGGTGTAAATTTTAGTAACTGTTTCTAGGTCATCCGACTGTCGATTTAGACAAATACTTTAAGGCCACCTGGACGTCGATTTAGATAATTATTTCTAAGTCACCTGTTTGTGAATTTTGATAAGTATTTTTAGGCCACATGCGCGTGGATTTTGAAAAATATTTCTAGACCAGAAGGTTTTTTGATAAGTATTTCTAGGCCATCTGGACGTGGATTTTGATAACTCTTTCAAGGCCATCTAAACTTGGTTTTCCACAACTTTTTCTAGGCCATCTGCATGTGGATTATGAGAACTATTTCTGGGCCATCTAGACGTGGATTTTGATATCCATTTATAGTCTATCTCGACATGGTTTTTGAAAACTATTTCTAAGCCATATGTACGAGAATTTTGGTAACTTTTCTAGGACATCTGGGCGTGGAATTGGATAACTATTTCTAGGCCATCTGGGTATGAATTTAAATAACTGTTTCTCGGTCATCAGGTTGTGAATTTTTATAAATACTTGTAGGCCGTCTGGACGTTGATTTTAAAAACTATTTCCATAGACCTTTCGTGGCCATCAAGACGTGGATTTTAAAAACTATTTCCAAAGACCTGCTGTGGCCTTCTAGGCGTGAATTAAAAAAAAAACTATTACCAACGACGTGTAGTGGCCATCTAGACTGTATATATTTCCAAACCCAGATTACTATATAGGCGTGGTTTCTTTTTGTCCAACAATCCGGATGGGAGTAGATATATTTCCGAATCCAGATGGCCATCTAGGCGTAGATTTAAAAACTATTTCCACAGACATATTGTTGCCATCTAGACATGGATATATTTCCAAACCCAGATAGCCCTCTAGGTGTGGATTTTAAAAACTATTTCCAAAGACCTGTTATGTCCATCTAGGTGTGGTTTTTAAAACCTATTTCCAAAGATCTGTCGTGGTCATCTATGCGTGGATATATTTCCAAATTCAAATGGCCATCTATGACGTGGTCATCTATGCGTAAATATATTTCCCAACTCAGATGGCCATTTATGTCGTTGCCATCTTGACGTAGATATGTAGTTCCCTATCCAGATGGCTATATATGCGCGGATTTTAAAAACATATTTTCAGCGAAATGTTGTGGTCATCTAGACGTGCTGAGGCGACGAATTGAGAAAGAAGGATACAATTTTGCAGTATTTTGATGATTTAAGCCATATTTACCAACGGAATTTTTTAAAATTTGGCCTTTAGAGTTCGCAAAGTTTTCTATATCCTGTGGTTGAACATATAGGACGCCCATATGATGGTACCTTCGATATTCGATATTTTGCCGATGGATTCTTCGTTCGGTGACAAAATATTGTCTATATAGGCCCTTGTTTTTCTATAGCCTCCATGTAACAGTAACTACCGGTTTTTCTTTATAAAAGGACATCAAAATATGTACTCTATATATGGGAGTACCCAAAAAGCAGCATTTAATTTAGGAAGGCTTCAAAAAAAAGCTCTGAAAAAATCTCTTTTAAAGCTTTACTTTTTATGGGAAGGGCCGCTCTAAGGAAGATTCCAATGCCACAACCTCTCTCATAGGATTGGAGACCTGATTTCTTTATAACCACATCTTCTACTAAGTAGTGTCCTTGGAAAAAATCGTCTAAGCAGAGGTATTTTTAGGAGAGATTTCAATTAAATAGCCTCTCTTATAGGATTGGGGGGCGCATTTCCTTAAACGATGTTTCCCCCATTAAAACATTTTTTGTAATAGGTAGGGTCCTTGGAAATATTCGATCGTATTTTTTTCGACTGGGAGAAATCCTAAGCTGATTTCTCCTGCGGAAACAATCTTCACTCCTTTTTGTGATTTATAAATTCTCATTTTATTATTTTTAAGGGAGTAGCCAGACCCTAGGGAACTCTTCTTCTATTGAAAATAAATTCCAGCAATCAGTTTTTCGGCTTTCAACTTCATTTAAAAACAACTTTCTCCCCATGTCATTGCCATATACCAAGTTTTAATTGCTTTTTCTCTCCTCTTCTATACCTAGCCTCAGGTTTTTTTTTTGTTTGTTCATGGAAAACCATTTACTTTCATGATAATGATTTCCCTTTCAAATGGCCATAAACCTTCATTCTACAAAGCTAATTTAATTTCAATAGCATTGGCTTTTCCACTTGTTTCCATTAACAAATGAATAGTTTGTTTTTTCATTCTCTCCTTTTTTTTGCTATGCCCTGCAAAATAAAAAAAGGCCAAGAACTTGTAAGGCTCCAACATATGGATATGACATTCCATTGCTCCAAAATTGATGTGTTTTGCTAAAAAAAAGAAAAAACAAAAATCCTTGCTAACATGTGTTTCGATTTCGCCAAACAACAACAAAAAAAGGTGGGCACAACAAACAGCCTTGCATGTCAGCGTGGAATTTTTCTTCTTTGCCTCACCTTTTGACATTGTTCAACTCATTGGCTGGCTGGCTGGCCGGGGTTGGGTTATGGAAAAGCTACTTCTTTTAGTGATTTCTTTTTTTTTTTTTTGCGAAAAAAATTGCCAAGATCCTTTGTTGTAAAAAATCCATTTTTGTGCTCTTGGTATTGTGTCATGTACTTCACAGTCCTATTTTTTTGCATTCTTGCTAGTCTGGCTTGCCGACTTTTAGCCAAAGCCATTGGAATATCCTCTTTAATTTAACGTGTTTTATTGACCTTGGCTTGAATAACCATTTGGCCTTTAAACAAAAAACACCTGTAAAAATAACAACAAAACCAACACCAAAAACGGCGAAATAAAATAGAAATACCAACAAAAAAAAGCAAAAAATATGGACACACGTCGTGCCAGTACCACAAATGCGGAACAAAAAAATATCTGTTTAGAATAGTTGCCATAATTAAAAGTCGAGTTGTGTTTTTGTCATTTTATGTTTAAATAAAAAAATAGGAAAGGATTTTGAAAAGTTTTAAAAGCAGGAAACGCAGGGTGAGATGAAAATAACTGCAACCAACTTCAGACTGCGGTCATTTCCAAGCCACTCGTCCGACAGCTGTTAAAATTATTCCAGTGACAGCTCATTATATTGTTTACAAGTGTACCAAAGCATTTTGGTGAGAATTTTCCAGAAAAAAAAATTATTCGTGATGGAATTCAAGCGTGATGGGGTGATTTCTTAATATTTGCCTGGAAAACCACAAGTGGCTATCGTTAGAGGACCCCAACATTTAAATGTGAATAAATCTATTGTTTCTCATACCATCCCTCCTTACCGTGATACCGTGGTAGCGTAGCCCGACGTCAAGGAAGTGGACGGAAGAAAACAGCAACATCAGCAGAAATGGTTCGAAAAGTAAAGAAGCGACTTGATCGAAACCCACGTCGCAGTGGCCAAAAAATGGCTCGCTGAACATATCGCAATATTTCATTCGGCAAATATTGAAAAATGAGCTCGGTGAAAAGCCATTGAAATTACAAAAAGTGCAAGAACTTACACCGCAACAGAAAGAAAATAGACTCAAAAGAGCTAAATAGTTCGCTTGGCCGAAAGTGGTGAACTGCCGAATTTGGTTTTCTCCCTCTCCGATGAGAAAACATTCCTTGTCCAGCAGTTTGTAAACAAATCAAATGATCGTGTTTACTTGCCAAAGGGGCCAGCTGAAAGTGTGCACCTTCGGTTGGCCACCAGAACTCAGGCGCCGGCCGATGGTCGCTCTCCGCTCGTATTAATCGATCGCGGCATCAGAATAAATGCCGAATATTATCGCGAAAATATTCCGGAGAGTTTATAAAAGCCTTGGGCACGCAAACATTCTGGCCGCAGACCTTGGACATTCCGCTCGTTTTAATCGACCGTGGCATCAGAATAAATGCCGAATATTATCGCGAAAATATTATGGAGGGTGTATTAAAGCCTTGGGTGATAGTGTGGGCCGCCATAACAGCCGATGATCGCTCACCGCTCGTATTAATCGAGCGTGGCATCAGAATAAATGCCGAATATTATCGCGAAAATATTCCGGAGAGTGTATAAAAGCCTTGAGTGATAATGTGGGCCGCGATAACAGCCGATGGTCGCTCTCCGCTCGTATTAATCGACCGTGGCATCAGAATAAATGTCGAATATTATCGTGAAAATATTCTGTATTAAAGCCTTGGTCACGCAAACATTTTGGCCGCAGACCTTGGACATTCATCATCATCGCCATCGCACTCAGCACGCGCTACCCAAGAATGGTTACGAAATGAGGTTTCTCGCTTTATTTCCAGCGCACATTGGCCACCAAAATCTCCGGATACCAATCCGTTGGACTATTGTGTCTGGAGTATTCTGGAAAACAAGGTTGTCACTAAAAATACCAAAGTGTCGATCACCTCAAGCAAGCGCTCCGCCGGGAATGGGCCAAAATACCGCAGAGCAACATTCGGGCAGTGTGTGACGGTTTCATTGGCCGTTTGAAGGCCATAATTCGTGCCAAGGGTGACCAATTCAAATCTAAACTTATTCTCAAATTTGATGCTATTTCCGACATTTTTTGCCTTCATTCAATAAAATTAAAAAAAAAAAAACAAGTTAAAAAGCAGTAAGTTCGGCCGGGCTGAACTTTGAATACCCTCCACTATTTGGAAGGAAAATAAATTTTCTTAAAAAATTCTGTTAAAATTTAAAAAATGCCGAATATAGCCGTTACTTTGATGTCTATACGACGTGGACCAACACAGGCATTGTTTGTCATAAGCCATTACCAAATCCAAATTAGGAACTTGAAATAAACGGTGAGTAATGTAGCTAAAATCATCAAAATATCGTATATAGGGAGGTACCGTTATATCGAAGCTGTGCGAAGACCTGGACCTGCATAGACAATTTTCTGTCATAGGCTGTAGCATCCATTACGAACTTCAAATACGACATTTCAAACAATTTCGGTGAGTATTGTACCTAAACTTGTCAAAATACCAAATATAGGGATGTACTGGTATATGGGGCCTATACGAAGACCTGGAGCCGCATAGACAAACTTCAAATACCAAATTTGAAACAATTCCGATGAATAATGTCGCTAAAATCATTAAAATACCGAATATCGGGAGGCACTTATATATGGGGGCTATATGAAAACGTGGACCTACATGGCTCATTTACGAACTGAACCTGCCTACTGGAAATATAAACACGTGTGCAAAATTTTAGCCTTCTATCTCAATTCGTTCGAAAGATAGCGTGATTACAACAGACAGACAGACGGACATGGCTAAATCCACTTAGAATTTTACGCTGATCAAGAATATATACCCTCCATAGTATGGTGGAGGGTATAAAAATGTAAAAGTATGGCGTTTGAATTTGTTGCAGTTTTTTTATCTCACCCTGTATGTTTCAGAATATATTCAAGGAACAGCTGCAAAATTTCCCCCAAGGACATATTAACTCGGTGTTGATAAAAAGTTCCAATGGTTTGGCTGGTAACCTCAACTGAAACAATGTGGTTATTTTATACATAAAACATAAAATTTCTAAAATAAAACCCTAAAAGTATGCACCATTTTTTGGTAAAATTCAAAATCTCCCCAAGGTATGCTTAACAAAGTCTTTGTTTTTCTTCGTCTAAACATAAAACCCAAATAACATAACTTCTCCATCACAATTTATTGCAAATTTCCTCCCATCCTGCTCCCAAAAGCATTCTACAAAAAAATATTTGAGAAAATGTCAAAGTTCACAATATGAATTTTACTCTTTACATTTGCCAAGTGATAAACCGATATTTTTCCACTCTTTATTGTTTTCACAGTAAATAGAATTGTTCAATAAAAGCAAGATAAATACCCAAAACATATAAATATTCCCAAAAAAACGAGTAGGAAAAATTCATGTAAAACCCACTCAAATACGAAACAATAAAATTTAAGTGCCTAAAAGTATGCTAAATACAATAAAAACATTTCACAGTAATAAAATGTGTGTGTGTGTGTGTGTGTGAGTAAAATACCCAAATGTTATAAAATTCTATGCGTCGTCCTATTTGTACTGAAAAAATCCTTAAATGTTCCTAACAAGGCTGAAACGGTTAGAGGGGTTTTAATGCTGGTTACATCGGCTGCTGAATCGTGACATTGACTAGAAATAGTCATCATGTTCGGAAAATAAAATTTTTTGTAACAGATACTTGAGTTTGAAAAAATGTCTCATTGTTTTTATGGCGATAATTAAAAGCAAAGAGAGTACGACATAAATAGCAAATTTTGTGAAGTAGTCATGCTGTAAAAATTTATTGGATTTGACTCCCAATGAATCATGTGGTAGTAATAAAACTCAGGTCTTAAAATGAAATAATTACCTCTCAAATGTACTGCAAAGGAAATATATTTTGCCTGATATGACAGAAATGCATTTCGAAACTAGGTCCCGGGAGGAGGGTTCAAAGTAGAAAAAAATAACTTGTCCATATAAAATGTTCAAGAAATGAAATTTCGGAGGCCTCCATCCTGCGATATGAAAAAAATCGTTTATGAAAAGAACTTTTTATGGCCAGATTACACCTCATGTCAGAGTTATATGTAAATTGAATTTGTATAGCATACTTTTGAGTGCTCCCCAGAATTTTTTAGAAGGGTATGCTGAATTTATAGGGAAAATACAGTACAGCTTTATTATAAGTATATATTTACTTTTCTACAGTATATAATGTGCATGCAGGGTGAGATGAAAAAACTGCAACCATCTTTAGGCTGCTGTCATTTCCAAGCCACTCGTCCGACAGCTATTAAAATTATTTCAGTGACAGCTCATTATATTGTTTGCAAGCGTACAAAAGTATTTTGCTGAGAATTTTCCAGCAACAAAAGTTCTTCGTGATGGAATTCAAGCGTGATGGGGTGATTTCTTAATATTTGGCTGGAAGACCACAAGTGGCTATCTGTAGAGCACTCCAGCATTTAAATGTGAATAAATCTTTTGTGTCTCGTGCCATCGCTCGTTACCGTGATACTGGTAGCGTAGCCCGACCGACGTCAAGGAAGTGGACGTAAGAAAATAGCAACATCAGCAGAAATGGTTCGAAAAGTAAAGAAGCGACTTGATCGAAACCTGCGTCGCAGTGGTCGAAAAATGGCACGTGAGCTGAACATATCGCAATATTCCATTTGGCAAATATTGAAAAACGAGCTCGGGGAGAAGCCATTGAAATTCCACAAAAAAAAAAATAGAAAAAAAGTCCCTACACCACTTTGCTAATTTAGTAGAGCTCCACATAACAATTAAAAGATTTTATAAGAAAATTTAATCATATGGGAGATTTTATGGGAGAATTTAATCGCTATAATTATAATTGTAATTTATAGTTCAAAGGACTAAATATGCCGAAGCATTTGTATCTTTTAAATTTGGACTTGTATTGCCCATTTGATGCAAAATTAATTTGAAATCAGATAAAGATATATATGGGAGCTATATCCAAATCTGAACCGATCTCGATAAAATTTGGCAAAGATATTTCTGAGCTGAATTTTATATATTTCCCTGAATATCGTTGTTATGGAGTTCATATTATGGCTGTGGGTAACAAATATAACAAATCGGATGAACAATATATATGGCAGCTACAGCTATATCTGAACCGATCTTCACCAAATTTGGCATACTAGCTTCTAGACTCAATTCGTTCGTAAGTGCCAAATTCCATCCCATTTGGGCAAATATTAGACGTTTGGTGTACAATAAAAGGTAAATCGGACGAAGTTATATATGGGACCTATATCTAAATCTGAACCAATCTCGATAAAATTTAGCAAATG
Source organism: Musca domestica (assembly GCF_030504385.1). Taxonomy (NCBI): domain Eukaryota; kingdom Metazoa; phylum Arthropoda; class Insecta; order Diptera; family Muscidae; genus Musca; species Musca domestica. Next base: position 11,019,826 of record NW_026712272.1, on the reverse strand, counting down.
TATTTCTGAGCTGTATTTGATAAATTTTCCTAAATATTGTTGTTACAGAGTGCATATTACGGCTGCGGAGGACAAAAATAACAAATCGGATGAACATTATATATGGGAGCTATAGCTATATCTGAACCGATTTCGATCAAATTTGGTACACTTATTTTCAGGCCTAATTTGGTTGTATGTGCGAAATTCCATATTATTCGGGCTGATATTACTGGTTTGGTGCACAATAAAAGGCAAATCGGACGAAGATATATATGGGAGCTATATCTAAATTTTTACCGATTATCTCCAATTTCAATAGGGTTCGTCCTTGGGTCAAACAAATGTTGTTTGGAAAATTTCATCTCAATCGGATAATAAATGCGACCTGCATTTTTTTCACAAGAATACATGGACAGGCGGACGGACGGACGGACGGACGGACGGACGGACAGACGGACTGACATGCATAAATCAACTCAGAAAGTGATTCTATGGAGATCCTCAAAAGTAACTATGGGTCTATTTCGCTTCCTTCTCCATGTTACAAACAAACGCACAAAGACATAATACCCTTACCACTATGTTGTGTAGGGTATAAAAACAAAAGCAAGAACTTACACCGCACCAGAAACAACAGAAAATAGACTCAAAAGAGCTAAAGAGTTGCTTCGCTTGGTTGCCTCGCCGAACGTGGTGAACTGCCGAATTTGGTTTTCTCCGATGAGAAAACATTCCTTGTCCAGCAGTTTGTAAACAACAGCAAACCAAAATGATCGTGTTTACTTGCCAAAGAGGTCAGCTGAAAATGTGCACCTTCGGTTGGCCACCAGAACTTAAGCGCCGGCCATGGTGATAGTGTGGGCCGCCATAACAGTATTAATCGACCGTGGCATCAGAATAAATTCCGAATATTATCGCGAAAATATTCTGATTTGATCGAATCCCACCTCGCAGTGGCCAAAAATGACTCCTGAGCTGAACAAATCGCAATATTCCATTCGGCAAATATTAAAAAATGACCTCGGGGTAAAGCAATTGAAATTCCAAAAAGTGCAAGAACTTACACCGCAACAGAAAGAAAATAGACTCAAAAGGGTTTCGCTTGGCCGAAAGTGGTGAACTACGGTATTTAGTGTTCTCCGATGAGCCGATGGTCGCTCTCCGCTCGTATTAATCGGCTGTGGCATAAGAATAAATGCGAATATCATCGCCAAAAAATATTCTGGAGGGTGTATAAATGCCTTGGTCACGCAAACATTTTGGTCGCAGACCTTAGCCGCATTCCAACAGGACTCGGCACTCGCCACCCAAGAATGGTTACAAAATGAGGTTCCTCGCTTCATTTCCATCGCACAATGGCCACCAAAATCTCCAGATACCAATCCGTTGGACTATTGTGTCTGGAGGGAGCATTTTGGAAAGCAAGATTGGCACTAAAAAATACCAACGTGTCGATCACCTCAAGCAAGCGCTTCGCCGGGAATCGGCCAAAATACCCCAGAGCAACATTCGGGCAGCGTGTGACATTTTCATTGGCCGTTTGAAGGCCATAATTCATGCCAAAGGTGACCAATTCGAAACAAACTAAACTTATTCTAAGATTTGATGCTATTTCCGACATTTTTATACCCTCCACCATACTATGGAGGGTATATTAACTTTGTCATTCCGTTTGTAACTCCTCGAAATACTCATGTCAGACCCAACGAAGTATATATATTCTTGATCAGCGTAAAATTCTAAGTCGTTTTAGCCGTGTCCGTCTGTCTGTCTGTCTGTCTGTCCGTATGTCTGTCTGCTGTAATCACGCTATCTTTCGAACGAATTGAGATAAAAGGCTAAAATTTTACACACGTGTTTATTTATCAAGTAGGCAGGTTAAGTTCGTAAATGGGCCATGTAGGTCCACGTTTTCATATAGCTCCCATATATAAGTTCCTCCCGATATTCGGTATTTTGATGATTTTAGCCACATTATTCACTGGAATTGTTTCAAATTTGGTATTTAAAGTTCGTAATGGATACTACAGCCTAAGACAGAAAATTGTCTATGCAGGTCCATCTCTTCGTAAAGCTCCCATATAACGGTACCTCCCGATATTGGGTATTTTGACGATTTTAGCGAATTTATTCACCAGAATAGTTTCAAATTTGGTATTTGAAGTCCATAATGGATACTACAACCTAAGACAGAGAATTGTCTGTGCAGGTCCACGTCTTCGTAGAGCCCCCATATAACGGTACCTCCCGATATTGGGTATTTTGATGATTTTAGCGAATTTATTCACCGGAATTCTTTCAAACATGGTATTTGATGGTCGTAATGGATACTTCAACCTAAGACAGAGAATTGTCTGTGCAGGTCCACGTCTTCGCAGAGCCCCATATAACGATATCTCCCGATAATCGGTATTTTAATGATTTTAGGGACCTTTTTCACCAGAATTTTTTTAAATTTTATATTTGAAGTTCGTAATGGATACTACAGCCTACGACAGAAAATTGTCGGTACAGGTCCACGTCTTCGTAGAGCCCCCCATATAACGGTACCTCCCGATATTGGGTATTTTGACGATTTTAGCGAATTTATTCACCAGAATAGTTTCAAATTTGGTATTTGAAGTCCATAATGGATACTACAACCTAAGACAGAGAATTGTCTGTGCAGGTCCACGTCTTCGTAGAGCCCCCATATAACGGTACCTCCCGATATTGGGTATTTTGATGATTTTAGCGAATTTATTCACCGGAATTCTTTCAAACATGGTATTTGATGGTCGTAATGGATACTTCAACCTAAGACAGAGAATTGTCTGTGCAGGTCCACGTCTTCGCAGAGCCCCATATAACGATATCTCCCGATAATCGGTATTTTAATGATTTTAGGGACCTTTTTCACCAGAATTTTTTTAAATTTTATATTTGAAGTTCGTAATGGATACTACAGCCTACGACAGAAAATTGTCGGTACAGGTCCACGTCTTCGTAGAGCCCCCCATATAAGGGTACCTCGCGATATTCGATATTTTGATGATTCTAGCGACATTATTCACCGGAATTCTTTCAAATATGGTATTTGATGGTCGTAATGGATACTACAACCTAAGACAGAAAATTGTCTGTGCAGGCCCACGTCTTCGCAGAGCCCCCATATAACGGTACCTCGCGATATTCGGTATTTTGATGATTCTAGCGACACTATTCACCGGAATTGTTTCAAATTTGGTATTTGAAGTCTATAATGGATACTACAATCTAAGACAGAAAATTGTGTGTGCAGGTCCAGGTCTTCGCAGAGCCCCCATATAACGATATCTCCCGATATTCGGTATTTTAATGATTTTAGGGACCTTTTTCACCAGAATTGTTTCAAATTTGATATTTGAAGTTCGTAATGGATACTACAGCCTACGACAGAAATTTGTATGTACAGGTCCACGTCTTCGTTACTTTCCTTTTTACTTGTTTATTTATTATTTATTATCCTGATACAAGTCAATGGAATAAAATTTTAAAAAATTCTTAAAAAATCATCCGCTTTCACCCAGACTTCGATATCAAATATATTCGAAGAAATGTCGATATTGTTCGAAGAGGTACACTCTCTTTACCTGTGTCTTAAATCTAAAAGTTAATAAAATAAAAATAAATGTTTTGAACTCTGGAATCCAGAGAATTCCAAACTGTTTGAGGATAGTGTGTCTCAACAGAAACCCGTATCAGGATGGTTTCCTTTGATGTTAGTGGTCTCCAAGATTTTTTTTTTTTTTTTTTTTTAAATACAGTTTGGTTTACACATTTTAAGATTCTTTAATTATTACTTTTCGTACTGAAAACAATTATATTATATCCTTGATATCATAGTCAATTGCCTTTGGCTAATGGAATAATAAAATCTATTAACATTTTCCCTCTTTAATTAAAACCAATTTCACAATATATATTAAAAATGAATGGAAATGAATAAATAAACCATTAACACTTCTTGGCTTTATTATTATTTCTTTGCTGCAGCAAAAAATCAAAAGAAATAAAAAAAGAGAAAAAAAACACTTTGAGAAACTAAACCATATGGTTGGTGGGTTGTTAGTATTGATTTGTTTTCTTTATAACAAAAAAAAAACCACAACAACAACAGCAACAACTAACTACAACAATGCAATATTATTTACGGCTCTCTCTCCTTAAGCCATCAATTCAATTGTGGCCATTGTGGCCATCTGTAAACAATGATTCAATTCAAGTTGCTGCTAACTTGCTAGCAAACCAAAAGCCCCCCCGTCCTCCCACCTCCCTCATTTCTAACCATGATTACCAAACAAAAACTACCCCAACATTAACACTAAGCCATGAAAGAAGCAAATGGAGAACTACGCAAACTCATAACCTTAACAGCAACCCTCCTCCAACACCTCTCCCCATATAAACCTCCCCCCAGAATACAACTGGGGAGCAATATTTAAAATATTCCTGGCAACCAAAAGGAAGAAACGAATGTTTGGAAGACACAAACTAAAAGGATAAGCCAAGAGCAATGAAGAACAAAAATTTATATTTGCTGGCTGCTCTCATTAATGGCCAAAGATTAAAACGAAAATTGACACAAGCATCCTTGGATAGTTGTCGTCGATTGTTTATTTTAGATATATATAAATATATGTATGAGTGTAAATATTTTCTCTAATATTTGACCTCTATATAGGCTCCGTTTGTGGGCCTCGTTTAAAAAAAAATCCAAAAAAAAAAACTACTAAAGAAACCAAAAGCAAACACCAAGGATAAAACTGGGACAGCCAAATTTGAAGAGTGAAGCAGAAAATACCAACATGGATTGCCAACCAACCAATGTTTGCTCTATTCTCTCTGACATCCTCATCATCCACAATTGCCAATATGGCCAATTTATGGGGAAGGGGGAAAAACAGAACAGAATTCTGATAGACGACATTGTGTCTGACACATTTAAACAAACAGCCAACCTCCTCCGGCCATTCATTTTATTTCGTTTTTTTTCTTTGTTTGTAAAAGTTCCATTTGTTTTATTGACCGACCAACCAGTTGTGCAATGTAGTTCTATGAGAGCATGGCCGAAAAGGGGTTTAATTCAATTACAACAACAGCAAGTTGTTGTATAAGTCATCAATCTATTGAAACATATTCATTTATCTGTAGATACACATACAACGTGTAGAACACTTTTCAATCCATTCAAAAAGGTCCTTGATCGATTTTATTGTTCTCTTTTTTCCCCCAAAAACATAAAAATGGGATTAATGGAAGTATTTTCTGTGGGAGGATTTATGAAAGGGAGATGAGAGCTTTTTTTTTGAATACTAGCATAACCCAGTGAACAAATTCATTATTAAATAATGAATTTAACGGGGTGATATGAAAAAACGGCAACCAATTTCAGACTGCTGTCATTTCTAAGCCACTCGTCCGACAGCTGTTAAAATTATTCCAGTGATAGCTCATTATATTGTTTACAAGCGAACAAAAGCATTTTGCTGAGAATTTTCCAGAAAAAAAGTTATTCGAGATGGAATTTAAGCGTGATAGTGTGATGTCTTTATATTTGGCTGGAAAACCCCATGTGGCTATCGTTAGAGGACTCCAGCATTTAAATGTGAATAAATCTTTTGTGTCTCATACCATCGCTCGTTACCGTGATACTGGAAGGAAGTGGACGGAAGAAAACAGCAACATCAGCAGAAATGGTTTGAAAAGCAAAAATAGCGAATTTATCGAAACCCGCGTCGCAGTGGTCGAAAAATGACTAGTGACCTGAACATATCGCAATATTCAACTCGGCAAATATTGAAAAATGAGCTCGGGCTGAAGCCATTGAAATTCCAAAAAGTGCACCACAGAAAGAAAATGGACTCAAAAGAGCTAAAGACTTGCTTCGCTTGGCCGAAAGTGGCTCGTGTGCTGAATATTTCGCAAATATTCCATTCGGCAAATATTCAAAAGTGAGCTCGGGGTAAAGCCATTGAAATTCCAAAAAGTGCAAAAACATACACCGCAGAAAGAAAATGGACTCAAAAGAGCTAAAGAGTTGTTTCGCTTGGCCGAAAGTGGTGAACTCCCGAATTTAGTTTTCTCCGTCTCCAATGAAAAAACATTCGATGTCCAGCAGTTTGTAAACCAACAAAATGATCGTGTTTACTTACCAGAGATGTCAGCTGAAAATGTGTACCTTCGGTTGGCCACCAGAACTCAAGCGCCGACCATGGTGACGATGTGGGCCGCCATAACAGCCGATGGTCGCTCTCCGCTTGTATTACTCGACCGTGGCATCAGAATACATGCCGTATATTATCGCGAAAATATTCTGGAGGTGTATTAAAGCCTTGGGCACGCAAACATTTTGGCCGCAGACCAATATCCATCACCAAACGGATACCAATCCGTTGGACTATTGTGTCTGAAGCATTTTGTAAGCAAGGTTGGCACTAAAAAAAGTGTGGATCACATCAAACAAGCGCTTCGCCGGGAATGGGCCAAAATACCGCAGAGCAACATTCGGGCAGCGTGTGACGGTTTCATTGGCCGTTTTAGGCCATAATTCGTGCCAAAGGTAACCAATTCAAACAAATCTCAACTTTTTCTAAATTTGATGCTATTTCCGACATTTTTTGCTTTCATTCAATAAAATTTAAGAAAATGTAATATCCTCTCTAGCCATGTGGCTGAGGGTATAACAAGAAACAGAACACTTCAGGCGAGTTTATATTCTGCGGAGTTTTAACCGGTGGTATCGTGATTTATAGTTAACAAATTTTCAAACCGACCCATAATTGTTAAAAAAAGATTTTTTTTCGTTTTTTTTTAAGAAATATAACATTTAAAGCTTTTGGCGATGAAAAATATTATGTTTACATTCCCCAACATTTTATTAGTCATATGCATATTTCGACATTTCAATGGCATCCCAAGCAAAAATACTCCTTACAAATCGCTTTACCAACTCATTACTTTAACAAGGGAATGTGATACGAAATAAGTAGTCAAAAGTCATAATATAACATTATATAACGACTTCTAATGGTTAAATAAGTACGTACATTATTGACTTTTAGAGGCCAAAAAATAAATACCTATTTTGTGCGATATTCTCTTGTTCAAATAATGCCCTGATACCCCAATTTGTATTAAATATCTTTGCTGAGATTTAGGATTCCTTCGCATTAAGAGGTAACATATAGCATTGCAGCAAGAGTTTTATGGTGCAGCACCTAAAAGTATGCAACTGTATATACAAACAATTAAAAAAGGAACTATGTTCCGTCAAAAAATGCCGCTCAAAGGAAATCCGTTATATGGGGGCTATACAAAAACGTGAACTTGCTTATACATAGACAATTATCATAGGTTGTAGCACCCATTACGAACTTTAAATACAAAATTTGAAATAATTCCGGTAAATAGTGTCGCTAAAATCATCAAAATACCGAATATCGAGAGGTTATATGGGAGCTATACGAAAACATGGACCGACCTGGCCCATTTACGTACTTAACCTGCCTACTGGGAAAATGTGGATGTATGCAAAATGTTAGCCTTTTATCTCAATTCGTTCGAAGGATAGTGTGATTACAACAGACAGACTGGCATCGCTAAATCGTCTTAGAATTTTACGCTGATCCAGAATATTTAGAATACGGAACGGGAGTAGAATATTACGCAAACGGCAATACTCTGCAATAAAGATTAGATTATAAAAAAATTCCTTAAATCTATCTAGAATCTGTCTCTGGAAAGAAGAATTTATAAAATGTGAGGATATTTTTCTGTAGAAAACATTGTTTTTGAAAAAAAAATATTTTTGACGTTTTTTTTTCATGAAATTCAAAAATTGGAAGTATCGGAAACGAATACTTATAAATCAAGTATCAGTCGGTTTTGCCGACAAGTATATATCCTCTGCCTACATCAGTTTATTTAAATTTAGTTTGACTTGCATTATGATTTTTCACCCCATTCACATTTCACCACAGGTAATACTGATAAAAATTGAAGGATATATAACTAATCCAAAAAAATGGTTCATCAAATTTTTTTATCTTTTATAGTGGAGGTATCAGAAGAAGTGGTGAAGGAGTATATACATTAGATGTAAGTTTTATAAAAAAAATATTGGAAAACACAAAGTTTTGAAAAAATCCCTGACTTGTAACTTCCGGCAGTTATCCACAATTTGTCACAATTTTATAGGAATTTTGTCTGGAGGAGGCACCGATATTGTTCGCCACTAAACTCGATCTAAGTTTGTAAAAAATATTATAATACTCCCTTGAAGAGTCATCCGGCGTACCAGCCACCAAGACAAACATACGCTAGATCGACTCCAAATGTACGGAAACGGATTTCTTCCAAAGAGACCTAGGTTCTAGAGCCGTCATTTCGATAAGGCATGTTTCGGCCGTATCGAATGATAGATACCCGCTCTAGCCATATGGTTGAGGGCATAAAACTATAAATGAGACTGCAAGATGTCTATGCATAGAAGAAATAAATGTTTCTTGAACAAACTGTTCATAGATAAAAAACTAAACTTCGTAGCTATAAAAAAACTTAAATTCATTCATCAACCTTTCGGTGGCCGTATTTCGAATAATTTTAACTTATACTAAAGTTTCTTTAAATTAAGTATTTCTAAAAATGAAAGCAAAAAATTTGGAACCTTCGTTTAAAAGACCTTTATAAACCTTATAAGAGACGTATATAAATAAAAAAAATTGTATAAGGTAAAAAAAAAAATTGCAGACTCGCATTCAAAAATTGTATTTATTCGAAATAATTAAAAAGGATGAGGGACCCATAATTTCTTAAGTACAACCAAGGAAGTCATGTAGTTTTAAAATTATACAAACATTCCGACCCCCTACCATTGAGATGTAGTCCAGGCATATTCTTGAGGCTTCAAGGCTTGATATAACCTAACCTAATTGTCCTCTGAGCATCAAGAGCCAGACATACTTAAGAAACAATTAAACTTAAGTGGCCACAATGACATAACATGCGACCCATATTTGAAAACAATTAGGATTTTTCATAAATTTTTTCTCATATTAAAACACTTATCTTATTCTTCTTCTTTTTATTTTCTTTCCCAAAAATAACAAAAAGTAAAATGAAAATAAATTGTTTCTTAAAATAATTCCATTACTTTGTTAAAATTCAAAGTGTTTTTTCCCATAACCACATCAAATTCTAATCAGAAACTCATTGAGTTTCTCCTTCTCCCTTTTCATAATCACCAGTTTGGTGTTCGCAAAAAAAAAAAACGAACATTTTCTTTATAAATCACGTGTAGATTATAAAAACGAATAAAATGAAAAGAAAGAAAGACAAAAAAAAGTCACATATAAAAATTTCTAGGTTAGATGTACACACATAGTATCCTTGAAGCAGAAGAAGAAGAGAGCTTTTTGTGTTTTTGTTGGAGAACAAGAAAAAACAAAACTCTCATTGTTTCTCTCGCTCTCTTTGTGATAAGTTGGTCATTGTTTTTTCGTGGGGAAAATTCTCATTTGTTTTTGGAGGGCTCTCATTTGCATAATATGATACTCATTTTCCATAATGAGAGCGAGAGTTGAATTTTGTATTTAATGATGAGAGAGAACAAATATTTCCCATTAAATTTCTCTCTGAGATTTTATATGGAAATGTTGATACCATTGGAATGTTATTGATAATTATCACCCTTAGACTTGGTAGTTAAGAATGGCAGAAACTAAAAAAAAAAAAACAGCAAAACAATTTATCACGTGTGCCAAAGCAAATACACTCCTAGTTCCAAACACCCAAGAGAGCATGAGAGCGAGGTCTCCCTTAGATTTCTCGCTGAAATAACTTGAAAAAAAAAACGACTTACCTTTTGCCTTCTTCCCCTTCAGCGCCCTCAGCTGTTGCTGCTGCTGGATCCTGTTGTTGGGCAGCTGGTGCGGCTGCTGCTGCGGCGGGTGCTCCCTCAGAGGCGGGAACATCTTCTTCGTTGCCACCTTTGACGGCACCCACCAACGATGTGAATTGATTTGTGATATTGGAAAACATTTTTGCAGGTTTTGTTGCTGTTGCTTTTGGGTTTTTCTTGGCTTTGGGGGTTTTTCTCTGTTTCTCAGGGGGTTCTCCTTTTTTTGAAGCTGGTCTTTTTTTAATTTATTTTTCCGATTTTTTCTATATTTTTTGACAAATTCTGTAGATGACACACATTAGCACACTTTTACAAAAAAAAAATTCAAAATTACAATTTCACAGTTTTTGTTGTTGTTTTTCAACGAAAAAGTATTTATTTTTTATTTTAAGGTTATGTTTAATGTATGCAAACAATAATTATGTGGGCAAGAGAGAGAGAGGAAGAGAAACGGCTCGAGAGAAAAACTTTCACGAGAGAGAGCCTTTTTTCCAAAAAGAGGGTGTCAAGAATTGACCCCCATTCGAGTGTCAGGGAGAGAGAGATTCCTGAAAATGAGCAAATCCGAATGTCTGAACTTCTTTAGGACAGCGAAAACGAAAAAACCGAAGGGTAAATGACAAATATAACGGTAAAACGACAAGTGTGCATTAAAAGAACACATGAACCAACAACAAAAACAACAAAAAAACTATGGAATCTCACGATTAGTATGGATACCACTTTTTTTGCTGGTTGTAAGGAAAAGGGGTTGTTACGTTACAAAATAATTTGTGGCGTTTTCAATTCCAATAATATTTAACAAATTATTGAAAAAATTAAACTTATTTCAATGAATATTTAACAAAAAAAACTATTCTCCCATTGCCCCACGAAAGTTGATAGAAAGAAATCTGTTAGACCCCTCCAAAAAAGAAAAATCAATATTTTTCTTTCAACGTTTTTTTTTTTTCTTGAGCACACGGTCAAACCGAAAAATTCTCTTTTAAGTGTTTTATGCGTTTTTCAAATCCTTTTTTTTCAATTTTATAAAAATTACTTTTTTTGCTTCACTTTTGTTTTCTTGAAATTGTTTAAATTTCTTCTTTTTTTAATTCAATAATTATTTCAGTATTTTATTTAACTTTTTTCTTTCTTCAATTTTCAATTGCAAAGATTGTGTGTGTTTTTTTCTTGTCTGTATAGTATATTATGTCTTCCTGCTCTGAATGTCCTCGGAGAACTGTTTGTAGTCTTTGGTATATCTCTTTTGAAATAGCTTTACAATTGTCTAACACACGACGAGAACGACAAACGACAACGATGACGACTACGACTACGAGTGCCTGCGAAACGAGCGTCCGAAACGAATTGAATACTTTTACTATACTATCACTACGACAACGATGTGACAGCAGCAGCAGCTACCACCAACTTTTTTGTTTGGCCCATCCCCCAGACCTGCCACCACCATCGCCACCAACTACCACCACCCCCCATTTAAGTTTTTATCATCAATAGTATCTGAATTCAAGAAAGAAGGTATGGGAAATCTTCCCCCTCCCCCATTCTCCACCTGAGACTGGAATGTGTCATCTATTGGTACTGCTACTATTGATTGTGTCAAGATATCTGAGGTGTACAATAATGAAATCAATGCTGGCTCGTGGTAGCATGTAATAAAGCCCAGAGGGAATAAGGAAAATAAGATGTCTTACATGGTATCGTCTAGGTGAACACGACCATTTAAGATGACTAGAATGAATTGAAAAAAATAAAAAAGCTGTAAGTTCGACCGGACCGGAATTTTTAATACCCTCCACCATTTGGTACAAATTTGGCAATTTCAAAAAAAAAAAAAAATAAATAAATTATATAAAATCCGTTAAAAATTCTGTTAAAATCTTGAAAATACTGAATGCCTATACGACGACGTGGACCTGCATAGGCAACTTTTGTCATAAGTTATTACAATATTTAAATGCGAAACTTGAAGAAAAATCTGTTTATAATGTAGCTTAAATCATCAGAATAACGAATATAGGGGGTACCGTTATATGGGGGCTATACGAACCCGTGGACCTACACAGACAATTTTCTGGCATGGGCTGAAGTATCCATTACGAACTTCACATTCGAAATTTGAAACAATCCCGGTAAATAATGTCGCTAAAATCATCAAAATACCGAATATCGGGGGGTACCGTTACATGGGGGCTTTACCAAGACGTGGACCTGCACAGATAATTTTCTGTGTTAGGCTGTAGTATCCATTTCGAACTTCATATGCCAAATTTGATACAATTCCGGTGAATAATGTCGCTAAAATCATCAAAATAACGAATATCGGGAGGTGCCGTTATATGGGGGCTATATGATAACTTGGACCTACATGGCCCATTTACGAACTTAACCTGCCTACTGGCAAAATATACATGTGTGCAAAATGTTAGCCTTCAATCTCAATTTGTTCGAAAGATAGCGTGATTACAACAGACAGACGGACAGACAGACAGACGGACATAGCTAAATCGTCTTGGAATTTTACGCTGATCAAGAATATATATTCTTTGTTGGGTCTGACATGAGTATTTCGAGGAGTTACAAACGGAATGACAAAATTAATATACCCTCCATAGTATGGTGGAGGGTATAAAATGGTTTACTGGCGGTAGAGTAACGTGTATAGTCTTTGCGAAGGACGGAAAGCAATGTTGAGTGTGTTGATTTTTACTTATCAGATTTTATCTATAATTTCAAATTTTGCAAATCCGCCACCTGTGAGTTGGATAGACTTGCCAGAGCGGCTAAAGGGAGGTAGTGAAGTGTGCGAGCCTTGTCATCTGCTGAAAATACTCACCCACACTTTGTCGTCAATTCACGCTCAATACAAATTGCTACGATTTTGAACTTCCGAGGACGGCAAACATAATGTAATGCATCATTATGAATATAACTCAAAGCTGTCTTATACGCTTCTTGATCTAGAGGCTCTCACTTATATCGTTGGTCTTCTCTTTCTAGATTTCATAGGTACTTTCTGACTCGTCTGGGTGTCAAAAAGTACAGCAAAGGTACCCTTTTGTAGTACTCAGGGCGGCAATCTAGCATATTCTTCGCATTAGAGAAGGCAGTCAATTTGACAAACGAATCAGCTGGACGGCTTTGAATTCGGGAAAAGTAGAAGTTAAATAGTTCAGGATATATCACCATTTCACTTTTCTATAATAACGCCTTCGAATGTTTAAAATCAGACTGTGGCGTTAACCATTGCAGATATCCTTTCGTGACTTAAGTGGATAATTTGTTCAAAATTTAGGAAAGAGCGAAGTTTGGAAATTCCACTACCAACTCATACAGTTCTTTCAATATTACCATTGAGATTCCCTCAGATTAACTTAACGTTGCGAATAACATTTGCTTGATGTCCCAAAATAAATTGTGGAAAGAAAGGGACAAAATTCGGGCAGAAATGGTTCGAAAAGTAAAGAAGCGACTTGATCGAAACCCCCGTCGCAGTGGCCGAAAATTGCTCGTGAGCTGAACATATCGCAACAGTCCTTTCGGCAAATATTTAAAAATGAGCTCGGGATTAAAGAGGTGCTTCGCTTGGCCGAAAGTGGTGAACTGCCGAATTTGATTTTCTCCGATGAGAAAGCATTCATTGTCCAGCAATTTGTAAACAAATAAAGTGTCAAATACATCAGCTGAAAATGCGCACCTTCGGTTGGCCACCAGAACTCAAGCGCCGGCCACGTTGATGGTGTGGGCCGCCATAACAGCCAATAGTCGCTTTCCACTCGTATTAATCGACCTTGGCATCAGAATAAATGCCGAATGTTATCGCGAAAATATTCTAGAGGATGTATTAAAGCCTTGGACAAGCAAACATTTTAGCCGAAGACCTTGGACATTCCAACAGGACTCAGCACCATCACACTCAGCACGCGCCACCCAAGAATGGTTACATAATGAGGTTCCTCGCTTCATTTCCAGCCACCAAAATCTCTGAATATCAATCCGTTGGACTATTGTGTCTGGAGTACTTTGGAAAGCAAGGTTGGCACTAAAAAATACCAAAGTGTCGATCACGTCAAGCAAGCGCCTCGCCGGGAATGAACCAAAATACCACCGAGCAACATTCCGGTAGCGTGTGACGGTTTCATTGGCGGTTTGAAGGCCATAATTCCTGCCAAGGTGACCAATTCAAACAAATCTAAACTGATTCTAGAAGTTGATGCTATTTTCGACATTTTTTGCTTTCATTCAATAAAATTAAAAAAAAAATGTAAAAGTTATGGCGTTTGACTTCCACCCATTCATAAAATCGTATTAAAAAATTATGCAGTTAAAGTTCCTTTTCCATAATCTGACGTCGATACGATGAATACGAAGTATATCTCTGAAACAGAGTGCAGTAAAGTTGTCTCAGTCGGGCTTCTAAACGATTTAATGCAATGTATTAACTTGTGATGCACAACAATCCGAAACATATATATATGCAATAGGTTTTTTGAGATCTTTCTATTGAAGGCATTTTTAGATCTATCTATCAGTAACTTCATGTGTGTTCCCGTACGAAAAGAACTTGTGTGTATAAAGCCAAAAACAGCTAAAATTACCAAAACTTTCAGATTCTTGCAGGGTTTGAAACATAGCGCCTGTGATCTGATTGATGTAGGCTTTCCACATAAAATGAACGGTTGAGGCAGAACCAACTTGACCCAATTTTGTTGACTTATCTCATTTCTGATGTTTCTAGATGTGTACATAAACGCTTGTAATGCGGATGTTACAGCCAGAATTATGATTGGGCCTCATTGTGGCTGATGTGGTGTCTTTCACGTAACTGTTATGTTTCTATGCTGATCTAGTTCCATCTCCGTGGTTTCAAATTGACCCTTACAGACTGTTCAGAATGTTATACCTTTAGGCATAAAGAAGCTTAAGTTCAAATATTGCCCAGAAGTCCCTAAAATCTTCATTTTATCTACTCCACATATGCCCAACATTGAGGTCTATTTACTCAGTATTTCCCCATGACTTCCAAATCAAATAAATCTGCTTGCAAAACAATGATGTTGGACACCACAGTTGGTTAAAAGTTAAAAGACATCGTGGTTCGTGGTTGTTTCAAAAAAATCCAAGAGCAGCTTTTGCTGGAATATAAAATCCATGTTCTCCGAATGAAGTGATGCGCATGTCCCACACATTCTGGTCGATGGGCAGGCAGAGTGAGAAAAATCTCTTTTCAAATACAGACAAAAATTCTAAAGGCATTTGCCAATACAACAATACTGCGAAATAAGAAATATGCAATGCAATTTCTTTCGTTGGAGATTCTGATAACAAAAATTGGGCAGTTATGAGTGATTCATATCCCTCAGGCTACCGCTACCGTTCGAAGTCTACAAAGCAGGGCTTACAATTATTTTGACACACTTTTTCTTACAACATTTTCACAAAATATTTTAAGTTCCAATATTTAAAAACTCAAGATAATATTTGCCCCAAATCAATAGTTAAAGAACAAAATTCCAATTGGATCAGGTAAACAGGTTGGGGGTGGTGATGTGGGTTGTCAGACATTGCACTATGATACGTTGATGTTTTTCGTTCACAATATGGCAAAAGTTCATTTGTACTATTATTTTCGCACAACAACAAGGTCCATAGGAGTACAATTGTTTTTGAAATATTGATTTATATGATAATTTAATGTATTTAACAACAAAAACTGCAATTTACAATTAGAACACTTTTTCTCTTCTCTTCAATCGATGAACAGCACAACAAAAAAACACAATTTTGAATGTAAACATTAAGGGAGGTTCACAGTTTTTGTTTAATTGTATGGTGTAATGAAGAAAGGAGGTTATATCTTGCTGTGTTTCGTGTTAAATGTTGGTGGGGATGTATTTATGTTATGAAAACAATAAATGAACACAAATTTCTTTTAAAAAAGGTTTCGTTTCACGTTGACATACTTTTTTTATAGAAAAATGTAATTTGCCTTTTTATTACTACTGAATATTGAACCATTGGGATTAAAAGATCTGAGATGATATTAATGCCGCCCAGTTGATGTTTCTTTACATACACAAACACAATAAAAAGAGAATAAAAAAATATGTAGTGAAAAGCTATTATGGAGACAATTGATGTTAAAAAAAGTGTTAAAAAGTATCAGCCTCATCTTATACAGATAAAAATATTGGCATGGGCAAAAATACGAAATTATAATTTCCAATTTTTAGGAAGTTTTAAAAAATCGCTGACTTGTTCCGTAAGTTATGACAGATAAAATAATTGAAAATTGTGATCCTTTGTGTGTGAGGTACCAGAAGGGATCGCAGATATATATCATGTTCACAACAGTTCTTGCGTTAGCAAAAATGTTTGTATGTGTGCAATTGGAAGAGAACCCCACGTGGAAGAGGTACCAGAACAAATGGTCCGATCTTTTCCATCATTTTAACAGATCTTGTGTTGATGGAAATGGAATTGAGATGTACCAAGTCTGAATGGAATCGTATGCTATTTTCTCGTTGTGGGGGAGATGTCAGGAGGAGTAGACCTCATCTTCAGAGCAAATCTTGTGTTAATATGTGTGAAATATGAGGGGAAGCGAATGCTTATTTCGGATTTTATAATCGTTTTGGTTATTGAATAATTTTACCCTTTGCGTGGGAGGTAGCAGAAGGAACGGCCCGATCTCTACCACTTTCATAACAGACCTTGTGTTGATGGAAATGCTGAGATGTGCTAAGTCTGAATGGAATGGAACGTTATTTTCGCGTTTTATGAGTTACGTGGTTATTCAAAATGTTGACCCTTTGTAGGGGAGTTACCAGTACTAGTGTTAATAAAAATATTGTGATGCATTTAATTTGAAGGTTGTCGGACTCTTTCACAAAATTTTATAAGAGTTATAATTTTTCTAAATTTTGACCCTTAATTGAGGAGACTAATATTATCCATTTTCGCGGATTTGCAATGTTGAAGCAAAATAGGATTATCCTTTCTCTTTCTGTGCAGTAAAATATTTTCTTTTAAATGTTCGATATTTTGTGGGGAAGGGACGAAAAGGAGTGGACCGATATTGCCCATCTCCCATTGATAATAATACTGCGATATATTAAATTTGGACCAAATTGGATTCTCCCTTCGAGACTTAGAGTCTAAATGGTCATTTCGATGAGGAACGTTTTGACCATATCAAATGATGTATTCCATATGGCTGAGGGTATAATTAAGGTGAGAATTACTTAAAACGCTTTTTCGACTGGCTTAAAACTATTTTGTTCTTTTATAAAGAAGCCAGCAGATGACTTATGCATGTCGAAAAAGCTTTATATGTATTCTCACCTTTTTGCTCTGTTCCAGAACTGCAAGAATGTAAAAGTTTTTACTACGATAACCAATTTTATCTTTATAATATTGCGGAAAAATGCAAAAAAAAAAAGTAGATTCTTTCAGATTCTGGAACAGAGCAAAAAGGTGAGAATACACAAAACGCTTTTTTACTGGCTTAAGTTATCGACTGGCTTCTTTGGAAAAGAACAAAAGAGCGTAGGGCCAAAATCGAACTAAGTCAACCTAAAACTCCTTTGTTCTTCTACGAAGAAGCCAGCCGAAGACTTAAGAGAGTACAAAAAGCCTTTTATGTACTTTCACCTTATGTTTCATTTTCAAATTCTGTTGAAATTCAATTTCATATTTACAGCTTTTTGATCTTTGGGATGAAAAAGAATTAGAAATACGATGTTGTCAAAAATCCTCGTCGTTTCAATCAATCTTCTTGATTTTCTCTTTAATTAAAATATTGTGCCAAAAGTTTCAAATAAAAAACTACTTGTGGCCATGGTACAATGAAGAGAAGGTAGGTCAACTTTGAAAAAAATGCAAGTATAGAGGTCTACCTGTTTGGCTTGTAATGTCAGAATTTGTATCAAAACAATAAAAAAGCAAACAACTTGTTGCATTGATTTTGAATAAATAATTTAAAACCGCGAAAACTGAATGTAAGGTCAAAATTTCTTTTCAAAATCATGTTCTAAATATCTCTTATGGTTTATTTCGCGACAAAAAACTGTAGATTTTGTCGATGCATTCGTTGCAATAAGCATTTTCAAAACACCCGAATTTGAATATTTTCTGAACAATTTTTTATTATTGAAAAGAAGACACACACATAAGCAAATGAAGTTGACATATTAAGCCAGAAAAATGAAAAAAATTAAATCATATGGTAGTTCTGCCCTACCTTGAATTCATTGTACCATGCTTGTGGCATTTGTTATTGGTATTTTTATTGATATTTGTGCCCTCTGGCCGTAAAACACCAGAGTGATGATTCCCCGACCAACTTGTTTAAAAAAGTGTCATTTAAATATGTTATGGTTCACCAAATGCATGACAAAGTGTTTGAAATAATCCTTTCTGAAAAATTATCAGTTTTTTGACATCTGTACATATATTTAATATAATTCTCAGTAGTTAAGAGATCTTTTTTCACTGCTTATATAAGTTTGGAGCATTCACTGTCTCTATTCAAGAAAAATTCACCACACCACCCAATCAATACAATCTCATCCCAACTTGGCAGCACTTTTCCAAAGCAAACATATGTTACAGCTGTTATGTCAAATTTGACACTTGTTTAAGGTTAGAAACGATTGAATAATATCAATTTCTTCCGTAAATATTATACGTTTTTTCCAAATTACTTAATAAAAACTAATTAATTGGCTGCAATTACTAAATAATTATTTACGTAGTGGACATCTGATGTAGTTACAGTACCTGCTAGACTCAAGAAATGGCCAAGTATTTAGCACAGATTATTGTTTTGGGCACACAGGCGATTGGACGTGCCTTTGCCAAGGCATTGAAACAAGAGATAGCAGCTTCACAAGAGGCTGCACGTCGTGCCGGTGGTGGTCGGCAGGGCGAGAAGAGGGCAGAGGCCAATGCCAGAACGGGTAAGTAACTGTGGGATGATGAAATTCAAGGAACAATTGAAAATAATAATTTTTATTATTTACAGGCATGACACTGGAAGAGGCCAAACAAATCCTAAATGTAGAAGACTTGAAAAATTTCGAAGAAATCACCAAAAAATATGAACATTTATTTGCGGTAAACGACAAAGCCAAAGGTGGCTCATTTTATCTGCAATCCAAGGTGTTCCGTGCTAAAGAACGTATCGACCAGGAACTGAAAGAGGCTTTAAAGGCAGCAAAACCATCTGCGGCAGCGGATGATGCGACGGGGTCCGCGGGTGATAAACAACGATGAGTGGTCATCCACAAGTAGGTTTGTGGTTGACGCGCGGTGTATAGATGTGTTTAAGAGATTGTTTTAGATCCATAGCCAGACGTTAAAAATATTGCTTTAGTTTTAATGAAAGTGTTTTTTATTTTAGTACGTTTTTTAATTGTTATTAAATGCATGAAATGAAATGAAGACACGACACGATGTAGTAAAGTAAGCTGAATTCCTATCATTTATGTGCTCTTTTTATTATTTGACTTGGATGACAAGTCTGTGGAAAACCCTTGAAAATAACTTTAAAAGAATGGTCCACAGTGCTTGTGTGAATATGGTTCCTTTGAGTTTAATACATAAATGCAATGATGAAAAGAAAATTAAAACCGATATAAACTTGTTTTTGTTGGAAATTTAATGTTAATGAATGTGAAGGAAATTTGCCAACGATAACGATTCAATGTTAAGTGATATTTGAGCTATAATAGATGCTATTGGTATTGACATTTTTAGTGTCTAAGCACACTTTAGTCTAGATACTGAGGATGGAGGTTAACAGGTTAGTTATAGATCCATTAACAGAAAAAGGAGTTGATGATTGGATAATGAATTATTGGCAAAAATTATATCCCCTCCAAAACCCAGAAAAATTAATGATAGGAGCTCAGCCTGTACCTATACCGATCAAAATGAGTGTGATTCGAATTTTAGTAGTCAGTTCGAAGAGTCCCAAGATGGTAGCAAACCTGTTTATGATGAGAGCTGATGTTATGAGTTATGAGAAAGTCATAAATCTCAATTGGGTAGGTACCACTTCGTTTAAGAAGCATTGAAAATGGAGTAATTAAATCATCTTTTTAGGAATAATGTATTTCATTATTCGGACAACAGACATTGTTATGCCTGTACAAATCGAATAAATGGAAACAGAATGAGCGGTGTTATGTTGTCAGTAGAAGTGACAAGTAATACAGAACTTTGGTCACCAATAGCGAATATTTTCAAGGCATAACTCCTGCCCGAGGGTCTTTAGCAATATGAAACAATATTCCTTAAAAACCCCACGATTAATTTAACCCAAAGCTCTTGAAAAATGTTCTGAAAAAAATTCACGTTATTTCGTCAGATAGTTCTTAAATATATATTCCTTAGAAAATCCTTTAAAAATATATATATTTTTTAAATTTCAATACAAATCGATAGTTGGTCTTTATATGTTCGTGGCTTCGATCAACTTTAAAAAAATCGGTATAAAAGAGTAGTAAAATAACTGACTGACTAATCTAGAATCGACGCCTAAACGAAACAGCTGAAGCTAGAATCTTGAAACTTTGCACAAGGGCCAGTCTTGGTGCGTAGATGTATGATAGAGTTGGGTTTTTGGAAATTCGTACTAAAAGGGTACGAAAGGTACTAAGATGTACTCAAAATTTAATACTTTGTATTGGAAAAACGGAATGAGCTAAGAATTTTGAATGAGAGCCACTCTAAGGTTAGGAAAAGTTCTAAAATGGTATTAAATTTTTAAAATGGTACTGTTTGGTATAGAGCTAAATACTTGAAATTTGGTATGAGAATCAAGATTGGAAAGTAAGATTGATATATGAAGAAATTTGTACTAAATATGCGAACTGTACTAAATGGTACCAAATTTGGAACAGTTCGGTTTATATTACATAGCGATACATGTTGGCGATAGATGAACGATGGTGAAATTTGATATTGAAGTCACTGTTGGTTTCTAGAGTTTAGTGAAATAGTTTTGAATAGAAAAATGGAATGTAGGTCCATTGTCCAATGGTTTTGCTAATATACTCCTCGGTAAACTTCGAAATGAAGGAATGCATGGAGTGTTGTCATACTAAACACATTGTGAATTTTGAGTACAAAAAGCTGTTGGAACGAATCAAAAAATTAAGGTGGAATTTTCGCTGTAGAAGTAGCGGGATCTTGTACAGCTTTACTATAGAGCGGATTTGATTACGAGACCTGAGCAAAAGAAATCTGTGGATATAATAGGATTTAAGAAAATGTGAGTGCTAATATATGCTCTTGTCGAGAACCTACAATTTTTATACCCTCCACCATACTATGAAGGGTATATTAACTTTGCCATCCCGTTTGTAACTCCTCGAAATGCTCATGTCAGACCCAATAAAGTATATATATTCTTGATCAGCGTAAAATTCTAAGTCGATTTAGCGTTGCCCGTCCTATATCCGTCTGTCTGTCGAAATCACTCCAGCTTCCGAACGAAATGAAGTAGATTGATAAAATTTTACTCAAATGTGTATTATGTCTGCAGGACTTTTGGTATTGAAAATGGGCCATATAGGTCCACATCTTCGTATAGCCCCCATATAACGGTACCTCCCGATATTCGATTTTTTGGTGATTTTAGCGACATTTTTCACCGGATTTGTTTCAAATTTGGTAATTGAAATTCGTAATGGTTACTACAGCCTAAGACAGAAAAGTGTCTGTGCAAGTCTACGTCTTCGTATAGCCCTTATGTAACGGCACCTCCCGATATTCGATTCTTTGTTGATTTTAGCGACATTATTCACTGGAATTGTTTCAAATTTGGTATTTGAAGTTCGTAATGGATACTACAGCCTATGACAGGAGATTGTATGTGCATGTCCACGACTTCGTATAGCCTCCATATAACGGTACCTCCCGATAGTCGGTATTTAGATGATTTTAGCAACATTATTCTCCGTAATTGTTTCAAATGTGGCATATGAAGTTCGCAATAAATGCTACAGCCTATGACAGAAAATTGTCTGTGCAGGTCCACGTCCTTCGTATATCCCCCATTTAACAGCACCTTAGATATTCGGTATTTTGATGATTTTAGCGACATTATTCACCGGAACTGTTTCAAATTTGGTATTTAAAGTTCATAATGGATACTGCAACATAAGGCAAAAAATTGTCTGTGTAGGTCCACATTATGGTATTGCCCCCCATATAATAGTACCTCCCTATATTGATGATTATAGGTAGATTATTAACCGATTTTTTTCAAGTTTCGCATTTAAATATTGTAATGATTTATGACAAAAAAATACCCTAATACGACAGCTACATTAGGTATTTTTAAGATTTTAACACAATTTTTAACGGATTTTTTTTTGGAAAATTGTCAAATTCGTTATAAATGGTGGAGGGTATTCAAAGTTCCACCCGGCCGAAATTACAGCTTTTTTACTTGTTTTAATATCATAAAGGGAAAAATCGATAATCGTAGTAAAATATTTAACACTCTTGCAGTTCTGGAACATAGCAATAGTTTAAAAGAACCCTCAAGACTATCTGTACTTACCTCTTTAAGACTTCTGAATAATTTCTCAATTCTTACAGTTATAAAAAATTACTACAAAATTTTATTATTTGTTTTTTTTTTATAATATATATAATAATTTAGTAAACAAAAACAAAAGTTGGTATGTTTCAGATATCGACATACCCAAATATTACTAGTAATATACGTACAAAATCAATTTATATTTATATTAAACTATTACAAAACATTCTTTGCATAAATATTTGTTATTAATTAAAAATAAGATATAAATTTCAATACTTGCTTTAAATATAATTTTCAATTTTTTTAATAATAAAAATTTTGTTTATAAATTTATTCATAATTTTATACAATTGTTTTAAATAATTTACATAGAGAGAGAAAATAATTCTTTATTTATGGCTAATTGTTGATGGATTCCAAAAATAAATTTACAGTAGAACACGGTCATAACGAACAGCATATATATGACGGTACTATAGTCAGGGTCCCAATTCTTGTTCCATGAAAATGTGAAATTAAAAGAAGTTTAAAACGAAAACGAAAAGAAAATATTTTTTATTTCCTCTTGTCATAGAACAGGAATCCTACCCCAGTACTCTATTTTGTCAAAAAAATTTTAAATACTTTTCAAAAACTCCCTCCAACCGCGTTCGACTGTACAAATTTCATTAATAATTTGGAAATTTTGGCCAATTATAATATTTTTAATCAGATATTTACAAACGTAGGTCACTCAATTCCTTAACTCGATTAAATTCAACTTCTTCCCCCCTTCGCCTATTAACAAAATCCCGGATTGGTGTGTTCAATAACACAACGCTTGCAATACTTCTTCACCGCTCGATAGCCCTCAATGGAGATTTGACAATCCTGAATATTCAACTGTTGCAGCCCCCGACAGTAGTAGGCAATGCATTGTACTCCACGATCGGTGATCATATCACAATTGCGTAAACTCAATTTCTTCAGGTTCGGACAACTTTCGGCCAGGGCGCGTAGTCCAGCATCACTGACATCACATTTCCCAATATCAAGTGCTCTCAGGCGTGGACAGGATCTAGCCAAAACTGTAATAGAATCATCACTCACTGCCTCACAGCCACGAGCATTTAGATAGCGTAACTTATAGCATCGTCTTGCTATGACTTTAAGGCCAGCATCGGAGACTCGATCACATTTCGCCACCGATAGGTAACGCAGCACAGCGCCCAATTTGGCCAGTTCGTAAAGCCCGAAATCGGTGATATTTACACAATCCGAGACGCTGAGCTCTTTGAGGGCTATGCAAAAACTTGGCACGAATTTGAGGCCTGCATCTGAAAATACGAAAAAGAAAGATTAAGATAACGTGTCGAATATTTTTGTATAATATATGTAAGTTATTTGGATAACATGGATAATGTATCTACATCTTTTGGATACCGCGATAATGTGTCTGTTATTTGGATAACGTATCTACATTATTTGGATAATGTATCTACTTCTTTTGAATAACGTAGATAATGTATCTACATAGTTAGGATAACGTGGATAATGTATCTACGAAATTTGGATAACATGGATAATGCATCTACGTACTTTGTATAACGTGGATAATGTATCTACGTACTTTGGATAACGTGGATAATGTATCTATGTAGTTTGGATAACGCGGAAAATGTATCTACTTGGTTTGGATAACGTGGATAATGTATCTACTTGGTTTGGATAACGTGGATAATGTATCTACTTGGTTTGGATAACGTGGATAATGTATCTACGTTATTTGGATAGCATATAAAATGTATCTACATCATTTGGATAGCATGGAAAATGTATCTACGTAGTTTGGATAGCATGGATAATGTATCTACGTAGTTTGGATAACATGGATAATGTATCTTCGTAGTTTGGATAACGTGGATAATGTATCTACTTGGTTTGGATAACGTGGATATTGTATCTGCATTATTTGGATAACGTGGATAATGTATCTACATTATTTGGATAACGTGGATAATGTATCTACGTAGTGTGGATAGCATGGATAATGTATCTACTTCATTTGGATAATGTATCTACGTAATTTGGATAACGTGGATAATGTATCTACTTGGTTTGGATAACGTGGATATTGTATCTACATTATTTGGATAACGTGGATATTGTATCTACATTATTTGAATAACGTGGATAATGTATCTACGTACTTTGGATAACGTGGATAATGTATCTACGTAGTTTGGATAACGCGGAAAATGTATCTACGTAGTTTGGATAACGTGGATAATGTATCTACGGAGTTTGGATAACTAGGATAATGTGTCTACTTGGTTTGGATAACGTGGATATTGTATCTACACTATTTGGATAACATGGATATTGTATCTACATTATTTGAATAACATGGATAATGTATCTACGTACTTTGGATAACGTGGATAATGTATCTACGTAGTTTGGATAACGCGGAAAATATATCTACTTGGTTTGGATAACGTGGATAATGTATCTACGGAGTTTGGATAACTAGGATAATGTATCTACAATAGCTGGATAACGAAGATAATGTATCTACGTTATTTGGATAGCATATAAAATGTATCTACATCATTTGGATAGCATGGATAATGTATCTAAGTAGTTTGGATAGCATGGATAATGTATCTACGTAGTTTGGATAACATGGATAATGTATCTACTTGGTTTGTATAACGTGGATATTGTATCTACATTATTTGGAAAACGTGGATATTGTATCTACATTATTTGGATAACGTGGATAATGTATCTACGTAGTTTGGATAACGCGGAAAATGTATCTACTTGGTTTGGATAACGTGGATAATGTATCTACGTAGTGTGGATAGCATGGATAATGTATCTACGTAGTGTGGATAGCATGGATAATGTATCTACTTCATTTGGATAATGTATCTACTTCATTTGGATAATGTATCTACGTAATTTGGATAACATGGATAATGTATCTACTTGGTTTGGATAACGTGGATATTGTATCTACATAATTTGGCTAACATGGATAATGTATCTACGTAGTTTGGATAACGTGGATAATGTATCTACGTAGTTTGGATAATATGGATAATGTATCTACATTATTTGGATACCGTGGATAATGTATCTACATAATTTGGCTAACATGGATAATGTATCTTCGTAGTTTGGATAACGTGGATAATGTATCTATTTAATTTGGATGACGTGAATAATGTATCTACGTAGTTTTGATACCGCGGATAATATATCTACGTACTTTGAATAACGCGGATAAAGTATCTACATTATTTGGACAAGGAAGAAAAAGTATGGTTTGGAGGGTCCATACATACATACATTTAGATGGTGCGGATAATCTTCCTACATACTTTGCATAACGTGGATAAGGCCTCTACATATTTAAGATGGTGCGGATAATCTTCCTACAAACTTTGCATGACGCGGATAAGGTCTCCACGCGTTCTGGATAACGTGGATAGGGTCCCAATATATTTTTGGATAGCCCGGATAAGGCACCTACATATTAAAGATGATGGGGATAATCTTCCTATACCCTTTGCATAACGCGGATAAGGTCTCTACTCATTCTGGATAAGATGGATAAGGTTTATACATATTTTGAATATCGCGAATAAGGTCCCTACATATTTTGAATAACGCGGATAAGGTCCCGACTTATTTTGGATAAGGTCCCTACGTATTTGGATAACGCGGATAAGGTCTCCACGCGTTCTGTATAACTTGGATAATATATCACGTACTTTGAATAATGCTAATAGTGTATCTACATTATTTCGACAAAGTGGATAATGTATCTACATTATCTGGATAACGCAAATTTTTATCTAGAAATTTTCAAATTCAGCTACGTAGCTTTATCTTACCTGTAATTTGTATGCAGCGTCTTAGATAAAGATAAACCAATTGGGGGCAATTTTTCACCACAATCTTGAGGCCGACATCATCTATGGCAGTGCAGTCGGTTAAATCCAAATATTGCAGCAACAATCTTCGTGGTGGCTCCAGATTTGGATTGGGTGTTATGGTGTTAATTTGGGTGCAACCTGCAATAAACAAACGACAACAATAAATACCCCTTTCCTCACAAAACTTCCCTCCCACCCCCACTCACCTGTCACATCTAAATGCTGGACATTTGTACATTTGGTTAGAACATCAATGAGGGCCTGATTTGAGACATTGACACACGTTTGCAGCTGTAAATGTGTCAGCTCTGGGCAACGGCGTGTCAGCAGCTGCAGACCCTTATCCGATATGCGGCAACCCTCGGCCAACATAACCCTTTCCACTTCGGGACAAGATCCATTTCTTGTCTGGCCGCATAGCTGGCGAAACATCATTTTCAAAGCTTTGTCCCCGTTCAAATGCTCCCCTTTCAGGGAAATCACTTTCCACAAAACCGGACGCCAGGCCAGTTGCTCAAAACGTCGACACACTCTGGCCAAGTTGCACAGTTCACAGCTGTCGAACCATTGGAATATTTTCAAAATTGCTTCATCGGGTAGACGATCAAAATAGGGCCCGGAGCGCAGAGGACCCTTTTTCGACCATGGTGGAGGACCGGTCTCCACATGTCGCCGTACTATGGCCGCTGCCGCTGACATGGCAGCCGGTGGGGGATGATGTACAATTCCATGGGTGGTAATCGTATTCGGATGATGTCCTGTCGGTGAGGGTGACACCAGTGTGGCATAACCCTGATCTAGACTAGGTGAAAATCTCCCCAGATTACACAGGCCGTCCGATAGACTTTTCACTTTGGTATGATGATACCGCTGATCCAAGGCCAAATTCGACGACGATGAGGTGTTGTTATTCGAACTGGAAAAATTATCCAGACGATTTGATGAACTGAAGGCATTGGCGGGAGAATTGGTGCGATTCAAGAGGTAACGATCCGAGCCGGATGTTTCGCTGGGACTGGAGGCGCGATGATGTATTAGGTGGGGATCTGAAAGTGGAGTGAAAACATTAAAAAATTTATTCGATTGTTTGAAACAAATATTATGGATAGCTACATATGTCGGATAAGGTTCCCACATATTTTGGATTACTCGGATAATGTTTCTATATAATTTGGATAACGCGGATAAGCGTATACATGTTTGGGATAACCTGGATAAAGCCTCCACATACTTTGGATAACGTGGATAATGTTCCTACATATTTTGGATAACGCGGATAAGGTCCTTATATATTTTGGATAACGTGATAAGGTCCATACATATTTTAGATGATGCGGATAATCTTCCTACACGGATAAGGTCTCCACGCGTTCTGGATAAGGAGGATAAGGTTCCTACATATTTTGAATAACGCGGATAAGGTCTCTACGCTTTCTGGATAACGTGGATAAGGTCGCTACATATTTTGGATAACGCGGATAAGGTCCCTATATATTTTGAATAACGCGGATAAGGTCCCTATATACTTAGGATAACGCGGATAAGGCCCCTACATAATTTGGATAACGCGGATAAGGCCCCTACATATTTAAGATGATGCGGATAATCTTCCTACACACTTTGCATAACGCGGAATAGGTCTCCACGCGTTCTGGATAACGTGGATAAGGTCCCTCTATATTTTGGATAACCCGGATAAGGTCCCTACATATTTTGTATAATGCGGATAAGGCTCCTACGTATTTAAGATGATGCGGATAATCTTCCTACACACTTTGTATAATGCGGATAAGGTTTCTACGCATTCTGGATGACGCGGATAAGGTTCCTACATATTTTGGATAACGCGGATAAGGTCCCTATATATTTATGATAACGCGGATAAGGCCCCTACATAATTTGGATAATGCGGATAAGGCCCCTACATATTTAAGATGATGCGGATAATCTTCCTACACACTTTGCATAACGCGGATAAGGTCTCTACGCATTCTGGATAAAGTGGATAAGGTTCCCTAGACAATTTGGATAGCGCGGAATAGGTCTCCACGCGTTCTGGATAACGTGGATAAGGTCCCTATATATTTTGGATAACGCTGATAAGGTCCCTACATATTTTGGATAACGCGGATAAGGCCCCCAAATATTTAAGATGATGCGGATAATCTTCCTACACACTTTGCATAACGCGGATAAGGTCTCTACGCATTCTGGATAAAGTGGATAAGGTTCCCTAGATAATTTGGATAGCGCGGAATAGGTCTCCACGCGTTCTGGATAACGTGGATAAGGTCCCTATATATTTTGGATAACGCGGATAAGGTCCCTACGTATTTTGGATAACGCGGATAAGGCCCCCACATATTTAAGATGATGCGGATAATCTTTCTACACACTTTGCATAACGCGGATAAGGTCTTCACGCGTTCTGGATAACGTGGATAATGTCCCTCTATATTTGGATAACCCGGATAAGGTCCCTACATATTTTGTGTAATGCGGATAAGGCTCCTACGTATTTAAGATGATGCGGATAATCTTTCTACACACTTTGCATAATGCGGGTAAGGTTTCTACGCATTCTGGATAATGCGGATAAGGTTCCTACATATTTTGGATAACGCGGATGAGGTCTCCACGCTTTCTGGATAACGTGGATAAGGTTTCTACATATATTGGAGAACGCGGATAATATTCCTACATATTTTGGATGACGCGAATAAGTTCTCCACGCGTTCTGGATAATGTGGATAAGGTCCCTACGTACGTTGGATAGCGCGGATAAGGTCCCTATATATTTTAAACAATGCGGATAAGGTCCTAACATATTTTGAATGACGTGGATAAAGTACCTACATATTTTGGATAACGCGGATAATGTTCCTACATAATTTGGATAACACGGATAATGTTCCTACATACTTTGTATAACGCGGATAAGGGCAATGCACATTTTGGATAACGCGGATAAGGCATCTAAATATTTCGGATAGCACGGATAAGTCATCTGTATATTTTGGATGTTTATGTTTTATCCATCGGATAACCTGAATCTAATCCCATTTGGATAATTTGGATAAACCCCCATTCCACTCACCTTGCAGCCGCTCATTGTCATCGCTGAAATTACACATGCTCCGCAGTCCATCCTCCAGATAATAACGTTCACTTTGATAATTGCTAGCCTCTGACCCCAGGGGTAACCCCCGTATGGCACTTCCTAAATACAGCGATTCCATTTTCTTGTCCAAATAATATTGGGAGTTCCTACCCGTTCCATTGGTGTTGACGGTGGCCGCACTGGCCCTCCCGCCCTGGTGGCGTACCAAACGATTTGTACTCGCATTCGGCCCCACTCCTGGGGCAGCATCACTGGAATCTTCCGTATCGCCACTGTTGCTGTGCAAAACATAGGCACTGGGTCCACGTTCATGGCGTCCGTATTGCATCAAGTGCTCCAATGCCAAGAAGTTTCTTTGCTGTTGGTTGGTGGCTCCATTGCCAGCCGTCGTGGCATTGGGTGGCAGACATAAATTGGCACGTTGCTGCTGTTGTGCGGTACGACCCACCGACGCCGAGGAGGGCAGTACCGAGGCATTGCCATTCAGCGTGTGACCCCGACTGGAGCGTAACTCAAAGGTGGCTGCCTTATGTTGTATGGGTTGTATCGGATGATCCAGGGAACTTTGTGACGAAGATCTTGATAGGTTGTATAGCGGATTTGGTGGTGGCGGTGCACCCGTTTGTGGTGGATTGCTGTTCGAACTGTTCGGATTGCCATTTGTGTTCGGCGTCTCCACCAGACCATCAACGGTGTCTTCTGTGGCATTATTGGCATTGCTGTGATATATCGGCTCGGTGTCGGTATCAATGCTCAGATTGGGGGATTTTCGTGACATTTGATAGACCTGAGGATCCAAGGGACTCGAGCTAAGTGGGTGATGAAATGTGGGCTGATGCAAACCATTTAGGCTATCCATAACGGCAGCACTGTTGCGGCCCAACGAGGCCAGTGGACATTCAAGGCTTGTCGGAGCCTGTGAACGTCTGGCTGTTTGATGTGACATAATGTCAAGGCAGTAAAGCTAGCTGGATGGGTGCTGCTGTTGTTGGTATCGGTGTTGTTGTTGCTGTGTTGGGCAGTTAAGCTGACTCTAAGCCATGGCAAGCATCTAAAAAGAGAGAGAAGAGTTGGTAACAAAAATTACAATTTATAACCATTAATTGTTCAACAAAAGATTCTTAAGCTGCGATCCATGGAAAATTAAAACCCAGCCCCTTCCCCTGCCTCCCACAAGCAAAAAAGCATCCCCCCTCCTTCCCCTCCTCCACGAACAGACAACATTGTCAAACAATCGTTTACAAATTTATTTCCAGCATTTATCCTGGACTTAAGTCCCTCACATTTCTAGTGGCTGGACCGGGGATCGCATATGTTGTTGTTGTTATTATTACTGATGTTGTTGTCTTCTTAAGATACCAACTCATAAATATAAAAAAAAATCCATGTGTGTCCCAGCCAGACCAATCTAGCCACCACCACCATAACCAAGCATTAATGCCTCAACCCATTCAGATACTCTCTCTCACACACACACACACACCAAGACACTTCCTAGTAATGCATCAGGCAATAAGGAAACAATATATTGTATCGATATCACTTTTGACACTTTCCAACGACAGCTTTACTAAAAACAAGATCTAAGACCATATGTGTGTGCATGCGTGTGTTTGCCAGGGCCGCTGCCAACTGAATC
The DNA here is from genome assembly GCF_030504385.1 of Musca domestica. Classification (NCBI taxonomy): domain Eukaryota; kingdom Metazoa; phylum Arthropoda; class Insecta; order Diptera; family Muscidae; genus Musca; species Musca domestica. The sequence continues at coordinate 10,988,677 of NW_026712272.1, read as the reverse complement.
TTTGTACCGCCACTAAAAATTGCTGCCGTGGTCGCTGAGGTTGATGATGACGACGATTCTTATGTCTGGACTACTCAAAAAAAAAAAAAAAAAAAAACGAATGTCCGGCAATTGAGGATTTTCTAGTGGGAAAACAACAACAAAACAGTGGGATAGTAATAGGAGATTAAACTGCACAGTGGGAGAACATTGGGCAAAATTTCATAAAAAATCTTTTTCGAAAAAATATTAAAATAAGATCCATAAAAGGCTCCTTGTACACAGGGTGAGATAAAAAAAACTGCAACAAAGTCAAACGCCATAATTTTTACATTTTTTTAAAATTTTATTGAATGAAAACAAAAAATGTCGGAAATATCATCAAATTTTAGAATAAGTTTAGATTTGTTCGAATTGGTCACCTTTGGCACGATTTATGGCTTTCAAACGGCCAATGAAACCATCACACGCTTCCCGAAAGTTGATCTGAAGTACCCATAGACGTGGATTTTTTAAAGAATATTTTTTTCAGGGGCCCATAGACGTGGATTTTTTAAAGAATATTTTTTTCAGGGGCCCATAGACGTGGATTTTTTAAAGAATATTTTTTAAGGACCCATAGACGTGGATTTTTTAAAGACGTGGATTTTTTAAAGAATATTTTTTTCAAGGACCCATAGACGTGGATTTTTTAAAGAATATTTTTTAAGGACCCATAGACGTGGATTTTTTAAAGAATATTTTTTTCAAGGACACATAGACGTGGATTTTTTAAAGAATATTTTTGCAAGGACCCATAGACGTGGATTTTTTAAAGAATATTTTTTTCAAGGACCCATAGACGTGGATTTTTTAAAGAATATTTTTTTCAAGGACCCATAGACGTCGATTTTTAAAGAATATTTTTTAAGGACCCATAGACGTGGATTTTTTAAAGACGTGGATTTTTTAAAGAATATTTTTTTCAAGGACCCATAGACGTGGACTTTTTAAAGAATATTTTTTTAAGGACCCATAGACGTGGATTTTTTAAAGAATATTTTTTTCAAGGACACATAGACGTGGATTTTTTAAAGAATATTTTTGCAAGGACCCATAGACGTGGATTTTTTAAAGAATATTTTTTTCAAGGACCCATAGACGTGGATTTTTTAAAGAATATTTTTTTCAAGGACCCATAGACGTGGATTTTTTAAAGAATATTTTTTCCAAGGACCCATAGACGTGGATTTTTTTGAAGAATATTTTTTTTAAGGACCCATAGACGTGGATTTTTTAAAGAATATTTATTTCAAGGACCCATAGACGTGGATTTTTTAAAGAATATTTATTTCAAGGACCCATAGACGTGAATTTTTAATAGAATATTTTTTTCAAGGACCCATAGACGTAGATTTTTTAAAGAATATTTATTTCAAGTACCCATAGACGTGGATTTTTTAAAGAATATTTATTTCAAGGATTTTTTAAAGAATATGTTTTTTAAAGGACCTATATGCCATCAAACGTGGATTTTTTAAAAAATATTTTTTTAAGGATCCATAGGCCATCAAACGTGGATTTTTTAAAAAATATTTTTTTAAGGATCCATAGGCCATCAAACGTGGATTTTTTAAAGAATATTTTTCAAGGACCCAAAAATCCAATAAACGTGGATTTTTTAAAGAATATTTTTCAAGGGCCCAAAAATCCAATAAACGTGGATTTTTAAAGAATATTTTCAAGGAACCAAAAGTTCATCACACGTCGATTTTTTAAGGAATATATTTCAAGGACCCAAAAGTTCATCACACGTCGATTTTTTAAAGAATATTTTTTAAGGACCTAAAAGTCCAATAAACATGAATTTTTAAAGAATATTTTTCAAAGACCCAAAAGTCCAATAAACGTGGATTTTTTTTAAAGAATATTTTTTAAGGACCTAAAAGTCCAATAAACATGAATTTTTAAAGAATATTTTTCAAGGACCCAAAAGTCCATCAAACGTGGATTTTTTAAAAAATATTTTTCAAGGACCCATATGCCATCAAACGTGGATTTTTTTAAAAATATTTTTCAAGGACCCATATGCCATCAAACGTGGATTTTTTAAAAAATATTTTTCAAGGACCCTCAAACGTAGATTTTTTAAAGAATATTTTTCAAAGACCCTCAAACGTAGATTTTTTAAAGAATATTTTTGAAGGACCAAGCTAACGTGGATTTTTTAAAAAATATTTTTCAAGGACCCTCAAACGTAGATTTTTTAACGAATATTTTTCAAGGACCAAGCTAACGTGGATTTTTAAAGAATATTTTTCAAGAACCATCAAACGTAGATTTTTTTAACGAATATTTTTTCAAGGATTTTTTAAAAAATATTTTCCAAGGATCAAAAGACGTGGATTATTTAAAGAATATTTCTCAACGACCATCAAACGTGGATTATTTAAAGATTATTTATCAAGGGTCCAAAAGCTGTCAAAGGTGAATAAATTATAATTATAATTATTATTATTATTATTATTATTATTATTATTATTATTATTATTATTATTATTATTATTATTATTATTATTATTATTATTATTATTACTTCTATTATTATTATTATTAAAAACTGTCTCCAATCGACTACCCATAATCCATTGCCAGAGAGGGGAGCTCTTTGTCACTTTGTGTTTTTGAAAAATGAACGCATTTCCGTTTCCTTCGCCTACAAAAACACCAATCCAGTTCAGGGCCAAAAAACCCCATCCGCCTTCCTTTGCCGGCTATCTCGTTGTCGACAGGGGTGCTGTTGTTGGTGTTGGCGGCGATGGAGATACATTTGCGGTATTGTGTTGACATTCCTTTTGTAAATGGTCTACTTTAAATGAGAATTTATATGCCATTAGTTTTATAGATCTGGTGTAGATGTACGAACGTGTGTAGCCATATATGCCGTGTGGTCGACAGGAACATGAATATCAACAACATTCATAGCCATGTGGATTCATTACAATTTTTATCCACATTGCGACATATAAAAAATGACCACCACCAGAAAATAATGCTGTTGAAGTTATCAGAAACGAAACGAAGCGAAGAGAAGAAGATGAAAATAACAGAAACAAACAATTTAGAATGCAGGGATGTCGGAGTGGCGGATTTAAAAAAAAAAGATTTTCAAGGACCAACAGACCAATAATCTTGGATTTTTAAAGGATATTTTTCAAGGACATAGGGAGCAATAATCGTGGACTTTTTAAAAAATATTTTTTCAAGTGGTTTCTTACCAATAATATTTTTCAAAAACCTGCTGACAAATTCAGTTCCCAGTATGACATCCCTGTTCCTCCGCCATTCCTGCTACTCCTGAGTAAAAATCTTGAAAAAAAACCGCATTCATACATCCATGCATGCGGAGGCAACTAATGTGTAGCTTAACTCGCAGCGTGGGTGTAGGTGTTAGATTGTCGCAGGCTAGAAGTAGAAGAGCAACAGAAACCATACACACCAAGAATGTTCTTCCCCATAAAGCCCAAACACGTTGCCATGGCACAGTAGTTACTCCGTGCTATGGAAGATTTGTTGTTGCTGCAATTTTCTTATGGCTGCTTGTCCATCCATACAAATGACTTCAGATTGTAAAGATTAACGTATGCCCAATGGTTTGTTAACACAACAACAGCATCAGCAACAACCGGACAGCCATTGGTCCGTGTAGACAGTAAGAAATGCTAAAAGCTGAAGCTGCGGTTGCTCCGGTCATACTTTGGCGAATTTATTGTCGAACTAAGTTTTAGAATTGATTTCCTCTTTTTCGACGTCGTCGTCGCTGCCGTCGTCTTCTTCGTTGGTAACAAATGACATTTTCTTATAGAAATGTTATGATATACCATCAGGGTGTTATTTGTTGTTGTTGTTGATGTTGGTTTTGTTGTGTGTTATGAGAAATCTGGTAGTAATGTAATTTTGAATGGTTGACACTTAAAATGGAATTACAATAATTGGGGACTAGGAGGAAGGTGAACAGCACATCAATAGTTATGCAATTTTGGAACGGACCAATAAGGACACATAGACTATCAGACGTGGATTTTTTAAGAATTTTGTTTTTTAAGGACCAATAGACCAATAAACGGGGATTTTTTAAAGAATATTTTTCAAGGACCAATAGACCAATAAACGTGGATTTTTTAAAGAATATTTTTTCAAGGACACATCAAACGTGGATTTTTTAAAGAATATTTTTTCAAGGACCCATCAAACGTGGATTTTTTAAAGAATATTTTTTCAAGGACCCATCAAACGTGGATTTTTTAAAGAATATTTTTTCAAGGACCCATCAAACGTGGATTTTTTAAAGAATATTTTTTCAAGGACCCATCAAACGTGGATTTTTTAAAGAATATTTTATTCAAGGACCCAAAGACCGTCAAACGTGGATTTTTTAAAGAATATTTTTTCAAGGACCCATCAAACGTGGATTTTTTTAAAGAATATTTTTTCAAGGACCCATCAAACGTGGATTTTTTAAAGAATATTTTTTCAAGGACCCATCAAACGTGGATTTTTTAAAAAATATTTTTTCAAGGACCCATCAAACGTGGATTTTTTAAAAAATATTTTTTCAAGGACCCATCAAACGTGGATTTTTTAAAAAATATTTTTTCAAGGACCCATCAAACGTGGATTTTTTAAAAAATATTTTTTCAAGGACCCATCAAACGTGGATTTTTTAAAAAATATTTTTTCAAGGACCCATCAAACGTGGATTTTTTAAAGAATATTTTTAAGGACCCTTTAAAGGTGGATTTTTTATAGAATATTTTTTCAAGGACCCATCAAACGTGGATTTTTTAAAGAATATTTTTTCAAGGACCCATAAACGTGGATTTTTTAAAGAATATTTTTTCAAGGACCCATCAAACGTGGATTTTTTAAAGAATATTTTTTCAAGGACCCATCAAACGTGGATTTTTTAAAGAATATTTTTTCAAGGACCCAAAGACAAATAAACGTGGATTTTTTAAAGAATATTTTTTCAAGGACCCAAAGACAAATAAACGTGGATTTTTTAAAGAATATTTTTTCAAGGACCCATCAAACGTGGATTTTTTAAAGAATATTTTTTCAAGGACCCAAAGACAAATAAACGTGGATTTTTTAAAGAATATTTTTTCAAGGACCCAAAGACAAATAAACGTGGATTTTTTAAAGAATATTTTTTCAAGGACCCAAAGACAAATAAACGTGGATTTTTTAAAGAATATTTTTTCAAGGACCCAAAGACAAATAAACGTGGATTTTTTAAAGAATATTTTTTCAAGGACCCAAAGACAAATAAACGTGGATTTTTTAAAGAATATTTTTTCAAGGACCCAAAGACAAATAAACGTGGATTTTTTAAAGAATATTTTTTCAAGGACCCAAACACAAATAAATGTGAATTTTTTAAAGAATATTTTTTCAAGGACCCAAAGACAAATGAACGTGGATTTTTTAAAGAATATTTTTTCAAGGACCCAAAGACAAATAAACGTGGATTTTTTAAAGAATATTTTTTCAAGGACCCATCAAACTTGGATTTTTTAAAGAATATTTTTTTTTTTCAAGGACCCAAAGACAAAAAAAACGTGGATTTTTTAAAGAATATTTTTTCAAGGACCCATCAAACTTGGATTTTTTAAAGAATATTTTTTTTTTTCAAGGACCCAAAGACAAAAAAAACGTGGATTTTTTAAAGAATATTTTTTCAAGGACCCAAAGACAAATGAACGTGGATTTTTTAAAGAATATTTTTTCAAGGACCCAAAGACAAATAAACGTGGATTTTTTAAAGAATATTTTTTCAAGGACCCAAAGACAAATAAACGTGGATTTTTTAAAGAATATTTTTTCAAGGACCCAAAGACAAATAAACGTGGATTTTTTAAAGAATATTTTTTCAAGGACCCAAAGACAAATAAACGTGGATTTTTTAAAGAATATTTTTTCAAGGACCCAAAGACAAATAAACGTGGATTTTTTAAAGAATATTTTTTCAAGGACCCAAAGACAAATAAACGTGGATTTTTTAAAGAATATTTTTTCAAGGACCCAAAGACAAATAAACGTGGATTTTTTAAAGAATATTTTTTTTCAAGGACCCAAAGACAAAAAAAAACGTGGATTTTTTAAAGAATATTTTTTCAAGGACCCAAAGACAAATAAACGTGGATTTTTTAAAGAATATTTTTTCAAGTACCCAAAGACAAATAAACGTGGATTTTTTAAAGAATATTTTTTCAAGGACCCAAAGACAAATAAACGTGGATTTTTTAAAGAATATTTTTCAAGGACCAATAGACCAATAAACGTGGATTTTTTAAAGAATATTTTTCAAGGACCAATAGACCAATAAACGTGGATTTTTTAAAGAATATTTTTCAAGGACCAATAGACCAATAAACGTGGATTTTTTAAAGAATATTTTTCAAGGACCAATAGACCAATAAACGTGGATTTTTTAAAGAATATTTTTCAAGGACCAATAGACCAATAAACGTGGATTTTTTAAAGAATATTTTCAAGGACCAATAGACCAATAAACGTGGATTTTTTAAAGAATATTTTTCAAGGACCAATAGACCAATAAACGTGGATTTTTTAAAGAATATTTTTCAAGGACCAATAGACCAATAAACGTGGATTTTTTAAAGAATATTTTTCAAGGACCAATAGACCAATAAACGTGGATTTTTTAAAGAATATTTTTCAAGGACCAATAGACCAATAAACGTGGATTTTTTAAAGAATATTTTTCAAGGACCAATAGACCAATAAACGTGGATTTTTTAAAGAATATTTTTCAAGGACCAATAGACCAATAAACGTGGATTTTTTAAAGAATATTTTTCAAGGACCAATAGACCAATAAACGTGGATTTTTTAAAGAATATTTTTCAAGGACCAATAGACCAATAAACGTGGATTTTTTAAAGAATATTTTTCAAGGACCAATAGACCAATAAACGTGGATTTTTTAAAGAATATTTTTCAAGGACCAATAGACCAATAAACGTGGATTTTTTAAAGAATATTTTTCAAGGACCAATAGACCAATAAACGTGGATTTTTTAAAGAATATTTTTCAAGGACCAATAGACCAATAAACGTGGATTTTTTAAAGAATATTTTTCAAGGACCAATAGACCAATAAACGTGGATTTTTTAAAGAATATTTTTCAAGGACCAATAGACCAATAAACGTGGATTTTTTAAAGAATATTTTTCAAGGACCAATAGACCAATAAATGTGGATTTTTTAAAGAATATTTTTCAAGGACCAATAGACCAATAAACGTGGATTTTTGAAAAAAAAAAAACTTTTTCAAGGACCTGAAGCCCTTCAAACGTGGATTTTTGAAAAAAAAAAAAAAACTTTTTCAAGGTTCAATCCATGATTTTTCGTCTATTGATCCTTGAAACCCCTCTTGCTAAAGGTGATCTATGCGTAGAAGGATCTTCTATATGTCTTCTCCCATATGTTTTTGGGCCTTTTTTGTACAAAGCACCTGCATTAAGCCATCTACATATAAGAAAACATCTTTATGGCCCGCAATGTAGAAATTTCCTTTCATAGACCTTAAATTCGAAGAGGAACTTCTATAGGCCTCCTGTATATAGGGAAATTTCTTGGGTCTTCAATTCATAGAAGACCTTCATGAGGGCCTTTTATCTGTCAACTATGGCCTTTAGCCCTTTAAAGAAAAATATATATAGTCTTTAGACCTACTACACAAAGGAGAACTTCTCAAGGAATAGAATATCGTCTTGGGGTATTTTGAGTTTTCCTGCAAGACTCTGTGACTCTTGTTGTTTCATATTAGAAAAATCTACAAAAATTGTTATTTGAAAATAAATTCCAACTACCAGAGTTCTTTTTTGATGATGGCAATAAACTCAACACAATCTCTCTCGACCCCCTTCCACACAAGCTCCTTCTCCTCCTCCTCCTCCCACCCCTGTCCCCCTACTACCAGTTTCCCACTCTAGATCATAATATTACACTGTCCTGTCATACCATGCCGGCCATAATAATATCAATGATAAAAAATGAAACCAGCAAAAATATCGACGACAACAACAACAGCAGAAGCAGCAACAACAACAGCAGAAAACACAAACTTGCAAGAATTTCCATAGCTTTGGGGAAATTGTTTCGTTAAGATGTTGTTATTGGTGGTTTGCTGTACGAACGGTGGAATAACTACTCCCCATAATATACATATATGAAGGTATGGTATATCGATCGAAAAGGCCAGCAACAACAATAATAACAACAACAACGGCAATCCAGGAACATATATAATATGCACTCCCCATATGCTGATGGTGAAGGCTAAGCAACAACTTCGTCAATCGCTGCTGTTGGAGAGGCTGCCTGTTATTGCCTCGGATATTATATCTAAGACCTGGCCTTAAACGCATCACCATTATGATGGCCACAACGATGATGATGAAGGTGATGCCAATGCAGATGTAAATTGCAGATGGGCCAAACTGATGTCGATGTGGCCATGTAAATGATGGGACCCAGCCAACCGATGTTGATACTGATGATCATATATGGAGCTCATTTGCGTATCAAAAGATTTACATACGCCGCGCGGACAGTAGATGGGGACGTCCCAAAGCTGATACTCTGAAGCGAAGCGAGCGAGCATGTGTGTGTCTTTGTTGTTGTTGCGATTTTTCCTCAACACCAACCAGGCTGCAAGGCTCTAAGATTCACATCATAATCACAGTCATAAAGTATTTGCCCGAGCAGAGCAGTGCAGTGCAGTTTTAAGTTCTAGCCTTCCAGCTGGTAAAACATTTCTACTGTTGCCTTTTTGTTCGCGCTTATCAGCATCGCTCACACGTACGAAGACAAGAGCAACAACAACAACACCAATATGTTTTGGTTATGTTTTTGGGATGTCGCAACATTTTTGTTGGTGTTCCGCAGTGATTGTGTGTCCTTGTGTGTGTGTGTGTGTGGTGTAGAGCCATGCATCATTTATGCTTAAATGTTTTAATATATGGACATGTGTAAGCATGCCGGAAAGCCGCATCGTAACGTAAAAAACGACGCCTATTTGTGGCATTTAATGCCTCTGGAGTTAAATACTAAAGAGCACATTCTACAGCCAACAACAACGACAGTAATGTGGAGCACAAAAAATTCGAACAGCTATAAAAAATATTATGCCTCACAATTTAATAAGCGTTTTTTTTGCTACAAAGTAGATCGATGAGAGAGGAAGAGGGGGAGGAGGAGGTGGTGTTTTATAAAATGCAGTGGCATTGAAGGTGGAGAGGTATTGGAAGGTTATTTTGGATCCTGAATGAGCAATTGAGGCCTAAAAGGCTTAAGAAAAGTTATTTCTTATTCCTGCATTAAAGCAAAAATGTCGGAAATAGCTTCAAATTTAGAATAAGTTTAGATTTGTTCGAATTAGTCACCTTTGACATGAATTATGGCCTTCAAACGGCCAATGAAACTGTCACACGCTTGTCGAATGTTGCTCTGCGGTATTTTGACCCTTTCCCGGCGAAGCGCTTGCTTGAGGTGATCGACGAGAGATGAAGAGGGGGCGAAGGAGGTGGTGTTACATAAATTGCAATGGTATTGAAGGTGGAGAGGTATTGGAAGGTTATTTTGGATCCTGAATAATCAATTGAGACGGAAAAGGATCAAGAAAAGTTCGTTCTTGTTCCTGCATGAAAGCAAAAAATGTCGGAAAATCAAATTTTAGAATAAGTTTAGATTTGTTCGAATCGGTCACCTTTGACACGAATTATGGCCTTCAAACGGCCAATGAAACCGTCACACGCAGCTCGAATGAGTCTCTGCGGCATTTTGGCCCATTTCCGGCGAAGCGCTTGCTTGAGGTGATCGACACTTTGGTATTTTTTAGTACCAACCTTGCTTTCCAAAATACTCCAGACACAATAGTCCAACGGATTGGTATCCGGAGATTTAGGTGACCATTATGCGCTGGAAATGAAGCGAGGAACCTCATTTTGTAACCATTCTTGGGTGGCGGGTGCTGAGTGCGATGGTGCTGCGTCCTGTTGGAATGTCCAAGGTCGGCGGCCAAAATGTTTGCGTGCCCGAAGCTTTAATATACCCTCCAGAATATTTTCGCTATAATATTCAAAATTTATTCTGATGCCACGGTCGATTAATACGAGCGGCTCATCGGAGAACACCAAATACCGCAGTTCACCACTTTCGCCCAAGCGAAGCTCATTTGAGTCTTTAGCTCTTTTGAGTCTATCTTCTTTCTGTTGCGGTGTCGAGCTCATTTTCAATATTTGCCGAATGGACTATTGCGATATGAGCGACCATCGGCTGTTATGACGGCCCACACCATCACAATGGCCGGCGCTTGAGCTCTGGTGGCCAACCGAAGGTGCACATTTTCAGCTGACCTCTTTGGCAAGTAAACAGGATCATTTTGTTTTGTTGTTGTTTACAAAGTGCTGGACAACGAATGTTTTCTCATCAGAGAGAGAGAGAGAGAGAGAAAACCAAATTCGGCAGTTCACCACTTTCGGCCAAGCGAAGCAACTCTTTAGCGCTTTTGAATCTGTTTTCTTGGGTTTCCTTGGTGCGGTGTAAGTTCTTGCACTTTTTGGAATTTCAATGGCTTTATCCCGAGCTCATTTTTCAATATTTGCCGAATGGAATATTGCGATATGTTCAGCTCACGAGCCATTTTTCGGCCACAGCGCCGCGGGTCGCGGCCAAGTCGCTTCTCTACTTTTCGAACCATTTCTGCTGATGTTGCTGCTTTCTTCCATCCACTTCCTTGACGTCGGGCTACGCTTTCAGTATCACGGTATCGAGCGATGGTACGAGACAAAAAAGATTTATTCACATTTAACGATAGCCACTTTGGGGTTTTCCAGCTAAATATAAAGAAATCGCACTATAACGCTAAAATTCCATCACTAATAAATTTTTTTCCGGAAAATTCTCACCAAAATGCTTTTGTTCGGTTGTAAACAATATAAAGAGCAGTCACTGGAATAATTATAACAGCTGTCGGACGAGTGGCTTAGAAATGACAGCAGTCTGAATTTGGTTTTTAATCTCACCCTATATTGATTTTCTGTGCCTTGGAGAAATATTGGTAAAAAATAGACGGTTATTGGAAATAGGTCCTTATAAGAGTCTAGTGAAGCCCCCTAGATTATTGGCCTGTCCACTGTTGTTCAAAAAAGTAAAAATCTATTTTTTTAGTAGTTGATTAATCTATACGTAGAAGGCTTGTAGAATGTGTCTAAGGATATACAAAAGGGTATTTTATTAAGGAAGGAATATAGCAATAGGAGGCGTATTAACTGCATTGCATTCATGTTTAATATTTTCAGATAAAATAATTATATCGCACTTGCCCCTTTAAAAGCTTTGAAGGCCTTTCGATGTTCTCGAAGATGTTTTAGACGTTTTAGTAAGCTAGAGAAGACATCTATCGCCTTCAGTTTCTCTTGCTACATAAGAAGACCTTACAAATTCGTTTACGGGCTTTAAAACCACAGACTGTTTCGCTAGGACCCCCTGAGACATTTTTATATAGTCCCAATTTATATGTATAAAGTTTGCCGTAAAGAAAATTGAGTTTTTAATACAGTTCCTATTGAGAGAACTCTGTCTCTCTCTCTCTCTCTTCCAAACAATAAGTATGGCGCTCATTTCACATGAGGCAAATGGAATAGGTTTGTGTCTTAAGTCTTTTGTTTTGTATCATTAAATGTACAATTTTTAAAAAAGAAAAAACGGCGTTCGTTGATTAAACATTTCGTTTCGCATTATTCGCTTTCATTTCTTTATTTTTTTTATCGAAAACACTCGATTTTATCAACAATTGTTGTTTTTCATTTTACAAGATCATATGATTGAAATCAAAATTATGATGGTGAATGTTTTTAGTTCATATCGTTTTGAAAATCTTGTAAGCTAAAAAGGAGCATAAAAAGGGTGGATTTTAACTGATTTCTTCCAAAGTTAACATATTAAACATAATAATGTAAAAGCTATATTTTTAAAGAGAGAGAGGCAGAGAGAGAAATAAAGAAGAGTGAAAGAGACTGAGATTCAAAAACTTTAATTTTACATTTTTTCTTGATTCAAGACGTTACGTTATCTTCTAAGCTCAAAAAATCTATTTGGAGACTTAGGATGATATTTCAAGGCTATAAAATGGACATTTTAAAACACTATTGTAATGACAATTGCTATGTACCGAGAAAAAAAAATAGTTAGTCATAGACAGTCTTTAAAATGGGGGAGGAGGTCCTTTTTGTTCTGTCAACCTTGTGATGGGTTTGGTCATCAGTGGGTATTTTTTTTTGGCAAGTGGCTGGGCATAAGACTTATATTTCAAGCAAACATGCATTGTGGTCACCTCAACAAATAAAGCTTTAAATTTCTTATTTTAAAAATTTTCGACAATACGCAAAGTGCTTTTACCATGCGGAATCAAAATTCGTAGGATCTTCTTTAATTATTCTCCCGTTAATTATCCTAGATAACAGTGGTGGGAGCTAATGGAACTCCAAAGGTTGTTAAAATTGATTCTCTTGAAATTACCTTAAAAAATATCACACACATTGCTACTTCCCATATTTAAAAAATTCCATATATTCGCTCATAAGACCTCTGATGGCCTCCAAAGACCCTAAAATATTTTCAAAAACTCTAAAAGTTCACTTAAAAACTTAAATATATTTAAAAAGTCCTTCGAAAGTCTTGCATGGATCTCTCTCTTTGGATGGATCTTCTAAAAGAGAGAAGCCTTATGAAGTTATATGGGACGTGAAAGTCCTCTAAAGCTCTCAATACGTATCTTAAGTACTTGGAAGGCTTTCTAAGATCTATGAGGGCTTTTCGAAGTACTGTAAGGGTTTATAAAGCCTAAAAGCCATTTAAAACGTTGACGTTCTTGGGAAACACTAAAGATGTATCTTGAATATCCTGGTCTATCGAATTAATGTCAGGCTTAATGAAACCTTAAAGACCAGATTTGAAGTAGACGCTACTTTGAGACCTTAAATGCCTCTCTTTGAAATGAAAATATGCTAGCATTTCATTAACTCCATAATGAATATATAATCTTAGACACCTAATTCCGAATAGCCCCAAAAACTTAGATATTCTGCTTAGACTTTAAAGTCCATCGAAAATTGAACATACTTCTTCAGAAGGTCCGATTCGAGTAAAGAGTGAAACTCGCTCGAATAAAGTAGTAGGTAATATTTTTCAAAATGGAGGGTATAAAAATAAAACTCTTTAAGAACTCTCACTAGTAAATTTTTATCACTTTCCAGTAAAATAGTGCGAATTGGAGTCCCGGATCTTCTATGTTTCCTAACAATCTTGAGTGACCCACAAAAGCCATTTTTTTTTACTTTTTGAAAGACTTTTAAGATGCTAATGTCTTTTGTAGAACTTTCATAATATACGAATGGAAGATATTTTAACATTCAACCATAAATATCTTCTGTGAATATAGAATGTATTCTGAGACCGCAAAGGTATTTTGAGACGTCTGAATTGCTTACAAAACTGTAATAAGTCTTCAAGGGGCTTAGAAGATCCTCTAAAGATTCAAAAAATTATGAGGAAATGTTTCTTTTATTTTACTTTAGAAAGAGTGAAATTTGATCAGTCTTTTCCGAATATTGTCGATTTTCTTGCCTATGCTGAAATTTCAGTAAAGTAAGAAGCTGTTTTAGACAATTAAGTCGCATGAGATTTCTGGTTAATTAAGAAAAAAAAAAAAGATAATTCAGAGACGAAATTGAATTAGGTCGTATTTGCGTTTTTTCTGAAATTTGATCAAATCCAGAAGCTTTAGAAGGCTATTGAAGGCTTGTATAACTTTACCAATTTTCTTGTTTCATACAAGGTCCCTATAGACCTTATAATATCTAATGTGACATAGGAAAGACTCACAAGACCTCTTGAGGTATTTTTAGCTGAATTTTTTAGTTCGACTAATTTTACTTAACATAATCCTCACATGTGATTCAATAGTGACGTTTAGAACTAAAGTTTTCCAACACTGCATTATTTGTGTTCCCCCTTTTCAAATTTATTCTGCTATTATTTATTTTTTTCTCTTCCTTGTATCATTCTTTCCTCTTCCAAATGACAAAAGCCGAATTGAAAAATGTCATTAAATCGATTAAAACCCTTCAACAACATCGTGCCAAACGAAAAGAGAAAATCTTTAGCTTAGATCAGAAAATCGCTTGGGAGAAGAATAGAGAATTTGAATATTTCATACTCGGAAGGAAGAGGCTTTTGAAACGTATCAAAAGGAAAATTAGACGAAATCGTTTATTGCGTTTACGTTGCATAAAGAAAATTGTAAAATGTCGAAGGACCTTGAAGAAAAAACTGCAGCTCAGAAAGAAATTGCAGGCAGAGCTGGAGAAAATGATGGAGAGGCGTAGCAGAAAAAGAAAACGTCTAAAAAGAGAGAGATATGTCAGGAATTTGGTGAGAAGAGAACGTTTGAGAAGGTTACGGAGAATGGCAAGTTTAAGTCGGGAGGATAAGAAAATTTATGACCGGGAATTAAGAATTGAGAGAAGAAGAAAGGAGATCATCAAGAGGAGAGGAAAAAATCAGCATCCTGCTCTGAAAAAATTACAACGTAAAATTATTCAAACGAGAGGTAGGCAAGGGAATTTAGAGAAGCAGATCACAGACTTGCGTTCCAGCATTGAAGTGTACAGAACAAAGAAGAAAAATTTGAAAACCCAAGAGAGTTCCTTGAAAAAAAGAGCCTCAAACCTAAGCGATTTGAATCTTGGCATTGGAGTTTCCTCAAGTTCGGGCAAGAAATCTTCTTCGGGTTCCTTGAAATTAAGGAAAATCAAAAAGTCGGTGCGCTTGAAAAGTTCCTCAGATCCCAGTCCCGGAGAAAATCTACCAAGTCTGGATCGGAAAATCATGAAAATTGCCAAAATTAGTAGAAAAGATAAATTTGTACCCTTCGATCTGTTGATAGGCAAGAAATCCCCTGTCACCCTCAGCTCACGTAACAGAGGCCGAAAAGAGCCCATGCCAATTGGAGATTCCAAAAGATCCTCTAAAATCTCGAGAAAACTAAGAGGTAACAAAAGAAGTTCCAGTTCCACAATAACCCATTCCACACGTTCCTCCTCGGAGGGTAAGAGGAGGCTAACAAAATCGAAGAGGAAATCGAAAGAAAAAGCTGGAGGAAAAAGACAATCCAAAACATCATCCACATCCTCATCACAAGGCCTGCTAAAGTCCAGTAAGAAATTTTCCAAAAAGCCACAGCTCCTGGGCAAACAAAGTCCGCCAAGGAAAACCACCGTCAATGTTGAAGAAATGCGCCGCCAATTCAAAAAATCCAAAGGCAAACACCGACAAATCAGCTTCCAACGACCTTTGGATAAAGACACTTTCAAATCCATACACTTGCTGGGTAAAAATTCCGATTACTTTCAAATGCCACGTCACAGTACCAGTAAACCCTCCTATCTCGGCGATGAGGGGGAAATTCCCACAGAAAACGGATCCTCCAAAAAGCAACACTCCATATATGATGACAAATATTTCAGGAATTTGGTTAAGACACAATCCCGCATGATACGTGATCGCATACAAAAGGAGAGGAAACAAAAACAACATCAAATGGAACAAGAAAAAGCCATGGCAATTGAGAGGGCCAGGCGGGAAAAGGAGGAGAGGGATAGAAATCAACAAAAACCACGTTCACCTTCTGTCATTGAAAAGGAATTAGAGCGTCTGGTGCAGGCTGGCATGAAGAGTCAATATAAAATGACTGAGGTAATACCTGGTGAGACACCGGTCATCAATGAAGACATACTCAAAATGTCGGAGAAGGGTCAAAGGATTGATATTCGTGATTTGGTGCCGACCAGCAAAATATTTGAATGGCCACAACCACCTCTGTCGCAACACTCACTTCCCTCCACTGTTTCAAAATCAAAACGACGTGGGACTTCCAAAAAATCGCTTTCCAAAAATCGTCAAAAGAAACGCCTAACGAAATTACGAACCTCCCAGGATTCCAATGAATCTAAAGAGGAATTAAATTCGGAAGTAAAGGTTAGCAACTTTTGGCAATATCAGGAACCCGCCAGAGAGGAATATGATCTGCAAGGATATTTGGATGGAATTATTAAAGAAGAGGCAGGGGAGATATTGACTTCCATTAAGAAGAAGCGGAAACCAAAAAGAAAGGTATCCTTCAGTGGTCGTAAAATTATTGTGAATCCCGAAGTGGAGAGAAGGAAATCACATGTGCTCTTGGTTTGTCAACCATGCGGTATGACTTATCTGTCTACGGAAATGCCATGCTGTCAATTGAAATCAAAACAATGTGGAAGTGAATAAATTTCGAAAATAAATATTTTAGAAGGATTTTTTGTAATTATTGGAGGTTGAATTGAGAAATAGATTTATGGTTACTTAAAAAATATTTTTGAAAATCAGATAAGATTCGTCAATGAACCTCCTTTTTTTAAACATTTAAAATATTAATAAAAATCGTCAAGGAGTTCTCATGTTTTTCGTAAAAACTAATCCATGGAGTTTATTTCTTCTCATAGACCATATTTTTTTTCTAAAAAAGTAAGGTTTTAAACTATTATTAAAAAATCAACTTTAAACTTCTCAAAAATATTCTTAAAAAAATCAGATGTTCAAAAAAAAAAATCTACGCTTGAACTCGACGAGATTTTCCGTAGAAAAATACCCCTCAATTAAAACCCCTTATATAGGGGCTATACGAAGACTTGAACCTGCATAAGTAATCTTTCTGTCATAGGCTGTAGTACCCATTAAGATCTTCAAGTACGAAGTTTGAAACAATTCCCGCGAAAAATGTCGCTAAAATCATCAAAATACCGAATAAAGAGAGATACCGTTATATGGGGGCTATACGAAGACCTTTTTATTCATAAGTAATTTTTTGTCATAGGCTAACAATTTGCCATATTCCTAACAATTCACGAGGACCCTAAAATTATCCAAAAAAAAAAAAAATAAATAAATAAAAATAAAAATGCGTTTTACGCTTGCAACCAAAAATTGAAGTTGGACTTTCGGAGGGTACCATATAGGATATTTTTTAAAAATTTCGTTCTCTCAAAGTTTCTAGTAGTCATAGAAATATGTTTAACCACTCCACTTTGGATTTATGAAGACCCTCAAATCATCCATCAAAAAAATTACCTAAAAAATCCACGTAAGACGTTTGGAACTAAAAATTGATGTTGGACTTTCAGACGGTACCTTAAAAGGTATTTTTAAAAATCGACGGTCTCTCAAAAACCACTTTGGACTCTCTAAAAATACACGTCGGACATTCTCAAACTTTATATTTAAATACTACAATATAGATTCAAATAGTGATAGAAATATTCATAATAACTCCACTTTGGACCCTCAAATAGTACCTCAAAATATTTTGAAAGAGTCCATGTTGATTCTTTTCCTGAAAGTCCGTGAACTCTTCAACGGTCCCTCAACAAATTTACTTAAAACATCTAATTTGGAACTCTTTACAAACATAGAAGTCACAACAGCTCCATTAAAATTATTTCAAAATTAATCTGAAACTGGATTTCACTTTTTATAGACTTAAAAAGTCTTTCAGAAATATCTTAAAATTTCCAAGTAACCCTCAGAATAATCAAAAATAAGGTTACATCTTCAGACAGTCCCTCAAAATATATTCCTAAAAAGTATGCGTTAGGTCTTCAAACTGTCCCCCCCCCAAAAAAAAAAAAAAAAAACTAAAAAAACTATGGTCTTACAGGTAGGCCTTTAAAAAATATTTAAAAAGTTCAACTTTGATCAGATATTTTTCTTAAGCTTTCCTAAAAAAAATAATAATAATTTTAAATATTTTTTTTAAACCCACGTTTTTCACTCATGGCATAAGGGTCCGTATGCGATCCAAATATATTCCTAAAAAAAATCTCAAAATATCTATGTTAGGTCCTCAGGTATTATCTTCTTGAAAATCCACATTGGGACCTACAGTAATTCTTAAAAAATAGTCCATGAAAATGTACTTAAAGGCCCGTTTTGGATCTTCGAATTTTTTTTGCAAAAACTAATCTTCAGAACTTTCATATTGCACCCATAAAAAATATTCTTAAAAAAATAATGTTGGACCCTCAGAAAAATTTTCTTAAAAGATTATTGAGTACCTCAAAAAATTATTAAAAAACTCCATGTGCGACGTTGAGATCATCTCTCAAAAATAATCTTTAAAATTTGCCTAGGAGGCTCAAAAAACTTGAATTTCTCTCAAAAAATTCTGTACAAGTGATAGGGCGAACATTCAGGCAGACTTATCTTAGAAATACACTACGGAAAGATCGATAGTTGCTCAAGAAAAAAATTTTTTTTTTGAAAAAAAGCTCTCAACAACTTTATCTTTTTAACCGTAGAAGGACCATAAAAACATTATTTAAATGACCACCATGGGGCCTCAGAGAGTTACGCAAAAAGTAAATACATCGAAAATACAATTTTCTTGACGATTGAAAAATCCTCCAAATATATGTTTTTAAAAATAGTTAAATTATCCTAAAAATTTTTTCAAAATTAAAGTTTGGACCCTATGATAATCCCACCAAATAGTCATAACTGAAAACCAATAACAGTCCTTCCAAAAAAAAAAAAAAAAAAAACAGCGGCAGTTTCCATTTTTTTTTTGAAAACAAGTTAAAAAAGTTTCAGCCGGTTTTGCGACTAATGTATACCCTCAGTTCTATTATTTAAAAATATTTTGACTTCTGATATGATTATTCATATTGTGGGACCTCTATGAAGTAGGTTCCGAAGCATTAGGCTGATATTGCCCATTTCGTATCGGATCTAAATAACATGGTTTCGTAGCGGACCTAATAAACATTGCGACGTCCCAGGTTTGGACTATATTGGTTATTTAAATCACTTAGAAAATTTTAAAATGGCTGGTTCGGAAGCTATGACAGATAAAAGTATTTAATATTGTGACCCTTTAATATTGTGACCCTGTACACTCATTCCGGAATCTCCTATATAAGGTGTAAACAATTTGTAAATAAAACCAGTAAAAAAAGTCTTAAAGTCGGGCGGGGCCGACTTTATGATACCGTACACCACTTTGTTAATTTAGTAGAGCTTCGCATAACAATGCACGCTATGATTATAATTATAATTTAAAGTTCAAAGGACTTAATATGTCGAAGCATTTGTATCTTTTGAATTCTGTATCTTTGCCCATTTGGTGCACAATTAATTTGAAATCGGATGGATATATATATGGGAGTTATATCCAAATCGGAACGGATCTCGATAAAATTTGGCAAAGATATTTCTGAGCTGTATGTGATATATTTCCCCAATTATTGTTGTTACAGAGTGCATATTACGGCTGTGTGTAACAAATCGGATGAACAATATATATGGGAGCTATAGCTATATCTGAACCGATATTCACCAAACTTGACATACTAGCTTCTAGACTCAATTCGGTCGTATGTGCCAAATTCCATCCTATTTGGACAAATATTAGACGAATGGTGCACAATAAAAGGTAAATCGGACGAAGTTATATATGGGAGCTATATCCAAATCTGAACCGATCTCAATAAAATTTAGCAAAGGTATTTCTGAGCTGTATTTGATATATTTCCCCAAATATTGTTGTTACAGAGTGCATATTACTGCGGCTGCGGAGCACAAAAATAAGAAATCGGATGAACAATATATATGGGAGCTATAGCTATATCTGAACCGATTTCGATAAAATTTGGCATACTTATTCTCAGGCCTAATTTGGTTGTATGTGCAAAATTCCATACTATTCGGGCTGATATTACACATTTGGTGTACAATAAAAGGCAAATCGGACGAAGATATATATGGGAGCTATATCTAATTTTTTTCCGACTATCTCCTATTTCAATAGGGTTCGTCCTTAGGCCAAACAAATGTTGTTTGGAAAATTTCATCTGGATAGGACAATAAATGCGAACTGTATTTGTTAACAAAAATACATGGACAGACAGACCGACGGACAGACGGACAGACGGACGGACGTTCATGCATAAATCGTCTCAGAATGTGATTCTACAGATCTGCAAAAGGAACTATGGGTCTATCTCGTTTCCTTTTGCCTGTTACAAACAAATGCACCAAGACATAAGACCCTGACCACCTTTTGGTGTAGGGTATAAAAATGGGGGTGAATCTGGCTGTTTTGAAGGAAAAACCAAAAACAACTTCCATAAAATGAAAAGAAATCACCGCTCTTCTTCAAAGAAAGATGGAATAAATTTGTTATCCCTCCACCTTCCCTAATCATTAAAATTTTGTAGAATCGTAATCAAATATCAATTTAACTGTAAAGTTTGGAGAATTTACTCAGAGTTTTATTGGCACTCTTGTCGTAATTTCTCTCCCTAAAATCTCTCTTGTCCTAAAATTTCAACTGATTAGGTTTTACTGTATTTACCTTGTACTAAAAATAAACCCATTTCTCATGTATAAATCCCCGTTATTTTTGAATTTTTTTTGTTCTCATACAACAAGTCAGATTTAATAACCCCGCTTCTGTTTTGATTTATTATGGCCCCTATAAGACGATAATCTTGTTATCTCTGGCACCAGCTTCCTCGCCCACATTACAAGTTCAACGATCCAATTAATTAGAAAAACAACAACAACAACAATGTTTGGATATGTGTGTGTCTACGTCATTCCGTGGCATTCAAATCGAAATGAGACCTCTCCCTCGAAACTTAATCCTGGCCAAGCAAATAATACAAATCTCATTTCATAGACAATTATTTTTCAGTTTGTTTTTCTTTTTGCGCTATCTCTTTTTTTGTTGTTGTTGATCTTTACACATGGCAACATTTAATCTCATTGGAAATAGAGGCGAAGAGGAAGAAGAAAAAACACAATACTATCACAAACAATCATTACTTAAATCAATAAACATAATAATGACGAAAACAACAACACCAACAATTCACAACAAAAAAGTTTTACTTTAATTTATAAAATAAACAAACTTCTCAAAACATTCCTGTTTTTTGTTGTTGTTGTTGTTGTATGGCATCGTGGCCAAAGCCTTCAAGACAAGTTGTTTCAAACTTCCAATCAGACTTGGCCGCCACTGCTTAAGTGTTCTGCGAGCGGACAGACGAAAAGTTTTAAACTGCCTTTGGGCTAAAACACACACACACACAAACCCAAGAATGTGCGTTCTGCGTATGATATGGGTAGACGAGGTTCGTTTAGACATACCACTGACAAATAACGTTATGGACAATTGATTACCGCCACATTCCGTTTCATTCAATTTTTTTTAAAATAAAGTTATGGGGACTATGACGCACACAGGCAAACATAAAGCCGCTCACACACTTGTTGTGGAATGACAGATGGAGAGGTGGGGAGCAACAAGAGACCGACCCTATGTCCACTTGCTTTAAATAGTTTATTGTGAAAGTAATAAATAGCATTAGCTTCTGAGAAGATGAAAATAGTTTTCTTAAAAGCTTGACTGGAGGAAAAACATGACGTTTGTGTCTTAAGTCTTTTGTTTTAGTTGGGTTAGGCTCAAAGGGATTTTGTGAGAAAAACTAATGAGAAAGGAAATTGATAATATACAATATTTTTAAATGAATTTTATTAGGTATAAAAATTGGAGAGGTCTTTGTTATTGTAAAAAACCATGTTGGACTTTCTGATAGTTTTTAAAAATGTTATTTTAAAAATCCCTCAACAACCTTAAAAATACATGTAGGGCATCCAGACAGTCCCTGAAAAACTGTTTTCAAAAAAATCCCCCAAAAAATACAATTTTAATCCCAAAATCCACTTAGGGTTCTCTTATAGTACCACAAAACAGTCAATGACATTAAAAATAGTTTTCTTTAAAGGATGTCTAGAAATTGGGAGGACAACATAACGTTTGTGTCTTAAGTCTTTTGTTTTAGCTGGGCAAGGCTCAAAGGGAATTTTTGAGTAAAAAACTAAAGAGGAAGGAAATTTGTTTTTTGCATCATTTTAAAATGGATTGTAATAAATACAAATATTTTAAGAGATCTTTGAACTATCTAAGGTTACCCCAAAATTTTCAATAAAAGCTCAGAGAGTCCCTTGAAATCTATTTATCAAAAAAAAAAAAAAAATGCTCAAGCCAATCCACGTTGGACGACCAAATAATCCATGGAAATTGTATTATTAAAAAAATCTACGATGGCCCTGCAACTAAGTTTCCTTTTCTAGATGGTGGAAAAAAAAACACGACGTTTGTGTCTTAAGTTTTTTTTTAGTTGGGGTAAGCTTAATGGAATTTTTGAGAAAAACGTAAAAGCAGGGAAATTGATTACTATTTTTTAATGAATTTTATTAATCATAACAATTTGAGAGATCTTCGACACATCTAACGTTGCCTTAAAAATGTCAATAAAAGTTCTTTGGGAGCTAAGATAGTTCCTTGAAAGCTTCTTTTTAAATGAGTGCTCAACCAAATCAACGTTGGACCCCCAGATAATTCATTAAAATATTATTTTTTAAATATCCACAATTGCCCTGCAGATAAGTTATCTTTTCTGGAAGTAGGGGAATATACGATGTTTGTGTCTAAAGTCTTTTGTTTTATTTATGTTAAACACAAAGGAGCAACAATTTTAGGCAAAGAAATTGGGCTTTTTCGGGATTTGGATAGGTTTTAACAATTATAAGTATTTTAAGAGCACTTATAATAAAAAATTTAAATTTGACCTCAAAAATTTTCATAAAATGTTCAAATATAACTTATATTATATTTTATGATCTTCACATAGCCCCTTATTTTTTTAATTCAAAATAATACATTAATTATTTTTAAAAAATTCTAACAAAAAATCCACAAGGCATTTAAAAGATCTTAAAAAATCTTTAAAATCCCGGTTTGAGTCTCAGATGGTTCTTGAAAGAATTCTCGATTTTGCGCCAAATCATAAATTCAAACTCATTTCAGGTTTCTGGTTGAGAGAAATGTTTAGATATAGGAAGTTGCGAAGAATCGCTGACTTTTTCCGCACGTTATGACAAATAAAAGTATTGAAAATTGTGATCCGTTGTGGGTGAGGTACCAGAAAGGCTTCGCTGATATATGTCATCCTCGCAACAGATCTTGCGTTAGCAAAAAATTTTGTACAAGGTGTGATGAAAAAACTGCAATAAAGTCAAATGCCATAATTTTTAAATTTTACATTTTTTTTAAGTTTAATTGAATGAAAGCAAAAAATGTCGGAAGTAGCATCAAATTTTAGAATAAGTTTAGATTTGTTCGAATTATGGTCTTCAAACGGCCAATGAAACAGTCACACGCCGCCCGAATTTTGCTCTGCGGTATTTTGACCCATTCCCGGGAAAGCGCTTGCTTGAAGTGATCGACACTTTGGTATTTTTTAGTGCCAACCTTGCTTTCCAAAATACTCCAGACACAATAGTCCAACGGATTGGTATCCGGAGATTTTGGTGGCCACTGTAAGCTGGAAATGAAGCGAAGATCCCCATTTTGTAACCATTCTTGGTTTGTGCGTCCTGTTGGATGGTCCAAAGTCTGCGACCAAAATGTTTGCGTGCCCAAGGCTTTAATACATCCTCCAGAATATTTTCGCGATAATATTCGGCATTTATTCTTATCACCATGGCCGGCGCTTGATTTCTGGTGGCCAACCGAACAACCAGTGCACATTTTTAGCTGACCTCTTTGACAAGTAAACACGATCATTTTGTTTGTTTACCAAATGCTGGACAACGAATGTTTTCT
The DNA here is from genome assembly GCF_030504385.1 of Musca domestica. NCBI lineage: Eukaryota > Metazoa > Arthropoda > Insecta > Diptera > Muscidae > Musca > Musca domestica. The sequence goes on along the minus strand of NW_026712272.1, from coordinate 10,964,864 downwards.
CGTCGGAAAAAACCAAATTCGGCAGTTCACCACATTCGGCCAAGCGAAGAAACTTTTTAGCTCTTTTGAGTCTTTTTTCTTTCTGTTGCGGTGTAAGTTCTTGAACTTTTTGGAATTTCAATGGCTTTACCTCGAGCTTATTTTTCAATATTTGCCGAATGGAATATTGCGATATGTCCAGCTCACGAGCCGTTTTTCGGCCACTGCGACGCGGATTTCGATCAAGTCCCTTCTTTACATTTCGAACCATTTCTGCTGATGTTGCTGTTTTTTTCCGTCCACTTCTTTGACTTCGGGCTACGCTACCAGTATCACGGTAACGAGCGATGGTACGAGACACAAAAGGTTTATTCACATTTAAATGCTGGAGGGCTCTAACGATAACCACTTGCGGGCTCTCCAGCCAAATATAAAGAAATCACACTATAATGCTTGACTTCCATCACGAATAACTTTTTTTCTGGAAAATTCTCACCAAAATGCGTTTGTACGCTTGTAAATAATATAATGAGCTTTCGAGGGAATAATTTTAACAGCTTTCGGACGAGTGGTTTAGAAATGACATCAGTCTGAAGTTGGTTGCAATTTTTTCAAATCACCCTCTACATTGATTCTAATGACAAATGATTAGATTGAGTTGTATAAGAATTGCCCAAATTTACCTTAAATTAAAATTCGATCTATCTTGCCAACGACCTTCACCTCGACCGCAGCCTAACATTGGACGTCAAATTCCATCAGAGTAAAGCTGACCTGAATTCGGAGGAGAAGGAGAGCTTGTCTAAGTTTCCTAAATGTGTTATGCATTTCACCAGACAAGACACCCAAAGAAAGAAATCAAGCAGACTGAAGCGTATGACCCCTACATTAAAATTATTTTCTGTAATATTTTTCAGTTACTCCTTGAATACCGTTTTGAAAAAAGGGTAGGCCCAATTTTGGAAAAAAAAAATTCTTGCCTAAAAATTCTAAAATTTTTTAAATAAGCCAAATTGCAAATACAATTCTTCGAATATTCCAATTTCAAAGCCTTTACAACACTCCAATCAGAATTTGATCTTTGCAGTTTCATTGCCAAACACTTAATTATTTTTGTTTTCCAGGCAGACATTGAAAACAAAAAATTTGCGTTGGTTGTATTTAATGGTACATTTGTCACTCTCAACATTATTTGTTGTTAATTTATGAAGTATTTGCTGCGAATGCAGACCAGTTAGAGGAAATCAACCACATTCCTCTTAGATACCCATTGCTAAAAACACACACACACACTAGCTCACACTCACACCCATGGACATTTTGAGATACCACACAATCCAACAACAAAAACTCCATCATCATCGAAGTCTAAGTGTTAGTTCTCACCTAAACATGAAATTAACATAATTTCCATATAAATTATTGAATTGAATGGATGTTCGAAAGAAATTTGGTATTTGGAGAAATGTTAGGCCGATCTGTAACGAAAATACTTTTTTCTTGGTTTTTGTGTTGTTATCTCTCCCCAGAGATTAATCGTATCGCAGCTTATGAATGAATAACCAATGAATTGAAATCTTGAAATACGACATGATGGTGGGTAATAAATTTCCTATCGAATGGGCGACATTGTGAAATTTGAGATGTGTGACGAATTTAAATAGAACAGAATTTGAATATAAAAATATGTGCGCGTGTGTGTGTAGGGGGGATGAAATATTAGCTGGGATTTCCCGTTTTGAAAATTTATTTACGTAATTTTGCTCTTAAATATTCATAAGTAATAAAATCTATTTAAAAATGGTGCAAATTATTCTTATTTTTTTTTTCAAAAATTCCTTAAAGGTTAATCTTACAAAAACAAAAGACTTGACACACAAACTTAGGGTGTTTTCCTCCAAATTCCAGGCGACCTTAAAAAAATGTATTATTAAGAAACATTTTTTAGAATTATTTTTAAGTGGCATATCTGATGCTTACACCATTTAGAAATTAAAAATTTCTTAACTCTAATTTTCATTTTTGCAAAAATTCCTTAAAAAAAGACTTAAGTCACAAGCGTCCTGGTTAAAGGCCCTCCACCATATGGTATAAATTTGGCAATTTTCAAAAAAAAAAAAAAAAAAAATGAAATCCGTTAAAAATTCTGTTAACATCTTAAAAATACCGAATGCAGCCGTATATTAGGGCCTATACGACGACATGGACCTGCATAGGCAACTTTTGTCACAAGCTTTTACAATATTCAAATGCGAAACTTGAAAAAAAAAAAACGGTTTATAATGTAGCTTAAATTATCAAAATACTAAATATAGGGAGTTACCATGGAGGTAATAAAACGTGGACCTGCATAGACAATTTTCTGACATAGGCTGTAGTATCCATTATGAACTTCAAATGCGAAATTTAAAATAATTCCGGTAAATAATGTCGCTAAAATCATCAAAATACTGAATATCGGGGGGTACCGTTATATGGGGCCTATACGAAGACGTGGACCTGCACAGACAATTTTCTGTCGTAGGCTGTAGTATAAATTTGAAATAATTCCGATACATAATGTCGCTAAAATCATCAGAATACAGAATATCGGGGGTTCCGTTATATGGGGGCTATACGAAGACGTGGACCTACATGCCCTATTTTCTGTCTTGGGCTGTGGTATCCATTACGAACTTTAAATACCAAATTTGAAACAATTCCGGTAAATAATATAGCTAAAATCATCAAATTACCGAATATCGAGAGATACCGTTATATGGAGGCTATACGAAGACGTAGACCTACATGGCCTAGACGGACGGACGGTTAGACGATACGGACAACGCTAAATCGACATAGAATTTTATGCTGATCAAGAATATATATACTTTGTGGAGTCTAAAATGTATATTTCGAGGTGTTACAAACGGAATGACAAACTTAATATACCCTCCATACTATGGTGGAGGGTATATAAACATGTAAAAATTTCGGCGCTTGACTTTGTTGCAGTTTTTTATCTCACCCCATATCTTGGAAAATAAAAAATTGTTTAATAAAATAAATAATAATTATTTTACGAGTCTATTTTCTATTGTTTTAGGTAACTGTTATACAATTCAAAGTAGCTTTAAAACGATTTTTGGAATTTTATAATAGCTTCAAAGTACTTTAACATAATTAAAAGTGTAATTAACGCCATTTTTGGGGTGTATAACAGTTTGGCGAAACTGTTATAAAACTGTTATACTGCTGAAAAATGCTCAAAAATCCGAAATAAATGAAGAAATGTTTATATTCAGATCTTGATAGATATTTTTTCTTTGGAAAATTTCCATATCCATATAGATTTCGGGTGTTTTGTTTGAAATAACAACTAAATTAATCTTTAAAATTATTTCAATTCCATGTAACAGCCCATAACATGGATCTTATCTGTTTGTTTTCTTCTTAAAACCCATTTACGAACTTCATTCAGATAACCTCTAAATTGATTTCTTTATTCATGCCTCTAACAACGCTTGTGTCTTAAGTCTTTTGTTTATTTTTTTTTGCTTAAATTTAAATAACCCAACATCGTTCTTATTAAGTGTTTATGATTTGTCTCCCTGTCTCAGGTTTTTTTGGGGTTTTTGAACACACACAAAATGGAAAAAGATGCTGTATTTTGATAGATTTACACACGAAAATAATAATTATTAATAATGTTAATAACTTAATAAGTCGTTACAGCATCAAGACATGGGCGATCCCAGTTAAACGCTACAAAAGTTGTGTCTTATTTGAGATGGAATTTTTTTTGAAGTCTTTGTTTTTTTGTTTTTCTTTTCTTTTCCATGCCATTCGGATCAAGATTAGTTTGTATTAATGTTGATTATATTTGACGCTCCCACACTTGAGTGACGGCTGCTGGGTTGAATGGTATGTAGTATACACACACATACACACATATATATTTAGTACCTTACATGGCGATACAATGTATTTCTAAGAATTCTCTTGTTAATCTTTGAGGCTGGCCAAATGCGTGTGAAATGTATCTCCATGTGTGTGAGTGTGTGTGTGTGAATTGTGCGTGTAACTTAAGCCTTTTGCTTAAATTGAAAGTAACCCAATTCTTTTATGTTGTTGTTTTTTTTATTAAAACATTGTATAAGTGTGAATGCCAGCAGTGTGTGATTTGTACCTGTATCAAGTAAATCAGCTTCTTTATTTATTTTCTGTTTTTACACCGCCTCCCTTTTTGATACCCTTCGAAGTAAAGACATCAGATAAACAAGCATTTTAATTCATATGCCATACAATATCTTTGACATTTAACCATTGTCTGTTGGTGGATGCCGTTGTGTGTCTTTGAGAGAAGTATGTGAATGGCTGAACTGACTGACTGACTGATTGTTTGCCAGACGTTTGTTTGTTTGGTTTATTATTTTTTCGCCTCACTACAATTTAATTGAGATAAACTTGAAAATCATTGTTATTATTATTGTTGTTAGGTTGTGGATTTTGGAATTGTTGTTGTTGCTGTTTCTTCGCGCAGATCTCTAATGAAATGTGTCCAAAAAAGTCAATATGCAAAATAATCATATAATCATTTAATAAACAAGAAGGGGAAGCTTGGAAGTAGAGGAGGGGGAGAAGAAGAAAAATAAGTAAAAAAGTCATCATGTCAAGCTTAAGCTGTGTGGCGCACAAAGTTAGGGTGAGGCCAAACATTTGGTTCGAGCACACCTTTATTTAAAAAAAAAACATTTTCAAGTACCCTACAATGGGTATTTTGACAGAATAAGTGAGGTAAGACCATAAGGTTTTCTTACAGAATACCAGAGGGTGTAAAATGGCAGAAAATCTTCCTAAAGAAGAGCGGAAGGGCTTCTTTATAAAAGACAAGAAGGTCTTAGAAGAAGATCTTCTTATAGAAAACCAGTAGAAGGTCTTCTTCACAAAAGAGAAGAAGGTCTTCTTCTTAGAAGACTAGAAGGAGGTATTTTTCTTAAAAGACCAGAAGGAGGTCTTCTTCTGCATATATGAGCAGAAGAAGGTCTTATTCTGCATAGAAGAGCAGAAGAAGGTCTTATTCTGCATAGAAGAGCAGATGTAGGTCTTCTTCTGCATAGATGAGCAGAAGATGATCTTCTTCTGCATAGATGAGCAGAAGAAGATCTTCTTCTGCATAGAAGAGCAGAAGAAGGTCTTCTTCTGCATAGAAGAGCAGAAGAAGGTCTTCTTCTCATTGAAGAGCAGAAGAAGGTCTTCTTCCTGAAGAAGAAGAATACTTGAAGAACGTCTTCTTCTCATAGAAGAGTAGAAGAGGTCTTCTCATAGAAGACCCGAACCAGGTCTTCTCAAAAGAAGACCTGAAGCAAATCTTCTCATAGAAGATCTGAAGCAGGTCTTCTCATAGAGGACCTGAAGCAGGTCTTCTCATAGAAGATCTGAAGGAAAGGATCTTCTTCATAAAAGACCAGCAGAAGGTCTTCTTCATAGAAGACCAGCAGATGGTCTTCATCGTAGAAGACCAGTAGATGGTCTTCTTTTTTATAGAAGACTAGAAGAAGATCTTCTCACAGAAGACCGGAAGGAGGTCTTCTCATAGATAACCTGAAGCAGGTCTTCTTCATAGAAAACCAGCAGAAGGTCTTCTTCATAGAAGACCAGCAGAAGGTCTTCTCATAGAAGACCTGAAGAGGTCTTCTTCATAGAAGACCTGAAGAAGGTCTTCTTCATAGAAGACCTGAAGATGGTCTTCTTCATAGAAGACCTGAAGAGGTCTTCTTCATAGAAGACCAGCAGAAAGTCTTCTTCATATAAAACCTGTAAAAAGTCTTCTTCATAGAAGTCCAGCAGAAGGTCCGAAAAAGTTTATCTCATAGAAGACCTGAAGAGGTCTTCTCATAGAAGACCATACAAAAGGTATCCATGACAGGAGAACAGCAGAAGATCCCGAATAAGTCTTTTTATAGAAGACTTGAAGAGATCTTCTCAACCTGAAGAGGTCTTCTCATGGAAGACTACAAGAAATTTTCTTCTCATAAAAGACCTGATGAGGTCTTCTCAGAAAAACCTGAATTTCTTTTTCTCAGTGAAGAACTGAAGACGGTCTTCTTATAAAAGATCGGAGGGGGGTCTTCTCGTAGAAAACCAGAAGGAGGTCTTCTCACAAAAGACCAGATTGTCTTATTATTGAAGACCAGAGGGAGATATTCTCGCGGAAGACTAAAAGTAGGTCTTCTCATAGGTTGTCTATGTGGGTCAGCTCATAGAAACCCAGCGGCCTTCTTGTATACCAGGTGGTCTTATCAGGTTGAAGAAGATCGGCAAGTCTTCTGATTTAGAAGAATACGAGGAGGTCTTCTCTTCTAAACAAAAAAAAAAAAAAACCGGGAGGTCTTTTCTTATAGAAAAAGGCGGAGAGGCCTTTTCTATGGAAGCCAAGAAAGAGAGAGTTCTTGTAATCAACAATGTTTCTCTCTCTCGCTCTCTCTCTCCTCATCGCTCTTTATTTTCAGAAATTAATTAACAATCTTGTGCTCAAATGCAATAATTCAAGAGGTACACTTTGCAGGGAATCGGAAATTGCAGACATTGAAATAAATCAGCAGCACAAATTTCAGCTGACTCTCTGTCCCCTTCCCCTCCCATCCTGGCCTTAGTAATGTGACTTGAGCACGAAATACTTAAAAATGTCACAACACGCATGCGTACAAGCTACTTTTAACGCCGCATCTGACCATTAAGAATTAAAGTTCTGGCGGAATGCAAAGTGCTTCGAATGACAAATGTTTTTGCGCAACTGTGATCAAGAAATAACAACAGAAAACACACACACATCTCCACATTGTATTAAACTCCAATATCGACACGAAAAAAAGTGAATTTCCGACACAAAAAGACTAAAGATAAACTTAAAACTTCAAAAAAAAAAAAAAAAAAAGAAAAAAATCGTTTTAACATCAAATAAATTTTATGGTCAGTTTTTCTTTTCATTTTTTTGTTGTTGCTTTTGTTTGTTGCTCTCGAAAGAATGCATGAACTTGAACAAGAATTTTGAGCACTTTAAAAGCTTTGGGTTTTTAGTTTCGTTTCGTTTCGAGTTTTTTTCTTTCAATTTCCTGAAATGACAAATTACGCTCAGAAAACGCATCTGAAAGGTGGCTTTATGGTCTCGTAATCTCAAATCATATATAATATGTTATGTTGTTGTTGCACATACATATGGTGGTATCCTTTTGGAGAATTAATGTTGTTGTTTTTGTTGGGTTCTTGTATACTTTTCGTAAAAAGTAATTAAAAGCAATTTTCAAATAGTTGTTGTCAGATCTTTTGGTCTTTGATGGGCAGGCTAGTTCATTTATTTGTTTTTTAAAGGTAGACTTTGGCGGCTGCTGTCTTCGAAATATTTGCAATGCTTTTGTTAATGATTCCCATGGCTAATTGGTTGGTTGGCAGATTGGTGGGTCTTTTCAACTGTTTGGTAGGGGAATTTTTTTTGGTTTTAAATCGATCGTTTAGCCGGATCATTAAAGTGGGTAAAAATATTGATATCAATCAGAAGTGGAGAGAGGGAGAGAGAGAAGAACAATAAAACAACATAATAAACATAGTTGGAGATAAAACATCGAAAACATTGTGATGTGTAGAGCGTTCAAGCTTGGTTGATAACTCGAAAGAGATTCGATGTTATTGGCTCATAAACATTAAACAATAGGCCTTTTATAATGAATTTAATTTTGACATTGACAAGCTTCCAAACTATAAATGTTTTTTTTTTTTTTATTACACAAAGATTAGTATTTGCTACTTAAAATTATCGTTATTTTTGCATTATAACACTTTATAACAGTTTTGTGAAACTGTTACACTGCTTGAAATCGACATTATTTTGGTTTCCAATACATATTATAAAGATTCTGAACGTTTAAAAGTTATATTTTAATTGTATAACAGTTTCACATATGTTCTAGAATTGTTATACATAATTTTTCTGTTCAAAAAACGTCTAGAGATATCTAACAACATTATTATTTAAATTTGACTTCGTAAGGATGTGTTTGCCACATAAAATTATCATTATTTTTGCATTATAACACTTTTATAACAGTTTTACAAAACTGTTATACTGCCTCAAACAACATAATTTTGGTTTCCAATAAATATTATAATATTCTGATCGTTTAAAAGTTATACCCTAATTGTATAACAGTTTCACATATGTTCGAGAACTGTTATACATCATTTTTGTTTTCAAAAAAGTTCCTGAAAATATCTAACACAGTAAAATAACTTAATTTTCGCTTCGTAAAAATTGGTTTGTTACCAAAAATTATAATTATTGTCTCATTATAACAGTTTGTAAAACTATTATACAACGTGAAAACATCATGATTCAACATGGTTTTTGTTTATTATTAAAATTTTAACTATACAAAACATTTTTAAACAAAATTGTAATTGTATAACAGTTTAAAATAATTTCTATAACTGTTATAAATAATTTTTTCGTTTTTAAAAAGAATACTAAAACAACTAGGAACCTAAAGTAACATAATTAAACAAGTTCAGCAGTTGTATAACAGTTTTCTAAAAGTGTTATACTAACTAAATTTTTTTTATACAAAATATTTATAAGTTATTTATAAGTTATCTGAAAAGGTAATTGTTTATTTATGGAAATATTTCCAATTCTTGTGTTTATAACAGTTGAGTCCAAATTGTTATAAAACTGTTATACTGTAAAAAATCATATAAAATATAAAAATGTAATATTTAGAGTATATATAGTACTCTTATAGTTATTACTTAGTATAAAAGTTACGGAGGAAATTTTTGAAACTGTTATACTACTCAAAATTGGTAAAACTACCTAAAACTACTAGCTTTTTGCATGGAAAAGGAATATAAACGTGTTTTTAGGACATAATGACGTATATCCTTTTTTTGTATAACAGTTGCAGATTATACTAATTTGAGTACATTAAGTGTAATAAATTCATAGACATTTTTCATGTTTATTTTACAAAATTTTCAAATTTTTGGATCTTTAATAAATAAATCCTAATCTGTGTAAAACTGTTATACTGCCAAAAATGGCGATTTTTTTTGGAAAAAAATAATATTTACAATAAATTGTTTATTTTTGAAAAATTTTCAATTTTTTGGGTGTATAACAGTTAAATTCTAATTTATATTAACCTGTTGTACAGTCAAAAATGGCGAACATTTTGAAAAAAGTATTTACAATACATCCTAGTAATATAAATGTATTGCTTGAATTTTTATTTGTTATACACCCAAAACTTGAAAAATTTTCCAAAATAAACAATCCCGTAAATATCTCAAATACGCATATTTGTTTGTATAACAGTTTTAAATTCTATGCAAATGTGTATATTTCATTTAATAATTGTTTAAAATGTAATTAATAGATTAATAATTCTTTATTTTTTAATATTTCGATTTTTTGTGCGTATAACAGTTAAGTCCAAATTTTTATAAAACTGTTATACTGAAAAAAAAGCTAAAATTTGCAAAATTTTGTATTTGTATAGAAGTACACCAATGAATAATGTCTTAATATAACAGTTGTGACTGAATTTTCAAAACTGTTATACTTTCTAATATATCTGAAACTTCTCAAAAACGAATAGCGTTTGCTTGTTTATATTTGTATAACATTATAAATTGTGCATATTTAGAAAAATAATTGCTTGAAATATAATTAATAATTCTTTTACAAAACTGTTATACTCTCTACAATATGTAAGATTTCACAAAAATTGCTTTTGTTTTTGTTTGTATAACAGTTATAAATTGTGTATATTTAATAAAATTATCATTTGAAATTTAATTAAATGATTAATAATTTTTTTATTTTTTAATATTTTCAATTTTTGTGTGTATAACAGTTAAGTTCCAATTTTTTTAAAAGTGTTATACTGCAAAAATCCTTAAATTTTGGTAAATTTTGTATTTAGCATATATAATTGAGTAATTTCTGAATATAACAGTTATGGCTTAATATTGAAACTGTTATACTCCCCAATTTTTTTTTAAATTTCACAAAAAATAACATAGTTTTACATGTGTAGCGGAATTGAAATGTGTTTTTTACGACATAATGAAGTGATTTCCATAATCATTCCCCAGAGATAACCCTTAAATGTAATCAAAGATAACATATGTGTGTGTGTGTGTGTATAAAAAACCCCACATTTCCTCAAAAAGAACAACCCATAAATAATACCCCGTCATCGATTATGCTACAAAAATCAAATTAATTTCTTATCTACAAAACTAATCAAATTAGTTCAAATAATTATTGTAAAACCATCGAGAGAAAAAAAATCGACGCACACAAAACATAAGAGGAAATCTAAATAGACGTGGGATTTTCGCTGCCATGTGGGGGGTGCATAAATTGTTGGAATGCTGGCAGTCAGTGATGGTGTTGTTTTTGAAAAAAGAAAACAAAGTTTAGCATAAATTAAATGATAACATCGAAAAAAAATAACACCAACTACAAATAAAGTATGGCTAATGCGGGAGAACGGGCGGGTAGACATTTGTCATCATTTGGGGGAGGGGGGATGTGTGTGTGTTATTTTGATCATTAATATTAACACAATTTGTAACCGCCAAACACCACATAAAAATAATAAAATCTAATTTACATTACAAAAAAAAAAAAAAAAACAAAAAAAAAAAAAAACCTCCAATCCCAATGAAGTGGCTGTGAAACATGCCTGGCTTTGAGAAAGTTTTCGAATATTACAAATTTGGTATAAATATGCGAGTTGTCTATTGTGGATAAAATAAATATTTGCCTTTTGTTTTAAGCTATTCAAAATTTTGGCCATTACGATCGGCTTAAGCCTAAAATAGTCACTCAAACACATCATGGCTTTTTTCGACTAATACAAAATGAGTAGGGGAGGGGGGATTAAGAAAATCTTGGGCAATTTTTCATTTGTATAACAAGGCGCCTTAGTCAGGTTAGCCATAGCAAATTTGCCCAAATTTTAAGTCTACCCTGTCTTGGCATATTCTAGCTATTCCTTGTTTCACATTTGATGATCGCAAGCCCTCGCAACCGTTTAGGTAATAATGATTTATTGTTATTTTATGAATAGTTCTCTTTGTTTGGTTATTAGCATTTGTATGCTAAATTTTAGGTTTTTTTTGCCTAACTTGTTATGAGAATTATAATATTATTTATGGTCTGTTCGTTTGTCATAATTTGAAAAGAAAAAAATATTTTAAATATACAGACATAGATACAGTGAAACCTAAAAACAAGTAAAACACAGCAAAATTTATCCACACAATTCTTATTCTCATAGAATTTCCCCATAAAGAAAAGGTTCCACTGTTTTTTATAGAGTTTGCCCTCCAAATTTCATTTTATGACAATTTATTTTCCAATTGTTAACACAAAACAGTTTTGTGTGTATATTTTTGGCATTTTGCTTTGTCCAAAAACATTTTTTTGTTATTAATTAATTGTTTATTTTTTTATGGGATAGTAAAATTTTGAAAAATAGAATATATGGAATGTAGTTTCATATCATCCATGACAAGGGGATATAAATTGCCAAACTGCCTATCATAAATGAAATATTCATGATTAAATGTATTAAAAATGGATTTAAATGACAAAAAGATTATTTAATGTCTCCCCGGAGTAAACAAGCGATTTAGATTAAGTTTGGGTAGAAATAACAAATTTTGAATAATCCGTTTTTAATGGGATTTATTAAAATATTAAAGATGGCGAAAAATTAAGAGTATAACAGTTGTATAACAGTTTTAGAAAACTGTTATACTCGACGGAAAATGCAAAAGTCGCTATAAATATTAAAAATGACGAAAAATTGAGAGTATAACAGTTGTATAACAGTTTCGCAAAACTGTTATACTCGCCAGAAGATGCATAAATCATATTAAATATTAAAAATTGCGAAAATTTTAGAGTATAACAGTTGAATAACAGTTTTCTGAAACTGTTATACTCGTCGGAAAATGTCGAAAACACTTGGAAAAAATTATAGAACATCGAAGTAAGCGCATAAAACACTGAACATTTTGATATGCGTGCAAAGTTGAAGGTATAACTGGTGTATAACAGTTTTCCAAAACTGTCGTTGTAAGATATATGTTTTTTACATGCTGTGATTAATTAATACATGTCTCACATAGCGAACTTTGTGGCAGATTAGTATTGCATCGAAAAATCAGAGCATTTTAAAAGTATAACAGTTGTATAACAGTTTTAAAAAACTTGTCTACTCGTTGGAAAACACTACGAATATAGTATGGGACCACAAAGTAACCCCATAAAATACTCTAAATATTGATATGGGTGAAAATTTTGAAGGTTTAACTGTAGTATAACAGTTTTCCAATCAAACTGTTGTAAATTTATTTATTTTAAATATTGTGGTTAATTAATATATGTTTCTTATAGAATTTTTTGTGGTAGGTTAGTATTCCATCGAAAAATCATTGCATTTTTAAAGCATAACATTTGTATAACAGTTTTAGAAAACTGTTATACATTGGAAAATAATATAAAATCGAACGAATTCACTGATATGCTAGAAATTTACATCGAAACACATGTAATTTAATATGTATAACAGTTTTTTTTAAATGTTATACTCTTGAAATTATTACAAATACCAAAAGAAATACTTTAATTTTAATATTAAAAAAAAAAACAATAATTTTAGTAGTAAATCCATTAATTTTTTTGTATAACAGATTTGGAGACTTGTTATTTATGAAAAACTTAATAATATGGAACTATTTGATACATTTTTGTTACATTTGACATCAAAACATATGTAATTTCACGTATACAACAGTTTTTTAACTGTTATACAACTAATACACTTTTAAAGTGTTATAAATGACAAAACTTGATTATATAGAACAATTTGATGCATTTTATAAAATTTAACATATGTAATTTCACACATATACAACAGTTTTTTAACCGTTATACAGCTGTTATACTCTTAAAAAGGATGATATTATCATACGGACATCATTCATTTTTGTATAGGGAGACAACTTCATTAATTTCATTAATTTTTACAACGAAATTTGTCTCATTTGTATAACAGTTTTGAAAAACTGTTATAAACGAGAGAACTTGATATATTGTCACAAATTCTTTCATTTAATTAAGATTCACATCGATATTAGTGTAATTTCATAGGTATAACAATTTCTTAGAACTGTCATACTCTTAGGCATGTTTCCAAATCAATGAGAATATATTAATTTTAATATTGTGATTAATTCCACTGAATTTTACATTAACATCCGCTCATTTTAATTTGCATAAAAGTTTGAGAAAACTGTTATACACAAGGAAATTTAATAATATAACACAAATACACTGATTCCATTAGAATTCACATCAAAATACTTGTAATTCCAACTTTATGACAGTTTTTAAAATTTTTTATGCAACTGTTATACTGTCGAAAATATTACAAAATCAAACGAAATGCTTTTTATTTATATCGTGAAATAATTTTAATCATTTCATAAATTTTATAACAAAATCCACACAATTGTGTTGTTATAACTGTGGGACATTTTTATTCATTTTACTAGAATTCACATTGAAACACGTGTAATCTACCATGCATAACAGCTCACTAAATTTGTTATATAACTGTTATACTCTTGAAAAAAAATGCAAAATCAAAAAAAAAGGCTTTTATTGAGCAAATTTCCAAAAATTTCTTTAAATTTTAATATTCCAAAAAATCTTTCATTTTATTAAAATTCAAATTAAATTTCGTAAAATTTTAAATGTATTACTGTTTTGTTGAAATTGTTATACTCGAGGAAATATTACAAGATCGAAGAAAATGCATTAATTCAATTATTTCGAAAGAATTGTATAAATTTCATTAAATCTAGCAGCAAAATGCACGCTATTCAGTCCGTATAACAGTTTAAGCAATCTGTTATACATGAGTAATTCTATGATATTGTATAGAATTTTTCTTTTTATTGGATTTCACATTGTAATCGATGTATTTGACGGATTTTCATCCGTATAACAGTTCAACAAAACTGTTATACATGAGAAATTTTTATTATATTCCAAAAAAATCTTACATTTTATTAAAATTCAAATCAAATTTCGTGAAATTTTATATGTATAACAGTTTTGTTGAGATTGTTATATAACAGTTATACACGTGGAAATATTACAAAATCAAACAAAATGCTTACATTTAATTATTTTGCAACAATTTTATTAATTTCATTAAATCTAGCAGCAAAATTCAAGCAATTTCATTTGTATAACAGTTCAACAAAACTGTTATACACAAGAAATTTTTTAAATATTCTAAAAGATTTTAATTTATTAAAATTCAAATCAAATTTTGTGAAATTTTACATATAAAACAGTTTTTCGAAATTGTTATACAACTGTTATACTCATCAAAATCAAACATAATTCATCGATTTAATTATTTTGAAACAATATTATTTTTTTCATTAAATGTAGCATCAAAATTCATGCGATTTCATCTGTATAACAGTTAAAGAAAACTGTTATACATGAGAAATTTTTAATCTTTTTTTTAATCAAAAAATCTTTCATTTTATTAAAATTAAAGACAAATTCCGTGAAATTTTACATGTATAACAGTTTTGTTGAGATTGTTTTACAACTGTTATACACGTGGAAATATTACAAAACCAAAGAAAATACATTAATTCAATTATTTTGAAATAATTTCATTAATTTATTAAAAGTTAGCAGCAAAATTCAAGTAACTTCATTTGTTCAGTTCAAGTAAACTGTTATACATGAGAAATTTTATAATATTGTATAAAATCTTTCGTTTTATAAGAATTCACATCGATATATATATATATGTAATTTCACACGGACAACAGTGTTTTGAAACTGTTCTACAACTGTTATACTGTTGAAAATATGAAAAAATAAAACGAAATACAATAATTCTACAAAATGTTTTATGTAACTAACATTTTATAAGAATTACTGTTCATTATATATTTGAAAATCTCAGATTTTTTATTTTAAAGAGATTATTAAAAATTATTTGTTTTAAATATTATTTTTTTTAATTATTTTCTTATTTCAAAAATATCCCACAATATTGTAATTTTTTTTCATTTATCGTAATATCTGTGTTTTGTCCCACCATTAAGCATTCTAAACATGACAACCTCCCATTTAACCCTTTTGCCACCAGCCTATCGAAACCCCATTAAATTATTTTTAAGATCAACAATCAATTAATATGAATTTTTGTATTTTTATAAAAAAAGTTCTTTTAACCTCCATTCGATTTTACTTGTCAATTACGGTGATAACCCGTTTTAACCCCTCAACAACAGCGACGGCGACATTATATCATTTGATATATTATTCACCTTTCTGAAAAGAGAGGTTAACTGTAAATGTTAATCGTAAATGTATTTCCATTTTTTTGTTTTTGTTTCAATTTTTTTCTCTCTAGATTTTTTTTTTAATTGCTGCTAACTTGTCAACCAAGTCATATAATTATGCCACCAATGCAAATCTGGCGATGTTGTAAGCTCATGTTGTCACCCCTTTGCAACCTTTCGGTTATGTTTCGATAGTTACAAGACATGTTCTCGTTTGCAAAATTGTACGAAACAACAAAAACAAAATTCGAAAAAAATCACATATCTCGAATGTTAAACGGCAAAATGTTAATGGTTCGGAAACAGCAAATATTTGTTAAACTTCACAAATCAAATCGTATGTGTGTATGCTTTGATGTTTTTAACTATTACATGTGTTCGGTGTGTTTAAGAAAAGGCTGGAATGGGCGCTTTTTAAGTTTTTTGTTTTTTTTTGTGGACTAAACATGAAAAAAAAATAAACAAAGTGTTCACATGTGAACATTAGGGTGTTTATAAAGGTTATTTTTATTTAAGTAATAAATCATTACTATTTATCCACAATATTACTTGAGTTCCTTTGGGTCCAACCTAATGTGTGTATCTGTGTTTCATTTGTCTTAGTTTGCCATTCTTAATTTGTTATGGTCTTGGATTCTTGAAGTTGTTAAGATATTTATATTCCACAACGTTTCTCACTTTTAGCATTTATTTACATTTAAAAAGGCAATTAAACTGCATTTAAGCCGATGACTGAGTGCACCACAAAAAATGTGAGAGAATCAGTGCCAATATTAATGGAGAACACTAGTCGGCAAGTTTTTTTAATTCATTAATACTAGATAATGTTCTCGTATTAACGAAGGAGATATAGGGAATCTTAATAATTTCATCAGATGCTAGAGATCATGGGAACAGTCTGAGAATATTTGTATATAAAAGAAAAATTCAGCGAGAAATGAACAAAAATTGTAGACATTATGAAGAATTATTATTTCTATATTTTTATAAACTGAAATACATACATTTTTTATTTGTATAACAGTTTTTGAACTTGTTTTACTCCAAAAAATTTAGTTACATTTTAGAAAATGACTATTTTACGTTATATTAAGTCGAATAACGTTATTTTCCGGTTGTATAACAGTTTTGTGAAACTGTTATACTCAAGTAAAATGTATTATATTGTGTAAATAATTCATTTTACTTATTATTATGTCGAAAAACACAATTTTTTATTTGTATAACAGTTTTGGGAAACTGTTATACTGCCGAAAATTACATAGTTTGATGGAAATAACTTCAATTTACATAATTTTGGAACGAATTTCTGAATTTTTACATGTATAACAGTTTTGTAAAACTGTTATACAACTGTTATACTTTGGTAAAAACAGCAAAAACAAACAACTTTTAATATTTTCAATGATAAACACTAAATACCCATAAATGTATGATTATTTTTTGGCATTTTCAGCTATTTGTTGGAGAAATGGTATAATTTTAGGGTACTTTAAATATTCCATCTTCATCTTGACCCTCTATCGAGAAGTGACTAAAAAATAGAACAAAATGTTCTCTTTTATTCACCAAAATGATGTACAGGGTGTTTACAGGCGTACAAAAGCATTTTTAAGTAAAAAAGTAATTCGTGATGGAATTCAAGCGTGATAGTGTGATTTCTTTATATTTGGCTGGAAAACCACACGTGGTGGCTATCGTTGGAGCACCCCAGCATTTAAATGTGAATAAATCTTTTGTGTCTCGTGCCATCGCCCGTTACCGTCGGAAGGGGCGGAAGAAAACAGCAACGTCAGCAGAAATGGTTCGAAAAGTAAAGAAGCTACTTGATCGAAACCCGCATCGCAGTGGCCGAAATATGGCTCGTGAGCTGAGCATATCGCAATATTCCATTTGGCAAAGCTCGAGCTCGGGGTAAAGAAATTGAAATTCCAAAAAGTGTTGAACTTACACGGCAACAGAAAAAAAAATAGACTCAGAAGAGCTAAAGAGTTGCTTAGCTTAGCCGAAAGTGGTGAACTTCCGAATTTGGTTTTCTCCGATGAGAAAACATTCGTTGTCAAGCAGTTTGTAAATAAACAAAAGGATCGTGTTACTTGACAAAGAGGTCAGCTTAAAATGTGTCGGTTGGGCACCAGAACTCAAGCGCCGGCCATGGTGATGGTGTGGCAGCGTGTGACCGTTTCTTTGGCCATTTGAAGTCCATAATTCCTGCCAAAGGTGGCCAATTCGAACAAATCTCAATTTAATCTAAAATTTGATGCTATTTCCGACATTTTTTGCTTTTATTCGATAAAATTTAAAATAAAGTAAAAATTGTGGCGTTTGACTTTGTTGCAGTTTTTTAAGTTAGTTAAGAAATACTATCTATGAAAGTATTACGTTTTTAGTACAAAACATTGAGTATAACAGTTTGCGAAACTGTCATATAATTTTTTTTACAAATCTCAAATTTCATGTTGCCCTGTGTATTTTATGGTTCTTTGTTCATAACTTATGACACTTTGAAACAAACCGAACAAGAAAAAAGTTTTATAATTAAAATTTATTCATATAATTAGTTGTTAAAAGTCAATATTATGCCATTTGTTATTGCTCACAATGTGGTGGGTGTTCACTTCGAAGGAGAGACTTGCATAAATAAATAAATTGCAAAATTATGGCCGAAAAAAAAATAAAGCGAAAAAAAAAACAACTGAGGAGTGTCACCAATGAAATAAATCTCAAATTCAAAAGGATTGAATTGCTAAATAATTTTTGAGACGGCACTCTGTTTTTGAAGTTCGGTCTTTATGGAATATATCATTTGAAAGGAATTTGAAAATTAACACATTTTTTGGTTGTGGTTGTTGGTTTTTTTTCTACACCACATTCCTAAGTCTCAAATGTCTAAATTTCCTCTGACGATTGTCTGGCCATGTGTTAATTGTACACGGAACATTTGTGGGTTTTTATGGATATACCACCCTCACCTTTTTCACACTTCAAGTAGACAGAGCAAAAAAATGGCAGATAATAAATAGCCTAGCGGACTACCGGAAAAGCCCTCAAGTGTTACATATGTAGGACGTATTGTTTTTATACCCTACTCGACACAATGTGGTCAGGGTATTGTGTCTTTGTGCATTTGTTTGTAACAGGCAAAAGGAAACGAGATAGACCCATAGTTGCTTTTGATGATCTGCATAGAATCACATTCTGAGTCGATTTATGCATGTCCGTCCGTCTGTCTGTCCATGTATTTTTGTAAACAAAGTACAATTCGCATTTATTGCCCTATCCAGATGAAATTTTGCACAAATCATTTGTTTGGCCCAAGGACGAACCCCTCTTGAAATTGGAGAAAATCGGAAAAAATTTTACATATAGCTCCCATATATATCTTCGTCCGATTTACCTTTTATTGTGCACCAAACGTCTAATACTTGTCCAAATGGGATGGAATTTGGCACTTACGATCGAATTGAGTCTAGAAGGTAGTATGCCAAATTTGGTGAAGATTGGTTCAGGTATAGCTATGGCTCCCACAAATAGTATTCATCCGATTTGTTATATTTGTTACCCACAGCCGTAATATACGGTCCGCAACAACAATATTCAGGGAAATACATCAAATGCAGCTCAGAAATATCTTTGCCAAATTTTATCGAAATCGGTTCCGATTTGAATATAGCTCCGATATATAAGTTCGTTCGATTTACCTTCTATTGTGCACCAAACGTCTAATATTTGCCCAAATGGGATGAAATTTGGCACTTATGACCGAATTGAGTCTAGAAGCTAGTATGTCAAATTTGGTGAAAATTGCTTAAGATATAGCTATAGCTCCCATATATATTGTTCATCCGATTTGTTATTTTTGTCCTCCGCAGCCGTAATATGCACTCTATAACAACAATATTTGGGGAAATATATCAAAGCTCAACTCAGAAATACCTTTGCCAAATTTTATCGAGATCGGTTCAGATTTGGATATAGCTCCCATATATATCTTTATCCGATTTCAAATTATTTTTGCACCAAATGGGCAATACAAGTCCGAATTTAAATGATACAAATTCTTCGGCATATTTAGTCCTTTGAATTTTAAATTATAATTATAATCATAGCGCGTATGATTGAATTCTCCCATCAAAACTTTTAGTTGTTATGCGGAGCTCTACTAAATTAGCAAAGTGGTCTAGGGTATCATAAAGGCGGCCCGCCCGACTTTAATACTTTTTTTTTTTTTTTTTTTGAGACAAATGTAACATTTTTCGTTGGTTGGGCATTGGGCCAACCAGAAACCCATTTGGGATGTCATACAACTATTTGGATGACTAATACAATAAACAATTTTGCGATTTTGGGTTTAAGGCGATAACTCAAGCCCAGCTCTGCAACTCGATTTTCAACACTTGAACACACAGACATTTTGGAGTTGGTTGGTTTGGTTCATGGTACTCCCACAATTTATTGAATTTCATTTAAATGTTATTAAATGATTAAAAAATCATAAATCGTAAGATTTTTGTGAGTGTGTGTGTCTGGGTGGTTGTGGTAGTCTAATGCATCCATCGAGAATCAATCAATTAGTTAACGTACCAAACAATGGCCAGCCTTTGGCGTTTTGAGTAATAAAACAAAAGACTTAGGCAACAAACTTTGTTTTGTCTTTTTTGGGAGTTTTCATTTGTAAATGGGACGAAACGTTTTTTTTTTGTTTTTTTTTTTTGGTTTTGATTTGTTTGTAACCTGAATTCTCAAATTTGATTATGTCAATAGGTTATATGCAAATTGCAGAATTTGATTTATGGTTTCTTTTAGTTTGTTTTTTTTTTTTTCAATTATTTAATTTTATTTTGGGGATGATTTATTTCTATTTATAATCAATAAATGACTGGCAATTGCATAGAGTTTGCAACAGAGGAGCTAATTTGAATCTGAAAATATGTTTCGATAAATAATTTTATAAAAATTGAAGGCCAAAAAATGTTGTTTTTTAGATTTGTTTCTTTAAGGACTTCATAAAAAACTCTTTTAAATTAATGGCCAATAGAATGAAAATTTTTTACCCACTTTTTTCTATGGCATCAGGAAACCAATAAATATGGGTTTTAAAATAACTTTGCAAGGATCAGCAGGACCTATAATGCTGGATATTTTAGGAACATTTTTAAAGGTAGTAACATATCAATAAATTAGGATTTTTAACCATGTTTTCTAGGACACCTTAGGAAAAAGTGGGTTTTTTCAAGAATATATTTTTAGAGCATCAGAGCCAATGCAATATTTTTTGAGGAAGCATATGATTGTGGATTTTTTAAATACTTTTCAGGGTACCGATAGGTCAATTTATTTATTTATAACATAAAAATATATTTATAACTATGTCTATATACAAGGTGGCGCAAAAGTAATCCTCCTCCTCCTCCTATCAGAAATTGCTAATTTTATGATTGGCCCCTAATGTCAGCTCTGTTTTGACATTTTTGTAGTAAACATATGCGAAATAAACACAATAATACGCTACACTCCTCCCTAACACGGAATATTGGTGACTATTTATTTTAACGATTATTGGTCGGTGACTTTGGCTCAACATGAATTTCATCGCAGATTTCCTGGTGGACCAAAGGCCAGGTGGTGAAAAAATGCGACATTCAGCTGCTCACCTCAAAGAGACTGGCACAAAAAAGATGCCAGTCGCATGCAGACCCCGGAGAATCCGTTCTGCACAGAATACATGGTGAGATGAAAAAGTTGCAAACAACTTCAGACTACTGTCATTTCTAAGCCACTCGTCCGACAACTGTTAAAATTATTCCAGTGACAGCGACATTATATTGTTTACAAGCGTACAATAGCATTTTGGTGAGCATTTTCCAGAAAAAAAAGTTGTTCGTGATGGAATTCCAGCCTGATAGTGTGATTTCTTTATATTTGGCTGGAGAACCACAAGTGGCTATCGTTAGAGCACTTCAGCATTTAAATGTGAATAAATCTCGTACAATCGCTCGTTCCCGTCACACTGGTAGCGTAGCCCGACGGAAGAAAACAGCAACATCAGCAGAAATGGTTCGAAAAGTAAAGAAGCGTCTTGATCGAAACCCGCGTCGCAGTGGCCGAAAAATGGCTCGTGAGCTGAACATATTGCAATATTCCATTCGGCAAATATTGAAAAATGAGATCGGGGTAAAGCCATAAAAATTCCAAAAAGTGCAAGAACTTATACCGCAACAGAATTCTCTTGGCCAAAAGTGGTGAACTGCCGAATTTGGTTTTCTCCGATGAGACAACATTCGTTGTCCAGCAGTTTGTAAACAAACAAAATGATCGTGTTTACTTGTCAAAGAGGTCAGCTGAAAATGTGCACCTTCGGTTGGTCACCAGAACTCAAGCGCCGGTGATGGTGTGGGGTGTCTATAGGTTGTATTAAAGCCTTGGGCACGCGAACATTTTGGCAGCAGACCTTTGACATTCCAACAGGACTCAGCATCATCGCACTCAGCACGTGCCACCCTAGAATGGTTACAAAATGAGGTTCCTCGCTTCATTTCCAGCGCACAATGACCACCAAAATCCTGGGATACCAATCCGTTGGACTATTGTGTCTGCAGTATTTTGGAAAGCAAGATTAGCACTAAAAAATACCAAAGTGTCGATCAACTTAAGCAAACGCTTCGCCGGGAATGGACCAAAATACCGCAGACACAACATTCGGGCAGCGTGTGACGGTTTCATTGGCCATTTGAAGGCCATAATTCGTGCCAACAAATCTAAACTTATTCTAAAATTTGATGCTATTTCCGACATTTTTTGTTTTCACTCAATGAAATTAAAAAAAAAATGTAAAAATTCTGGCGTTTGACTTTGTTTGGAAATGTGTACTGTATATGTACAAAAAGTACTAAATGGTACTATTGGTATTGGGTGAAGGGGTAGAGCTGAAATTCTACAATGTTGTATTTAGGGTACTGTTGTCGGTTTGGAATATAAAGGTGGTTGTGGAAATGTATACTACAAGTACAGGAAATTTACTAAATAGTACTATATTTAGTACAATTTGGTATTGGGTGCTTGACGTCTGAAATTTGGTATTCGAGTCGTTTTTCAAGTGTAGCCTGGATGTATGATGGTGGTTACGAAATTTCGTACTACTTTTTACGAAAAGTTCTAAATAGTACTAAATATAGTACAGGGAGAAGGAATAGAGCTTAAATCCTGAAATTTGATGTAGATGTCACTGTTCGTGTCTATCGTTAAGATATGGAGGTGGTTTTGGAAATGTGTGTAATAATTGTACGAGAAGTACTAAATGGTACTAAATTTGGTAATGGGGGAAATTTAAGAGCTGGCATCCTGAAATTTGATATAGATGTCACTGTTGGTGTCTGTGATTAGGATATGGAGGTAATTTGGGAAATGTGTAACTATAATTGTACGAAAAGTATTATATGGTACTAAATTTGGTATTGGGAAATGAAATAGAGCTGAAAACCTGAAATTTGATTTTGAGGTCACTGTCGGTTTCTGGGGCTTACGTATGGAGGGGATTTTGGGAATATGTACTATAATTGTTCGAAAATTACTAAGTGGTACTAAATTTGGTATTGGCTGGAATCCTCAAATATGATATCGAGATCTCTGATGATATCTGAAATTGAGAAATAGTGGTGTTTTTGGAACTATACTTGTTCGAAAAGTACTAAATAGTATCAAATTCTGTATTCGGTGAAGGATTATAACTGGAATCCCAAAATTTGATAATAAGCTCTCTGTTGGTGTCTGGAGGAGGTTTTGAAAATTTGTCCTATAATTGTACGAAAAGTACTAAACAGAACTAGATTCCGTGCTAGGTGAAGTACTAGAGCTGGAATCCTGAAATTTGATATATGTATCACTGATGTCACTTGGGGTCTGTCGTCACCATATGTAGGTTGTTTTGAAATTGTGGATCACTGTTTGGTGTCTGGGATAGAGTGATGTAGGTCGTCTTGTATATGCGTACCAAATTTTGAAAAATTTTGGTATCGGGTGAAGGGTCGTTAGTTTTGCAAATGCGTACTAAAATTACATGAAAAGTACTAAATATTACTAAATTTGAATGAGTTTGAATCAATCGAATGTTTAGAGCTTGGATCCGGAAAATTTGAAATCTATGGTTTACGTATGGAGACATTAAAAAAGTTTTGCAGAAAAAAATTGGATGTTTGTCCATTGTGCTATAGTTTTACTAATATCCTCTTTGGTAGAAACTAACGGTTCCTATTGAAAAGGCTGCATATTTTTCAAGGGATTCCCTTTGGTGTTAGATTTTAATCTTGCAATATTTATTGACGATTTTTTTTATATGAATTTCGAAAAATCCAATAGTCCGAAAATGGCTGGAGCCTTTTTAAAAATATTTTGAGGAATATTCTTCGGTCAAAGACTTGAATATTCCCTTGAAAAATGTTCACCCATTTGAAATTTGAAAATATTCGACAAAATTTTGGACAAAACATGAATCTTCCCTTTACATAATAGTGTTGTTTCAATAAAGCCTGATTGAGTGTCATTACAAATTTTTAAATCTTAATTAACCCCAATCCCCTACTTTACCACTTTTAAGAGTGACTTGCATGATTTTTTGCACCAAAGTGGCGCCAAACTGCCGTATGACGTTAACAAAATTCATATAATTAGAAATATATTTTTTTTCAAAAAAGGCCAATCAACCAACCAAACACCGCCATCCAATTCTAAGTGCTCTACTCAATCTAAGATTTTTTTTATGTAAATTGTAATTGGCCGCCGCTACAAGACCTTGGAAACTGAGTTGCTTTTAACGAAAAAAATGGAAAAAATAATCAAATTTATAGTTTGATATATTGCTGAGTGCCTAACATGCAATTACGAAAGGTCACCGATAGATATTTTTCAAAAGTGGATGCATGAGTAAGAGATTAAAAACAAGGCAATAGATTTGGAGGGTTGGCAAGTGGCAAGTGCATGGCAGAGATGGTGGTTTTTTAAATGGGCTACAATTGAGAAACAAAAAAAGAAAATCGTTTAAACTAGATTTGATTTCGGATTTAAGAAAAGGGGTTCATACCAGATTGCATTTTGAACATATCATTGATTTAGCATTTAAAATAATCTGAAATTAAAATAGAAATATGCCATTAATTTAATTTTTAAAATAATCCCAAAATTATGACACAAATTTTTTTCCTTTTAAATATCTTTGGCATTTTCATTGCTTTCATTGGCATGATTTACTTTCATATTTTTTTATTAGCATCTATTTGTTATTATTGCCATCATTAAAATACTAATCTATGCTGATATTTAATCTTTTGTTTATAGGGTAGTAAACATTAACAGTTGCTTTCCAATACATCCGTTCATCAATTTTTATTATCAATTTTATGTGTTTTTATTTTAAATTTATCGGCTGCAACCATTTATCATTCAAATATTCCAATGAAGGTCATAAAATGCATTCGCAGACCATTAACCTGAAGATGTTTTATTTCACGAATTTGAATCGATAATCGATTAGTAAAATTAGGTTAATGTTGTAATAAATTAAACCTTTTTAAGATAAGGAAATTTTCTCCGACTAGCCTTTTTTAAAAATAAATAATCTGACAGATCTGTTATTTGAAGAAAATCCCTTACGAGACATATCTAGACCAAAGGTGTATTACTTCTACACATGGTAGTCATTCCATAGAGCTTTTATAGGCCGAAGATTTCTGGAAAGGTTTCTTTCAAAAGCAAAAGAATATTTTATATTTTTTAAATATATACAAGGTGAGGTAAAAAAAACTGCAACAAAGTCAAACACCATAATTTTTATATTTTCTTTTAATTGTATTGAATGTAAGCAAAAAATATCGGAATTAGCATCAAATTTTAGAATAGGTTTAGATTTGTTCACGAATAATGGCCTTCAAATGGCCAATGAAACTGTCACACGCTGCCCGAATGTTGCTCTGCGGTATTTTGGCCCATTCCCGGCATAGCGCTTGCTTGAGGTGGCCGAGACATTGGTATTTTTTAGTGCCAACCTTGCTTTCCAAAATATTTCAGACACAATAGTCCAACGGATTGGTATCCGGAGATT
Organism: Musca domestica; assembly: GCF_030504385.1. NCBI lineage: Eukaryota > Metazoa > Arthropoda > Insecta > Diptera > Muscidae > Musca > Musca domestica. The sequence continues at coordinate 10,939,363 of NW_026712272.1, read as the reverse complement.
TTGGTGGCCATTATGCGCTGGAAATGGAGCTAGGAACCTTATTTTTTAACCATTCGTGGGTGGCACGTGCTGAGTGTGATGGTGCTGAGTTCTGTTGAAATGTCCAAGGTCTGCGGCCAAAAGATTTGTGTGCCCAAGGCAATACACCCATCAGAATATTTTCGCGATAATATTCGGCATTTATTCTGCGAACTTTAAAATGGCCATAACTCCTTAAATATTGAGTTTACAGCGTTTTTAGCTATTATTTGTGATCACTTTTTGAAGCATGAATTATTGAGAATTTTAAAATGGCCATAACTCCTTAAATATTGAGTTTACAGCGTTTTTAGCTATTATTTGCGATCACTTTTTGAAGCATGAATTATTGAGAACTTTAAAATGGCCATAACTCCTTAAATATTGAGTTTACAGCGTTTTTAGCTATTATTTGTGATCACTTTTGTAGGCATGAATTATTGAGAATTTTAAAATGGCCATAACTCCTTAAATATTGAATTTACAGCGTTTTTAGCTATTATTTGTGATCACTTTTTGAAGCATGAATTATTGAGAACTTTAAAATGGCCATAACTCCTTAAATATTGAGTTTACAGCGTTTTTAGCTATTATTTGTGATCACTTTTGTAGGCATGAATTATTGAGAATTTTAAAATGGCCATAACTCCTTAAATATTGAGTTTACAGCGTTTTTAGCTATTATTTGTGATCACTTTTATAGGCATGAATTATTATACCAAGGTCGATTAATACTTGCGGAGAGCAACCATCGGCTGTTATGACGGCCCACACCATCACCATGGCCGGCGCTTGAGTTCTGGTGGCCAACCAAAGGTGCACATTTTCAGCAGACCTCTTTGGCAGGAGAAAACACGATCATTTTGTTTGTTTACAAACGGCTGGACAACGAAGAAAACCAAATTCGGCAGTTCACCACTTTCGATCAAGCGATGCAACTCTTTAGCTCTTTGAGTCTATTCTCTTTTTGTTGCGGTGTAAGTTCTCATTTTCAATATTTGACGAATGGAATATTGCGATATTTTTAGCTCCCGAGCCATTTTTCGGCCACTGCGACGCGGGTTTAGATCAAGTCGCTTCTTTACTTTTCGAACCATTTCTGCTGATGTTGATCGATGAGCTGAGTCGTTGTATGGTCGGCCTCGCATAACAAGCATAATTTTTAAAGTCTTCCTTAGTGTTTTTTAAAGAATTTGATTTCAAGGATCTATTGACAGAAATTCGTGAATTTTTTATACAAATATTGTGGGTTTTTATAAACATTTTTAACAACCTCTTGACTGAAACTAGTGGATTCATTAAGAAAATTGTGAATGACCCTCTGACAGAAAATGTGGATTTAATAAAAAAACTTTTTATTAAAAATCGAAGATTTTTTACTGAATTTTAAGACTAAATTCGTGGACTTTTTAAAGGAACTTTAGGCCAAATATTGCGGATTTTTTTAAGGCAAATTTATTAAGGCACCTTCTGATCAATGTCCTGAAAGGGATTTGATTTTCATACCCTACATCACAAGGTGGTCAGGGTATTATGTCTTTGTGCATTTGTTTGTAACAGACAAAAGGAAACGAGATAGACCCATAGTTCCTTTTAATGATCTGCATGAAATCACATTCTGAGTCGATTTATGCATGTCCGTCCTTCCGTCTGCCCATGTATTTTTGTAAACAAAGTACAGTTCGCATTTATTGCCCGATCCAGATGAAATTTTGCACAAATCATTTGTTTGGCCCAAGGACGAATCATATTGAAATTGGAGATAATCGGTAAAAATTTAGATATAGCTCCTATATATATCTTCGTCCGATTTGCCTTTTATTGTGCACCAAACGTGTAATATCAGCCCGAATTGTATGGAATTTGCATATATACCCAAATTAAGCCTGAAAATAAGTATGCTAAATTTGATCGGAATCGGTTCAGATATAGCTATAGCTGCCATATATAACTTCGTCCGATATACGTTTTATTGTGCACCAAACGTCTAATATTTGTCAGAATGTGATGGAATTTGGCACTTACGACCGAATTGAGTGTAGAAGGTAGTATGTCAAATTTGATGAAGATCGGTTCAGATATAGCTATAGCACCCATATATACTGTTCATCCGATTTGTTATATTTGTTACCCACAGCCGTAATATGCACCCCGTAACAACGATATTCAGGGAAATATATCAAATACAGCTCAGAAATATCTTTGCCAAATTTTATCAAGTTCGGTTCAGATTTACATATAGCTCCCATATATATCTTTATCAGAATTCAAATTAATTGTGCACCAAATCGGCAATACAAGTTCGAATTTAAAAGATACAAATGCTTCGGCACATTTAGCCCTTTGAACTTTTGATTGTATTCTCCCATAAAAACTTTTAATTGTTATGTGGAGCTCCACTAAATTAGCAAAGTGGTGTAGGGTATCAGAAAGTCGGTCCCGCCCGACTTTAAAACTTTCTTTACTGGTTTTTTTACAAATTCTTTTTCCCATTTCGTCCTCTGTAAATTCTTATAAACCGCAAAAAGTGTGAGTTAACTTTTTAATCAGAGTATGGCCCTCCAAATATTCTATATAAAATATATTTTATGAAACTTGAGATTTCAACCTTTATACTTTTTTAAAACTGTGGGCTAAATATCCATGATTTTTTATTTTTCAAAAATTCTGTGAAATGTGAGAATTTTTGTATCATTGACTTAGGAATAAACTATTAATCTATCTTTTTTTTATAAAAACCCTATTAATTCCATCTCAGCATTCAAAATCCTCACCTTTTTATTCTCCCCAATCGTCTGAAAATTTATAAAAAATTACTAAGTTTGATCAATTTTATAAAATATAGAATTCGCATTGCATAAATAACTTTTTCGATCATGATAAGCCATCCACTTCCATTCTATGATTGATGTAAAAATAAAAGAAAAAAACAAACAATCTATAATTATAAAAAATGAATTATTGCAAAGGTTAGCTGTCAATTTCATGTGCGGTTGAAAGAGTTTTCTAATAAAAATATGAAAATATGGTACAATACAGTAGTTCGAACTACAACCCACACGAAGCGGCGACAACAACATCACATAACAACAATAGAAAAAAAAACTTTCAAATAAATCGAAAGTGTTTCGGTTTTCTTAACGCGCTAATCATGATGGTGGCGCTTTATTGTTACTGGCAAATGGTGTCGCTTATTTAACTCCCCCAAAGAACATGGCTAGAGGTTCTGTTTGCTCCTTGAATTCGGAGTGGAATGAATGCGAGTGTGTGTGTGTGTGTTCTGTTTTCAAATGAGCTTTAAAGCATGTTTGCTGCAATATCACAATGCACGTCATATACCTACAGAACGAACACGCCCACTGAAGTAATTTTTGCAATTAGCTAACGCCAGATGACGCCAGAGTCGGTTTTTTGCGCTTTCGTTTTTTCAATAATCGAAAGAGAACAAAAATGAATCAAATGCATGTTTCTAGCATCGACAATGAAATTGATGGAGGGACGGATGCATGGAGTGGCTGCCTGGGTGACTGACTGACTGACGAACTGACTGAGTGACGGCTTGCCTGTTTGCCAACTATAAAAACGAAACCAAAGAATGAAAATGGCAAACGGGCGCTAAATGAAATTGACACTTCATTTTTGCAAAAAAAAAAAAAAAAAAAAAAAATCGACAAAACAAAAAACGACAACACAAAAGCCGCACAACAACACGGTCATGACAACAACAGCAACAATGCTAGCTAATGCCAATAGTTGTTGCCGCTGCTGCCTTGAGTTCTTGCTCTAAGGCTGTTTGTTCTTCACAGCCTTTGTTGGCTTGTTAAGCTCATTGATCGTTTTGTTGTTGTTGTTGTTTTTCCATGCCAATATGCCATTCTTATGGCATAGACATGCAAACAACTGCAGTTGCTGTTCGGTTTTTTTTTTTGCTGCGAAAATATGCAGACAACCGTCACCAACAACAACCCACATATGTCAGGTTAAGAGTTGAAATCAAGTATACGTTGCTATTTTTCCAATTGCAGTTAGCGCATTTTGTTGTTGTTGTTGTTATGGTATGGTTGCCTTAAGAAGTTAGTATTTTTTTTGGTTCCAAAGAAAACAGTAGCTGTTCCTCCAAAAAGGTTGCCTCAGGCCGGAATTAAATTATGGACCATGGAGCTGATCCATTGGGGAACAGAAGTGTATGTGGGAGCGCAATGAAAACCCTCAAGAGATTTTTTTTACATAAGACCTCCGGAACGAAGAACTTACAGGAGGTCTTCTTAGAATAGAAGAGCTAGAAGATGTCTTCTATGTGTGGTGGGCCTAGGGATGATTTTCTGCGTATGGGTTTCCTTTAATAGAATTTCTTTCAGAATTTTCAATTTTCAGAAGACTCGATGAAGGTCTTTCTTAAAAGAAGACTTTCAGAGTTCTTTAAGGCATTGAAGTTGCTATAGATAGCTCATTTAAAAAAGTTCTCCGGAAGTTCTCCTAAAAAAGAAAAGAATTTCTTTTGTTCTAGTTGTTCCTCCAAAAAGTTGCGCCAGGCCGGGAATTAAATTATGACTTATGGAGCTGGTCCAATTAGGACAAAAGGGGATGAAGAAACAGAAAAAAGGGTGAGGAATTCTTGGAATCACAGAAGACTTTCCAAAGGTCTTCAATGCATAGAAGACCCTCTAGAGATTTCCTTTAAAGAAGACCCCGGAACGAAGGACTTACAGGAAGTCTACTTCCATCTTCTATTTGTGGCGGACCTGGGGGTGATTTTCTGTGTATGGTTTTCCTTTAATAGAATGTCTGTTAGAATTTTCAATTTCCAGGAGACTCTGTGAAGATCTTCCTCCAAAGAAGTCTTTCAGAGGTCTTTAAAAAGAAGTGAGGTTCTACTAAAAAAGAAGTGAGTTTCTTTTTTGGTCCTAAACAAAAGAGTAGCAGTAGTAGGGAATTAAATTATGACTTATGGAGCTGGTCCATTTTGGTCCAAAAGGGGATGGAGAAACAGAAATGAGGGTGAGGAGTTCTTGAAATCGTAGAAGACTTTCCAAAGCTCTTCAATGCATAGAAGACCCTCTAGAGATTTCCTTTAAAGAAGACCACCGGAATAAAGAACTTACGGGAGGGGTATTATGAATAGAAGAGCTAGAGCAGATATTTTATAGGTTTGGGACCTATTGGTAGTTTTCTGTGTTTGGGGTTCCTATAATAGAACACCCTTTTAGAATTTTCAACTTCCAGAAGATTCTGTCAAGATCTTCCCTAAAAAAAAGACTTTTAGAGGTCTTTAATGCATAGAAGATTCTATAGAGATAAAAAACCTCCGAAGGGTGATGGGGAAACAGAAATGAGGTCATTATCACATAGAAGAATCTATAGAGATTCCCTTAAAAAAAGACCTCCGGATGATGTCCACCTGTAGAAGACCGACTCATCATTCAATAATTTTGTTAGTATTGAAGACCTGTTCTATCTCTTGAACAGGACTCAGAAAGTAGTGACCTTTTTTATTTAGTTCTAGACAAACCAAAAGCTGTTCTTCCAAAAAAGTTGCCTCAGGAATTAGTTCTGGTCCATTTAGGGGCAAAGGGGGATAGGGAAGCAGACATTTGGGAGAGTAGTTCTTAGAGTCGTAGAAGACTCTTTAGACAACACATTCAAAACCCTCTAGAGATTTTCTTCAAAGAAAATCCCCGGAATGAAGGACTTACAGGAGATCTACTATGAACAGATGAGCTAGGCGATGTCTTGTATGTGTGAGGATCCTAGGAGTGGTTTTCTATACCTTTTTCTTTAATAGAATATTTTTAAAATTTTTTAAATTCCAGAAGACTCTGTTAAAGTCTTTAAATAAAACTTTCAGGGGTCTTTAATGCATAGAATATTCTTTAGAGATTTCCTGTAAAAAAAAAAACATCCGAATGATTTTCACCTGTAGAAGACCAATCGTTTTTTAGCATTAAAGACCTATAGAAGGGATAGAAGAGGTTTTCAATACCAAAAATTTACTTTACAAAAAATAAAACAGCTAAGGAAGGAATCTTGAAAAATCCAAAAAAATATCGTCCAAAATCTAAAAAATATCGTCCAAAATATCTATACAAAGAAGTGTTTCTTCATTCATGTTTCTTCAGTCATTTTTTGTCGAAGGTTATAGTACCGGTTCGGAACTTCAAATACGGCAATTCCGGTTAATAATGTCGTTAAATTCATCAAAATACCGAATATATGGAGGTACCGTTATATGGTGTCTATACAAAGACAATTTTCCGTCATAACTTGAAGCACCCATTACGAACTTCAAATACGAAGAGAGATCTTCTTGTGTGGATTTTTAGACAATTCCATTGAAAAATATGGCTAAAATGATGAAAATACCGAATATCGGGAGGTTCCGTTATATGGGAGATATACGATATCGTGGACCATTACAGACAATTCTCTTTCTGGAGGTAATATACTCAGAATGAACTCCTGGTGAGAATTTCAGACAAATCCATTGAGAAATTTCGCTAAAATCATTAAAATACCGCTTAATGGGAGGGGGTACCATTATATGGGGGATATACAATATCGTGGGCCTATATAGACAATTCCCTTCCAAAGGGGTAAATTACTTGGCAGGAGCTCCTTGTGTGGATTTTCAGACAATTCCATTGAAAGTTGTGACTAAAAACTTAAAAATACCGAATATGTGGGGGTATCGATCGGTATAGTGGACCTATATACAAATTTATCTTCCAGGGTGTAAAGTACCCACAAAGTTATATGGGGACTATAGGATATCGTAGATCGATACAGCACATTTTCGAACTTGACCTGCCTGCATACAAAAAACAGATCTGTGCAAAGTTCTAGCTTCCAATCTTAAATTGTTTTGACTCTAGCGTGATTATAGCAGACGGACAGACGTGCGGACGGACAGGGCTACGCTGATCAAGAATATATATACTTTGTTGGGTTTAAAATTATTATTTCGTGGAGTTACAAACGGAATGACGAACTTAATATACCCTTCATACTATATATCGTGGAGGGTATAAAAAATGTTTTACTGAACTCTGGGTCTCCTACTGATGGACAACATCCGGAGGTCTTCTTTAGAGAAAGGGGTCTTCTGAATGGAAATTGAAAATTTCCCAAGGTATTCTTTTAAATGGGTTATACACAGAAAAGTCCCCTATAAATAGAAGACCTTCTCTAGGTCCCGTATTCATAAAAATCCTGCTGTAGTTCCTTTTGTTTAAAAGGAAGAAGGGGTCTTCTGGAATTCGGCAATTTCCCAGAGTATTTCATAGACTAGAATCTTAGGGTCGTAGAATACTTTCCAGAGGTTTTTAGACGATTGTTTCAATCGTTAGAACAGGTCTTCAATGCTAATAAAATACTCTTCTACAGATACACATCATCCTGAGGTCTTCATTAAAGAAAGATCTTGAAGGGGTCTTCTGGAATTAGACGTTTTTCAAGGGTAGTAAAAATATTTTTATATTCTCCAGGGCCCCCTGTAGAACCTTCTTTCGCTTTCAAAGATTGGAAGAACCCCCCGACGAAATAAATTTCATTTACCTCTACATGATTGGTTTAAGAGTAAGACCTTCAAGGTGTCTTTTGGAATTTGAAAAATGTCAGAGGTTATACATAGGCTAGTATATAGAAAACCACCTTTAGGTCTCCCAGACATATAACACCTCTTCTAGGACCTCTAAACATAAAATACCTCCTAAAAGTTCCTTCTTATGTTCCAAATGATTGAAAGAACTTAGCCTTCCCCCCTCCACGAATTGAAATTTCATTTGCCGCCACATGAGTTGTTGCATTTAATTATTTATTTTGAAAATTTACAGAACCAAGAACCAACACCACCACCAACAACAACAAAAATAACCAATACACCTAGTGTTTCGGAAACAACATTGTCTGTATGAAATGAACACAAAATTTCAATTGGTGTGAAATGAAACAAAAGACTTAAGACACAAACTTTAAAGATGCGACAGCCAAAGAAAAAAAGAACAGCAATGCCAGTGGTTGCTGTGGCGGCGATGGTGTTGGTGGTGTTGGCAATGAAACCTTAGACTTAAAACACAAACTTGATACGTGTGAAAATGAAGGTAAAAATCGAACGAAGAAAATACACAAAAAAATTGCAACCAAAAAAAAAAAAAAAAGAGGAGAGAAGCACACACGCTGTGACAGGATAACACCAACAGCTAACTGACACTCTTGTTTACCAAAGGCCCAGTTAATGTGAAGTTTGTTTTGTTTTCAGAGGTTTTTTTTTTTTTTTTTTTTTTTTTGGAGGGGCAAGAACAGTGGTGAGTTCGCTATTTATAATTTCAATTATTGCACAGTGGCTCCAAAAAAGAAATAATAATTTTCAATACTTACCACAATTGTTTTTTGGTTTGCTCCTTAAAGCTGCATTGTTGTTTTTCTTTCTCTATATCTGAAACGAAATAAAATGAGAACATTTATAAAAAGTTATAAAATCAATTCACATTTAAAACAAGTAAGCAAAGGCTATAGTCGTGCGGGACCGACCATGTGATACCCTACAACACTAGAATATATTTGAAGCCCCCTTCAAACATAGAGGCCTGCACTTCGCCGTGTTGTTATGTATTCGAAAAAAATTCACAAAAGTCATGGTCCATTTTACAGCTAAATATAATCCAATGGCCATCCAAAATGCTCGACTTCTTTCCTCTTTCAGGAATTTTTTTGTTTGTTCCATTTGAACCGCTGAATTTAAATCTTTATAACAGTAGGCTTTAATTCTCACCCTAACGCTAGCCCATGCAAAATTTCGTGAGGATCGGACGATAATTGCGACCTGTATGTAATACCCTCAACAATAGTGTTGGGGGTGTAGAAAAACTTTAAAAATTAACAATTCAAAATTCTAAGTCAAATTGAAAAAATCGCATGCGATAAAAAAATATGACGAAAATTTAAAAAAAAAAATGTAACAAAAAATATTCACTTTTTTATTGGCATATTTTTACGCGATTTCCTTTTATGTTGTCCTTTTCTGGCAATTCGGAATGGTCGAATTAATGAGAATTGTGAAAATCAGTCCAGCTGTTCTTGACTTATCAGCGATCTAACTAACATTCCCTTCTTTGATATCTGAGAGCTATAAAAGTGAGATTTTGGATATGAGCTCAATGTAGCGCTCAGAAATGACATTTTCGTGTATTTGTGATTTCGCCAGGATAAAAAATATTTGCGGTTCAGTGGAAATTTTTTTATTTTTTACAAAAAAAAAAAAATATGGTCTATGTTACCCGCTAAATGTGGTCCGATGACCATCCAAATTTGTACGCTTCTGTCCAGTCCTAAACTCTAACTCCATGCAAAATTCCGCGCCGATTGGTCTATAATTGTGGCCTGTAAATCAATTGCAAAATCAAGCCTTTTTTTCTCTTTTTGGTCCATTTCAACCCCTAAATATTTTGCGGTCATCTCCAAAAACAATACGGTTCTATTCTGACCCTAACACCACCTCTATTTTCATTTTCGTGAGAATCGGGCCATAATTGCGACCTGTAGCTCGATTACAAATTAACATGGACCGACGGACGGACGGACATACATAGCTAGTAAAGACTCAGCTCGGCGAGATAGGAAGATCCATATATACTTTCCTATGTGGGAAATCAATATTTTTAGAGGTGTTACATAATTGTTGTAGGGTATAAAAAGTTACAAGTTTTAGATTTTGGGAATATTAAATTTTAAAAGGCGATTTGTAGTCTTGAATTGTTTAAGCCACCAGTCATACGGCTGCAGAGGTTATATATCATTTGATATTCGATTTGATCCAAATTTGGTGCATCGTTATATATTTCGACTGTGCGACAAAATTCAGTTTTTCCAATAATTATGGGAAAAATCCAGCAGATTATGAAAGTTGAGCTAAAAAAAGAAGACATGTGTATCGACATCTTGAAGGTACCCATTGCAAAGTAGCCAAAGTATAGGGGACAAGTTCCCCCCTTTTCCACACATTTGGAAATTTTCTGAGTAAGACTCTTCGGAATCCGTACATTTTACATATTTAGCGTCATGGGCCATCCTTTGTGTCTCGTCCCATCGCCCGTTAGCGTGATACTGGTAGCGAAGCCCGACGTCAAGGAAGTGGACGGAAGAAAACAGCAACATTAGCAGAAATTGTTCGAAAAGTAAAGAAGCGACTTGATCGAAACCCGCGTCGCAGTGGCCGAAAATTGACTCGTGAGCTGAATATATCGCAATATTCCATTCGGCAAATATTGACAAATGAGCTCGGGGTAAAGTCATTGAAATTCCAAAAAGTAAAAGATTTGACACCGCTAGAAAGAGAAAATAGACTCAAAAGAGCTAAAGAGTTGCTGCGCTTGGCTGAAAGTTGTGAACTGCCGAATTTGGTTTTCTCCGATGAGAAAACATTGGCTGTCCAGCAGTTTGTAAACTTAACAAAATTATCGTGTTTACTCTCCAAAGAGGTCAGCTGAAAATGTGCACCTTCGGTTGGCCACCAGAACTCAAGCGCCGGCCATGGTGATGGTGTGGGCCGCCATAACAGCCGATGGTCGCTCTCCGCTCGTATTTATCGACCGTGGCATCAAAATAAACGCCGAATATTATCGCGAAAATATTCTGGAGGGTGTATTAAAGCCGCAGACCTTGGACATTCCAACAGGACTCAGCACGCGTCTCCCAAAAATGGTTACTAAATGAGGTTCCTCGCTTCATTTCCAGGGCACAACGGTCACCAAAATCTCCGAATACCAATCCGTTGGACTATTGTGTCTGGAGTATTTTGGAAAGCAAGGTTGGCTCTAAAAAATACCAAAGTGTCGATCACCTCAAGCAAGCGGAATGGGCTAAAATACAGCGGAACAACATTTAGGCCGTTTGAAGGCCATAAATCGTGCCAAAGGTGACCAATTCCAACCAATCTAAACTTATTCTAAAATTTGATGATATTTTCGACATTTTTTGCTTTCATTCAAGGAATGTAAAAATTATGTCGTTTGACTTTGTTGCAGTTTTTTATGTCACCTTGTAGATACACGTTGTCTAATAACCCCATATAGCAGTACCTCCTGATGTTAGGTACTTGGATGATTAAAGCCACATTTTTTATACCCTCAGCCATATGGCTACAGAGGTTATATATCATTTGATAGGGTCGAAGCGTGCCTAGTCTCTTTTTACCAAATCCGTTTCAGAACATTAGGAGTCGATCTAGCGATGTCCGTCCGTCTGGCTGGTGCGCACGATAACTCTCGAAGGGAGTATCCGATTTGGTCCACACTAGGGACATCGTAATATTTTTGTCAAACTTAGATCGAGTTCGGAGATGGGCAATATCAGTCCACTCCTGCTGGTACCTCCACCACAAAAGGTCGACATTTTCAAAAAATATAATTTTTGCACAGAAAGTGAAAGGATAATCCGATTTTGCTTCAACTTTGCAAATCCTAATATTTTCGTCAGTGCTAGGTCAGGTGTGCAAATGGATAATATCGGTCCACTCCATCAACTACCTCCCCCACAAATGGTCAAAATTTTTGAATAATTACAAGAGTCCGATTGTCTTCAAATTTCGCAAATCCCAATATTTTTTATTAACCCAAGATCGAGATCGGAGATGGACACTATCGGTCCATTCCTTCTGGTACCTTCCACACAAAATGTCAAAATTTTCAAGAAAATAATTTATTGCACAGAAAGAGAAAGGATAATCCGATTTAGCTCTAACTTTGCGAATCTTAGTATTTGCATCAGTGCGAAAATGGATAATATCGGTCAACTCCAACAAGTACCACCCCCACAAAAGGTCAAAATTTTGAATAATTACAACTCTTATAAAATGTGATATAAGAGTCCGATTGTCTTAAAAATTCACACATCCCAATAATTTCATTAACCCAAGGTCTGGGGGTGAAAATGGATTTTATCGGTCCACTTCTTCTGGTACCTTCCCACAAAAGGTCGAAATTTTCAAAAAATATTTTTTCTACAACTTTGCAAATCCTAATATCAATGGCAGTTCTATGTCAGGTGCGAAAATGGACAATATCGGTCCACACCATCAGGTACCTCTCCCATAAAAGGTCGAAATTTTGAATAATTTCAACTCTTATATATATATATATTTATATATATATTATTATTATAGGTCCGATTGTCTTCAAATTGCACACATTCCAATAATTTCATTAACCTAAGATCTGGTGCGAAAATGGAATAGATCGGTCAACTCCATCAAGTACCTTCCTCACAAAAGTTCGAAATTTTCAAAAAAAAAAAAAAAACATTCTCTGCAGAGAAAGAGAAGCAATAATCCGTTTTTGTTCCAACTTTGCAAATCCTAATATTTGCGTCAGAAAATGGACAATATCGGTCCACTCCATCAAGTATCTCCCACACAAAGGTTCAAGATTTTGGATATTTTTAATTTTCAGCCTTAAATAAAAAGCGAAATTAACATCCGATTACGTTCAAGACTTGCTATATCTCAATATTTCCAACAACATAATATCTGTTATAAAGATGGTAAAGATCGGACCATTCTTATTTGCTACCTGCTCATAGAGTTCAAGATTATGAAAAACAAAACGATCAAAGAAAGCGAAATAACCATTCAACACTCTTCAAAGTTCACACATACAAACAAAATCTGTTATGTGGACGATATATATCTGTGAACCCCTTCTGGTACCTCACTCACAAAGAATCACAATATTCAACACTTTTATCAATATTGGTACATTCCTTCGGAACCTACTCCATAAGGGTTAAAAATTTGAATAATCATAACAGCAGGCAAAATATTTTTAAATAATCGTACATTGGCTGAGGGTATACTTCTGTCGGCAAAACCGACGGATACTCTTTAATTTGTTAAATTGTTATTTGTTTAAATGGTATTTGAGGGGCTTTCCAAACTGTGGATAATTCAGTGAATATTGAAAGTGAATTTTAATCCATGAAGATAATCTCCACCATTCCATTGGTAATAATTAGTTCATAAAATGTTAGTTTCCCATATAATTTCAATTCATAAATGCAAAACTTTGAGAAGTTCACAAAAATCTCTCTCCCATTACATTTTCATAATTCCCAACAAATAAAAGCGCATTTAATTTAAGCATTCACACATTGTTTGCACCTCTTCGTTTATTTTTTCTCAGCAAATTCCCAGTCAAATGGGTTTTCCAATAAAAGCGAAAACTTATTTTCTACTTTGGTAGTTGGCTGTCAGACTGTTACTTTTCAAACATTTGGAGTGCACATTGTCTATTTTTTTTATTAACTAATTTAACTGGTTTGCGAAAAAACCCCAAAAAAACAATGGAAAGTCAAACATTTTGACATGTTTTTTTTAAGAATGGTAAAATAAAGAGAGACAGGCATACAATAATACAGAAATATATATTTTTATTATTTGCAGAATTGAGAAGAAAAAACGTGAAATGAAAAACTAAATATTTTTTCCACAAAATTTGTATTTATATAAATGCATAAAAATGCAATGAGGTTTGCACTAAACACCAATACACTCATAAAACAGACTCTCATGAACAGGCCACCACCAACCACACATTCACATGTATCACAACAATAAGAAAAACCACTCTTTCCACATTCCAGAAGGCCTTCTGTAACTGCAAAAATATACAAGAGAAAACAATTCGAGAGGCACAAATAACCAAAGAGACACGAAGAGTGTGTGTATGAGAGAGAGAGAGAGAGCGAGTGAACAAAGGCACATGAAAATTGTTGTTTCCAGCCAAAGAGACACACGAAATACATTAAAACACAACAACGACGACGACGACAACAACTAATAAAAAGAGCCCCAATAAAAATAAAACGAAACTAACGAAAATAAACACCAATGTAAAACAAAAAATAAAAAAAAAGAAATATTTGCAAAAAAGGAAAGCAAAAAAGGAACATTAAAATGCTTTTGTTATTACTACATGGAGCTGAGACGAATACAATGCATACTTTGGCGGAATATGATGTGATGGTAGTGGGAGTTTGTTGAACAATAGGAATTATATAATCCGAAATAAGAATTAAGGGAATTATGGACAAAAGGAAAATTCATAATTCAAAACGAAAGACTTAGGACACGAACTTTTTTTTTATTTTGCACTGAACACCAATAATGGCATTTGGAGGAAAAGTGAATTGTAAATATTTTCATATTCACAGATGGGATTAGTTTTCGATGAATATTGAAATTTTAAAATACCATGGTTAGTCATATCCTGGCAGTTCCAGTGCTAGAATCATAGCAACTTAAAATAATGAATTATTCAATGTTTTGCCCATTGTTAGACACTTTTTTTATACCCACCACCATAGTATGGAGGGTATATTCAGATTGCCTTTTCGTTTGTAACACCCCGAAATATAAAATTCTATGTCGACTTGCCAATGTCCATCCGTCTGTGGAAATTACTCTAGCTTCCGAACGAAATGAAGTAAGTTGTTACAAATTTTTTCAAATGTGTATGATGTCTGCAGGACTATTGGTATTGAAAATGGGCCATGTAGGTCCACGTCTTCGTATAGCCCCCATATAACGGTACCCACCCGATATTCGGTATTTTGATGATTTTAGCGATATTATTTACCGGAATTGTTTCAATTTTAGTATTTGAAGTTTTTATTAGATACTAAAGCATAAGACAGAAAATGGACCATGTAGGTCCACGTCTTGGTATAGCCCCCATACAACGGCAACCCCCCCGATATTAGGTATTTTGATGATTTCAGCGACATTATTTATTTAGCGGAATTATTTCATATTTATTATTTGAAGTTCGTAAAAGATACTACAGCCTATGCCAAAAAATTGCCTGTGCAGGTCCACGTTTTATAACACCCATGGTACCTCCCTATATTCGGTATTTTGATGATTTTAGCTACATCATAAACAGATTTTTTTTAAGTTTCGCATTTGAATATTGTAATAGTTTGTGACAAAAGTTGCCTATGCAGGTCCACGCCGTCGTATAGACCCTAACATACGGATACATTTGGTATTTTTAAGATTTTAATAGAATTTTCAACGGATTTTGTTTTTTGAAAATTAACAAATTTGTACCAAATGGTGGAGGGTATTCAAAGATCGTCCAGGCCAAACTTACAGCTTTTTTACTTGTTCATTATTCTAAAATCGTATTTATCGAACATTGACAAAAAATAAATAAGCCGAATTTTTGACATAATTTTCTGAAGTTTAATGCCTTTAAATAAAAGAAGTTGTGTGTTGATCGAAACACGTGGTACTTGTGGGGCAGGGAGCAAAATAAATGGTCTGATCTCTACCATCTTTATAAGAGATCTTGTGTTGATGGAAATATTGGGATGTACCAAGTCTTGAATGGAATCGGAAGTCAATTTCGCTTTTTTGAGCTTCACGGATATTCAAAATTTTGAGGCATTGTGGGGGATGTACCACAAGTAATGGTCCGATATATTCCATCTTAACACCAGACCTTGGGTTAATATAAATATTAGGATATGTGAAATTTGAAGACAATCGGTCTCTTACATCATATTTTTTTAGGATTTGTAATTATTCAAAATTTTGATCATTTGTGGAGGAGGTACTTGATGGAGTGGACCGATATTGTCCATTTTCACACTTGACCTAGCATTGACGCAAATTGAAAAGTTGGAGCAAAATCGGATTATCCTTTCTCTTTCTGTGCAAAAAAAATATATATTTTTTTTTTTTTTGAAAATGTCGACTTTTTTTTGGGGAGGTTCCAGAAGGAGTGGACCGATACCGACCGAACTCGATCTAAGTTTGACAAATATAATATTTTACAAAACTATTATCCTACGCATCAGCCAGCCAGACAGAGAGACGGACGGACGGACATCGCTAGATCGACTCCAAATGTTCTGAAATGGATTTGGTCCAAAGAGACAATGTGGTACCCTACAACACTACAATATGTTAGAAGCACCCTTGTGTCCAAATTAATTTTGGAAAATTTGCTTTTGAAATTATGTCGTAGAGTATTGCCCAGATATTACACATAGCTTTTTGACCAGGGACATTTGTCCAATATTTACACACTCCGTCGTGCTGTTAGTTGTTGTGGTCCATTGCTAGACTTCTTCCCTGTCTTTAACTCTCTTATTATGCAAAATTCCGTGTCGATTGGTTTCAATAGTGTGATCAGGAAATTTTTTTTCTTTTTATACCCTCCACCCTACTATTGAGGGTATATTAATTTTGTCATTCCGTTTGTAACTCCTCGAAATACTCATGTCAGACCTAACAAAGTATATATATTCTTGATCAGCGTAAAATTCCATGTCCGTCTGTCTGTCTGTCTGTCCGTCTGTCTGTCTGTTGTAATCACGCTATCTTTCGAACAAATTGAGAGAGAAGGCTAAAATTTTGCACACATGTATATTTATCCAGTAGGCAGGTTAAGTTCGTAAATGGGCCATGTAGGTCCAAGTTATTATACAGCCCCCCTATAACTGTACCTCCCGATATTCAGTATTTTGATGATTTTAGCGACATTATTCAAATTTGGCATTTGAAGTTCGTAATGAATACTACAGCCTAAGATAGAAAATTATCTGTGCAGGTCCACGTCTTCGTGTAGCCCCCATATAACGGTACCCCCCGATATTCTGTATTTTGATGATTTTAGCGACATTATTTACCGGGATTGTTTCAAATTTGACATGTGAAGATCGTAATGTATACTTCAGCCCATGCCAGAAAATTGTCTGCGCAGGTCCACGTCTTCGTATAGCCCCATATTCGGTATTTTATGGATTTTAGCTACATTATAAACTGATTTTTCTTCAAGTTTCGCATTTAAATATTGTAATAACTTATTGCCTATGCAGGCCCACGTCGTCGTAGAAGAATTCGGTATTCTTAAGATTTTAACAGAATTTTTAACGGTTTTTTTTTTTTCGAAATTGCCAAATTTGTACCAAATGGTAGAGGGTATTAAAAGTTCGTCCCGGCCGAATTTACAGCTTTTTTACTTGTTTTGGTTCATTTGAACCCCTAAATATTTTGCGATCATCTCCAAAAGCAAGAGGCCCCTATGTATCACCAAATTTAGCCTCATCTATATGATTGGCTATACAATATTTGGCTATACTCGTCAACGAAAACGGCATAAAAAAGCCAGAAGTTCGCCTTTTTATTATTTTGTATTACGCCTGTAAATAATGGAAGTGTTGGTATTTTTTCGCACAAAGGTAGTGGTCCATTCGGCTTTTTTAGTTGTTGGTCCATTTCAACCCCTAAATATATTGCGGACATCTTTAAAAATAATAGGCATATGGCCTTCTGACCCTAACTATACCCTTATCAAAATTTTCATGATCGGATCGGACGGTAATTGCAATCAATATATAATATCCCCAACCTGTGTTGTATATTTTGTTATATATATCCGACATATTTACTATCGGCATCTACGTAACGGTCAGAATTGACCTGTTCGTCTATTTGTGATTTCGCCGGCATTAAAAATATTCGCGGTTTAAAGATGATAATAAAATTTTACTTTTATTTAACACAAATGTTATGGTCTATTTCACCCACTAAATATTACCCGATAACCATCAAAATTGGAAGGCTTATACCCTCCTCTAAGCTCTAGCCCCATGCTAACTTCCGCGTCGATTGGCCTATAATTGCAACCTGTAGAGCAGGTTTTGGTCTATTTCAACCCCTAAATGTTATGCGATCATCTCCAAAAGAAATAGGCTTCTATTCTGGCCCTACACCTCCATTCTAAATTTCGTGAAGATCGGACCTTAATTGCGACCTGTAGAGTGATTATAAATTAACATGGACAGACGAACGGACGGACATTCATAGCTAGATCGACCCAGCTCGCCGAGATAGGAAGATCCATATATACTTTCCTATGTGGGAAAGCCATATTTCGAGGTGTTACATAATTTTTGACCCAATCAAACTTATAAAAAAAAATCCAAGACTTCAAAATATTTCATATATATTAAAAGCTATTTCGAAAAAATCCTTAGACCTTACCTATGCCACATATTAGGAATATTTTACCCTATCGCTTAGTAATAATGCATGGGTAGAATCTATATAAAATCCCGCTGAGATGGAAATGCTAACAATTGAATAAAGCCGATTAGCCAAAATCACAAGAATTGATAAAAACTAGAGCTCTTGAAAAGAACCGTACTCATGGTGGGGGCCCTTAAGACTCGCGCCATCACTCCACTGTTCTATGGTATATTAGCTTTGTCATTCCGTTTGTAACTCTTCGAAATATTCATGGTAGATCCTACAAAGTATATATATTCTGGATCAGCGTAAAATTCCCAGACAATTTAGCGAGGTCCGTCTGCCTGTCAGTTGTAATCGCCCTATCATTCGAACTAATTGCGATAGAAGGCTAAAATTTTTCACACATGTGTATTATACAAAAGGCAGGTTAAGTTCGTAAATGGGCCATGTTGGTCCACGTTTTCGTATTGCCCCCCCCTGTAACGGTACCTTTCATTATTCAGTATTTTGATGATTTTAGCGACTCTATTTGCCGAAATTATTTTAAATTTCGTATTTGAAGATCTTAAGGGGTCCTACAGCCTATGACAAAAAATTGCTTATGCAGTTCCACATCTTCGTATATCCCCCCGTATAAAGCTCATTATTTAAGCGGTATTTTTCGGAATTTGTTGATTTTTTTTTCAAGTTCCTTCCAAATGGTGGAGGGTATTTAAAGCTCGTCCGGCCGAAAAAAAGCTGCTTTTTTACTTGTTTTACATTATGTCCATGGTAACGATAATTTTTCGCTACTTCGAAAATCCATTTCTGTATACGTTCCGACCTTAAGGAACCTCTAGGTATCCTTACACTTAAAAGAAAGGAATGGAATAGGTTCTTGTCCATGTCCATGGTCAATTTATATTAAAATTTTAACAGTTTTCTGGACAGAATACAACAATTTCCAATTTTTTATTCCGGCTCTGATTTCTCACCCAACTTCAGAGAAATCAGTAAAAAAACAAGTTAAAAAGTATCAGTCGGTATTGCCGCCAGAGATATACCCTCAGCCTATGTTCGATTATCTAAATATATTTTGACTAGTGTTAAGGTTATTCAAACGTTTGACCCTCTATGGAGCAGATCCCAAAGGAATGGGCCAATATTGCCCATTTCCTATCGGACCCAAAATATGATGTAAATATTTCGACAGATGTGCCAAGTCTAAATGGAAGCGGATGTTAATTTGGCGATTTATGAGCTTCATGGGTACTCAAAATTTCAATATTTTGTGGGGGAGGTACTTGATGGAGTGGACCGATATTGTCCATTTTCACACCTGTCCTAGCACTGACGCAAATATTAGGATTCGCAAAGTCGGAGCAAATTCAGATTAGCCTTTCTCTTTCTGTGCAAAAAATTTGTTTTTTTGAAAATTTCGACCTTTTGTGGGGGAGGTACCAGAAGAAGTGGGCCGATATTGTTCATCTTAACACAAGACCTTGGGTTAATATAAATATTGGGATGTGTGAAATTTGAAGACAGTCGGACTCTTACATAACATTTTATGAGAGTTGTAATTATTCAAAATTTTGACCATTTGTGGGGGAGGTACTTGATGGAGTGGACCGATATTGCCCATTTTCACACCTGACCTAGCACTGACGCAAATATTAGGATTTGCAAAGTTGGATTATCCTTTCTCTTCCTGTGCAAAAAATATATTTTTTGAAAATTTCGACCTTTTGTGGGGGAGGTACAAAAAGGAGTGGACCGATATTGCCCCTCTCCGAACTCGATCTAAGTTTGGCAAAAATATTACGTTGTAGCCAATTTGGACCAAATCGGATACTCCCTTCGAGAGTTATCGTGCGCACCAGCCAGCCAGCCAGACAGACAGACGGACGGACATCGCTAGATCGACTTCAAATGTTCTGAAACGGATTTGGTCCAAAGAGACCTGGGGTCTAAAGCCGTTATTTCGACTAGGCACGTTTTGGCCGTATCAAATGATATATACCCTCTGTAGCCATATGGCTGAGGGTATAATAAAATGGTTTCAGACATAACTTTTTCTATTTGCCCGATAAACAAGGTCTTAGCATAAAATATAGATTCAACTTCAAAAAAACTGGATCAGGGTTAAAAGATTTTAATTTAGTTAAATAACGCTGAATCGCTCATTCCTTAACTTTAGGAACTCACTTTCTCTTAAACAAAAGACTTAAGACACGAACGCGACACTTCTTCACAAAGCCTACATTGAAGCGAGATTTCCTTCTTCACAGCGATTTTTTGTTACAAATCCAGTGACTCACCAAACACACCTCCCCAAATTCGACGACATAATCAGGAATGTCTGGATGCCATGAGAACGAAAAAAAGAGACTTAAATTAATGCAATGCAGCCACAGTGTGTAGCACGTTTTTTACTCTTCGCCTTTTTTGCTCATTGTTCATTTCAGTTGTTGTTGTTTTTGTTGCTGCTTTTCACTTGGGTTTGCTGTTGCTGTTATTCATTTGTGACACGCAATTTAAGGTATTTTGTACACAATGTCCATGTGACTGGCTAACTGACTGACTGAGTGGCATGAGTGCATGCGTGTATGGGTCTACAGAAAAAAAGACAGAACTCAAAAAGGAAAAAAACAAAAACCCCAAGACGAAATAACAATCACACAGCAAACACTCAGCTCAATGAAAGTCCAAACTAAAGGCGATGGGGAAGAAGACGAAAGATTTTCTTTGCCAAGAGTCGGACGGCAGAAGAGAAAAAAACAACCAAAAACCCCACACGCATCATGACATTAATGCATCTTGTGGCTTGTTATGTGAAGTTCCTACATTTAAATAGCTGTTTGGTTGTTGTTTTTTTTGTTGCTGCTGCTGTTGTCCCTAGCTCATTGGCATATGGCCTGAAATGGGATGTGATGTGGTGCAAAACACCATATGTAAAATATTGCCATGATTTTTTTAGCTGACATTTCCAAAGGCCTGGCCTGCCCTCTCTACCTACCCAATTGCCATGAAAATCACAAAGAGCGGGAGAAGTCCTCAGTCCGCATACCATACCCAATATGCCATACAATCTTAAGAGAGTTGTTCTTCAGCCTTGTGCTGCTAACATGCTGTGCTATTTAGTGTTTATATGGAAAATGATAACAAATCATTGCATTTGTTTATTGGCTTAAAATCGAGTGACATATACGCTCACGCACACCTCTTAATGTTACAAAATGACATTCCAGGCAATTCTAGTTTTTTAAAGTTTGCTAGTTGTTGTTTTCGTTTTGCTGAACTAGACGGCCTCCTTTTTGTAAGTCATAGCCAGGTTATAAATTTCTATCTACGGGTATTTTGTTCGAATTTATAACATCTATTAAATCTAAACATAATCATAATTTGTTGTCTCCAAACATGCAACATGTTTGGTGAGCCAATGTTACGTTCGTTGGCCGTTGAAGGGGAGGTGGTGAAAAATTCCACAAAACGAAAATAGGGGAAAAATTAAGGTGGAAAGGTTTTTCCTTAAGCTTTGTTTTGTAAGCTATGGGCTTGTATGGAATGTCTCAAAAAAGTGTGGGGGGATGGAGGTAAGGGAGGTAACAGGCAAGCTAAGAGAATACATATTAAAACGGATCCTAAAAAATATGTTAATCCAAAACTTTTAATATTTATATTTATTTAATATATATAATTTATTTAATATTTGGCGATCATCTCCAGCTATTCTAAAACAGTAGCGTCTGAAGGCTCAACTCTATAGCAATAGTCCCTGAGATCAGTTATAGTCTAGAATATGCCTTTGGGCCTGCTATTTTTTTTTTTTTTTTGACTTTAAGGCCATATATTTTATAGAATTGACGTTTGGGGTCTGCTATTTCATAGCAAGCCCTACACTTTTTGCGATCAACTCCATAAAAACTATGGGCTTCTACTCTCACTCTTATCTTAACTCCATGCAAAATTGCGTGAGGATAGTGGCATAATTACGATCTGTAGAGATATTACCAATTAACATGGTCAGAAGGGCGGATGTGGGTCCAGGATCATTATTTAAATATTCTAGGATTATTCATTAGCCCTTGAAATATCTATTTTTTCAAATGAAAACAAATTTAAAAAAAAATTAAAAAATGCTTAATATATTATTGGTCCTGAAACTCAGAGATCTTGAACAATGGCGCAGTTAGTCCTTTAGACACTTTGTCATTTAAAGACATGTGGAGGCGGGAGCAAAGGCATTAACTACATATCACCACGGCAGAACTTCAAATTACTAGACATCCATATACCTGACAGGGACATCTCCACCCATAATTGCCCATACCGATTTTTCAATAAACCATGTTTTATTTGCCTTTGGGTCCTTGAAAAATATTCTTAAAAAATCTACGTTAATTTGTCCTTGAATCCTTGAACAAATATTTTTGTCCTTGGGTCCGTGAAAAAAATTCTTTAAAAATCCAGGATTATTTGTCGTTGAATCCTTGAAAAATATTGTTTAAACATTTACATTAATTTTTCATTGAATCCTTAAATTTTTTTTTATTTTTGGGTCCTTGAAAAATGTTTTTTTTTAATCCTCGTATTGTGTGTTTGAATCCTTGAAAATATATTTTTTTGTCTTTGTGTCCTTCAAAAATATTCCTTAAAAATCCACGATTATTGGTCTGATAGTACTTGAAAAAATATTTTTTTTTTGGGTCCTTAAAAAATATTTCTATAAAATCTAGGTTTTTTTGTCCTTGAATCCTTGAACAAATATTTTTGCTTTGGGTCGTTGAAAAATATTATTTTCATATTCATTTATCCTTGAATCCTTGAAAAATATTTTTTGTCTTTGTCTTGAAAAATTATTCTCTTAAAAATGCACATTTATTTTGTCTTTCTTCAAAAAATATATTCTCATATACTCATTTTCCTTTGGGTCCTTTATAATAAATTCTTAAAACCCCACGTTTATTTGTCTTTGGGTCCTTGAAAAAATATTTGTTAAAAATCCACATTTATTTGTCTTTGGGTCCTTGAAAAAAATATTCTTTACAAATCCACGTTTATTTGGCTTTAGGTCCTTGAAAAAATATTCTTTATAAATTCACGTTCATTTGTCTTTGGGTCCTTGAAAAAATATTTTTTAAAAATCCACGTTTATTTGTCTTTGGGTCCTTGAAAAAATATTCTTTAAAAATCCTCATTTATTTGTCATTTAATCCTTGAAAAAATATTCTTTAAAAATCCACGTTTATTTGTCTTTGGGTCCTTGAAAAAATATTTGTTAAAAATCCACATTTGTTTGCCTTTGGGTCCTTGAAAAAATATTCTTTAAAAATCCACGTTTATTTGTCTTTGGGTCCTTGAAATAATATTCTTTAAAAATCCACGTTTATTTGTCTATCGGTTCTTGAAAAAAAAAAATATTCTTTAAAAATCCTCAGTTATTTGTCATTGAATCCTTGAAAAAATATTTTTTAGAAATCCAAGTTTAGTTGTCTTACGGTTCTTGAAAAAAATATTCTTTAAAAATCCTCATTTATTTGTCATTGAATCCTTGAAAAAATATTCTTTAAAAGCCCACGTTTATTTGTCTTTCGGTTCGTGAAAAAAATATTCTTTAAAAATGCACGTTTATTTGTCTTTGGGTCCTTGAAAAAATATTCTTTAAAAGGCCCCTAATTAAATTGTGGTTTAAAACTACTCTTTAAAGTTCCATTTCTCTCTTCTCAACTCCAAATTGTTTCTAGTGTCAGCTCTTAATTTCTCTTCAATGGTATGCTCTTTACCTTCCTCTCCCAATAATGCATCACAACATTTTTGAGTTTTTCTCTCATTTTTTTTGTTTGCAATGGTTGTTGTTTGGAACGTTGTAATGGCCATTTGGAAGTTGATCTCGTTGTTGTTGCTGCTGCTGTTGTTATTATTGTTATGGTGCATGATGGCTGATGTTGTTGTTGTAGTTATTGTTGGTGTTTTTGCTAAAAGTTGTCACTGCTGTTATTACATGTTGTTGGCCTACTACTTACAATGCATTTCGATGTTGTTATTGCAGTTGTTGCCTTTTTGTATGGTCGATACTTGTTGCTGTTGTTGTTTTTGGCTGTTCTTGTCTAAAATATGATTGTCCATTGGCGAGGCAACAAGCCAAGCAAGCGAGCAGCCAGCCAGCTAGCAAGCCATTCAGCCTAAGATAAACAACAATGGCAACAACAAAGAAAAACTGCATTGCTTTACTAATACAATTGCAAATATTTCTACACACATACATGTTTGGCGACATACCAAATGTTTTTGCAAAAAAAAAAAGTTTTTTCTTTTTCTTCTTCACCAAAAGATGGAACGAAGAGGCAGCAGCAGAAGTAAAGTGCCAAGTGATGGGTTATATTTTATTATGAGAGGGTTATAGAGCCGCTTTGCTGGCCCCGAAGGGGGAGAGCAAAGATGAGAAAAAGTTGCCATAAAAAATACCATCAGTAGAAAATGTGCAAACGATGACAACAAAAGCAACAAACGTTTAACAACAACAAAAACAAGAATTACAACAAAAAGCAAAACGACATGAACAAAATATTGAACAACAGCAACAATAAAAATATTTGGCGGAGCCGAGCAAGTCGTTCCGATGAAGATGAAAAGAGAATTTTTGTTTTTCATTATTTTTCGTTAAGAAAGTTCAAATGTTTTGTGGCATTGGGAATTGCAAACAACAACAATAACAACAACAAAGGTAATAATTGTTGGTTAGTTGGTTGGGTTGTCTGGGCCAAAACAGAAGTAATTGAAAATATTTGTGTTGCAAGATGATAATTGATGATTTGAAGTAGTGTTGGAGGTGGAGGGTCGAAATTAATAGGGGAAATGGGAGAAGTAACCGGGAAATTTTCCAGAACAAAGAATATATTTTCAAGGACCAAAGAAAATAGACGTTGATTTTTAAAGACTATTTTTCAAGAACCAACAGACGAATAATTGTGTATTTTTAAGAATATTTCTTCAAAGACCCAAAATAAACGTAGACTTTGGAGGAATACTTTTTCAAGGAGCTAAAGACAAATAATTTTTCAAAAAAAAATTTCTGAAGGACCCAAGGAATTTAAAAGAAATATTTTTTTTCCAGGACCAACAGAGAAATAAACGTGAATTTTTAACGAATATTTTTTCAAGGACCCAAAGGCAAATAAACATGGATTTTTAAAAAATATTTTTTCAAGGACCCAAATACAAAAAAGTGGATTTTTTAAGAATATTTTTTTAAGGACCCAAAGACAAATAAACGTGAATTTTTAAAGAATATTTTTTCACGGACCCAAAGACAAATAAACGTGGATTTTTAAAGAATATTTTTTCAAGGACCAATAAACGTGGATTTTTAAAGAATATTTTTTCAAGGACCAATAAACGTGGATTTTTAAAGAATATTTTTTCAAGGACCAATAAACGTGGATTTTTAAAGAATATTTTTTCAAGGACCAATAAACGTGGATTATTGCCGTGGACCCAAAGGCAAATAAACATGGATTTTTAAAAAATATTTTTTCAAGGACCCAAATACAAAAAAGTGGATTTTTTAAGAATATTTTTTTAAGGACCCAAAGACAAATAAACGTGAATTTTTAAAGAATATTTTTTCACGGACCCAAAGACAAATAAACGTGGATTTTTAAAGAATATTTTTTCAAGGACCAATAAACGTGGATTTTTAAAGAATATTTTTTCAAGGACCAATAAACGTGGATTTTTAAAGAATATTTTTTCAAGGACCAATAAACGTGGATTTTTAAAGAATATTTTTCAAGGACCAATAAACGTGGATTTTTAAAGAATATTTTTTCAAGGACCAATAAACGTGGATTTTTAAAGAATATTTTTTCAAGGACCAATAAACGTGGATTTTTAAAGAATATTTTTTCAAGGACCAATAAACGTGGATTTTTAAAGAATATTTTTTCAAGGACCAATAAACGTGGATTTTTAAAGAATATTTTTTCAAGGACCAATAAACGTGGATTTTTAAAGAATATTTTTTCAAGGACCAATAAACGTGGATTTTTAAAGAATATTTTTTCAAGGACCAATAAACGTGGATTTTTAAAGAATATTTTTTCAAGGACCAATAAACGTGGATTTTTAAAGAATATTTTTTCAAGGACCAATAAACGTGGATTTTTAAAGAATATTTTTCAAGGACCAATAAACGTGGATTTTTAAAGAATATTTTTTCAAGGACCAATAAACGTGGATTTTAAAGAATATTTTTTCAAGGACCAATAAACGTGGATTTTTAAAGAATATTTTTTCAAGGACCAATAAACGTGGATTTTTAAAGAATATTTTTTCAAGGACCAATAAACGTGGATTTTTTAAAGAATATTTTTTCAAGGACCAATAAACGTGGATTTTTAAAGAATATTTTTTCAAGGACCAATAAACGTGGATTTTTAAAGAATATTTTTTCAAGGACCAATAAACGTGGATTTTTAAAGAATATTTTTTCAAGGACCAATAAACGTGGATTTTTAAAGAATATTTTTTCAAGGACCAATAATCGTGGATTTTTAAAGAATATTTTTTCAAGGACCAATAAACGTGGATTTTTAAAGAATATTTTTTCAAGGACCAATAAACGTGGATTTTTAAAGAATATTTTTTCAAGGACCAATAAACGTGGATTTTTAAAGAATATTTTTTCAAGGACCAATAAACGTGGATTTTTAAAGAATATTTTTTCAAGGACCAATAAACGTGGATTTTTAAAGAATATTTTTTCAAGGACCAATAAACGTGGATTTTTAAAGAATATTTTTTCAAGGACCAATAAACGTGGATTTTTAAAGAATATTTTTTCAAGGACCAATAAACGTGGATTTTTAAAGAATATTTTTTCAAGGACCAATAAACGTGGATTTTTAAAGAATATTTTTTCAAGGACCAATAAACGTGGATTTTTAAAGAATATTTTTTCAAGGACCAATAAACGTGGATTTTTAAAGAATATTTTTTCAAGGACCAATAAACGTGGATTTTTAAAGAATATTTTTTCAAGGACCAATAAACGTGGATTTTTAAAGAATATTTTTTCAAGGACCAATAAACGTGGATTTTTAAAGAATATTTTTCAAGGACCAATAAACGTGGATTTTTAAAGAATATTTTTTCAAGGACCAATAAACGTGGATTTTTAAAGAATATTTTTTCAAGGACCAATAAACGTGGATTTTTAAAGAATATTTTTTCAAGGACCAATAAACGTGGATTTTTAAAGAATATTTTTTCAAGGACCAATAAACGTGGATTTTTAAAGAATATTTTTTCAAGGACCAATAAACGTGGATTTTTAAAGAATATTTTTTCAAGGACCAATAAACGTGGATTTTTAAAGAATATTTTTTCAAGGACCAATAAACGTGGATTTTTAAAGAATATTTTTTCAAGGACCAATAAACGTGGATTTTTAAAGAATATTTTTTCAAGGACCAATAAACGTGGATTTTTAAAGAATATTTTTTCAAGGACCAATAAACGTGGATTTTTAAAGAATATTTTTTCAAGGACCAATAAACGTGGATTTTTAAAGAATATTTTTTCAAGGACCAATAAACGTGGATTTTTAAAGAATATTTTTTCAAGGACCAATAAACGTGGATTTTTAAAGAATATTTTTTCAAGGACCAATAAACGTGGATTTTTAAAGAATATTTTTTCAAGGACCAATAAACGTGGATTTTTAAAGAATATTTTTTCAAGGACCCAAAGATAAATAAACGTGGATTTTTAAAGAATATTTTTTTTAAAGAACCAATAAACGTGGATTTTTAAAGAATATTTTTTCAAGGACCAATAAACGTGGATTTTTAAAGAATATTTTTTTTAAAGAACCAATAAACGTGGATTTTTAAAGAATATTTTTTCAAGGACCAATAAACGTGGATTTTTAAAGAATATTTTTTCAAGGACCCAAAGATAAATAAACGTGGATTTTTAAAGAATATTTTTTCAAGGACCCAAAGATAAATAAAAGTGGATTTTTAAAGAATATTTTTCAAGGATTCAAAAACAAATAAATGTGTATTTTTAAAGAATATTTTTCAAGGATCAAACATCCAATAATTGTGATTTGTTAAAAAAATAGTAACCAATAGACCAATAGACGCGGTATATGTTATGGGGCTATTTCATAGTTTTCAAGACCCAATTGGTCCCAAATGTTCAAAAATTGTCCCATAAACCTCCTTTCAAAGAAAATCCTTGTCGCACACACCAGATATACATTTTTACAAATATATTGTTCAAGGACCAACAGAGATTTACTCGTAGATTTTTAAGGACTTTTCTTTCAAGATCAACAAACCAATAACCTTGGATTTTTCAAGCATAATTATGTTGGATTTTTAAGGCGAAATATTTTTTGGAACTATCTCGTATTTTCCAAGTGCCATTTGGCCCCAAATCACGAATATTGGAGAAGCTTTCTTCAATTACTTCTTTTTAGAAATTCCCCTAGCACTTTATTTAAATTCTCTGACATTTTTCCAAACATTTGCCTCCAAACCTCCATCAAAAGAAAAAAATCCATGTCAAACGCACACCAGGTTCTAATGAAATAATTAACACTTTCCTATCAGCCAATTTGGATATGATTGCCAACAACATCTGGTTAGCTATCTCTAAACTCCGCCCAAAAAAAAACCAAAATCCATTCGCAACAACTCAATTTTAAATCTTTGAAATTTGAAAACTAACAGTGAAAAAACATTCAATTGGAATTCAACGAAACCTGATTGTTCAGTTTTAGTTTTTTTTTTTTTTTTTTTTTTTTTTTTTTTTTTTTTTTTTTTTTTGTTTCTAAACACATTTTCCATGTCAGTGGCCACTAAATAATAATAAAAAGCGAGAAAAAAAAAACGCAACGCTGTTATTTTAATGTGACAATTTTTACACTCACTGCAGCATAAGTTACACAAATTATTAGTTGTCGGTTATCTACCTTTCAAATAAAAATTTTACGCAAATGCCGACACCACCGACATCAATGGCGGGTTGGCTAGGTAGGCTGGGAGGCAGGAACGAGGGTAGTTTGGAAAAATTAAATGAAATAAAATTGATAATGACGTGAAGTAAATATGGATTATTGGTGAAATGAAAACTGATAGGTGGGATTTGTTGGAAATTCATACTAAAATGGAATGAAAAGTACTAAACTCTGCCAAGAATTGAATACTTTGTATTGGACAAACAGAATGGTTACAAAAAGTTCTAAAATTGTACTAACATTTCCTTCTTCTGTTGTATGACCATCTGGTCTTCTTCTATTAAAGGACGACCCAAGTTTTCTTGTATGAAGACGAATATTCCGACTTTCTATGAGAAAACGACCTTTTCGCCTTCTTGTAGGAGAATACGATGTAAGGATTTTTTTGGTCTTCTTCTAAAATGACATAGACAAAGACAACATATGGCCTTTCTCTAGGAGAAAATCAACATCTTCCTCTAAGAGAAGCCCACATGGTTTTCTGCTATATGAAAACCCCCCTAATTTTCTTCTATGAGAAAACTTTCTCGTCTTCTTTTGGGAGAAGACCCGCAGGTTTTCTTCTATGAGGAAACTTTCTGTTCCTCTATAAGAAAACTAGATGGTCTTCTCTATGAGAACACCTTCTTGGTCCTATTATAGAATAGCTTCTTGGTCTTAGATAAAATATTCTTGGTTTTCAATGAGAAGATATTTTTTACTTTTTTATGAGAAGACCTTTCCGGTTTCTTAGAGAAGACATCCTTGTCATCTATTTGATACGAGAAACGAGATTGGAAAGTTGGATTAATATATGAAGGTGGTTTTGGAAATGTGTACTAAATGTGCGAACTGTACTAAATGGTACTAAATTTGGAACAGTTTGGTGAAGAATTTAAGTTGGCATTTTCAAATTTTTTGTTGGGTTCCCTGTTTGTGGAAGTTATAAAAGAGATGATTTTGGAAATGTGTGGTACAAGTGAATGAAAGGTACTAAATAGTACTATATTTGGTACAATTTGGTATCAGGTGAAGAGACAGTGCTTCAAATCTGAAATTTGGTATTAGGGTCGCTGTTCATGTGTAGTGTAGATATATGGAGACGGTTTCGGTAATGTGTACTAAAATTGAACGAAAGTACTGAGTGCTATTAAATTTGGTATTGGGTGGGGGGATTCTGAAATTTGATATTTACATTTACTAATTTAGTTTCAGAGATTATCATTTAGCGGTGGTTTGGAAATGCGTATTTGTATGAAAAATACTCATTGGTTCTAAATTAGATATTGTGTGAAGGAATGAGCTGGAATTCCGGAATTTGATATTGAGGCGTCTCCAGAATGTTATTCGTGATGGAATTCAAGCGTGATAGTGTGATTTCTTTATATTTGGCTGGAAAACCACAAGTGGCTATCGTTAGAACACTCCAGCATTTAAATGTGAATAAATCTTTTATGTCTGGTACCATCGCTCGTTGCCGTGATAGTGATAGCGGAGCCCGACGTCAAGGAAGTGTACGGAAGAAAACAGCAACATTAGCAGAAATGGCAGCGGCCGAAAAATGGTTCGTGAGCTGAACATATAGCAATATTCTATTAGAAAATATTCAAAAATGAGCTCGGGGTAAAGACATTGAAATTCCAAAAAGTTCAAGAACTTACACCGCAGCAGAAAGAAAATAGACTCAAAAGAGCTAAGGAGTTGTTTCGCTTGGTGGAAAGTGTTGAACTGCAGTTTGTAAACAAACTAAATGATCGTGTTTACTTGCCAAGGAGGTCAGCTGAAAATGTGCACCACGGATAGCCACCAGAACTCAAGCGCCGGCCATGATGATAGTGTGGGCCGCTGTAACAGCCGATGGTCGCTCTTCGCTCGTATTAATTACAAAATGAGGTTCCTCGCTTCATTTTTAGCGCACAATGACCATCAAAATCTCCGGATACCAATCCGTTGGACAATTGTGTCTGGAGTATTTTGGAAAGCAAGGTTTGCACTAAAAAATACCAAAGTGTCGATCACCTTAAGAAAGCCCTTCGCTGGGAATATGCCAAAATATCGCAGAGCAACTTTCGGGAAGCGTGTGACGGTTTCATTGGCCGTTTTTCATGTCATAATTCATGCCAAAGGTGACCAATTCGAACAAATCTAAACTTATTTTTAAATTTGATGCTTTTTCCGACATTTTTTGCTTTCATGTAATAAAATTAAAAAAAAAATGTAAAAATTATGGAGTTTGACTTTGTTGCTGTTTTTTTTTTATCTCACCCTGTACAATAGGCACCATGAAAAAATTTCATCAAATTTTGTCAATAAAAAACTTCGTTTATTCTGAAAAAAAAATAACACTTTTTCCCGATTCGCAGCAAATTTCTTATCATTTCACTGTCCAATAGCAAGTCTGGGTTGTGGAAAGTCCCAAGTAGATTTAATTTCAGTATTCAAAAAACAAAAAAAAAGCCCTTACTTAGTCCAAACATATTTAAAGCCTTTGTATGACCTTGACCATATACAAAGAAACTTAAATATTTTGAGAAATATTTCTCAATATTCAAAATAGAGCTTTGAAATTTGATGGAGGTCTTTGAATTACATCCGGAATTGTTGATACAGAAAATGGGTCATATCGGCCATTTCTTTGGCCTTATCCTTATGGGATAACTCCGATTTCCAGTATATTTGACGTTTATGCGATTTTTGATCATTATACCTTCCGCCTATTAAATTTTTCATTCCGTTTGTATTGCCTCTAAATATTCGCCATAGACCCCATATAGTATATATAATCATGATCAACATAAAAATCTTAGTCGATGTAACGATGTCCGTCTGTTTGTTGAAATTACGATACATTTCACATTATTTGACATAGAGCTTTAAAATTTAGCATAGTACTTTGTATTGTGTCTAGGATGGTTGGAATCGAAAATGAGATATATCAGTCCTCATTTTGGGATAGCCCCCATATAACGGTACCTCCCGATATTCGGTATTTTGATAGTTTTAGAAACATATTTCCGCGGATTTGCTCAAAAGTTGGTATTTGTAGTGCATTATGGTTTCTGACTCCGATGGCGGAAAATTGTATTTACAGGTCCACGTCTTCGTATAGCTCCCTTTAAAGGGTAACTCCCTATATTCGGTATTTTGGTGGTTTTACCCGCATTTTTCTACGGATTTGTCTAAAAATTGGTATTTGTAGTTCTTAATGGGTTCTAGCTTCGGTGGCAGAACATTAAGCATCTAGGTCTCCGTTTTATTCTAACGTACATATAACGGTTACATCGGATATTCGGCATTTTGACGATTTAAGACACATTTTCTAATGTGATAATTTTTGGTTTTTTTTTTTCTTCACAACCGGCGTCAAAACATTGTCCATATTTGTCCTAGTCTTCCTAGTCATATTTACCCACGAAATTATGAAAAATTTGGTATTAAAGACTCACAATTGATTACAATCGTTGTAGTATGAAATTGTCTACAGGGTTGCCCATATTCGACGGACCCATCTGGCAACGCCATAACTTTTGACAGAGATGTCACATCGCTTAATGACATACCGCGTTCGAAGCGTCAGTCCAAGCAGATTTTTACCATGAACCAATACACGCCACGCGAGCGCTCTGAAATAGTTGAAATTTTCATTCAACAGAAGAAGTCAATTGTGAAAACTCAACGTGCTTTTAAAACATTAAAAAATGTGAGAAGTGCGCCTTCTAAGAACACCATTAAGCGTTTATACGAAAAATTTTCGACTGGTAAGGCTCTTTCTAATCCGAAGAGGCCATATAAAAGTCGACCAAGGCGATCGGCCGAGAATATCGCTGCCGTACGAGCCAGTGTTGAGAGGTCGGCAAGAACATTCCAAAAATGCCGTTCTCAGCAGTTGGGCATTACTCGGTCCACTTTACAACGGTTTATTCGCATTGATTTGCATTTGTTCCCGTACAAAATTCAATTGACGCAAAGAATGTTGCCTGCGGACAAGCCTCGTCGATTGGAATGGGCCCAAAGGTCCGTCGAATATGGGCAACCCTGTATATAGGCTCCCATTTTAGTATGACCCCTATATAGCGGCTCCAACCATCCTACCGATCTTACCGGAGTTTGTAGTGGAACACATTTGAATCTAGATAATTTTTCATAAAAATGTTTTCCTGACCAATGGTGGAGGGTATTAGAAGTTTGGCCCGGTCGAACTTAATGTCTTTTTACATTTTTTATTTCCCCCCAAAAATTGGTTTTCTTTTTTTACCTCACACTTCCATCCATAGGCATTTTCACCATTTTGTTGTAGTTTTTCCTCTACAAATCATTACAGTGGCTGTCTGTCTGGCTGACTGACTTTTACCAATCCAGTAGCCGTTCCGCTTAATCAACATTTTATGTAAATCTCTGATTAGCTGCCGTTCAGCATGGATAAGTGAAATTGCCAACAATTTCCAGCGTCTTTCGTTTTTTTTTTTTTTGTTTCAGTTCAAATCCTTGTTATATTCGACATAACATGACATATTTTGATCAAATTTCAATTGATTTACAAAAATTTATTTGTGTCGTTTTAAGTGAATGACGAGATATGTCTGTATGTGCGCGAAATGAATGAATGTGTGTAAAATTTCACCTTAGGGGGATTGTTAAGGAGATCAAAGGGGGGAGGGGAGAGGAATGTGGGGAAGTATTTTTAATTAATTAATAATATTCAAAATGGAAGATTCGAAATCAAACTGATGATATTAAAGATCTATAAATTTAATTTTTATACTCTCCACCATAGTATGGAGGGTATATTAAGTTTGTCATTCCGTTTGTAACACCTCGAAATATACATTTTAGACCCCACAAAGTAAATATATTCTTGATTAGCATAAAATTCTATGTCGATTTTTTTAAAATTTTACTTAAATGTGTATTATGTCTGCAGGACTTTTGGTATTGAAAATGGGTCATGTAGGTCCACGTTTTCGTAAAGCCCCCATATAACCGTACCTCCCGACTTTATTTACCGGAATTGTTTCAAAGTTGGTATTTGAAGCTCGTAATAGGTACTACAGCACAAAACAGAAAATGAGCCATATAGGTCCACGTCTTCGTATAGCCCCCATATAACCGTACCTCCCGATATTCGGTATTTTTATGATTTTAGCGACATTATTTACAGGAACTATTTCAAATTTGGTATTTGAAGTTGGTAATGGATACTACATCCAAAGGCTAAAAATGAGCCATGTAGGTCCACGTCTTCGTATAGCCCCCATATAAGGGTTCCTCTCGATATTCGGTATTTTGATGATTTTAGCGACATTATTTACTGGAGTTGTTTCAAATTTGGTATTTGAAGTTCGTGATGGATACTACATCCTAAGGCAGAAAATGAGCCATGTAGGTCCACGTCTTCGTATAGCCCCCATATAAGGGTTCCTCTCGATATTCGGTATTTTGATGATTTTAGCGACATTATTTACCGGAACTATTTCAAATGTAGTATTTGAAGTTCGAAATGAATACTACAGCCTATGACAGAAAATTGTCTATTCAGGTCCACGTCCTCGTATAGCCCCCATATAACGGTACTCCCGATATTCGGTATTTTGATGATTTTAGCGACATTGTTTACCGGAGTTGTTTCAATTTTGGTATTTGAAGTTCGTAATGGATTCTACATCCTAAGGCAGAAAATGAGCCATGTAGGTTTACGTCTTCGTATAGCCCCCAAATAACGGTACCCCCCGATAATCGGTATTTTGATGATTTTAGAGACATTATTTACCGGAACTACTTCAAATGTAGTATTTGAAGTTCGCAATGGATACTACAGCCTATGACAGAAAATTGTCTGTGCAGGTCCACGTCTTCGTATAGCCCCCATATAACGGTACCCCGTTATAAAAAAAAAATTTGCCTATGCAGGTCCATGTCGTCGTATAGACCCTTATATACATTCGGTAGTTTTAAAGTTTTAACAGAATTTTTAACGGATTTTTTTTTTGTGAAAATTGTCAAATTTGTACCAAATGGTGGAGGGTATTCAAAGTTCGGTCCGGCCGAACTTACAGCTTTTTTTACTTGTTTTTCTATATTTTTTGGAGCCTCAAAATTAGCGTCTATTCAGCTCATAATAGATATTGTCCAGCAAAATTTTTACCGTCTTCCTCAAAAGACAACATCATGATATTTAAAATTAAAAGATTCAATCATTCAATTTTATTTACGGGCTCTATGTTAGATTAATAGGAAGCTGTATAATCACCAACAGTATTTCCTTCATTTATATCGAATTTGTGGTTTTCAATAATTTTCATGGAGCCATAAAGACTTACGATTATTTTGACCCTATTAAAGTATTTAAAACAAGTATTAATTGTGGGTATTATTTAATGAAATATGTTGTAAAAAAGATACGTGATATGAATTTCGGTTTTTCAATTGAAGTTTTTTTTTTTTTTTTTTTTTTTTTGCCGGCTACTAGTATTCATTACATCTGATACTGGAGCAGTGGAAAATATGGTGTCTTTTTCCAAATCATGCGTGAGTAGTCGATATCAAATATAACATATGTAATAATTAAAAATGAAAAATAAAATTGAAGTTGTTGGAATTTGTCATAGAGGCTTGATATTAATCGGTTATGAAAGATCAGTTCCCAGAATGTGATTGATGGGAAATTGTTCCAAAAATAGTTCAAAAAACTTGTTATCTATAAATTCAAAAATTAGAAAAAATAAAAAAAAAATTAAAAAAATATATATAGAAAAGCATGTAAAGGTTATAGACGTGTGGGACGATCATGATATCCCCTACAACACAATAATACATTGGAAAATACCTTAGATCCAAACTAATTTTGGTCGATTTCGTTTTAGAAATAATGTCCTGAACAATATTTTTTTTCGACTGACGGCATAGGGCATGTAGGGCAATATTTACGCCCTTTGTTGTGCTGTTTTTTTTTGGTTTTTAAAATTATATAAAAACGCTTACCCATATACAGGGTGAAATAAAAACCAGTAAAAAAAGTTGTAAAGTCTGGCGGGGCCGACTTTATGATAGCCTACACCACTTTACTAATTTAGTAGAACTCCGCATAACAATTAAACGTTTTTATGAAGTTTATAATTTTAATTTAAAGTACAAAGGAATAAATATGCCGAAGCACTTGCATCTTTTGGTGCACAATTAATTTGAAATCGGATAAATATATATATGGAAGCTATATCCAAATCGGAACCGATCTCGGTAAAATTTGGCATAGATAATTCTGAGCTGTATTTGATATATTTCTCTGAATATCGTTGTTACGGAGTGCATATTACGGCTGTGGGTAACAAATATAACAAATCGGATGAACAGTATATATGGGAGCTATAGCTATATGTAAACCGATCATCACCAAATTTGATATACTACCTTCTAGATTTTCGCTCGCAAGTGCCAAATTCCATTCCATTTGGACAAATATTAGACGTTTGGTGCACAATAAAAGGTAAATCGGACGAAGTTATATATGGGAGCTATATGCAAATCTCAACCGATCTCGAAAAAATTTAGCGAAGGTATTTCTGAACTGTATTTGATATATTTCCCAAATATTGTTGTTACAGAGTGCATATTACGGCTGCGGAGGACAAAAATAACAAATCGGATAAACAATATATATGCGAGCTATAGCTATATCTGAACCAATTTCGATCAAAGTTGGCATACTTATTTTCAGGCATAATTTGGTTGTATGTGCAAAATTTCATACTATTCGGGCTGATATTACACGTTTGGTGCACAATAAAAGGCAAATCGGACGAAGATATATATGGGAGCTATATCTTAATTTTTACCGATTATCTCCAATTTCAATAGGGTTCGTCCTTGGGTCAAATGATTTGTGCAAAATTTCATCTGGATAAGGCAATAAATGCGAACTGTACTTTGTTTACAAAAATACTTAGACAGACAGACGGACGAACGGACAGACGGACGGACATGCATAAATCGACTCAGAATGTGATTCTATGCAGATCATCGAAAGGAACTATGGGTCTATCTCGTTTCCTTTTGCCTGTTACAAACAAATGCACAAAGACATAATACCCTGACCACCTTGTGGTGTAGGGTATAAAAAAACAAGTAAAAAAGCAACTAATTTCGGTCGGGCCGAACGATTTATACCCTCCACCATTTTGAAGGAACTTAAAAATTTAAAAAAAGTTAAATCGAAAAATGCAGACATGGTCCCGCATAAGTAATTTTTTGTCATAGGCTGTAGTATCGATTTTGAACTTCAAATATGATTTTTGAAACAATTTCGGTGAATAAAGTCGGTAATATCATGACATTTGAAACAATTCCGGAGACTAATGTCGCAAATATCATCAAAATACCGAATAAGGAGAGGTATCGTTAAATGAGCTCTGCAATGACGTGAACCTGCATAGACAATTTTCTGTCATAGGTTATAGTATCCATTACAAATGCGTAGTTTGAAGCAATTCCGGTGAATAATGGAGCTAAAATAATGGAAATGCCGAATGTCTGGGGTAACTATGTAGACAAGTCTCTTCCTAGGGCTAAGGTAGTCAGAAGGAATTCTATGCGTGGGTTTTCAGACTAGCCCATTGAGAAATTTGGCTGCAATCAAATAAAATACCGAATATCGGGGCGTACCGTTCTATGAGGGCCATACGATGTCGTATGCCTATATAGACAAATCTCTTCGAGGTGGTAATGTACTCACAAAGAACTCCTTGTGTAGAATTTCAGATAAATTCATTGAAAATGTGGCTAAAATCATCAAAATACCGAAAATTGGGAGGTAACGTTTTAATGGGGCTATAATATATTGTAGGCCGATATAGCCCATCTTCGAACTTTACCTGCCTGCAGACAACAGACTGATCTGATGACGAACTTAATATACCCTCCATTTTATATGTGGTGGATGGTATAAAAATAATAAAGAGAAGTATGTACAACCATATAATACATCGGAAAACTCCCTTAGTTTCAAACAAATTTTGGTCGATTTCGTTTTAAAAATAATGTCCTGCAAATGTTTTACCTTTTGTGGCATTAAGCGTTCTCAGCTGTTTTTTTTTTTTCAAAAAATTCCGTATCGATTGGTCTTTAATTGTGGCCTACATAACGTCTGCAAAAATCAGGAAAATAATTCGGTTTTTGGTCCACTCAAACCCTAAATATTTTGCGAACATTTTCAAAAATAATAGGCTTCTATTCTGACCATAAAGCAACCGTCATGAACAATTTCTTGAGGATCGAACGATAATTGCAACCTACACATGGGCAATTGTTAGGGATTTGATGTTCTCCGGGACCTATAATAGAATTTCATGACAATAAATTTTATAGAATGTTTTGACTTTATCCATTTTTTGAAAAGGTGCAAAAAAGTAAAACGTCTGAAGACAAATGCAAAATCCAAGGAATATTAATCCGAAAATTCCAAAAAATGGGAAAGAGGGTGAACTTGCCCCCTCTATTTAGGTTACGTGGCTGTGTAAACTATTGAAACGCTGATAATCGTGTCTTCTTTTTTTAACCATACCATTTGATACGACCAAAATGTGCCTCTTCGAAATAAAGGTTTTAGACCCTAGGTCTCTTTGGGCCAAATCCGTTTTAGGACATTTGGAGTCCATTTAGCGATGTCCGTCCGTCTGTCTGTCTGTCTGGCTGGTGCGCACGATTACTCCCGAAGAGAGTATCCGATTTGGCCCAAACTTGGTACATCGTAATATTATTGCAAACTTAGATCGAGTTTGTAGATGGGCAATATCGGTCCACTCCTTCTGGTACCTCCCCCACAAAGGGTCTAAATTTTGAAGATCCATTAGGGACATAAAAGTCAAACTTAACAACCCACTCCATCCAGACTTGGCACATATTAATATTTCTATCAACACAAGATATCTTATAAAAATGGTGGAGATCGGATCATTTCTTCTGGTATCTCCTCCACAAAAGGTCAAAATTTTCAATAACCAAAACGATCATAAAATCCAAAATAAGTATCCAATACTCTTCATATTTCACACATCCCATTACTGCTTCTAACGCAAGATCTGCTGTGAAGATGGAAGATTGGATATATTCCTCCTCCCCCACAAACATTCAACATTTTGAATATCCATGAAGCTCATAAATTGGGAAATTTACATCCGAATCCATTCAGACATCTTACAATATTTCCATTTTCAATATTTTCATCAACACAAGATATCGGACCATTCCTTCTGGTACCTCGCCCACATAGGGTTCAAGATTTCGAAAAAGATCTTTTGTGAGGATTTTATATTTCAGCGAACCTCTTTTGGTGCCTCAACCACAAAGGGTCACAATTTTCAACACTTTTATCTGCCATAACTAGCGAAACATAACTTCAAAAGCAAAATCCTCCAAAATGGATTTGGACATAAGGGGGCTTCTAACATATTGTAGTGTTGTTGGGTATCACATGGTCGGCTCCGCACGACTATAGCCTTTGATTAATTGTCTTTAAATATTTTTTTTATTAAAAAAATATATTTTTTTAAGAAGTTTTATTGAATTTTTGTCAAGGGAAGAAACATTGAAAATTTCTTTTAAAATATTTAATATTTATTTGTTAAAGTAATATATTAAAAAAAAATAATATTTTTTGCAAGAAATTAACATTTTCTTTTAAAGAAAATAGAGTGTCTCCAGTCAAAACAAAAGACTTAAGACACAAACCCAACCACAAAAAAAAGAAAAATTTTATGAAATAATGGTTTTATGTTTGTTTTGTTATTGTTGAAGAGTCATTGAGTTATATCAATAAAGCTATTATAAAACAATTTAAAAATACCACTTCTCATTACAAAACATAGCTATTCTAATTTGCATTCCCCCCATCCCAAGATAACCACAACTTGTCCTTCTCTCAGCTACACATATTTGACACAAAAATTATTTAGGTTTGCAATTTTGTTTTTTCTTCTTCGTTTTGGCATTTGCGGTTTTCTAATCGAAATTTTTTTTCTTACAATTCAATATTGCTTTGGCGGTAGCAAAAGTTACAAGACAAATCTGAAAAAATAGCAACAACAACAACTGAAACCACAAATAACATTCAAATGTGGAAAAATATCTAAGCCTAAGAAAAAAATTAAAAAACAAATGACAAAATGGAAAATAAGCGAAGAAAAAAACAACAAAACAAGAAACAAATATATATAACGTTATAACAAATAAACAAAAAAGGAGGGGAAAAACAAAAAAAAAAAAATAAACCAAAAAGAAAAAAAAGAAAATTTATTGCAAATCGCAAATACTTTCAACAAACAACAAAACGAAAGAAAAACAAAAACAAAGACAACATAACTTCAGCAAAACAACAAAAACTCTCTGCAGAATGAAACAAAAACAAAAAACACACAGAGACACAGACACAAAGCGAAAAAGGCAACATTCAAAACCAGTTTGTCATGGTGATTGGGCATGAACGGTCTCTGAGTGAGTCTCTGAGAGAGTGGTAAGAAGTTGGCAGTGAGTAACACGTCTCTCTGCTCTGTAACTATCAATGGGTCCAAAAGAGATGTGAGAATAGTTATCCACTTTAAAGTTGAAGCCAGTTTCTCTTAGATTTTATAAATCATAAAAAAATTGATGTTTAAGAAATTTTTGGTGTATTTTTATACCCT
This sequence comes from Musca domestica, assembly GCF_030504385.1. Classification (NCBI taxonomy): domain Eukaryota; kingdom Metazoa; phylum Arthropoda; class Insecta; order Diptera; family Muscidae; genus Musca; species Musca domestica. The sequence goes on along the minus strand of NW_026712272.1, from coordinate 10,898,664 downwards.
CCACCATAGTATGGAGGTTATATTAAGTTTGTCATTCCGTTTGTAACACCTCGAAATATACATTTTAGACCCCAAAAAGTCTATATATTCTTGATCAGCATAAAATTCTATGTCGATTTAGAAATGTCCATCCGTCTGTCCGTCTATCCGTCTGTGGAAATCACTCTAGCTTCCGAAGAAATGAAGTATGTTGATAAAATTTTACTCAAATATGTATTATGTCGGCAGGACTTTTGGTATTAAAAATGTGCCATGTAGGTCCACTTCTTCGTATAGCTCCTATATAACGGTACCCCCCGATATTCGGTATTCTGATGATTTTAGCGACATTATTTACCGGAATTGTTTCAAATTTGGTACTTGAAGTTCGTAATAGACACTACAGCATAAAACAGAAAATGGGTCATGTAGGTCCACTTCTTCGTATAGCTCCCACATAACGATACCCCCCGATATTCGGTATTCTGATGATTTTAGCGACATTATTTACCGGAATTGTTTCAAATTTCGCATTTGAAGTTCGTAATCGATACTACAGTCTAAGACAGAAAATTATCTGTGCAGGTCCACGTCTTCGTATAGCCCCTATATAACGGTAACTCCCAAAATTCGCTACATTGATGATTTTAGCGACATTACTCACCGGAATTATTTCAACTTTGGTATTTGAAGTTCGAAATGGATACTACAGCCTAAAACAGAAAATTGTCTGTGCAGGTCCACGACTTCGTAGAGCCCCCATATAACGGTACCTTCCGATATTCGGTATTTTGATGATTTTAGCGACATTACTCACCGGAATTATTTCAACTTTGGTATTTGGAGTTCGAAATGGATACTACAGCCTAAGACAGAAAATTGTCTGTGCAGGTCCACGTCTTCGTATAGCTCCCATATAATGGTACCTTCCGATATTCGGTAGTTTGATGATTTTAGCGACATTACTCACCGGAATTGTTTCAACTTTGGTATTTGAAGTTTGTAATGAATACTACAGCATAAGGCAGAAACTTGTCGGTGCAGGTCCACGTCTTCGTATAGCCCCCATATAACTGTACTTCCCGATATTCGGTATTTTGATGATTTTAGCGTCATTATTCACCGGAATTGTTTCAAATTCGGTATTTGAAGTTCGAAATAGATACTACAGCATTTGACAGAAAATTATCTGTGCAGGACCACGTCTTCGTATAGCCCCCATATAAGGGTACCTCCCAAAATTTGGTATTTTGATGATTTTAGCGTCATTATTCACCCGAATTGTTTCAAATTACGTATTTAGAGTTCGTAATGGGAACTTTAGTCTGTGACAGAAAATTGTCTATGCAGGTCCAGGTCTTCGTATAGGTCCCATATATCAGTACCTCTCTATATTCGCTATTTTGACGAGTTTAGGTACAATACCCACCGAAAGTGTTTGAGATGTCGTATTTAAAGTTCGTAATGGATGCTATAGCCTGTGACAGAAAATTGTCTATGCTGGTTCAGGTCTTCGCACAGCTACGATATAACGGTACCTCCCTATATACGATATTTTGTTGATTTTAGCTACATTATTCGACGTTTATTTCAAGTTTCGAATTTGAATGTGTTAATGGTTTATGACAAACAATGCCTATGTACGTCCACATCGTATAGACCCCAATATAACGGCTCTATTCGGTATTTTTAAAATTTTAACAAAAATTTTTTAAAATTTTATTTTTTAAATTAATTTTTTTTTAATTTTTTTTTTATTTTGTTTTTAAATTTCCAAATTCGTTCCAAATGGTGGAGGGTATTTAAAGTTCGGCCCGGCCGAACTTACTGCTTTTTAACTTTTTTTTTGTAATATTTTTTTTCACCTTACAACACAGGTTGGGGATATTATATACAGATTGCAATTATCGTCCGATCCTCACGAAAATTTTCACAAGGGTAGGGTTAGGATCAGAAGGGCTAGATCTATTGTTTTCAAAGACATCCGCAATATATTTTTAGGGGTTCAAATGGACCAAAAAAACAAAAAAAAGGTCGTGATCACACAATTGAAGCCAATCGACACGCCTTTCGGATGACCATTGGAATATTTTTAGCTGTAAAATGGACCACAACAACTAACAGCACGACGGAGTGCGTAAATATGGGGCAAATGTTCCAGGTCAAAATGCTAATGGTAATATCTGAACAGTGCTCAGTGGCATAATTTCAAAAGGGAAATCTTCCAAAAAGTGGATATGGACATAAGAGGGCTTCTAACATATTGTAGTGTTGTAGGGTATCGAATGGTCGGCCCAGAACGCCTATAGCCTCTGCTTACATATTTTTAAATTATTTCAAATTTTTTTGTTTAGAAAATTTTATAAAAAATCCAGAAACCTAAGAAAATGTGAATTTTAGTTCAATCTCAAATAATCTCTTTTTACATTTTGCCCACCTTTAATCCAAAGAGATGTATGAAGTTAATATTTCCTCTCTTTTCTGTAACTCACCTAACATTGCGGCCTAATTTATGTTCGAATAACATAAAATGAAACAGACTCCCAAAATTATGTAGGAGCGCCAAATTTTCTCTTCTCCAAATGAAGCTGTGCAATATACTCTGTTAAAATCTCTCACGAGAGTTATGGCGAGAGACAAACACCTCTCCATGTCTGCCCGTCGTCTGTTTGCTGATGCTGTTCGGAGTAAAGCATAGATGAAACCATATAACAGCAACAAGGTAAACTTAACAAGTTAAGTTAAATTGTACAACAAAAGCAACAACAACACCAAACCTCAGAAAATAAACGTTAGGAATATGACAACGACAACAAGAGCAGTAACAACAACAACAACAACACTAATGCTAAACATACCAAACAATATTTATAACACACTTCGGAAATGAAAGAAATCCATAAATGATGCGTAAGGTTAGTGCCCACAGTTTACGTTACGGTTTTTTTTTTCTGGTCAGATGGAAGATTGTCTTGGTTCAGTATTATTTTTAGGGGGGAATGAATGGAATGCAAATAAAACTGTTATATATAGAGGGGGTTGGGTTCTTCCTTTCGATATTTTATACGAAAAACCCCACTTATCTACTATTATTAGTCTTTTATAAAATTATAAAAAAAAAAAACAGTAAGGAAAAGTCAAAAGTCGGGCGGGGTCGACTATATGATACCCTACACCACTTTGCATATATAGTAGAGGTCCCGTAACAAAAGATTTTTTTTAGATCACATCACCTATCAACATTTGGCTTTAGAGCAATTATAATTTGGTTTCAGAGGGAACTAATGTAGGGGAGGCATACACAATCCTGAATCGATTTCCACTAAATTTAAATGTTTTATATCAAATAACATTGCTAAAGAGTACATGAAAACATTTCGAGATGGATTACATTAAAAAAATATATCAGAGCCGAAGTGCACAAAATTGAAACGTAGTTTCCGAAATTCACTTCATTTGGCCCGATATTAGCCACTATTTGCACAATAAACCTGAAATCGGATTAAGAATATATATAGGAGCAAAAACCAAATCTTAGCCGACCTCGATAAAATTTTGAAAAGGTATTTCCGAGCTCTATAAGATATCTGGTACCAAATATAATAGCTGTCGAATGCATATTACGAATGTGAGGGACTTAAATACCAAGTCGGATGAAACATATATATGGGAGATATAGCAATCTCTGAACCGATTTTCACCAATTTTTATGTACTTGCTCCTAGACTGAATTTGGTCGGATGTATCAAAATCCAGGACGTTTAAGATATATATGGGAGCTATATCCAAATCTGATCCGATTATCACCAATTTCAATAGGATTCATCTTTGGGCCAAACAAATATTGTTTGGAAAATTTTATCTCAATCGGATAATAAATGCGACCTGGATTTTGTTCACAAAAATACATGGGCGGACGGTCTGACATGCATAAATCGACTTAGAAAGTGATTCTATGAATATCCTCAAAAGTAAGTATAGGCCGCTTCCTTCTCCATGTTTCAAACAAATGCAGAAAGACATAATAACCTAACCACTATGTGGTGTAGGGTATATTCATTAATAAGAAGTTCTACTAGACTTCTATAAATATAACCACTAATCTTTTACTTCAAAAAAAACAGCTTTTCCTTTGATATTTTATAAAAATAAATCTCCTACTGTAAGGAGATCCAGGGATATTCTAATAGAATACGCCATTTTTTTTAATTTCTGGTTGAAGATCCTTTAATGCTTAGTAATAATATACTCTGATTTTCTTTGAAAAGATTTCCGCAGCCTTCTAATAAAACAAGATGGATTCTATAAGAAAATCCAGGTCATGGTTCTCTATGAGAGATTCACAGATATTGTCTAGGAAAATCCAAAATTTTTACCAAAGAAGATCCAATGATATTCTATGAGAAAAACTAGCGTTTATTAATTTTGAGATTCACTGAACTTGTGTTAGAAAGTCTTTTGACCATAGATAAGAATCTCCTCAGAAAATGGATAGATATTCTTGAACAAAGATTTATTGATGATCTTTGTTCTGATCTGCTATAAGAAGATAGAACGATATTCTACAAGATTATGATCTTTCATTGGAAGACCCGCTGAATATCTATAAAAATATCCACTGCTATCCTCTAAATAACCAGGGAGTCTCTATATACGAGCTGGAGGCCAGGGAGTCTCTATAGACGAGCTGTAGGGCAGAGAGTCTTTATAAACGAGCTGAAGGCCAGGGAGTTTGTGTAGACGAGCTGGAGCCCGGGCAATCCATATAGATGAGGATGATTGAGACCATGAGGATGATTGAGACCAGTTGGAGGCCAGACATCCCATATAGATAAGCTAGAGGTCAGGTACCCCATATTATTAACCAGTCGGGTATGATGCACGTAGAGCCACATAGACGAGCTTGGATGCCAGGGAGTCTCTATGGCAGGGAGTCCAATTACACGGTAATTCCTCCACGGGCATGGGTATTCCTTATGTGTTGGAGGATTTCCATCAGTGTCCGTTTGACCGAAGCCACGGGACAATTCCGTATCGTTTTCCGTCTATCGTGCTAAATAAGATTAAACAAGTCAAAAAGCAGCTAAGTTCGGCCGGGTCGAACTAAAAATACCACTTAAATCAAAACCGCTATACGGAGACGTGGACCTGCATAGGTAATTTTTTGTCATAGGCTGTAGAACGGCTTCCGAATTTTAAATACGAAATTTCCAAAAATTCCGTTGAATAATGGCGCTAATATCATCAATAGAACGAATTTGGGGATGTACCATTTTATGGGAGATATACAATATCGTGGACTTATATAGACAATTCTCTTCCACGGGGTAAATTATTGAGAAAGAACTCCTTGTGTGGATTTTGAGACAATTCCATTGAACATGTTGGCTAAAATCATCGAAATACCGGATATCGGGAGGTACCGTTATATGTGAACGTGAACCGATATAGCCCATCTTCGGACTTGATCTGCGTGTAGCCAAAAGACTGATCTATGCAAAATTTTAGCTTCCTAATTCGTTTTGACTCCAGGGTGCCCTAACATCATTTCTTAGGCTGAAGGATGAAAGCTTTTATTCAGACGTGATTTTAATATTTCCAAAATGGCAAAAAGTCGGTTCAGATATACATATGCAAACAATTGATTTTTAGCAAACCTGAAAGTCATAATAAGTAATCGATATGAAAAATATTTGGTATAATTCACCCTAGAAATACCTGTGCAAAATTTTGTCAAAATCTGCTCAGATTAAAATTTAACTGCCACATATAACTTCATCCGACTTCATTTTTATTGTATTCGAAATCCGAAATGATTTTTATCATATGAAGCTGGATCTCATATTTGAAGGTGGGTCTGTATAATTTACTCCTATATATATTTTTCAGCCGATTGGAACCTTAATATGCACCGATTATAATAATATTTGGTACAAGACATCACACAAACCCTGGAAACGCCTCTGTAAATTTTCATCAAATTCGGTTCAGATTCATTATCGTTATCAAATAGATGGCCCCGTCCAACCTTGATATTTCCTCAGCTGGTTTTCAATAAAAAATAGATTTTTTTCGATAAAAATCTCAGGCCATCTTTAAATATCATTTTTATTTTCGATAAAAAAAAATCGCTGATCTTTGGTAAGCGGATCCACAGAAGAATATCCCTAATTATTTAAAGCTCTATAACTAAAACTCTTTTCTAGTGGCCATATTTTTCACCGATCATCCACAAAGGGTTTATTTGATCTAAATCCTAAAGTTAAGAAATTACGGTTTTTGAAACATAATTTCTCCCCTCATTCCAACTCCCTTCCGCACCCCTCGTGGTAAGCAGATATTTTGTCTAGTAACAACGACAATAAAAATTGCAGGCCAACGTAACCAAGTTAACATTGTCGTACGTATCTAATGTTAACACCGAACACAATCTCACTACAACAACAGCAACAACAAAAAACCCCACAAAATTCAGCACCACAACAACGACAACAACAATTGCAACATATTTGTGTGTTGCACACACATAAATGCACGTACGGTTGGACACCGCCGTAAAAGGTTTATTAAACAAAACAAGCTAAACTTAATAAACTTTGCAGAATAGCAAAAAAAAAAAATAAAAAGAAGAACAAGAAGAGAGGAAAAACAAAACCAAAACGAACTGCGAAAAATGTGTTTGTTTGTGGCTATGTTGAGCTAAAAGATCGCGCGACAATGGCTATGCATCGTTTTACTTAAAGTGCATGTAAGGCACAACTACCACAAACACCACCACCACAGCCAGCAACAGCAACAACAACAACAAAAACGATAGAAGAAAAACAAACATTGAGATCGAACATCAAACACCAAAGGACGGCAGGCCAACACACAGCAGCAACACACAAATGAGCAACAACAATAACGAACGCATCAAATTTCATGGCACTTCATTTGTGTGAGCTTTTTTTTTTGTGCGGCTAGCTATGCAATGCTGCTTCATGAAAAATGCCAACAACAACAACAGCCGAAGAAGAAGAAAAAAAACCTAATGAACGAGTTCTGAATAGGCATTGTAAAAATATTTTAGACAAAAAAATGGCAACAATAGCCGCTGCTGGTTAGCGAAATAACAATGGCCTATAGAAGGTTAAAGATTTGACATCTATCTTTTATGATTTCTTAAGAATAGAAATTCCAAAAAATTTTGAGTTGGAGATCTGTGTGTGAACATGTTGTAGAACATTTGAGGAGGCTTTTTACAGCCTCCACCAATCTATGGAGGGTATATAAACGTTGTCATTCCGTTTGTAACTCATCGAAATATTTATAATAGACCCTACAATGTATATATTTTCTATATTAGCGTAAAATTCTAAGATGATCTAGCGATGTCCCTGTGTCTGTTGTAATCACGCTATCTTTCGAACGCATTGAGATAGAAGGCTAAAATTTTGCATGCATGCACGCTTTACCACTAGGCAGGTTAAGTTTGTAAATTGGCCATGCGGGTCCACGTTTTTGTATAGCCCCCATATAACGGTACCTCCCGATATTCGGAATTTTAATGATTTCGGCGACCTTATTTACCGGAATTATTTCAAATTTTGTATTTGAAGTTCGTATTGGTTACCACAGCCTATGATAAAAATTTTGGTATGCAGGTGCATGTCTTCGTATAGCCCTCATATAACGGTACCTCCCGATTTTCGGAATTTTAAAGATTTCAGCGACATTATTTACCGGAATTATTTCGGTACCTCCCGATATTCGGAATTTTAATGATTTCAGCGACATTATTTACCGGAATTATTTCGAATTTCATATTTGAAGTTCGTAATGGGTGCTCAGCCTATGACAAAAAATTTCGTATGTAGGTCCAGGCCTTCGTATAGCCCCCATATAACGGGACATTATTTACCGGAATTATTTCGGTACCTCCCAATATTCGGAATTTTAATGATTTCAGCGACATTATTTACCGGAATTGTTTCACATTTTGTATTTGAAGGGTACTACAGTCTATGACAAAAATTTTGGTATGCAGGTCCACGTCTTCGTATAGTCTCCATATAACAGTTTCCAGTTAAGTGGTAGTTTCCGAAAGTTTTTTGAAATTATTCAAGTTCCTTCCAAATAGTGGAGGGTATTAAAAGTTCGGCTTGGTCGAACTTAGCTGCTCTTTTACTTGTTTATACATAGGCTATTAGAATTAGAAAATTTTCAAAAGACTAAAATCCATTAAAAATTCTGTTAAAGTCTTAAAAATACCAAATATCGGAAAATGCCGATATATTGTGCGGATTTACGATATTATGAACCTATATAGACAAATCTATGTCTGGGGGTAACTCCTTGGGCACAGAACTCCTTGTATAGAATTTCAGACAATTCCGTTGAAAAATGAGGGTAAAATCATCAAAATACCGAATATCGGGGAGTACCGTTATATGGAAGATATACGAAATCGTTGACCTATATAGACAATTCTCTTTCAGGGGGTGAAATACTCATAAGGAACTACTTATATGGAATTTCAGACAATTTCGTTGAACAATGTGGCTAAAGTCATCAAAATACCGAATATCGGGGGTACCGTTATATGGGGGCTATACGATATCGCGGACCAATATAGACAATTCTCTCTCAGGGGGTAAAGTACTCACAAGGAATTACTTGTATGGATTTTAAGACAATTCCATTAAAAAATGTGGCTAACATCATCAAAATACCGAATATCAGGAGGTACAGTTGTATGGGGGATATACGATATCGCGGACCTATATAGACAATTCTTTTTCAAGGGATAAAATACTCACAAGGGACTCCTTTTGTGGCATTTCAGACAATTCCATTGAAAAATGTGTCTAAAATCATCAAAATACCGAATATGGGGGATAATGGTACCGCCCTATACGATATCGTGGACCGATATAGCCCATCTTCGAACTTGACCTGCCTGCAGACAAAAGAGAGATCTGTGCAAAATTTTAGCTTCATATCTTAATTCGTTTAGACTGTAGCATGATTACAACAGATGGACAGACGGACGGACGGATAGGAGGACGAAAAGGGACGTCTTAGAATTTTACGCTGATCAAAAATATATATACTTTGTTGGGTCTAAAATGATTATTTCGATGAGTTACAAACGGAATGTCGAACTTAATATACCCTCCATACTGTGTATAGTGGAGGGTATAAAAAAGCTGCAACAAAGTCAAACGCCATAATTTTTACATTTTTTTGAATGAATGAAGGCTAAAAATGTCAGAAATAGCATCAAATTTTAGAATAAGGTTAGATTTATCCGAATTGGTCGCCTTTGGCACGAATTATGGCCTTCAAACGTCCGAGAAACACACACGTCACACGCTGCCCGAATGTTGCTCTGCGGTAGTTTGGCCCATTCCCGGCGAAGCGCTTTCTTGAGGTGATCGACACTTGGGTATTTTTTAGTGCCAATCTTGCTTTCCAAAATATTCCAGACACATTAGTCCAACGGATTGGTATTCGGATATTTTGGCGGCCATTGTGCGCTGGAAATGAAGCGAGGAACCTCATTTTGTAACCATTCTTGAGTGGCACGAGCTGAGTGCGATGGTGCTAAGTCCTGTTGGTATGTCCAAGCTCTGCGGCTAAATGTTTGCGTGCCCAAGTCTTTAATACACCCTTCAGCATATTTTCGCCATAATATTGAGCATTTGTTCTGATACCACGGTCGATTAATACGAGTGGAAAGCGACCAACGGCTGTTATGGCGGCCCACACCATCACCATGACCGGCGCTTGAGTTCTGGTGGCCAACGGCTGAGGGACCTAATAACGGAAATAATAAAATCTGCCCATATCGAAATTCATCTAATTTAGGTATTTTGAAACTCCACATTTTCTAGCTGAAATGACTATAATGTGTGAAGGTCTCAGGCAATTTTTTTCAATAAGTTTACATTCGTAAACGGTGGGAACTTATTTGGCAACAATTTCAATTTAATTTTTCAATATTGTCATGCAACGCAATCCCCACGTCACGCAATTTTGAAGAGCATAGAAAGTTTGGCACAACCGAATTTTACACCATTTTTCTTGCATTTCAGGGAACAGATTTCGATTCTCCTGGAAATTAAAGTTTACAAAACGAAGATCTAGGTTATTCCAATATATAATTTTTATTAATTTTTCCTACAGGCACATACATCTCCAGCCAGCCAGCTATAGCATAGAAATTCTCAAGTTTTCATAAAATAAGTTCATCGAGTAGAAATTCAAAAATAAAGTAATTTTAAGGCTTTGAAGCAAAAACTAGTTTAAACTGCATGAAAACGTGAAATTACAAGTTCAATAATTTTAAGACCAAATATTTAAGATGACAATTATGATCAGGCGTATTTTCTCTTTAATAGTAGGAACATAAACCAATATGGAAATTTCTTGAGTTAAGTTATTTTTCCAAATAATAAATTACAAATAATAAATTCTTTAGACAATTCCAGCACTTTTAATATATTTTTTTTAATCATTTGCATTGTTGCATATTTTTTTATTTCATTTTTTTAATGTTTAACTCTCTCAAAATCGAAACAAATTTCTTTTCTTACATTTCTTGGCAATTCCTGTTTGACGTTTAATCCAAATTTCTGTTGTTCTCTGTATCGCTTTATCTTTCTCTCTCTCCTTGGAGTTTTGCAATTGTGGTTTGTTTATTTTCTGGTATTCTTTATTTTGTTATTTCTCCTTTAAACTTTAACTTTTTGTAAAATATTTTCTCTACTGCATTTATTTTTTCTAACTTATCACGACTTCTATTTAATATTTATTTTTTTCTCTAAAATTCCACTTTTGCCATTTTTATTTAAATCATTTTTGTATATCTTTGTTAAAATAATTTCTTTGCTAAAAAATCACACTAAGCCTGCTGATATTGTTATAAACAAGAAACGGGGATGGGGGGCCTGTGGAGACTCTACGATATTTACACAAATACTTTCGCACACACACTTTAAATAAATCTTCTACACATGCATGTATGTATATTCCGTTGCCACTTCTTTTAAGCGCTCTCGTTTTATTTTGTAATTTTTTTTCGCTTCAGCCTTTTTATGTTGTTGTTGTTGGGTTTTTTACACTTCTCCACAGAAAGATGTCAACGTTCCGTCCGTTCAATTTGGTTACGACTTCGTTACACGTTCACAGGTAAAAGCAAACTGTTCTGTTAGCCGCAGCTAAAAGATCTCTTTGGTGTTTTTGTCGTTGCTCCATGCCATTCCGATACGATTCGATTTGTTGCAGAAAAAAAACCCAAAGAGTTCCATGGAGTGATCGAACAATGCAGTGTGAGTGCGTGCTATGGCTTACAAATGCATGTGTATATGTGCTGTTGTTGCTTGGTTAAACATGTGTGGTGAGTTGGGAAAACGGTTTCTCTTCTCTGGGAGTTAAGATGCTGAGTAGTTAAGAGCAAAACAAAAGACTTAAGACACAAACTGCAAGATGAATATTGTACCTGAGTAAGGGAGTTTGAGGTTGCTTATGAGAGAGTAGGTTATTGAGAGAGTATTGCAAATTATGGCTACTTTGTTTATTCTCATTTAAGTTATCACAGTTTTAACTCCCAATTAGAATGGAATGGAGTGAAACTAAAGACTTAAGCTACAAACTTGGGAAAATAATGGGAATTTAATGACGAAAGACCAAATGTGGATTTTTAAAGAATATTTTTCAAGGACCCAGAGACCATCAAACGTAGATTTTTTAAAGAATATTTTTCAAGGACCAATAGACCAGTAAACGTAGATTTCTAAAGAATATTTTTAAAAGACCCAAAGACCATCAAACGTGAATTTTTAAAGAATCTTTTTTTTAAGGACCCAAGGATTCAAGGATCTATAGACCAATAAACGTGCATTTTTTAGAGAATATTTTTTGAGGACCATTAGATCAATAAACGTGGATTTTCAAAAGAATATTTTTCAAGGATCTATAGACCAATAAACGTGGATTTTTTAGAGAATATTTTTTGAGGACCAACAGATCAATAAACGTGGATTTTCAAAAGAATATTTTTCAAGGACCAAGAGACCAATAAACGTCAATTTTTTAAAGAATATTTTTCAAGGACCAATAGACCAATAAACGTGGATTTTTTAAAGAATATTTTTCTAAGACCAATAGATCAATAAACGTGGATTTTCAAAAGAATATTTTTTAAGGACTCATCAAACGTGGATTTTCAAAAGAATATTTTTTTAAGGACTCATCAAACGTGGATTTTCAAAAGAATATTTTTTAAGGACTCATCAAACGTGGATTTTCAAAAGAATATTTTTTAAGGACTCATCAAACGTGGATTTTCAAAAGAATATTATTTAAGGACACATCAAACGTGGATTTTTTAAAGGATATTATTTAAGGACTCATCAAACGTGGATTTTTTAAAGAATATTTTTCAAGGTTCAATAGACCAATAAACGTGGATTTTTTAAAGAATATTTTTCAAGGTTCAATAGACCAATAAACGTGGATTTTTTAAAGAATATTTTTCAAGGTTCAATAGACCAATAAACGTGGATTTTTTAAAGAATATTTTTCAAGGTTCAATAGACCAATAAACGTGGATTTTTTAAAGAATATTTTTCAAGGTTCAATAGACCAATAAACGTGGATTTTTTAAAGAATATTTTTCAAGGTTCAATAGACCAATAAACGTGGATTTTTTAAAGAATATTTTTCAAGGTTCAATAGACCAATAAACGTGGATTTTTTAAAGAATATTTTTCAAGGTTCAATAGACCAATAAACGTGGATTTTTTAAAGAATATTTTTCAAGGTTCAATAGACCAATAAACGTGGATTTTTTAAAGAATATTTTTCAAGGTTCAATAGACCAATAAACGTGGATTTTTTAAAGAATATTTTTCAAGGTTCAATAGACCAATAAACGTGGATTTTTTAAAGAATATTTTTCAAGGTTCAATAGACCAATAAACGTGGATTTTTTAAAGAATATTTTTCAAGGTTCAATAGACCAATAAACGTGGATTTTCAAAAGAATATTATTTAAGGACTCATCAAACGTGGATTTTCAAATGAATATTTTTTAAGGACTCATCAAACGTGGATTTTCAAAAGAATATTTTTTAAGGACTCATCAAACGTGGATTTTCAAATGAATATTTTTTAAGGACTCATCAAACGTGGATTTTCAAATGAATATTTTTTAAGGACTCATCAAACGTGGATTTTCAAATGAATATTTCTCAAGGACCCAAAGACTAATAATACTGGATTTTTAAAAAAATATTGTTCAAGAACTCAAAGACCAATAATCCTGGATTTTAAAAAAATATTGTTCAAGAACTCAAAGACCAATAATCCTGGATTTTAAAAGAATATTTTTTAAGGATCCAAAAACAAATCCGTGCGTTTTATATGTATCGTGTCTTTGGCAATATTTTAGATAAAAATAGGAAAAATATTATAGTCAAAAATGAGTCAACAAAGAGGTCTTTTTGGTCCTTTTAAGAATATATGGTTAAACTGGATCGTAATCAGTGAAAATACTCTACAAAATTGTTTGTCATAAAATTTTAAAGTAGGTCCTAGAAGATGTTAAATGTCTAAATCTTACCTAAACGCCAGGAATGAATATTTACAAGAAAATAACATTTTGGGGTTAACGCCGCACTTGGTGTGAATTTCTGCAAAAATCTCCGGAAAAGTACAATTTTAGAAGAATGACATCATTGACAAAAATATTCTTCATTCAATTTTATTTTGAGTCACCAGAGAAACGAAATTAATATTTCCATTTCATATAAAAAGAATAATTCCATAAATGTTGCAAAAAAAAAAAAACTCAAAAATATTTTCTATTTCTTGGATCAATTTTTCCTCGCCCTCTTTTCGAGTTGGCTCATCCACAAACAAACCTCCTGTTGGTAGGTCTTCCATCCTAAAATATTCTAAAAAATATTTCTCATAAGATTCTACTATAGACCCCAAAAGTCAATAAAAGCCTTAATCTTACCTGAACGTCAAAAATTCATTTCTACGAAAAAACACATTCTAGGGTAAGTTGTGAGTTACTGCAAGTATCTCCGACAAAACATTAATTTAGAAGGATGGCCTCAAAGACAAAAATATTTTTCACTAAATTTTACTATAAGTCTCCGTTGAAAAGATATCTCTACTTCCATTGTATGCCAAAATATTTTTGCGTCAATGTTGTTAAAAAACCCTGAAAATATTCTCTAATATTTTAATCAATTTTTCCTGGAACTTTTTTCGAGTTGACACCTGAAATTAATATCAAATTTCGTTTTAGGCAAAAATTGTCAAAGTAACAAATATTCTACACCAAATTTCACTATAAATCTCAGAATAAACCATAGATCTGGGTACAATAGTTTCGTTGAAAATTTCATTCAAAATTTAGTACTAAAAGTGAAAATGATGTGTTTGCTTTTTTTTACTTTTAATGTAACAAGTATTCAAGCGGAGACAAATCTCCCGATTTATACTTCATTTTTTGGAAAGGTGTCAAGGAAAGAATTATTCTAGATCAAATTTCATTGTAAGTCTCTGAACAAAAGAAATTTCTATACTTAATAGGTACCAAAAAAGTAGAATCAATTGTTCATTTCTGGAAAAGTGTAGTATTTTTTCCCAATTCGCTGCAAATGTTCTTATAATTTCACTGTACAATGGCCAGTTTGGGTTGTGTATTTAATAGGGCACGTTTTTAAATCAGATAACCGAAAAGGTTCTTGGGTCAAATGTTTTTTGACCCTTATATAGTTTTGACCATATATCCCTATAGTTTGAGATATATTTCGCAATATTTAGGTTAGAGCTTTGAAGTTTATTAGGGATCTTTGACTTACATCTAGAGACATTGGTGCGGAAAAATGGGTCATATCGGTAAATTTTTTGCTATAGTCCCCTTGTGAGGATAATTCAGATTTTAAGTATTTTTTACATTTTGGCCAAGTTTTCCATTTATTTTTGCAAAAATTTTGGCATTTTGAGTTCTCATTGTATAGAAACGCTATTTGCAAAAAATCGCCAATATAGAAGACTGTCTGTAGGTCTAATAGAGATAGAAAAATTTCGATAGAGCATCGATAGGAGACCTTTTATATGTCTTTTAAAAAGGGGATTGTCTGCAGGTCCACCTTTTGATACATAGATCCACCAAAAATACCCTCTGAATTCAGTATTGCAAGAGTCTTGGTTCTTTTTAATCTAAGCTCATTGTACCCTCAAAAAACTAAAACCGTATTTTTAAATTCACCTCACAAACTTGCAACAAATACCCATCTTCCCACCGCCCCCTCTCCACCAACTCCATCCCAACACTCGCATCGCATTCCGTTGTAACAAAAGAGACAAGAATTGTTATTGTCGATCGGCGACAATATCCAGCGAAGCAAACTGGCCGGCCACTCACTTCACCACTTCTGCACAGTGAAAAAACCAGTAATCATGCCCACAGGCCAAACCGATGTGTATTGACTGACCATTTATTACACTTCCAGTCCAGTTCGGTTCAGTTCAGTCCAATCCACTCCACTCCATGCGGCAGCAGTTGGGGTTTGCATTCAACCGTGCAGTTCCTACACATCAGCAGCAGCGGTGGCAGAAAAAAATTCAACACGTAGACGGCTGGGTAACATTGCAAAAATATGTTGGGGGAACAAGAATTGCAGGAAGAGAGGGAGAGACAGAGAGTGAGTGGTGTTTAAGAGAAGGAAACTTTAAAGAGATCATGGATTTGAAGAGACCAAGAAATTGTTGAAACTCTAAATAAGAGGTGATGGATTATTCTTTGGCGTAGTTGAGATCAGAAATCAAGAATTAACGTGGATTTTTTGGGGAATATTTTTCAAGGACCCAAGGACCATCAAACGTGGATTTTTTAAAGAATTTTTTTCAAGGGCCCAAGGAACAATAAACGTGGATTTTTTAAAGAATATTTTTCAAGGACCAATAGACCAATAAACGTGGATTTTTTAAGGAATATTTTTCAAGGACCTTCAGACCAATAAACGTGGATTTTTTAAAGAATATTTTTCAAGGACCTTCAGACCAATAAACGTGGATTTTTTAAAGAATATTTTTCAATGACCTTCAGACCAATAAACGTGGATTTTTTAAAGAATATTTTTCAAGGACCTTCAGACCAATAAACTTGGAGTTTTTGAGAATATTTTTCAAGGACCTTCAGACCAATAAACGTGGAATTTTTAATGAATATTTTTCAAGGACCTTCAGACCAATAAACTTGGAGTTTTTGAGAATATTTTTCAAGGACCTTCAGACCAATAAACGTGGAATTTTTAATGAATATTTTTCAAGGACCAATAGACTACTAAACGTGGATTTTTTAAAGAATATTTTTCAAGGACCTTTAGACCAATAAACGTGGATTTTCTAAAGAATATTTTTCAAGGACCCAAAGACCAATAAACGTGGATTTTTTTAAAGAATATTTTTCAAGGACCCAAAGACCAATAAACGTGGATTTTTTAAAGAATATTTTTCAAGGACCCAAATACAAATAAACGTGGATTTTTTAAAGAATATTTTTCAAGGACCCAAAGACAAATAAATGTGGATTTTTTAAAGAATATTTTTCAAGGACCCAAAGACCAATAAACGTGGATTTTTTAAAAGAATATTTTTCAAGGACCCATAAACGTGAATTTTTTAAAAGAATATTTTTCAAGGACCCATAAACGTGGATTTTTTAAAGAATATAATAATAAACGTGGATTTTTTAAAAGAATATTTTTCAAGGACCCATAAACGTGATTTTTTTAAAGAATATAATAATAAACGTGGATTTTTTAAAAGAATATTTTTCAAGGACCCAAAGACCATCAAACGTGAATTTTTTAAAGAATATTTTTCAAGGACCAATAGACCCATAAACGTGGATTTTTTAAAGAATATTTATCAAGGACCCAAAGACCATCAAACGTGGATTTTTTAAAGAATATTTTTCAAGGACCCATAAACGTGGATTTTTTAAAGAATATTTTTCAAGGACCCATAAACGTGGATTTTTTAAAGAATATTTTTCAAGGACCCATAAACGTGGATTTTTTAAAGAATATTTTTCAAGGACCCATAAACGTGGATTTTTTAAAGAATATTTTTCAAGGACCCATAAACGTGGATTTTTTAAAGAATATTTTTCAAGGACCCATAAACGTGGATTTTTTAAAGAATATTTTTCAAGGACCCAAAGACCATCAAACTTGGAGTTTTTGAAGAATATTTTTCAATGACCAATAGACCAACAAACGCGGATTTTTTAAAGAATATTTTTCAAGGACCAAACGACCAATAAACATGGATTTTTTAAAGAATATTTTTCAAGGACCAAACGACCAATAAACATGGATTTTTTAAAGAATATTTTTCAAGGACCAAACGACCAATAAACATGGATTTTTTAAAGAATATTTTTCAAGGACGACCAATAAACATGGATTTTTTAAAGAATATTTTTCAAGGACCAAACGACCAATAAACATGGATTTTTTAAAGAATATTTTTCAAGGACTTAAGGGCCATCAAAATTAAGTTTGGTAGAACCTTGTGAAGGCATACGGCAACATTGACGAAAATTAAGAGCTAGAAAGACCCCAAACATCTCTTATCCTAAATATGAGACCATTGCAGTCAAGAAAAATAAGAGAGTCGGAATCATTCCCTTCTTCTTATTGCCACTTTTACTCCGCATGATCATCAATGTTAGTATTTTTTGTTGCCTTCATTTGGCCACTCTCTCAATGAAATTCCATTGAAACAAGTTTGTTGCGTGTGTTTTAGTGGCTGTGCTCATTTAAATGTTGTATGTCGCCGTCGCATGGTATGAAAAGACAAAAACAACACCAAAAAAAGAAGGAACTTCAACAAAAGTGCGAAGAAAAAGAAACTAATAAAAAAACGTATTCAGCCAAGAATGGAGTGCCCAGAGTCTGCAACAACAAAATTGCGACTAAACTGACAGATTGACTCAGTGCATGGATGAACGACAACGGTCGGATAGATGGATGGATGACTGGCTGGTTGGTTGGATGTTTGGTTGGCTGCTTGACTGGCTGGCTGGCCGGGCCGATCGACTGAAGAAGTTTACATTTGACTTGAGGAATGTTTTGAGAATGTAAAAATGCAGTCGTCGTCGCCGCCACCGTCTTCATTGTCGGCCTCCGTTCAGAGAAACAGTTTGAAATTGTGCCTTACCCAGTGAAAGTCGTGGTTGAATGTTGCCAGCGTTTAGTGTGGCTGGCACACACACACATACATCAATCTGGACGTGCATAATTCACACAGGCATATGCATATGGTTGGGTGCTTTTGTCTTCTTCTCAAAATGCTCATAATGAGAAAAGGAAAAGAGCATTAAGAACATGATCATGATGAACATAATTGTTGGGAGCAAATATGAATTGCGGCCCAGATGATAATGGGAGAGTTTTTTGTTTTTAAGTTTTTGAGAATTTTATGCAGTTCTTTGCTTTTAGGAACTTAGTCTTCATAAGAAGACTCTGAATAATCAGAAGAGGAAACCAAATTTCTGTGGATATAAAATCTTAGGTATTAAGAACTCAGCCTAAGAGACTTGAAGATCGCTGCAACTAGGAATTTTAATATTTCCATTATCAAGACTTGCGAAGATAGGTCTTCCGAATTCCTAAATTCCAGCCTTTGGAAGTCAACGACATAAGCTGCTAAGAACTAAATTATAGGAACTGAAACCTCAGTATTTAAGGTATGCAGAGGTATTTCTGACCACTATAAGATATCTGGTACCAAATATCATTGTTGAGGAGGGCATCTTACGAATGCGAGGGACTTAAAGACCAAATCGGATGAGCCATATACATGCGAGCTATATCTCAACCGATTTTCACCAAATTTTAAGAACTTGCTTCTAGACAGAATTCGGTCGGAAGTGCCAAAAATTACTCAATGTGGGTTGATATTAACCATGAAATATCAAATCGGATGAAACATATACAGGGTGAGATGAAAAAACTGCAACCAACTCCAGACTGCTGTCATTTCTAAGCCACTTGTCCGACAGCTGTTAAATTATTCCAGTGACAACTCAGAATATTGCTTACAGCTTACAAAAGCATTTTAGTGAGAATTTTCCAAAAAAAAAAAGTTATTCGTGATGGAATTTGGCTGGAATCTGGCATAGGCTATCGTTAGAGCACTCCAGCATTTAAATGTGAATAAATGTTTTGTGTCTCGGACCATCGCTCGTTACCAGTACCACGGTAGCTGTAGCGAAGCCCGACGTCAAGGAAGTGACGGAAGGAAACAGCAACATCAGCAGAAATGGTTCAAAAAATAAAGAAGGGACTTGATCAAAACCCGCGTTGCGGTGGCCGAAAAATGGCTCGTGAGCTGAAGATATCGCAATATTCCATTCGGAAAATATTGAAAAATGAGCTCGGGGTAAAGCCATTGAAATTCCAAAAAAATTCCACCGCAACAAAAAGAAAATAGACTCAAAAGAGCTAAAGAGTTGCTTCGCTTGGCAGAAAGTGGTGAACTACCGAATTTGGTTTTCTTCGATGAGAAAACATTCGTTGTCCAGCAGTTTGTAAACAAACAAAATGATCGTGTTACCTTGCCAAAGAGGTTAGCTGTAAATGTGCCACTGGAACTCAAAGGCCGGCCATGGTGATGGTGTGGGCCGACCACCATCCGCTCGTATTATTCGACCGTGGCATCAAAATAAATGCCGAATATTATCGCGAAAATATTCTGGAGGGTGTATTAATGCCTTGGGCACGCAAACATTTTGGCCCGAGACCTTGGACATTCCAACAGGACTAAGTACCATCGCACTCAGCACGCGTCACCCAAGAATGGTTACAAAATGAGGTTCCTCGCTTCATTTCCAAAAAGAGCAGAGCAACATTCGGGGAGCGTGTGATTGTTTCATTGGCCATTTGAAGGCTATAATTCTTGCCAAAGGTGACCAATTCGAACAAATCTAAATTTATTCTAAACTTTGATGCTATTTCCGACATTCTTTGCTTTCATTCAATAAAATTTAAAAAAAAATGTTAAAATTATGGCTTTTGACTTTGTTGCAATTTTTTTATATCACCCTGTATTGTACGTGAATTATTTGCAATCAACTATTTAGACAGTTTTTTTGCAATTAACCGAAGTTTAGAATTTTCGGGGTAACTGTTGTCATGATATTGGCGCCCAATCGAATATTTCTTTATGAGGCTCCCAACAGAAGTTGTTTGTAATTTTTACTAGGAATCATAACCCTAACTCCTTAGCTGGTTCCTTTACATCCAACCAATCCAATACTTATAATGTGGCGCCCAATGGCAGTTGGTGCAGTTATTACCATTTATCACTGGGCAAACTTTTTGGATAATGCTTTTACAAAGGTAAGGTTATTAAAAAATCATAAGCTATTTTCGTCTTATGAACATTTTTAAGGAAAACTAAATTCATGGCAATTCGTTGAGAATTTTTTTAATGTTGCGCCCAATCACAGTGTCAACTATTTATACAATTTTTTGCACCTAACCGAAATTTAGAATCTTTGGGGTAACGATATTGGCGCCCAATTGAATATTTATTTATAAGTCTTCCAACAGAAGTTCTTTGAAGTTCTTTTACACCCAATCAAAGTTTAAGTTCTTAAAAATAACAGAAGACATACAAATGGCGCCCAATCAAAAATTTCGCTGTAAAATTTTTAAAGTGGCGCCCAAAGGAAGATTGCGGCCATTATTACTATTTATCGCTTTTCTAACTCTTTGGATAGAACTTTCACAAAGGTAAGGCTATTGAAAACAACAGAAGCTCCATTCGTTTTTTGAACGTCTTATTATAAACAATATAAAAAATTTTAGTGGCGCCCAATGAAATTTTGTTATAATTATTTTTTGTTATAATTATCAACTATTAAACATATAGGCATCCTGTAGTAGAAACCCTTGTAGATATACTTTAAAGGTGAAGGACCTTTTTATAGGTCCTTTACATATATAACAACTCCTCCTTCTAAAGGCAGAAGACTTCTATTCTTCTATTTTTAGAAGAACTACAGAATTTCCATTTACAAAATACCTTCTATAGGAAGTAGAAGGCCTTCCAGCGGTTTTCTAGAGATAGAGGAACTTCAATATTTCTTCCAGAGACAAATTACCTTATCTAAGTTAACATCTCCTAAAAATCTTTATGTTTTGTTTATGTCCGACCGTTAGTATGTCTGTCTGCCCGGCCGAAGGGAGTATCCAATTTTGTCCAAACCTGGAACATCGTAATATTATGATCAAATTTAAATCAAGTTCGGAAATGGGCAATACCGGTCCACTCCTTCTGGTGCCTCCCCCACAAAAGGTCAAAATTTTCAAATGAAAATATTTTACTACACAGAAAGAGAAAGGATAATCCGATTTTTGTCCAACTTTGCAAATTCTAATATTTTTATTGGGTTAGGTCAGGTGCGAAAATGGACAATATCGATCTATTCCATTCAGTACATCTCTCACAAAGGATCAAAATTTTTGAATAATTATAACTCTTATAAAATGTGATGTAAGTGTCCGATTGACTTCAATTTGCACACGCCACAATATTTTTATTAACCCAAGGTCTGCAATTAAGATGGAATATATCGGTCCACTCCTTCTGCTACCTCCCCCACAATAGTTCAAAATTTTAAATACCCATGAAGCTCATAAAACGCGAAATTAACTTCTGATTCCATTCAGACTTGACACATCTCAATATTATCATCAACACAAGATCTGCTATAAAGATGTTAGAGATCGAATCTTTTTTTTTGGTACCTCCCCCATAAAGCGTTCGAGATTAAAAAAAAAAAAAACACTCAAAGAATGCGAAATTAGTACCCAACTGTCTTCAAATTTCACATATCAAACATTTATGCTAACACAAAATCAGTTGTGAAGATGATATAAATCTGCGAACCCCTTCTGGTACCACATATATAGTCTAAATTTGGCACGTCCCAATATTTTTTTATTTAGGTCCGATACGATATGAACAATATTGCCTCATTCTTTCGGAAACTTCTCCAAAGAGGGTCAAAAATTTTAATAATCATCATAACAGAAGTGAAAATATATTTAAATGATCGAATATTGGCTGAGGGTATTCGGCGAAACCGACTGAGATTCTTTAACTTGTTTACCTTATATTTTATTCAACTTCTATAAATCCCTCCATAAAAAAAAATTATAAAACCCACCCAATATGCGTAACGACCATCATCATCATCATCATCATGTCGGTGGCAATGAGTGTGATGACGATTATGATGATCATGGCAGAGATAATCAGTCACAGTAAAAACAACAATAACTACAACAACTAAAGCAATAACAACTCAAAATGGTTGCTGCTGATGCCGATTCAGCAACAGCAGCAACAATTGTTGAGAGCGCCCTGAGGGCTTATTGGCAACATTATTGAATGTGCAATGCACGAACCAACCGAACATCCTGTACTGCATGCCTCCATATCATTGAGGCCTCTTTTTTTGTTGTTGTTTTGTATTTCGTATGGATGTAAGTAAGTGGAGGCAATGGAAAAGAAAAGACAAAAAAAAAATGTGCACATGCAACGCATTACCTGTAACATTACACTATACTACAAACAATTTCTATTAATGGAATATTACAGGGATGAGGATGAACTTCATATAATTTTCTCAAGAAATGGCATGAAAACGAATTGGAACTTTGTTTTCAGGGAGATTTTGAAAATAAATTTTATTTTTCTGGTAATCTGACTATGACTTTTGGTTGATAGGGAAGAGTTGTGAGATACATACCGGAAATATAGAAATCTTGTATCCTGTATCCAAAAGGTCATTCCAGCAGGAATACTCATTACTATTTGTTTTACCATTCTTACATTATCTTTCTATTGTTTCATGTTGATATCTGTAGAACTCAGTCTTTGGTATTTTGAAAATTTCTCAAGTTTAACGAGATTATCTAAAATATAGAATTTCGGATTCCTAATCGGAATTTAGTAAGTCCCATTTTATTTCATTTTTGAGCGTGAAATTTCGGTCCCGCTGATTTTTTTACTGTGGCAATCTTAACTTGTCTACATGGTAATACAACTCAACAACTTTCAGATAAAAAAAAAATTATTAGCAGGCTTCTGCCCATCCCTGAACTCTAACTCTATTCAAAATTCGAGTCGATTGGTTTATAGTTGTGTTCCCTTTCAATCCCCAAAGACGATCATCTCCAAAAATTATAGGTCTCAAAAATAATAGGCCTCTGAGGAGACCTGTAGCGTGATTACAAATTAACATGAACGGACGGACGGACGGACACACATAACTAGATCGACTCAGCTAGGCGAGATAGGAAGATCCACATACAGGTTGATGAGAAAACGGTAACCAACTTCAGACTGCTGTCATTTCTAAGCCACTCGTCCGACAGCTGTTAAAATTATTCCGATGATAGCTCATTATATTGTATACGAGCGCACAAAAGCATTTTGGTAAGAATTTTCCAGAAAAAAAGTTATTCGTGATGGAATTCAAGCGTGATAGTGTGATATTTTTATATTTGGCTGGAAACCACAAATGGCTATCCAGCATTTAAATATGAATAAATCTTTTGTGTCTCATACCATCGCTCGTTACCGTGATACTGGTAGCGTAGTCCGACGTCAAGGACAGAAGTGAAAGGAAGTAAACAGCAACATCAGCAGAAATGGTTCGAAAAGTAGAGAACCGACTTGATCGAAACAGAGGTCATAAAAGGGCTCGTGAGCTGAACTATTTCATTTGGCAAATATTGAAAAATGAGCTCAGGGAAAATCCATTGAAATTCCAAAAAGTGCCAGAACTTACACCACAACCTCAACGGAAAGAAAATAGACTCAAAAGAGCTAAAGAGTTGCTTCGCTTGGCCGAAAGTGGTGAATTTGGTTTTCTCCGATGATAAAACATTCTTTGTCCTGCAGTTTGTAAACAACAACAAAACGAAATGATCGTGTTTACTTGCCAAAGAGGTCAGCTGAAAATGTGCACCTTCGGTTGGCTACCAGAACTCAAGCGTCATAACAGCCTATGGTCGCCCGCTGCTCGTATTAATCGACCGTGACATCAGAATAAATGCCGAATATTATCGCGAAAATATTCTGGAGGGTGTATTAAAGCCTTGGGCACGCAAACATTTAGGCCGAAGAAGTTCCTCGCTTCATTTCCATCTCGCAATGGCCACCAAAATCTTTGGATACCAATCCGTTGGACTATTGTGTCTAGGGTATTTTGAAAACCAAGGTTGGCACTAAGAAATACCAGAGTGTCGATCACCTCAAGCAAGAGCTTCACTGGCAATGGGCCAAAATACTGCAGAACAACATTCGGGCAGCGTGTGACGGTTTCATTTGCCGTTTGAAGGTCATAATTCATGCCAAAGGTGACCAATTCGAACAAATCTATTCTAAAATTTGATGCTATTTTGTTTATTTCAACAAAATTAAAAAAAATGTAAAAATTATGGCGTTTAACTTTGATTTTTTATCCCGCCCTGTATACCCTCTCCAGCCATATGGCTGAGGTTATAAAAATAGGAAATATTTCCGTTTTTTTTTTTTTTTTGAGAACATTGAAAGGATTTTTTTTTTTTTTGATGAACAATGGAATTTGTGAAATTTCAGGAGGATTATTTTTTCATAAAAAACATATTTTTACAGAAAGAAAAACGATAATCCGATTTTGCTCCAAGTTTGCAAATTCTAATTTTTGGATCAGTGCTAAGTTAGGTGTGAAAATGGACAATATTGGTCCACTCCATTAAGTATCTCCCCCACAAATGGTAAACATTTTATAACTGTCATAAAATGTGATGGAAGAGTCCGATTGTCTTCAAATTTCACACAACCCTATATTTATATTAACCCAAGGTCTGGTGTTAAGATGGACAATATCGGTCCCCTCCTTCTAGTACCTCCCCCACAAAAGTTCGAAATTAAAAAAAAAAAAAATATTTTTGCACAGAAAGAGAAAGGATAAACCGATTTTGCTCCAACTTTGCAATATTTGCGTCAGTGCTAGGTCAAGTGCGAAAATGGACAATATCGGTCCACTCTATCAAGTACCTCCCCCACAAATGTTCAAAATTTTGAATAATTATAACTCTCATAAATGCGATGTAAGGGTCCGATTGTCTTCAAATTTCACAAATTCCAAAAATTACATTAACCCAAGGTCTGGTATTAAGATGGAATATATCGATCCGCTCGTTCTGGTACCTCCCCCACAAATGGTAGAAATTTTCAATAAAAAATGTATATTTTTTGGACAGAAAGAGAAAGGATAATCCGATTTTGTTCCAACTTTGCAAATTCTAATATTTGCGTCAGTGCTAGGTCAGGTGTGAAAATGGACAATATCGGTCCGCACCTTCTGGTACCTCCCTCATACACACTCAAAATTTTGAATATCCATGAAGCTCATAAAAAGCGAAATCAACATTCGATTCCATTCCATCATCCCAATACGTCTTACGTCTCAATATTTCCATCAGCACAATATCTGTTATAAAGATCGGACCATATCTTTTGCTACCTGTTCCACTTAGGTTTCAAGATTTTGAAAAACAAAACGCTCGAAGAAAGCGAAATAAAAATCCAACTCTTTTAACTTTCTTACATACAAACTGTTTTGCTAACATAAGATCTGTTGAGAAGATGATATATATCTGCGAACCCCTTCTGGTACCTCATCTACAAAAGAAAAAAAATAATACATTTATCTGTCATAAACTTGCTATGTCTAAATATATGTCTCTCAACCAGAATCCTGAGATGAATATGGAATTTAAGATTTCCCATAAATTGGATATATATGTTCGATTTTCTTATTTATTCATAATAATATTTATATCATATTGATTTAGGTCCGATATGAAATGGACAATATTGACCCATTCTTTCAAAACCCACTCCAAAGAGGGTCAAGAGTTTGAAAATTCATAACAGATGTCAAAATATTTTTAAATAATCGAACATTGGCTGAGGGTATACATCTGTCGGCAAAATCGACCGATACTTTTTTACTAGTTCTATTTCCAAATTACAGCTCTTACCCACGAATCAACAACAATGTTGTGATTGTTTATATTTTTTAGTACATGTTGGTTACTTCAAGTACATATTTACAAAAATCCCCCTTATTTCCCATCTTACTGTGTGCATTAGGGTCGCATTCATCGTTTGAGTGAACTTATTGTCCGACGTTGCTATTGATGATCCTTAAATACCTTTAAACTATATCTATATATATATGCCAAAAAGTCTGAAGTTATTGCCTTTGTCATATTACTCCAATGTCACATAGTTTAGTTATTTAAGAAATTGTTGTCATTTGGCCAAAAAAAGTTTTTAGAAGTCTCGTTTGGTGGTAACCATAGTTTTCCCAGGTAGTCTGGGGAAATCAACAAAACCAATGCTTTATTTATGTTAACTTGTTTCGTTGGCCTCATTTCAATTAATTATTTTTATGTATTTAGGAAATGTGTAACGAATCATTTGAGGGATTAGATAGGGCCTATAGATACCCTACAGGTTGGGAAAAATATTGGCTACTGAAGGTGACTGATGTTTATGGGAAAAAATATATTGAGTGACGGTAGAGCCTACACATAACCTTCAATTGAGTGATAATATTAGCAACACAGTCGAGCCGATATTTTTGAAAAGAGAGGACTCTTCATATGACAGAAACAAGCGAAAAAGCTGTAAGTTCAGCCGAGTCGAACTGCAAATACAAAATTTGAAATAATTCCGGTAAATTATTTCGCTAAAATCATCATAATACCGAATATCGGGGTCTGTTGTTATATGGGGGCTATACGAAGACGTGGACCTGTACAGACAATTTTCTGGCATAGGCTGTAGTATCCATTATGGACTTTAAATACCAAATTTGAAACAATTCCGGCGAACACATTCGCTAAAATCATCAAAATACCGAATATCGAGAGGAACCGTTATATGGGGGCTATACGAAGATGTGGATCTGCACAGAAAATTTTCTGTCATAAGCTGTAGTATCCATTACGAACTTCAAGTATCAAATTTGAAACAATTCTGGTGAAAAATGTTCCTAAAATCATCAAAATACCGAATATCGGGAGGAACCGTTATATGGGGGCTCTACGAAGACGTGGACTTGCACAGACAATTTTCTGGCATAGGCTGTAGTATCCATTACGAACTTAAAATACAAAATTTGAAACAATTCCGGTGAATAATGTCCATAAAATCATTAAAATACCGAATATCGAGAGGAACTGTTATATCTATATATCTCTACGAAGATGTGGACCTGCACAGACAATTTTCTGTCATAGGCTGTAGTATCCATTACGAACTTAAAATACAAAATTTGAAAAAATTCCGGTTAATAATGTCGCTAAAATCATTAAAATACCGAATATCGGGAGGAACCGTTATATGGGGGCTATACAAAGACGTGGACCTGCACAGACAATTTTCTGTATTAGGCTGTAGTATCCATTTTGGACTTCAAATAGCAAATTTGAAACGATTCCGGTGAATAAATTCGCTAAAATCATCAAAATACCGAATATCGGGAGGTACCGTTATATGGGGGCTATACAAAGACGTTGACCTGCACAGACAATTTTCTGTCTTAGGTTGTAGTATCCATTATGGACTTCAAATACCAAATTTGAAACAATTCTGGCGAAAAAATGTCTATAAAATCATTAAAATACCGAATATCGGGAGGTACCGTGGGGGCTATACCAAAACGTGGACTTACATGGCCCATTTTCAATACCAAAAGTCCTGCAGACATAACATACATTTGAGCAAAATTTTATCAATCTACTTCAATTCGATCGGAAGCTAGAGTGATTTCCACAGACGGAGAGACGGACGAACATCGCTAAATCGATATAGAATTTTATGCTGATCAAGAATATAAATATACTTTGTGGGGTCTAAAATATGTATTTCGAGGTGTTACAAACGAAATGACAAACTTAATACACCCTCCATACTATGGTGGAGGGTATAATACTCAAATTTATAACTGGTGCGAGAATTGAAATAATGGATATCAGAATTTTTGTATTGACGAATGAGACTGAATTTTCAGGGGAAAAAATTCGCAAACTAAGCTCAATTTAGATTTTTAAGCCACAAACCCATCAAAGCCTATTATTTCGATTCTCTTTAACACCAGACAAATCTATAGTTAAACCCAGTATACCCCCTCTCAAATGTTAGCTACCCTGTTTTGATTTCCATGCCATTTTCTGTTTCTGTTTGTGACATGCAATGAGCCTCAATTCCATTTTTTGTTTTTTTTTTTTTTTTGTTTTTGGTGTGTCAGCTTAAAATGTCGATGAATTCTTGTCGTAAAAGACAATAAAAAGAAATGTTGGTTAAATAACGCCACAGTGTCAGAGAACTCAATTTCAAATGGTTAGGAACAGGTATCGATCAAACAACTTATGTTGGTAGCGAAGCATTTGTTGCATATTTTGAAAAGTTTAGTCGAGTCAATAGGGGAGTAATGTATTGGCATTTTGAAGTAGTATGGCGAAAATGGTGTTAATGTTCGGTTCGAAATGAAAGATTTATGCTACAACATTACTGATAATGAAAATAATACAGTGGTATGGCAGGCCGAAAATATAAAGACTCTGTTAATGCTGGGGTTAATTTTGAATGAAGAAATTAAAAGATGTGGGCTGCTAGGCTCTGAAAAAATAATTAAAAAATCAGGTATCAAAGTCTCATAGATATTTAGTAATATTTAGTACTTTTCGATCAATAATAGTTCGCATTTTCAAAATTATGCTCATTTATCAACCTCGCAGAACAACAGTAACCTTAAAAACAAATTTCACGATTTGAGCACTTTAATGTCCCTTAGTACCAAATTTAGTACCATTTATTACCCTACAGGTTGGAAAAAATATTGGCTACTAAAGGTAACAGATGTTTATGGGAAAAATGTATTGAGGGGTGGAATTACGTAGTGCCTAGAAGCATACTTCAGTTGAGTGAAAATATTAGCTACACAAACTAGCGTGATATTCATTGAAAAGAGAGGAGTTATTTAGAGACTTTATATGACAAAAATACCCAAATTTCATAATTTAGGCCGAAAATATATAGACTCTGATAATACTGGGGTTAATATTTAAAGAAAAATCACAAATTGGGGGCTTCAAGACACTGTAAAAAATTCATATTCCCGGACACAAAATCTCATAGATATTTAGTAAAATTTAGTACTTTCCGCTCACTAATAGTTCACATTTTCAAAAATATTTTCATAACTCAACCTCACAGACCAACAGTGACCTTAATATCAAATTTCAGGATTTGAGCTCTTTAATGTCCCTTAGTACCAAATTTAGTATCACTTGGTACCATTTATTACAATTTTAGTACCCATGTACAAAATCAACTCATTCTCTCAACCACAGAATCCAACAGTGCCATCCATATCATTTTCAGGATTTTAGCTCTATTCCTTCACCCAATACCAAATTTTGTACATTTTAGTACTTTTTGTATAATTCTCGTACCAGTTTCCAAAACCACCTCATATCTCAAATCCACATACTAAGAGAGACCTCAATATCAAAATTCGGAATTTCACAGATACCAAAAGTGGCATCCATATCAAATTTGGGGATTTCAGTGCCCGAGGATTCCCTTCACCTAATACCAAATACAATACCATTCTGGACTTTTCGTACAAGTAGAATACACATTTCCAAACATACTTCAGACATACAGACACCATCAGCGACATTTGAACAAATTTTGAATTCCAGCTCTATTGCCTTACCCAATACGAAATATAGTACCATTTAATACCTTTGTACAACTATAGTACACATTTCCAAATCAAATTTGAGAATTTCAGCTCAATTCCTTCACTCAATACCAAATTTGGTACTATTGAGTACCTTCCGTACACTTATAGTACAAATTTTAAAAACCACCTCCATATCTTCATCACAGACGTCAACGGTGACATCTTCATTGAATTTAAGAATTTCGGAGCTATCCATTCTCCCAATACCAAATTTAGTACTATTTGGTCCCTTTCATCCATATATGGGACGAGTTGCCAAACCACTGCCAATTTTTCAGCACAGATACCATCAGTAATCTGAATATCAAATTTCAGAATTGTGTCTCTATCTCTTCACCCAATACCGAATTTAGTACCACTTGGTACCTTTCGTACAATTATGGTACACATTTCCAAATCCATCTCCATATCTAAACCACAGATACCAACAGTGACATCTCCGTCAAATTTCTGGATTCCAGCCCTATACCTTCATCCAATATAATATTTAGTACTTTTCGTACAATTATAGTACGCATTTCCAAAACCAACTCCCTCTCTCAACCAGGGATACAACAATGATATCCACATTAAATTTCCGGCTCTATCAATTCAACCTTGGCCGGAAATTAATAACCATTTAGTACTCTTCGTACAATTATAATACACATATCCAAAACCACCTACATATTCCAATTGTAGATACCAGCACAGACCTCAATATGGAATTTGAGAATTCCAACGCTATCCCTTCACTCAGTAACCAATTTAGTACCATTTAGTACAACTTCTTCTCTCAACCAAATACTCTAACAGAGACATCCTAATAAAAAATTAGAATTATTTAGTACTTTTCGTACAATTTCCATTTCCAAAACCTCCTCAATATCTCAACTCCAGATAACAAGAGAGCCCACAATACATTTTCAACCAATGCAAATTTTTGTTGGACCACCAAATCTCAAACACTGATACCATCAGTTATCTAAATATCAAATTTCAGAATTGTTTCTTTATCCCTTCACCCAATACCAAATATAGCACCAGTACTTTTGGTACAATTATAGTACATATCTACGAAACCAACTCCATATGTCCAGACTACACATGAACAGTAACCTCAATAGATTTGTAGCACTATCAGTCCACCCAATGCCAGATTGTACCAAAAATAGTACAATTTAGTACTTTTCTTACACTCGTAGTGCACATTTCTAAAAGCACCTCTTTGTCACAAACCCAACAACCCAAAGGGACTCCAATACACAATTTTGAAATTTCAGCTTCATCCATTTACACTAAACCAAACGGTTCCAAATTTAGTACCATTTAGTACAGTTCGCACACTTAGTACACATTTCCAAAATCTCCTTCATATATCTAACTTACTTTCCAACCTTGGTTCTCATACCAAATTTCAAATTTTTAGCTTCATCCGTTCACATAATACCAAATGGCACCAATTGAGAAATTTAGTACCATTGTAAAACTTTTCGTAACCGTAAAAGTTCGAATTTCCAATCAGCCTTTTGTGCATCTATCCTGTACTCCACCAGTGACTTTCATTCCAAATTTCAGAATTCTAGCTCCATCGGTTCATCATAATTCCAATTTGTTCCAAATTTAGTACCATTTAATTAGCATATGCACGAATTTCTAAAACTACCTACATTCCTCAGACTAACAATGCAATAGTATTCTTATTTGTAAATTTCAGATTTTCAGCTCTATCGGTTTACCCAGAACGAAATTGTACCTAATTTAGTACCATTTGGTACTTATCGTGCACCTAACTACAAATTTCGAAAGCTTTCTACATACCCCAATCCTACACTCCCACAGTAATCCCAATTACAAATTTTAGTATTCGACCCCTACCGGTTCAACCAAATACAAATTGTACCAAATTTCGTACATTTTAGTATATAAGTAAAAATTTTCGAAACCACACCTACATTTCCCAATCCTACACTACGACAGTAATTTTAAATCTATTGGTTTATCCAAATCCAAAATGTGGGAAAATTTGGTACCATTTAGTACACTTAAGTGTAAATTTCATAACTACATACAACATATAGTCAAATAAATGTCTTATTTCCAAATTTAAGAATCCCAACTTTATTGGTTCTCCTAAAATTAAAATTGAACCAAATTTAGTACCATTTAGTACACATAAGTACCAATTTCCAAAACTTCCCACCGGCCCCTATCCAACACTCAAACGGTGATATTATTTTCAAATGTTAGCATTCTATCTTTATCGGTTCAACCAAATCCAATTTGTGCCAAATTTATTAAATTTTAGTACTTATAAGCTCAAATTTCCAAAAAAAAAACCTCCATAACCCAATCAGAATTCCACTTGCATTCTTCAGTCTTAGAATGCAATAGTAATCTTATTTCCAAATTTCAGAATTCCAGCTTTATCGGTTCTCCCAAAATTTAAATTGTACCAAATTTAGTACCATTTAGCACTTTTCGTACACATAAGTACAAGTTGCGAAAACTTCTTATATATCCCAATCCTACACTTCGCCAGCAATATTTATTACAAATTTCTGTATTCCTCCAAATTTAAATTGTTCTAAATTTAGTACCGTTTAGTCTTTTTCATATACATAAGTCCACACTTCCAGAACTACCTCCTGACATCTACTCTACTCCTCAACCTTGATTCCCATTCCAAATTTTTTTAGCTTTAATTGTTCACATGATACTAACTGGTACATTTTATTCTTTTTCATACACTTATAGTGCGAATTTCCAAAAACCCTTTAGCACACCTATCATGGACTCCATCAGTAACCCTCATTCCAAATTTAACAGTTGTAGCTCTACTGCCTCCTCAAATAAAAAGGGTGTCATATTTAGTACCTTTTAATATTTTTCATACCGTTCTAGTACGGATTCCCAAAAACCCATCCTTATTTGACGACTTCGGACCAAGAAGTCAGTCAGTCTGACTAACTTTACTTTGTCGTATATATAGGGTATATATCATTAGATACGGCCAAAACGTGACTCACCTATTGAAATAACGGTTTTAGAACCTAAGTCTCTTTGGACCAAATCCATTTTAGGACATTTGAAGTCGATCTAGCGATGTCGGTCCGTCTGTCTGTCTGGTTGGTGAGTACGATAACTCTCAAAGGGAGCATCCCATTTGGTCCAAACTTGATACATCGTAATATTTTTGTCAAACTTAGATCGGGTTCAGAGATGGGCAATATCGGTAAACCCCCTCTGGTACCTCCCCCACAAAAGGTCGAAATTAAAAAAAATATATATATTTTCTGCACAGAAAGAGAAACGATTATCCGATTTTGCTCCAACTTTGCAAATCCTAATATTTGCCTCTGTTCTAGATCAGGTGCGAAAATGGGCAATATCGGTCTACTCCTTCTGGTACCTAACCACAAAGGGTCAAAATATTGAATATTTATAACTCTTATAAAATGTGATCTCACAGTCCGATTGTCTTCAAATTTCATTAACTCAAGGCCTTATGTGTATATGGAATATATTGGCATTTTCGTTCTGGTATCTCCCCTACAGAGGGTCTAAATTTTTAATATTCATGAAGTTCGTAAAACGCGAAATCAACATTCGATCATTCAGACTGATCAGAGCACAAGATCTGTTATAAAGATGGTAGAGATCGGACCATTCCTTTTGGTATCTCCCCCACAAGGGGTCAAAGTGCAAGAATAACCAAAACTATCATAAAACCGGAAATAAGTATCCGCTTCTCTTAATATTTCACAAATCCCATTATTTCTAATAACAAAAGATCTGCTGTGAAGATGTGATATATCGGTTCATTCCTTGTTGTACTTCACCCACAAAGGGTCAAAATTTTGAATATTCATGAAGTTCATAAAACGCGAAATCAACATTCGATTCCATTCGGACCTAGTACATCTCAATATTTCCATCAACACATGATCCGCTATAAAGATGATAGAGATCGGACCATTCCTTTTGGTACATCCCCCACAAAGGGTCGATTATAAAATCCGAAATAAGTATCCGGTTCTCTTCATATATCACGCATCTCATTATTTTTACTAACACAATATCTGCTGTAAAGATGGGATATATCGGTTCACTCCTTGTGGTACCTAACCCACAAATGACTGAGGGTATACATCTGTCGGCGAAACCGACTGATACATTTTTGCTTGTTATACCCTCCACCATTCTATGGAGGGTCATTCCGTTTGTAATTCCTCGAAATATTTATAATAGACCCTACAAAATATATATTTTCTGGATCAGCGTAAAATTCTAAGACGATATAGCGATGTCCGTCTGTCTGTCTGTCCGTCTGTCTGTTCTCATCACGCTATCTTTCGAAGAAATTGAAATAGAAGGCAAAATTTTTGCATACATGTTTATTTTGCCAGTAGCCAGGTTAAGTTCGTAAATGGGCCATGTAGGACCAGGTTTTCTTATAGCCCCCATATAAAGGTACCTCCCGATATTCGGTATTTGATGATTTTAGCGACATTATTCACCGGAATTGTTTAAAATTTGGTATTTGAAGTTCGTAACGGATACTACAGCCTAAGACAGAAAATTGTCTGTGCAGGTCTGTGTCTTCGTTTAGCCCCCATATAACGGTACCTCCCAATATTCAGAATTTTGATGATTTTAGCGTCATTATTCACCGGAATTGTTTCAAATTTTGTATTTGAAATTCCAAAAGGTTAGTACAGCCTAAGACAGAAAAAAATACTGTGCATGTCCACGTTTTCGTATAGCCCCCATATAAAGGTACCTCCCGATATTCAGTTTTTTGATGATTTTAGCGAATTTATTCACTGGAATTTTTTCAAATTTGGTATTTGAAGTCCATAATGGATACTACAGCCTAAGACAGAAAATTGTCTGCGCAGGTCCACGTCTTCGTATAGGCCTCATATATCAGTACCTCCCGATATTCGGTATTTTGATTATTTTAGCGAATTTATTCACTGGAATTTTTTAAAATTTGGTATTTGAAGTCCATAATGGATACTACAGCCTGAGACAAAAAATTGTCTTTGCAGGTCCACGTCTTCGTATAGGCCCACAGATATTGTTTGAGATATCGTATTTCAACTTCGTAATGGATGCTCAAGCCTATGAGAGAAAATTGTCCATGCTGTTCCAGGTCTTCACACAGCTTCGATATAACGGAACCTCCCTATATTTGATGAATTTAGCATGAATTTATTCACCATTTATTTCAAATTTCGAATTTGAATATGCTAATGGCTTATGACAAACAATGCCTATGTAGGTCCACGTCGTATAGACCCCAATACAACGTCTATATTCGGCATTTTTGAGATTTTAACAGAATTTTTTAGGGATTTTATTTTTTGAAAATTTCCAAATTCGTTCCAAATGGTGAAGGGTATTCAAAGTTCGGCCCGTCCGAACTTACTGTTTTTTTAACTTGTTACATCACACCCTGTATATGAGCACCCCCAAATGTATGCTACATTTCTACGCCCCTGTTATCATTTTGTTTTGTTTTTGTTGTTGTTTTATATGCTTACGGGTGGAGGAAATTATGTTACGGAATGTTCGATTTTTATATGTTCCGTCTCGTTGTTATTTTGCATTTCCGCACATCACAACATGGCACCAAAGACATTAACATGAAATCCACCCCCCCCCCCTTTTGGAACAATGAAGCCCCTCCATTAAAGGGGGGAAGCGTCGCGCATTAAACGCACACCTTCCTTGTTGCCACAATTCGAAGCGACAACGCTATAACAACAGCCGACAGACAGACACGGCTTGGAAAAACAAACAAAACAATCGCAACGAAATAAGTCTATAAAAGACCTGACGTCAGACTGACAACCATTTAGTTGTAACGGAAAATCGTAGGATTGAGATTGAAGACAGAATACAGCTCGTGGCGGCGGTGATCAAAAACGGAACGGAAAGAAGGGCCAGAAGTGTTGAAAGGCGTTCGTTCATAAAAAGAAAAACAATTATGCCCCATTAGTGCGGAGAATCAAGACAGGACGACAAAACAAATGAAAATCAAATAAAAGTTAACAACTTTGCAAAAGAATCGGAAAGAACAAGAAAAACGTTTAAATAACATAAATTGCGCTTTGCAACAACAGCAATAACAACAAAGTGCAACATAATCTAACCTACCTAACAATACAGGAAAAAAGGAGTCCAAAGGAGCCTCCTTTAACGTGGAGCAACACAGCCAGCAAAACAAACAAAACCCAAGCCGTTGCAAGGATAAACTCTTCATTTCGAACGGAAGGAAGTGTTAAAAGTTAAAAAGGCGTTTCCTGTTCAAAGTTATTTCCTGCGGTGCACTTTTTTTTTTGAAATCACTGATGTTTGCTAGCCCTCCTCGGTTCCACACAAAAACCACAATTTGAGGTTTTAATAAAACGCAAAGCAATATTGCCCACCTAGCCCTCCCCCCCTTTAAGAACACACAAATACTAGAAATTGCCCAGGAACTTTGCAAATAGCTCTCCCTCTCCCTTGGAGCCTTTGAGGCTTACTTCGTGTGAGTGTGTCAAAATGAAATCAGAACCCCTGGCATCGGATATTTTCAGTCATACGTTTACACCGCGTCATTCGTCAAAGAACGTTCAGCGCGACCTGAACCCAACAACGGATTTGTCGAAACACGCGAATTTCGAATCGTGGCAACGCCAATCGTCGGTTAATCGTCGACGCCGTGATTCGTTGGCTTTGTCGGACAAGGAAAGTGTTTGCAGCATCAGCACAACACGTTCGAAGAAGTTTAAAACGAGGCAAGGATTGTTGCTAAATTTTTAAAGGAAACTGATTAAAATTTAAAAAAATAAAAATTTCCAAAAAAAAATCGGAAAAATGTGAACAAAAATTGAAGTTACATAAGATTTTCTTGGTGTTACATAACATTTTGTGGATTATAAACATGAAAAATAATCTCAAAATCAAAAAAAAAAAAAAATAATAATAATAATAATAATAAGTGCTGAGCCTTTAAGGGATGGACAAATACCTGACAGGAATTATGTTTTTTTACAAAAGTAAAATTCTTATAGGAAAGTTCTTCGGAATCACAGTAACGTTACTTACAGGAAATTTAGTCTGGTATAAAAATTATTTGAAAAGTCGGCAATGCTCTACACTGCGATTCTAATTTTGGATTATTGAGAGACAACTTATTTTATAAAAAAAATATGTAATTTAAATATTATGGTTTTATTGACAACTCAAACACTTTCGTTGAACTGCTTATATTGTCGATGAGGAATAATAGTTTCAACAGAATAATAATTTTTAATAATAAAAAAATTAATCGGAGAAAATTATTTTTAGAAATTTTTTGGTAATCTCCAAATATTTTTCATAGAGAAAATTTTGTCCCAGATAGACATTTTTTTACTTCTTTTTTTTGTTTTTAAATCGGACTATTCTTCATTTGTAAAAAATCATCGAAATTATCTTAAATTCGTCAATATCAAAATCCGTAAGATATGGGAAAAGTTAAACTATCCACAGAGATACTGTAATGTCAAATTACAGCTGGTTTGGTTGGACAAGAAAAAAACATTAAGTTCGGCCGAGCAGAAATTTTAAAGCCCTCCACCACTGGGTAAAGAAAAATTTTTTCAATAGAAGTATCTTAATTAAGTAAGATCGTTTGGATAATGGAGTTAAACTTAAAAAAAAAAAAAACAGTGAAGAAAGTCTCAAAGTCGGGCGGGGCCGACTTTATGATATCCTACACCACTTTGCTAATTTAGTAGAGCTCTGCATAACAATTAAAAGTTTTTATGGAAGAATTCAATCATACACGCTATGATATGAAATATGCCGAAGCATTTGTATCTTCTAAATTCGGACTTGTATTGCCCATTTGGTGCACAATTAATTTGAAATCGGATAAAGATATATGTATGGGAGCTATTTCCAAATCGGAATCGATCTTGATAAAATTTTTCAAAGATATTTCTGAGCTGTATTTGATATATTTCCCTGAATATCGTTGTTACGGAGTGCATATTACGGCTGTGGGTAGCAAATATAACAAATCGGATGAACAGTATATATGGGAGCTATAGCTATATCTGAACCAATCTTCACCAAATTTGACATACTAGCTTCTAGACTCAATTCGGTCGTAAGTACCAAATTCCATCCCATTTGGACAAATATTAGATGTTTGGTGCACAATATAGGGTAAATCGGACGAAGTTATATATGGTAGCTATATCCAAATCTGAACCGATATCGATAAAATTTGGCAAATGTATTTC
The DNA here is from genome assembly GCF_030504385.1 of Musca domestica. Classification (NCBI taxonomy): domain Eukaryota; kingdom Metazoa; phylum Arthropoda; class Insecta; order Diptera; family Muscidae; genus Musca; species Musca domestica. The sequence goes on along the minus strand of NW_026712272.1, from coordinate 10,860,522 downwards.
TGAGCTGTATTTGATATATTTACCCAAATATTGTTGTTGCGGAGTGCATATTACGGCTGCGGAGGACAAAAATAACAAATCGGATGAACAATATATATGGGGGCTATAGCTATATCTGAACCGATTTCGATCAAATTTGGCATACTTATTTTCAGGCCTAATTTGGGTGTATTTGCAAAATTCCATACAATTCGGGCTGATATTACACGTTTGGTGCATAATAAAAGTTAAATCGGACGAAGATATATATGGGAGCTATATCTAAATTTTGACCGATTATCTCCAATTTCAATAGGGTTCGTCCTTGGGCCAAACAAATGATCTGTGCAATTTCAATTTCATCCGGATCGGACAATAAATGCGACCTGTACTTTGTTTACAAAAATACATGGACAGACGGACGGACGGACAGACGGACGGACATGCATAAATCGACTCAGAATGTGATTCTATGCAGATCATCAAAAGGAACTATGGGTCTATCTCGTTTCCTTTTGCCTGTTACAAACAAATGCACAAAGACATAATACCCTGACCACCTTGTGGTGTAGGGTATAAAAATGGAATGTCGAATGTCTGGGGGTACCGGTATATGGGCGCTATACTTAAAAATGAACCCATGTAGACAATTCTGTTCTAGGGGTTAAAGTACTCAGAAGGAACCCCTTGTGTGGATTTTAAGACAATTCCATTGAAAATTTTGGCTAAATACATGCAAATACCGAATATAGGAGAGTACCGTTATATAGGCGCTATACTAAAACGTGGACCTATGTAGACAATTCTCTTCTAGGGGGTAAAGAACTCAGAAGTAACCCCTTGTGTGGATTTTCAGACAATTCCATTGAAAATTTTGGCTGAAATCATGTAAATACCAAATATCGGGGGTTACCGTTGTATGGGGGCTATACGATATCGTGGTTCTATATAGACAATTCTCTTTCAGGGTGTAAAGTACTCACAAGGAACTTCTTGTGAGAATTTTCAGGCACTTCAATTGAAAAATGATGCTAAAATCATCAACATACCGAATATTGGAGGGTACCGTTATATGGGCGCTGTACTAATACGTGGACCCATGTAGAAAATTTCTTTTCTGGGAGGTAAACCTTGTGTGGATTTTAAGACAATTCCATTGAAAAATGTGGCTATAATCATGAAAATACCGAATATCGGGAGGTGCCGTTATATGGGGGCTATACGAAATGACGAATATCGAAGCGTACTGTTGTATGGGGGATATACAGGGTGAGATAAAAAAACTGCAACAAAGTCAAACGCCATAGTCAAATTTTTGGCACGAATTATGGCCTTCTAATGGCCAATGAAACCACACGCTGCCCGAATGTTGCTCTGCGGTATTTTGGCCCATTCCCGGCGAAGCGCTTGCTTGAGTTAATCGACACTTTCGTATTTTTTAGTGCCATCCTTGCTTTCCAAAATACTCCAGACACAATAGCCCAACAGATTGGTATTCGGAGATTTTGGTGGCCATTGTGCGCTGGAAATGAAGCGAGGAACCTCATTTTGTAAACATTCTTGGATGGCGTGTGTTGAGTCCGGTTGGAATGTCCAAGGTCTGCGGCCAAAGTGTTTGCGTGCTCAAGGCTTTAATAAACCCTCCAGAAAATTTTCGCGATTATATTCGGCATTTATTCTGATGCCACGGTCGATTAATAGGAGCGGAGAGCGACCATCGGCTGTTATGGCAGGCCACACCATCAACATGGCCGGCGCTTGAGTTCTGGTGGCCAACAGAAGGTGCACATTTTCAGGTGAACTCTTTGGCAAGTAAAGGAGAGAAAAAAAAATCGGCAGTTCACCACTTTCGGCTAAACGAAGCAACTCTTTAGCCACTGCGACGCGGGTTTCGATCATGTAGCTCCTTTACTTTTCGAACCATTTCTGCTGTCGTTGTTGTTTTCTTCCGTCACGGTAACGAGCGATGGTACGAGACACAAAAGATTTATTCACATTTAAATGCTGGGGTGCTCTGAGGATAGCCACTTGTGGTTGTCCAGCCAAATATAAAGAAATCACACTATCCCGCTTGAATTCCATCACGAATAACTTTTTTTCTGGCAAATTCTCAGCAAAAAGCTTTCGTAAGCTTGTAAACAATATAATGAGCTGCCACTGGAACACTTTTAACAGCTGTCGGACGAGTGGCTAACAAATGAGAGTAGTGTGTAGTTGGTTGCAGTTTTTTCATCTCACCCTGTATATACCAGTAAGGAAAAGTGAAAAGTCAGGTGATACTCTACGCCATTATGCATATTTAATAGAGCTCCCGCTATAATTTTTAAATAAATATTTCGAATAAGAAAGGTACTAAAATGTACTACAAAGTTAATACTTTGTATTGGACAAACAAAATAAGCTCGAATTCCGAAATTTGGAATGAGAGCCACTGGTGGAGTGCCTAATAGATGTACCGTAGAATTTTTGGAAATTCGAACAATAAGGTTACGAAAAATTTTAAAATGGTATTAAACTTTTAAAATGGTACCAATTGTAAACTTAAAATTTGAAGTTTGGTATGAATTAGGGATGGGAAATATTTGATATTAGATGGTGTCTATGATTAAATTATGTACTTTTCTACTATTCTTCGAAAAGTACTTCGTGGTACTAAATTTGGTATTGAGCAAAGTAATCCTTCAGGTGGAATCCTGAAATTTGACTCAGATATGACTGTCGGAGCCTGAGGTTAGGATATGAAGGTAGTTTTGGAAATGTGTGCTATAATTGTACGAAAAGTACAATATACGACTATACGTGGTATTGGGTTAGGCGATAGAGATAAAATTCTGGAATTTGATATTTGGATTACTAATGGTATCTGTGGGGGGAAAGTACTAAATAGTACTAAAATTGGAATTGGACGAAAATTATGTCTAGGATTTAGATATAGAACGATATGTGTTACTAAATTTGATATTTGGTTAAGGGATAGGGCTGGAATCCCGAAATTTATTTTTGAGGTCTCTATTGGTATCTGGAATTGAGATATACTTAAAGGATTACTGTAGGTGTGTAGGATGAAGAGATGTAGATTGTTTTGTATATGCGTACTAAATGTTACTAAATTTGGTATTGGGTGAAGAGATAGAGCTGAAAATCCGAAATAGTTTTGGACAGAAAAATTAGATGTAGGTCAATTGCCATAAGTAGAATCTACTCAATTTTGCGAAGTTTTTCTTAAAAAAAAAACTTGGAATCACATTCATTTTTTTTAGGATAATATAAAAAAAATTGATTCTTTGTTTTCGAGACATATATACTCATATATTTTCTCAAAATATTGAATCGGGCATTTAATTTTTTGGATTGGTGATTTTTAATTTTTTTGCAAAATTCTGAGACATATTTTGGGCGAATATGACGATAAGATGCCGGACTTAAATTAAGTTCACCTCCCAATGAGAAAAGAAGCTCCAAAATACAATCTCCATGAAAAGAACCTCTTCCATGCTGAATATTGTAAATACTTCTAATTTCATGAATATTGTGTGTTTTTATACCCTACACCACAAGGTGGTCAGGGTATTATGTCTTTGTGCATTTGTTTGTAACAGGCAAAAGGAAACGAGATAGACCCATAGTTCCTTTTGATGATCTGCATAGAATCACATTCTGAGTCGATTTATGCATGTCCGTCCGTCTGTCCATGTATTTTTGTAAACAAAGTACAGTTCACATTTATTGCCCTATCCAGATGAAATTTTGCACAAATCATTTGTTTGGCCCAAGGACGAACCCTATTGTAATTGGAGATAATCCGTAAAAATTTAGATATAGCTTCCATATATATCTTCGTCCGATTTGCCTTTTATTGTGTACCAAACGTGTAATATCAGTCCGAATAGTATAAAATTTTGCACGTACGATAAGATTGGACCTGAAAATAAGTATGCCAAATTTGATCGATTTCGGTTCATATATAGCTATAGCTCCCATATATATTGTTCATCCGATTTGTTATTTTTGTCCTCCTCGGCCTTAATATGCACTCTGTAACAACAATATTTGGGGAAATATATCAAATACAGCTCAGAAATACATTTACTAAATTTTGTCGAGATCGGTTCAAATTTGGATATAGCTCCCATATATATCTTCGTCCGATTTGCCTTCCATTGTGCACCAAACGTCTAATATTTGCCCAAATTGGATGAAATTTGGCACTTACGACCGAATTGAGTCTAGAAGTATGTCAAATTTGGTGAAGATCGGTTCAGATATAGCTATAGCTCCCATATATACTGTTCATCCGATTTTTCATATTTGTTACCCACAGCCGTAATATGCACTCCGTAACAACGATATTCAGAGAAATATATGAAATACAGCACAGAAATATCTTTGCCAAATTTTATCGAGATCGGTTCCAATTTGAATATAGCTCCCATATATATCTTTATCCGATTTCAAATTAATTGTGCACCAAATGGGCAATACAAGTCCGAATTTAAAAGATACAAATGCTTCGGCATATTTAGTTCTTTGAACTTTAAATTATAACTATAATCATAGCTTGTAGGATTGAATTCTCCCATAAAAACTTTTAATTGTTATGTGGAGCTCTACTAAATTAGCAAAGTGGTGTAGGGTATCATAAAGTCGGCCCCGAACGACTTTAAGACTTTCTTTACTGGTTTATTAAATGTTTGTGTGATTTTAATGTGATTTAAAAATTGATCGGTTTTTGACGGGTCTTGCTCGACAAACATTTCTCACAATAAAAGGGATTAGTGAATTAAGGCATATAAAATGAAATTTATACAGAAATGCTATACACCCATTGCTTATAGCCTTTGTAAACAGACATGACATTGATCTTCAATTTCTAACACCTTACAACGTCATAGTCAGGTGATTTGAAAAAAAACAAGTTAAAAAGCAGTAAGTTTGGCCGGGCCGAACTTTTAATACCCTCCACCATTTGCAACGAATTTGGAAATTTTCAAAAAATAAAATCCTTAAAAAATTCTGTTAAAATTTTAAAAATACCGAATATAGCCGTTATTTTGGGGTCTATACGACGTGGACATGCATAGGCATTGTTGGTCATAAGCCATTACCATATTCAAATTCTAAACTTGAAATAAACGGTGAACAATGTAGCTAAAATCATCAAAATACCGAATATAGGGAGGTACCGTTATATGGGGGCTATACGAAGACCTGGACCCGCACAGACAATTTTCTGTCACAGACTTTAGTTCCCATAACGAACTTCAAATACCAATTTTAAAACAATTCCGGTGAATAATGTCGCTAAAATCATCAAAATACCGAATATAGGGAGGTACCGTTATATGGGGGCTATACGAAGACGTGGACCTGCACGGATAATTTTCCGCCTTAGGATGTAGTATCCATTTTGAACTTCAAATACCAAATTTGAAACAATTCCCGTGAATAATGTCGCTAAAATCAACAAAATACCGAATATCGGGAGGTACCGTTATATGGGGGCTATACGAAGACGTGGACCTGCACGGATAATTTTCCGTCTTAGGGTGTAGTATCCATTTTGAACTTCAAATACCAAATTTAAAACAATTCCCGTGAATAATGTCGCTAAAATCATCAAAATACCGAATATAGGGAGGTACCGTTATATGGGGGCTATATGAAAACGTGGACCTACATGGCCCATTTACGAACTTAACCTGCCTACTGGAAAAATAAACATGTGTGCAAAATTTTAGCCACCTATCTCAATTCATTCGAAAGATATCGTGATTACAACAGACAGACAGACAGACGGACAGACAGACAGACAGACAGACGGACAGACAGACAGACAGACGGACATCGCTAAATCGACTTAGAATTTTACGCTGATCAAGAATATATATACTTTGTTGGGTCTGATATGAGTATTTCGAGGAGTTACAAACGGAATGACAAAGTTAATATACCCTCCATAGTATGGTGGAGGGTATAAAAACACACACAAATAACCACAACACAATGGGCTTGATTCATTATGCGGATTTTTGTGGTATTCTTCATTGTATTCCACCTCTCCATACCACCTTCTCAAATAATGTTCTCTTTATTCAAGCTAACCATTCAATTTTACTCCTTTTACCATTAGAACTCATTTCTAAGCCATATTTCAACAAAAAAGTTGGTCTTGCCAACATTCTTAGCTACCCCTGATACCTTTGAGTGGCCTTAAACCAAAAAACAAAATAGGGGTTGCTTCTAGTGGTGACTTATTGGAATTTTTCATTTGGCCTAAAACAAATGCGACCTCAACTCGTTGCCAAAGTAACCGAACTTGACCAATTGTCCTAAACACACACACACACACCAGAGTACACACCCCTTCTCTCGCTCTCACACTTGTTATGAAGGGAAAACCCTTAATACCATTACTACCAGCCATGAACTTTGTATTACAACACACAAATGTTGCTGGCGCTGGTACTATACAAACCAATACGATTCGGAACAAGTTTTTTTGATTCATGGCACTTTAGTTCGCTGTTAGCATGCATAGCAAGGGGTTGTTTGTGAATGAAAAATATTATTACAAAATGTTTAAAACACCAAGAAAATAACAAAAAATAAAAGAAAATTTAATTTGGAAATTGTTGGTATTTCAAAAATATTTAAGAAAAAATTATTTGTTTGAAAACAGAATCAATTCCATGAAACCCTTGAAAGGTGGCGGCATCAACAAGAAGACAAAGACCATGGATTACACCAATTACGCCTACAACGAAGCGGTGGGGCGCTTGAAGCTAATGTTGGCCTCTGAATCATATTCACCATCGAAGACGGCCAGCAGTTCGTATCTGAGGAATATAAATGATGATTCGGCGGATAATTATTCGGATAATATGTCGGTGAGTAATAGAAAAGAAAAATATTCTTTAGAAAATCTATGGATCCTTTCGAAATATCCTTAAAAATGTCCAGGATAAATGTCCTTGGGTTCTTGGAAAATATCCTTAAAAATGTCCACGGTAGGTGGTCTTTGGGTCCCTGAGAAATATCCTTAAAAATGTTCAGATCCCTAAAAATGTCTATGCGTCATTGAGAAATATCCTTAAAAATGTCCACGGTAGGGGGGGGGGGGGTGTCCTTAAGAAATATACTTGGGAAATGTGCTTAGAATTGGTCTGAAGCTCCTTCAAAAATATTATTTAAAAAATCCACATTTATTGGTCTGAAGCTCCTATTCTTTAAAAAATCCACGTTTATTGGTCTGAAGCTCCTATTCTTTAAAAAATCCACGTTTATTGGTCTGAAGCTCCCATTCTTTAAAAAATCCACGTTTATTGGTCTGAAGCTCCTATTCTTTAAAAAATCCACGTTTATTGGTCTGAAGCTCCTATTCTTTAAAAAATCCACGTTTATTGGTCTGAAGCTCCTATTCTTTAAAAAATCCACGTTTATTGGTCTGAAGCTCCTATTCTTTAAAAAATCCACGTTTATTGGTCTGAAGCTCCTATTCTTTAAAAAATCCACGTTTATTGGTCTGAAGCTCCTATTCTTTAAAAATAATCCACGTTTATTGGTCTGAAGCTCCTATTCTTTAAAAAAAATCCACGTTTATTGGTCTGAAGCTCCTATTCTTTAAAAAATCCACGTTTGATAGGTCCTTGAAAACTATTCTTTAAAAAATCCACGTTTGATAGGTCCTTGAAAAATATTCTTTAAAAAATCCACGTTTGATAGGTCCTTGAAAACTATTCTTTAAAAAATCCACGTTTGATAGGTCCTTGAAAAATATTCTTTAAAAAATCCACGTTTGATAGGTCCTTGAAAAATATTCTTTAAAAAATCCACGTTTGATAGGTCCTTGAAAAATATTCTTTAAAAATCCACGTTTGATAGGTCCTTGAAAAATATTCTTTAAAAAATCCACGTTTGATAGGTCCTTGAAAAATATTCTTTAAAAAATCCACGTTTGATAGGTCCTTGAAAAATATTCTTTAAAAATCCACGTTTGATAGGTCCTTGAAAAATATTCTTTAAAAAATCCACGTTTGATAGGTCCTTGAAAAATATTCTTTAAAAAATCCACGTTTGAAGGTCTTTTGGTCCTTGGAAAAAATTCTCTAAAAAATCCACGTTTGATGGTCTTTGGGTCCTTGGAAAAAAATTCTTTAAAAAATCCACGTTTGATGGTCTTTGGGTACTTGGAAAAAATTCTTTAAAAAATCCACCTCTATGGCTCCATGAAAAATATTTTAAAAAATCCACGTTTGTTGGTCTTTGGGTCCTTGAAAAATATTCTTTAAAAAATCCACGTTTTTGGTCTTTGGGTCCTTGAAAAATATTCTTTAAAAAATCCACGTTTGTTGGTCTTTGGGTCCTTGAAAAATATTCTTTAAAAAATCCACGTTTATTGGTCTATTGGTCCTTGAAAAATATTCTTTAAAAAATCCACGTTTATTGGTCTATTAGTCCTTGAAAAATATTCTTTAAAAAATCAACGTTTGATGGGTCCTTGAAAAATATTCTTTAAAATATCTACATTCCCTATTTTGTCCCTATTTTCAGACCATTGATCGTCCTGTGTATGCCGATATTTCCAAATATCTCTCACCCAGTCAAAAAAATCGCTTGGGCGCCACGATTACCACTGCAAGTTATCGTCCAAAGAAGACACTCAGCGGTTTTAGTTCAGCATCCAAAGAGAATTTGGCCATGCCATCGTCGCTTTATCAGCCGGCAACACAACCCATTACCACGGCTCTGGCAAATCCTTCCACAGCCACCATAGATTACTACAGCTCAGTGGGAGCCTCTAAGCCTCTTCACACCACTCCACCCACTGACAGTGTTCAGGCTCCGGTGGAGATTTTCAATTTTATTGAAAAACAAGAGGACTATATTGAGCAGCTGGAAAAGGAATCGAAATATTGTCGCAATGAGCTGACCAATCTGCTGGGCAAGGTCAAGGATGTCATCAATGAAAATGAACAGCTGACGGATATTGCCCGTTCAGAGCTGGGTAATCTGGGTAAGGGGAATGGGGATAAATCTACCACCAGTCCCTCATCAGATTCCGATGATGTCTATGGCAAATCCAAGGCAGTGGCTAATCGCAACAAAAAGGAAGTGAAAAGCCCCAGATATGCAGCAGCTCCCAACATTGTCTATGAGGCACGTATTAGCGAACTGGAGGCTGATCTTATGCAGGCCCAAATCGATTTGAAGCGTGTCAAAACGGAAAATGAGGATTTGAAAAAGAAATTGGCTCGATCCGACCCATTGGCCGTGGTAAGTGTGTCCAATGCAGGGCAAAATTGTGAAATACATCGCAAACAAATTGAGATGTTACAAAAGGACAAGTCGTCGTTGGAGGAAAACATTCGCCATTTGCAAAAGTCTCTCGACGAAGCCAAGTCCCAGCAATACTCTCAAAATTCCCAGAAACGTTACATCAATGATTTGGTACAAATGGAAAGGTCCCAGGCTGAGATGGAGGTACGCCATCTACGCGATGAACTCGATCGCCAACACGAAAGGGTGCGAGAGTTGCAAATGGAAATGGCACGTCGTGTGGCCGAAGAACGTTCCAATGCCGAACGACGTTATAACAATCAAGTTGACCAGCTAGGAGGTGATTTGAGCAGCCAATGGGAACAGGTGGCCAAACTGCAGTTGGACTTGGAGCGACAAAAACGCATCGAGGGCGATATGAAACGTGATCTGGCCAATCGTAATTCTCAAATCGAGGAATTGAAAATGGAATTGCGTTCGAATCGTTCCACCTTCCTGGCCGACATGGCTCAGGTCAATGCCGAGAAACAATCTTTGGAGCAGGAGATAACAGCTCTTCGATTGCAGCTAGATCGGGCATTGAGAGAAAATAAAACCGAGGCGGCCCGATTGAATGCTGAGATCAACTCGCTGCGTCAACGTCTGGATCGAGCCGATGCCGATTTGTTGCACTCGAAGAGGGAAGTGTTGCGTTTGAATGACGAGATTGCCAGTTTGGAGAAGGAGGTGAGGGGGTGCAAATGAAGCAAAGTATTAAAATTTAATATTAATTTTTCTCTCTCTCCCTCTCTCTCTCTCTCTCTCTTTTCCATTTTGTAGTTGGCCTATGGAGAGATGAAAAATGAAATACGCCCCACCAAAAAAGATTTGGATAAACGCATTTCCGAAATGCAAGAAAAGCATGGTGAGTCAGGGTTTTAAATTACTTATGTAGATCATAACCCACACTCCCGCACAATTATCACTACAATACGAATGTAGATGTTGCATGAAGTTTATTTAGATTTGAGAAACATTACACATAATTTTACTAACACATACATACGCATTTGCACTACATTAACTTAAAGCAGGTAATCAGCGGCCATAGTCGTGCAGGATCGACCATGTGATACCCTACAACACTATTATATATTGGACAGCCCCCTTAGGTCAAAATCCATTTTGGTTGATTTCATTTTTGATTAATGCCATAAGGTCCTGTAAAAATATTACCCTGGGTTTATGACCGATGGCATTTGCCCTATTTTTACGCCCTCTTTTGTGCTGATCGGTATTCAAATATAATCCAATGGTTATCCAATATTCTAAGTTTTTGCCTTGTCCTAAGCTCTAATATCATGCGAAATTCCTTGTCGATTGGCCTTTAATTGTGAACTGTAGAACGACTTCAATTCTATTCTGAACCTTACCAACCTCCACAGAAAATTCTGTGAGGATAGAGCCATAATTACAACCTGTATATAATACACCCCACACATAGTATTGTAGGGTGTAAAAAGAGTAGTGAAATAACTAACTGACCGACTGACCGAGAATCAATTCTCAGAGGAAACGGCTGCAGCTAGAATATTAACGGGAGCCAGTCTTGGTGCGTAGGCATGTGATAAGGCTGGGTATTTGGAAATTCGTACCAAAACTGTACGAAAAGTAATAAAAATTTAATACTTTGTATTGGATAAACGGAATGAGCTAGAATTCTGAAATTTGGATTGAGAGTCACTAATGAAGTGCAGGATAGATGTACCAAAGTTGTTCTTTTTTTTTTTGAAAAGTCGAGCTTTAAGGTTACGAAAAGTCAAAAAACTATGCTAAACTTCTAAACTGGTACCATTTGGTTTTATGTGAGCTGATAGAGCTTAACAATTGAAATTTGGTTTGAGAGTCAAGCTGAAATATTTAAATTTTGTATAGGGGTGCCTGTTGGTGATACGTTTGTGTTTGGAAATGTGTGTTAAAAGTACACAAAAAGTGATAAATTGAACTATGTTTGGTACAATTTGGTGTTGGGTGAACAGTTGGTGCTTGAAATCTGAAATTTGGCACTAGAGACGGTATTCATGTGTAGCGTTGACATTGAAGGCGGGTTCGGAGATGTGCACTATAATTGTACGAAAAGTACTAAATAGTACCAAATTTGGTGCTGGGTGAAGGGATAGGGCTGAAACAATGATATTTAATATTGCGATAACTGTTAGTGGCTATAATTGAGATATGGAACGGTTATAAAAATGTGTACTATAATTGTACGATAAGTACTAAATGGTGCTAAATTTAGTATTAATTGAAGGGATAAAGCTGAAATCCTGAAATTTGATATAAATGTTGCTTTTGATGTCTGTGGTTAAGATAGGGAGGTGGTTTTGAAAATGTGTACTATAATTGTACGGAAAGTACTGAATGGTACTATATGTTGGTATTGGGTGAGGGAATAGAGCATAATACCTGGAATTCGATATTGAGCTCTCTGTTGGTATCTGTGTTCCAAGTTTGGAGTTGGTTTTAGAAATAATAATTAATAATTGTACGAATAATTGTACGAAAAGTACTAAATGGTAGAAAATATGGTATTGTGTGGAGATATGGAATTGATTTTGAAAGAGTGCACTACAATTGTACCATATAGTACTAATTTTGGACCGATATTGGTGTCTGAGATGGAGAAGTGTCACTTGTTTCGAATATGCATGCTATATGTGCTGTGGATAGAGTTGAATTTCTGAAATTTGATATTGAGGCCACTATTGGTTTCTGGGGGTTACGTATGAACACCTTGAAATAGTATTGCACAGAAAACTTGAAAAACTCCTTGCTAAACTTCAAAATGCAGAATTTTGGTGTTAAAGTTAAATATTTTCCTATTGTTCTTCTTGAAAATAGGAAACACTGGAAAAATATATAAAATTTTGAAAGCCTTAACATTTAGTAAGATGTACGAAGTTTTTATTAAAAAATGATGCCAAACTGAAGAAATTGTGCATTTTTAGTACTAAAAATGCCTAACAGGAAACCTTAGAAATAAGTGTTTTTTTTCTGACGAAGTTCCCAAAATTCAAGATAATGGCCATGAAAAATTATAGTTTTTTTTTTTTTTAAATCCACGGATATGGTCCTGAAAAATTGTTTTAAAAAGGCCATTGGCTGTTATATTAGGGTCTATATGACGACATGGACCTGCATTGGTAACATTTGTCAAAAGCCAAATGCCAAAATTTAAAAAAAATCGGTAATAATGTAGATAAAATCATCAAAATACCGAATATCGGGAGGTACCGTTATATGGGGGCTATACGAAGACGTGGACCTGCACAGACAATCTCCTGTCATAGGCTGTAGTATCATCAAAATACCGAATATTGGGAGGTACCTTTATATGGGGGTTCTACCAAAACGTGGACCTACATGGCCAATTTTATATACCAAAAGTCCTGCAGACGTAACATATATTTGAGTAAAATTATATCAATCTACTTCAATTCCTTCGGAAGCTATAGTGATTTCCGCAGACGGATAGACTGACAGACGGACGGACATCGCTAAATCGACATAGAATATTATGCTATTCAAGAATATATAGATATATTTTGTGAGGTCTAAAGTGTGTTTATCGAGGTGTTATAAACGGAGTGACAAACTGTATATACTGTCGTGGAGGGTGTAAAAAGTTTTATAAAATTCAGTTTGGCCTTGAAAATAATATTTTTTAAAAATCTACGATTATGAACTTGTATTTTTTTTCAAATCCACTATTATAATCTGAGGAGTGTACGCAAATAAATATTTAGGAAAATAAAAATTGCATCCTTGGTAGATCTTTTAATAAATATTTAAAAGTATCCAAGATTGAATCCATGGTGAGCTTTTTTAAAAATATTTATACTACCGCAATAACGACCTTGCAGGGATATTTACAAAATCGAGTATTGTGGGTTATCTTTCATAGAATAGACCTCCTACGCAATGAATTTCTGCCCAACATATTTGTTTGTATCCCTGTTTGTATTTGAAAATATTTTTAAGAAGGACCACAGTTAGGGCCTTTGAAAAAATATGAATAAATTTGAAATTTTTAACTTTTTGGGCATAATTTTTGACCTCGAGTCTAAAAAAGTAATAAAACATCCACGATGATAACCTTGAACATGTTCCAAATAATCAAAAATAGGGCGTAAAAAGTATTCATAAGAGTTAAGGATTATGCCTTGATATTTCTTAAAAATAATTCAAAAGAATCTACGGATATGCCCGTAAAATAATAATAATAATAATAATAATAATAATAATAATAATAATAATAATAATAATAATAATATAATAATAATAATAATAATAATAATAATAATAATAATAATAATAATACTAATAATAATAATATACTAATAATACTAATATAATAATAATAATAATAATAATAATAATAATAATAATAATAATAATACTAATAATACTAATAATATAATAATACTAATAATACTAATAATAATAATAATAATAATAATAATAATAATAATAATATAATAATAATAATAATAATAATAATATAATAATAATAATAATAATAATAATAATAATAATAATAATAATAATAATAATAATAATACTAATAATAAAAATAATAATAATAATAATAATAATAATAATAATAATAATAATAATAATAATAATAATAATACTAATATAATAATAATACTAATAATACTAATAATAATAATAATAATAATAATAATATAATAATAATAATAATAATAATAATAATAATAATAATAATAATAATAATAATAATAATAATAATAATAATAATAATAATAATAATAATAATAATAATAATAATAATAATAATAATAATAATAATAATAATAATAATATAATAATAATATAATAATAATAATAATAATAATAATAATAATAATAATAATAATAATAATAATAATAATAATAATATATAATAATAATAATAATAATAATAATAATATAATAATAATAATAATAATAATAATAATAATAATAATAATAATAATAATAATACTAATAATACTAATAATAATAATAATAATAATAATAATAATAATAATAATATAATAATAATAATAATATAATAATAATAATAATAATATAATAATAATAATAATAATAATAATAATAATAATAATAATAATAATAATATAATAATAATAATAATAATAATAATAATAATAATAATAATAATAATAATAATAATAATAATAATAATAATAATAATAATAATAATAATAATAATAATACTAATAATAATAATAATAATAATAATAATAATAATAATAATAATAATAATAATAATAATAATAATAAATAATAATAATAATAATAATAATATACTAATAATACTAATATACTAATAATAATAATAATAATAATAATAATATAATAATATAATAATAATAATTAATAATACTAATAATAATAATAATACTAATAATACTAATAATACTAATAATAATAATAACAATAATAATAATAATAATAATAATAATAATAATAATAATAATAATAATAATAATTATAATATAATAATAATACTAATAATAATAATAATAATAATAATAATAATAATAATAATAATAATAATAATAATAATACTAATAATAGAAATAATAATAATAATAATAATAATAATAATAATAATAATAATAATAATAATAATAATAATAATAATAAAAAATCTTATAATTCTCCACTAAAATAAATTTTCAAATACAAATTGATTATATTTATTTTTTCTAAAACTGCACATTAATTATTTTGTTTTTTGCACATACATTTTGCATGCAACCACGCTTTGCTGTACCTTTATATGTGTGTTAATATCAATTTTTGTTTATTTATTTATTTATTTTTTTTTTTTTTTGCACAAACCATCACTTCAAACCCCCCCAACCTAGTCTTATTAGATAGACTCTGGTTAAGCTATTGATTTGTGTCCTTGTGTCAATGTCGGTGAAATGTGAAATTACATAAAAATCGTGAAATATCTATTCAAAACCATTAACAAAAATTTGAGATAATCTTTAAATTTAATTAAAACCTTTCGAATCGCCCTCCATTCCAAAAAAAAAAAAACGTTAAGTCGCGCAATCAATAGTTTATCCATGAGTTGGCAGTAGATTTTAGTATGCCTTTCGTATTCGAATCCACCATGCAATTGCCTGAACTTTTTTTCGAAGTAAAAATATAAAAAAAATGCAATCTAAAAATAAAGTAAATATTTTCCTTCTCTTCCCTCTTTACGTGTACCGTACTTCTGTCGTTGGCTTTGTGTTTTTTAGCTGAAACTGTTAACGAACTCGAAGAAATGATACAAAGTCAAAAGCAACTCATGGATAAATTAACCGGCGAATGTAAAGCATTAACGAATAAATTAGAGGATACGACATTGAAACACAAGTAATTTTTGGAAATTTAATTAAAAAAATATATTTAATTTTATTGGGAGAGCATTAAAGAGAAGAGATAAAGAGAAGGTCTGAATTTTAAACAATTTTTCCAAATTGACTTTCCAAATTTTCCAAGTTGCAGTAGATCAATTTATACATTTTTTGAAAAAATGGTGTTGTTGATGAATTGTCAGGATGTACATATATACAGGGTGAGATGAAAAAAAAACTACAACAAAGTCAAAAGCCATAATTTTTACATTTTTTTTTATTTTTTTTTAACGAAAGCAAAAAATGTGGGAAATAGAATCAAATTTTAGAATAAGTTTAGATTTGTTCGAATTGGTCACCTTTGGCACGAATTGTGGCCTTCAAACGGCCAAAGGAAATCGTCACACGCTGCCCGAATGTTGCTCTGCGCCCATTCCCGGAGAAGCGTTTTTTTTTGGCATATTTTAGTGCCAACCTTGCTTTCTAAAATACTCCAGACACAATAGTCCAACAGATTTCTATTCGGAGATTTTGGTGGCCATTTCGCGCTGGAAATGAAGCGAGGGACCTCATTTTGTAACCATTCTTGGGAGGCGCGTGCTTAGTGCGATGGTGCTGACTCCTGTTGGAGTGTCCAATATCTGCGGCCAAAATGTTTACGTGGCCAAGGCTTTAATGCACCCTCCAGATTTTTTTTGAGGATATCGACACTTTGGTATTTTTTTAGTGGCAACCTTGCTTTCCAAAATACTCCAGAGATTTTGGTGGTCATTGTGCGCTGGAAATGAAGCGAGGAACCTCATTTTGTAACCATTCTTTGGTGGCGCGTGCTGAGAGCGAGGGTTCTGAGTCCTGTTGGGATGTCAACGGTCGCCGCAGACCGTTGACATCCCAACAGGACTCGCGATTTCGGCATCTCAGCATTTATTCTGATGCCACGTTCAATTAATACGAGCGGAAAGTGATCATCGGCTGTTATGGCGTCCCACACCATCACCATAGCCGGCGCTTGAGTTCTGGTGCCCAACCAAAGGTGCAAATTTTCAGCTGTCCTCCTTGGCAAGTAAAAACGATAATAAGAAAACAAACAGATAATTTTGTTTGTTTACAAACTTCTGGACAACGAATGGTTTCTCATCGGAGAGATAGAGAAAAGCTTATTCGGCAGTTCACCACTTTCGGCCGAGAGAAGCAACTCTTTAGCTCTTTTGAGTCTGTCTTCTTTCTGTTGGGGTGTAAGTTCTTCCACTTTTTTGGAATTTCAATGGCTTTACCCAGAGCTCATTTTTCAATATTTGCCGAATGGAATATTTCGATATGTTAAGCTCACGAGTCATTTTTCGGCCACTGCAACACTGGTTTCGATCAAGTCACTTCTTTTGCTTTTCGAACCATTTCTGCTGATGTTGCTGTTTTCTTCCGTCCACTTCCTTGACGTCGGTCGGGCTACGCTACCAGTATCAGGGTAACGTACGAGATACAAAAGATTTATTCACATTTAAATGCTGGAGTGCTCTAACGATAGCCACTTGTGGTTTTCCAGCCGAATATAAAAAAATCGCACCATCCCGCTTGAATTCGATCACGAATAACTTTTTTTCTGAAAAATTCTCAGCAAAATGCTTTTGTACGCTTGTAAACAACGTAATGGGCTGTCACTGCAATAATTTTAACAGCTGTCGGGCGAGTGGCTTAGAAATGACAGCAGTCTGAAGTTGGTTGCAGTTCTTTCTTCTCACCCGGTATATATTGTGGCCAAATTGTGGCATCAAATAATTTTCGTTCAAAAAATCTATTTCCAAAAAATCTATTCTCTTCCCAGAGAACTCTTTTCTTTAAGGCTCTCTCATATGTTCAAGAAAATAAAAAAAAATACAGCTTACACACATCCCCAAGGATCATCAGCCATATCAGGAATAGAAAACGCTACTCTCCACTCTCATCGTCACCAAGGATGTTTCTCTTTCCTTTTTTAAGTTTTGTGAATGTCTTTTAAGTTCGTTTCTTTGGTTTGTCCTCATTCATATTCAGTCATTTGCTCACACAACTCACATACACACACACACCCTCCCAACAGAACACAAAACATACACTCGAGAAAAAATTACCAAAAACAAGAAAAAAATGGTTAACATGCTGTCATTGTAAATTTTTTCGTGCTGCTTCGTCGGTTCCAACAACAAAATCTCCAATCCCTAAATAGACTTGAGTTTGGAGACAAACAGCCAGCCAGCCCCTGCCGATCCTCAACAAAAAGAATTCTTAAACGTAGAAATGAGGGAAACCTACGACAATGTTGGACAAATGACTGTGGAAATAGAGGAGGTGAAGCAAGAGGAAATGCCAAAACCATTGGAGAAGCCAACATCGGCGGCACCGGAAAAGGCGGAAAACGCAAACGTGTACACTTCTCGCTTTGATGATGAGAATATCTGGCAAAATATATCGCGTAGTATAGAACGTTTAGATTTGGATTGGGCCAAGATGCCGCCATTGCCAAAATTAACACCAACCACGAGTGGCTTCGGCCAAAAAGCCCGGCAAAATGAAAACAAGTGTCACTGCTCGCCGTCGAGATTTTCGTTGTCGAATCAAAAGGAATATGAAACGGGGAAGAAATCGAGCATAAATCCCATTTTGGGAGATTTCAAGCGATATGGCAATCCCATAACGGCCACAGCCTATTCCAAGCTCCACAAAAATACACAACATCACCATACCAAACACCCGACACTCTTACCACAACCACTTAAGCCAAACAGCCAAGATAGCGGTGGTGGTGGTGCCTATCATCATCAGCAGCACAATTGTAGACATGATTACACCCTAGACATGCACCCTCCCATGGAGGCAGAGATTTCATATTCCACCATGCATGGTGGTCACACGCAAGAGCGGGAGAGATCTCAACATTTTAGCGGGGACAAACACCAACACACCATTCCCACCACCACCACCACCACCACCACATGTGATATTCCACCACACCTCCACCACTCACACACAAAAGTAGAGACCACAACCTCGGTGAAAACTGAGGATCATTGCAACCCTAGACTAAGTGGGCATAGCCCCAGGCGCAAATGTCACAATCATCATCATCGACATCATCAGCACCACAGCCACAGTGGCCATAGCAGGTGCCACTCTCACGATCGTGGCATCGATGGCTTAAAATATGAGGCCAGCAAAACGGAGCCGTTGCCTTGGTTGCAACAGCATTTGGTTTTAAGGCAAACCATTAAATCCTGCCACAAATGTCAGACTACGGATCATAGTCATGTGACCATGGAAACTGAGCGCAGTGGCAGGCCAGCAACAGCTGATGGCCATCAAGTGCAGGTGACAACATGTTGTCATACCAAACATGTTATACAGACATGTTGCAACAATGCAGAATGTCTCAAGGGGTTGATGCCAGCATCTGGCAAAAGAGAGGA
Organism: Musca domestica; assembly: GCF_030504385.1. Classification (NCBI taxonomy): domain Eukaryota; kingdom Metazoa; phylum Arthropoda; class Insecta; order Diptera; family Muscidae; genus Musca; species Musca domestica. The sequence goes on along the minus strand of NW_026712272.1, from coordinate 10,841,426 downwards.
ACAAAATAAGGCTGTTAATACGGAGGGACTCTTTAAAGGCGAAGAGAAGAAGGAAGAGAAACCGAAAGCGAAACCCTTTAAAGTTGATGTCAATGTTAGACTGGTGCCAAAGACCTCTACACGTACCAAGGAAACTGAGAAGCCTGAAGAGGATGTAAAAATCCCAGCAACATCAGGGAGTAAGGAGCAACAACCCCCGGCTGCTGCGGAGCCAACAACCACCACAACAACAACAACTCCAGGCACGGATGACAATGAGTTGTATTTGGATTTTGAAAATTCCGATACAGAGGCCACCAAACTATAAGATTACAAATGAAAAAATCGAACACACATGGGTTAATATCTTGAGAGAAATTATTACAGAGGAATTATGCTCTTTGCTCAATTTGTGGGAGCCAAAAGCAGAGAGAGTGAAATAAATTTAATTTAATAATTTTTCAATTTTTGAATTATTTATTTTATTTTCTTATAATTTTTATATTTTTTTATTCTTTCTTATTTTTGGTTAATTTTTTCTCTTTATCCCCCATCTCTCTATCTCTCTTTAGTTTGGAAAAGCAACATTTACGTGATATGAATTCAAAACTCATGGATCGTTTGAAACAGATCTGGGCCAGTTATAAAGATCTCAATAATACACTGCAAAATTATCGCCAGCAGAAATCAGATTCAAACAGTGATAAAGAGAGAAGTGATATTGATGAAGAGCATAATTCTAATACGACATTTGAAATTACACCAACACCAATCAATCAGCAAGAGCAACAACAACACAAGGTTGGTTAACTGAACAAATTATAACTAATCAAATTGTCTTTTTTCCTTTTCTTCTCCTCTCTTTCTCTCTTTTTTCTATCTCTTTGTATTTCCTACTCTCTTCATACTTTCTCTTCCATCCCAATGCTACTCTTTATCTCATAATTCGTATTACAAAGAACGGAAATATCTTCATTACAATCAAATGTAGAATATTTAACAAATCGTATGATGAACAACGATCGTATTGGTAAACTAGACAATACACCAACATCATACGACAGTTTACCATCAGCAGGCAAAGGTAATGTCCCGCACATACACAGAGATAACGTCTTGATATTTTTTGAAAATAATATTTAAGAAAAAAAAATCCACGCCTTGATATTTTTGGAAAAAAATATTTTTAAAAAAATTTACGCCTTGATATTTTTTGAAAAAGATATTTTTAAAAAAATTTACGCCTTGATATATTTTAAAAAAAATATTTTTAAAAAAATTTACGCCTTGATATATTTTGAAAAAAATATTTTTAAAAAAATCCACGCCTTGATATTTTTTGAAAAAAATATTTTTAAAAAAATCCACGCCTTGATATTTTTTGAAAAAAATATTTTTAAAAAAATCCACGCCTTGAAATTTTTTGAAAAAAATATTTTTAAAAAAATTTACGCCTTGATATATTTTAAAAAAAAATATTTTTAAAAAATCCATGCCATGACATTTTTTGAAAAAAAAAAATAGTTTTAAAAAATCCATGCCATGACATTTTTTGAAAAAAAAAATATTTTTAAAAAATCCATGCCTTGATATTTTTTGAAAAAATTATTTTTAAAAAATCCAGGCCTTGATATTTTTTTAAAAAAAATATTTTTAAAAAAATCAACGCGTTGATATTATTTGAAAAAAATATTTTTAAAAAATTCACGCCTTGATATTTTTTGAAAAAATTATTTTTAAAAAATCCAGGCCTTGATATTTTTTTAAAAAAAATATTTTTAAAAAAATCAACGCGTTGATATTATTTGAAAAAAATATTTTTAAAAAATCCACGCCTTGATATTTTTGAAGAAAATATTTTTAAAAAATCCACGCCTTGATATTTTTGAAAAAAAAATTTAAAAATCCATGCCTCGATATTCTTTGAAAAAATATTTTTAAAAAAATTTACGCCTTGATATTTTTTGAAAAAAATATTTTTAAAAAAATTTACGCCTTGATATATTTAAAAAAAAAATATTTTTAAAAAAATTTACGCCTTGATATATTTTGAAAAAAATCCAAGCCTTGATATTTAAAAAAAAATATTTTTAAAAAAATTTACGCCTTGATATATTTTGAAAAAAATATTTTTAAAAAAATCCACGCCTTGATATTTTTTGAAAAAAATATTTGAAAAAAAAATCCACGCCTTGATATTCTTTGAAAAAATTTTTAAAAAATCCCCGCATTGATATTCCTTGAAAAAAATATTTTTTAAAAAATCCATGTCTTGATATTCTTTGAAAAAATATTTTTAAAAAATCCACGCCTTGCCATTAAAAAGTTCTTCACTCACTGATTATCTCACACGTCTTTATTAACTCTCATTTCGTTTTCTCTCCTTTTCTCTCCTTTTCTCTCTCCCCCATTCCAGCCTCTCTCGACTACAAGCCGACCACATTTGGCACAACCGACACCAGCACCACACGAACATCAGCCCTTGCCGATGACTACAGTGGCAAATCGAATCCCTACAGCTATGACTCCATACTGGGTAAAACTTCAGCCGAACGAGACGCCGACAATGCCACCAAATCCCTTATCACAACCCCCGTATCCGCCTATGACGCAGGCGACTATAAGTCCTCAGGATATGACTACAAGTCAGGATTGTCGGCACTCAACAACGACAACGATGACGAAAATATCAAAGACAACATTGGCGAAGGAGAGAAGTTCAAGCAATCGGCAGGAGACCCAAATGTTGGCAATACAAATAACCCAGCAGAACCACAACAGCAACAGAGTGCCACCGTCGCCGCCGTCGATGATCCAAACTTGGCCTCAGCAGCGCCCCTTGCTGGCGACTACTCGGCCGCTGACTACAGCGGCTATGAGGGATATGACCAGCAGCAATACGATGCCGCAGGCTATGATGCCAACTATGACCAGTCCCAGTATGATCCCAGCCAATATGATGCTTCCGGAGCAGGATATGACACCACAGGCTATGATTACAATGCCACCGACTATGACACCTCTGCATATCAGTACGACACCACAGAGCCAAGTGCAACCGGAGCAGCAGCAGCAGGGCTTGAGGATCTCACCACCTCCAGCGTCACAGCGAAAGAGAAACAAACACCAGCCGCCGCACCATCATCAGCTGCTCCTGCAGCAGCTGCAACACCAACAACTGCCGCTGGCGGAAATGGCCCAACAGAAGGCCGTACTCAATCGCGAGCGGGCAGTGGCGCTGTGGGGCCAACAGCTACGCCTGGAGGCCTCACCAGCGGAAAATCCAATCTGCCACAACAGTCTTCCACGTCAGCAACCAAAAAGTAGTCGGGATCCGGATCTGGATTTGAGTGCAAATCTAACATTTGATTGCTTGGATCCATTCGATTTGGAGTTTAGTATAAGTAGTCCAAGTTTAATACGTTCCTACGATGTGGATGATTCGGATACAGAAGTTGAGGAGTTGGCCACACCATTGGGGCTGGATGCTGGTGCTGGGGATGATTCCATATCAGAAATGACCTTGACACCAACACCCACCACCATTCGGAGGATACCAATCCAGGAAATGCAGGATAAGTAGTTGAAGCGAAGGGGAGAGGGAAAATAGCGGGAACGTGACCATTTGTAAAAATATTTTGTAATCGAGTTGAAATCTACAGAACAAACCAAAAAAACTTAAAAAAATTAATAAAATTAATTTATTATAAAAAAAGTGTGTCTATCTACAAAAAGTGGGGGAGGTCCTGAGTTGAGATTCATTTATTTTTCCAGCGATGGATAGGCGGTGGCCACCATTTTCTTGCCATGCCAATCCCAGGCATGGGTAATAATACTAAACTTGGCATGCCCCAACTGGACGGCACAGGGTTGGCCCACACTCAGCAGGAAACACATGGTGTAGAGGCTCAGCTCCAGCTCGGGGGAGGTGCCCACAAACAGGGTGTTATAGGACTTGTTGATGTTGTGGAAGCTGAAACGCAGGGCCATTAGGTAGTGGCCGTCCTATGAACAAAAAAATGAAAAAAATTAAAAAATGATTGGTTCCTTCGCCCTTCTAGGCCACCCTACCTTCTCCAGATTTAGCTTCTCAATATGGCCCTTGTAGTTCAAATGCCCCAGCTTTTCCTGCTCATGAAAGTAGACCCAATTATGCAAACCCAATATGGTGCCATCACGGATCTCGGCCAAGAAGACATGTTCAAATCCAGAGCTGCCAACACGACCCTGGCCACGGGAATACTGTGTAAACCACATATCCTTGAGGAGTCGCAACTGGGAGTCTCTGTTGTTGGTGGCAACACCTAGGAGAAAAGAAGACATATTAGAGCCTTACGAAAAAAGTAGAAATATTCATTTATAGCTCACCTTTAAATTCCAAAAATTTCATAGTTTTCTGCATGACCGGCGTATCCAGAACAGCTCTTAGAAACTCATCTTCCTCCTGCTGCTCCTCCTCGGTTACATGTTCCGTGGCATGGGTATCAAGTTCATAGTTGTCGAACAAGCGACGCATTAAGACAATGGTGCGAGATTCAGCACCTTCGGAGGTCAGCAGATCTTCATTGACCTGTAAGAGGCTGAAAAGAGAGGGAAAATAAAAAAGTTGTTTTGTAAACGTGGATACAAAGCCTTGAATTTTTTTTTTAAATCCAGTCCTTAATAAGCCTTGGAAAAAAAATTTTAAAAAATCCACGCCTTAATAAGCCTTGGAAAAAAATCTTAAAAAAATCCACGCCTTAATAAGCCTTGGAAAAAATAATCTTTAAAAAATCCACGCCTTAATAAGCCTTGGAAAAAATTATTTTTTTAAACATCTACGCCTTGAAAATTTTAATTTTTGTAAAAATTCTACGCCTTAATAAGCCGTGAATTTCCTTATCCACGCCTTAATAAGCCGTGAATTTTTTTTAATCTACGCCTTAATAAGCCGTGAATTTTTTTTGATCCACGCCTTGAAAATTTAAATTTTTATAAAAATTCCAAGCCTTAATAAGCTGTGAATTTTTTTAATCCACGCCGCAATAAGCCGTGAATTTTTTTTGACCCACGCCTTGAAAATTTAAATTTTTATAAAAATTCCACGCCTTGAAAATTTAAATTTTTATAAAAATTCCACGCCTTGAAAATTTAAATTTTTATAAAAATTCCACGCCTTGAAAATTTAAATTTTTATAAAAATTCCACGCCTTGAAAATTTAAATTTTTATAAAAATTCCACGCCTTGAAAATTTAAATTTTTATAAAAATTCCACGCCTTGAAAATTTAAATTTTTATAAAAATTCCACGCCTTGAAAATTTAAATTTTTATAAAAATTCCACGCCTTGAAAATTTAAATTTTTATAAAAATTCCACGCCTTGAAAATTTAAATTTTTATAAAAATTCCACGCCTTGAAAATTTTAATTTTTTTAAAAATTCCACGCCTTAATAACCCTTGAAAAAAATAATCTTTAAAAAATCCACGCCTTAATAACCCTTGAAAAAAATAATCTTTAAAAAATCCACGCCTTAATAAGCCTTGGAAAAAATAATCTTTAAAAAATCCACGCCTTAATAAGCCTTGGAAAAAGTAATCTTTAAAAAATCCACGCCTTAATAAGCCTTGAAAAAAATTCTTAAAAAAATCCACTCCTAAAGGGGCCTTGATTGATGACCCTCAAGGATTCTTCTTAAATAGAAAAAGGTCTTCTGAGGTCTTGTAGATATAGAAGACAGTTCTAAGGTCTTCTAGACATGGAACTCGCTTCTGGGGTTAACTAAACATAGAAGAGCCTTCTGTGGTCTTCTAAACTTAGAAGAATACGCTTCTGAGGTCTCCTAAACATAGAAGACTTCTTATACGGTCTTCTTAACGCAGAAGACCTTTTTAGGTTTTCTAAACATAGAAGACCCTTTTGAGGTCTAAACATATGAGAACCTTATGAGGTTTTTTTTTAGCATAGAATACCCTTCTGAGGTCTTCTAAACATAGGGTAACCTTCTGAGGTCTTCCAAAAATAGAAGACCTATCCAAGGTCTTTTATACACTTTCATAGCTCTTCTGAACACCGAAGACCCTTTTGAAGTCTTCCAAAAATAGAAGACCCTTACAAGGTCTTGTACACATTTCCATAACTCTCCAGAGTTCCTCTATCAGTAAAAGTCACGCAGAAAGTCTCCCATATTCCCCTTACTTTTTATTTAATTTCCTCTTGGTTCTTACTTACGGATGTGGTGCCCTATCGTCGCGATAGGATGCCTTGGTTTTTCCCTGAAAATTCACTTTCGCCAAATACGGATTGTGTTGCTGTTCCAGTTCGTAGAGACTGCGGGTGAATTCATGGATTTCATGCTCAGTGGGAGATTCGGTTACATTGTGTAGAGGATCATAGGTGAAGTGTTCTAAAAGCGGAAGTAAAACGAAAATGAGATCACGAGCGTTGAAACAAACTTCCGCAGTGCTGCCAGCCAGCCAAGTTACACCAGCTGCAGCTTGTCTTACCATACAAATGCCAGGCTATGACAACCAAAGCTATGAGAATCGCTCCGCCTAGGAAACGTTTAATTTTAGCACATTTTTCATCTTCTTCTGAGGGTGGTGTGGCTGTGGGGGTGACAGTGTTTTGTGGTGGTGGCGGTGGTCCAATGTTGGGATAGATGGATGCTGGCGTTTGGGACATGTTTGCGTTCGATGATATTGTTGATGGTATTCTACCCAATTCTATTTTTGTTGCCTATTTTTTGTTGTGGAACTTCTTTGGAATTTTTTCAAAAAACTTATGTTTTTTTTTCTGAGGGGGGATTCACTTTGGCACACACGCACGTCTTGCCGTCTTTAGGCCATAACTTCTACGCTGTTTGATTTCTCTGTTGAAACTGATTTTTTTTTCGTTAGTTTCACGTTGTCTGTTGGGCTCTCTGAGCGTTCAGTGGCAACTACTTCCCATCCAACTATTCATCGGTACCCCCAGAGGTTGTATGAGATTTTGAGATCATAGCCAGTAGTTTTATGGCTGTTCGTTGTTGTTGTTGTTGTTTTGATTCTCTGTATATTTTTATAATATTTACTCGTTCTCTTTACACGTCGAACGTGGTGATGACGTTGTTGTTATTGTATCAGCTGTTATTGTGGTTTTTTGTTGTTGTCATTTCACATTGTTGTTGTTTTTGTTTCAAACAAGTTTTTTTGTTTATCTATTTTGGATCTCTCCAGAGTAAAATTAACCCACATGTTGTTGCTTGTGTGATTGTTTAACAAATTGGTGTTGCTAATGTAGCGTTTTTTTTTTCGACATTATTTTATTTTTATTTATTTCTTTTTTTTAAATAAAGCTGAAAATAATATTTAAACTTGTATGAACAGAATATTGTCTTATATATTTGTTGTGGGCAAATTTTAAGTAACTTTACTCTTTTAATTCACTGGCACAGTAGATTTAGAATGAAGTATTCGGATCTTGGGGGCCACTATGTCCCACAATAAAGTACATGTACATATTTTTTATAAATGGAATTTCGAAGCTATTTGTGTACAGTTTTTAGATGTAATTCTGAGAATTTCGAGCCATGATATCTGGTTTTTTCATCATTAAAGAAATTTGAAAATATATTCTGGACGACTTTTCTAATTTTTTTAATGATGGGAAAGCCTGGGAGTTTTACCAAATAGTGGACCCATATCGCAGATAAAAATAACTTCTGATTATTTTAAAATTTTTGATACTCCACAGAGAGTATGGGAGAGTTTATGGTTTCTTTAATAAATTTTCGATATTGAAAATCCCTTCTTAGGTCATCTTCTTATTTAGTACTTTTCAGTACAAATGATCAGCTCAATTCCTTTACCCAAAACAAAATTTAGTAACATTTAATATGCATATCTCTATATCTCTCCGCCCGAGACAACAACAGTGATCGAGAATTAGTACCATTTAGTACTTTTCGAATTTGCAAAACCACCACCAGATGTCTACAGAGACCTCAATATCAAATTTCGGTATTCCAGCTAAGAATTTAGTAACATTTCGTACTTTCACGGTTTCAAAATCCAACACATATACCATCAGTGATATAAATAACAGATTTCAGGATTCCAGGTCTATCCCTTCACCCAATACCAAATATCGTACTATTTAGTACTTTTCGTACAACTATGGTACATATTTCCGATACCACCTCCATATGTCGAGGCTACACATGAACAGTGACAAATTTCAGATTTCAAGTACTATATGTTCAACCAATCCCCAATTGTACTAGATTTTGTACACATAAGTACGAACTTTCCAAATTTCCTACATGCCCCAATTTCTGCACTCCAAATTTCCAAACCCACCTCCATACTTCAATCATACAATTCCATTGATTTTTTTTTCCAAATTTCGGAATTCCAGCTCCATCATTTTACCGCTATAGTGTCATTTAGTACCCATAAGTACGAATTTCCAAAACTACCCTCATATCCCAATCCTACACTCCGACAGTATTTCTAATTCCAAATTTCATGCTTCCAACCCTATCGGTTTATCCAAATTGTCCAAATTGTACCAAATTAAATACCATTTAGCTCACATAAGTGCAAATTTCCATAACTATAAAATCAATTGAAATCTTATTTCCAAATTTCATGCTTCCAACCCTATCGGTTCTCCCAAATCCAAATTGTACCAAATTTAGTACCATTTAGTACAAATAAATATGAATTTAAAAAACTATATACATTCTTCAGTCCAACAATGCAATAGTATTCTTATTTTCAAATTTCCGGATTCCAACTCTATCGGTTCATTCAAGTCGAAGTTGTACCAAAATTTAGTATCATTTAGTACTTTTCGTACAAATAAGTACAAACTTCGTAATGTCAACGTCAAATTTCTGGATTCTAGCTCAATACGTTCCTCCGAATAGTACTCAATTTAGTACCGTTTCGTATTATTCGTATACATGTGTGCATACACCCGAAACTTCCTTCTTATATCGACTTACCTTGGGAATGGAATAGGAATCTAAATTTCAAATTTATAGATCTAACTGTTGACATGATACGAAATTTTACCATTTTAGATCTTTTCGTATTCTTATATCGAAAATTGACAAAAACACTTTCGCACATCTACGCTGCACATCATCAGTGAGTGTCATTCCAAATTTCAGAACTCTATGATTTCTACCAGGTCCTTCTTGTGAATAGATAACCTCTACGAGGACCTCTACGAATATTATACCTGCACGAAACCCTTATGACGAAAATGCATTCACAAAGTCCTCTACGAATATAAGACCTTCACGAAATCATCTATGAATAGAAAAAGTGCAGGAAAATCTCGATGAACTAAAGACCTATACGAGATTCACAATGAACAGAAAACCTGTACAAATATAATACCTTTTAATGGTCCTCTATGAATACAAAGCCTACGAATACAAGACCTCCGCGAGATCCTTTATGAAGAGAAGGCATATATGATTTCCGCTATGAATAGGATATATATAAGACCTATAGCTCATTCCGGTTGTTCAATAAAAAAAATTTAAATTTTTAGTACTTTTCGTACACTTTTTAGTACGAATTTCCAAAAACCGAAACTCACAGGCACCAAAATTCCCCCTCGTGTAAATTTTCAATATCAACTTTTCAAACTTTAGGCCAAATCTCAATCCTACACACTAAAAGTGTCCCTAATGCCAAATTTTATATTTAAGGCACTATTCATTAACCCAATACCAATTTTAGTACCATTTAGTGATTTTCCTATACTTGTAGTCCGCATGTTTTCCTTATTTCAATCCTACACAAAAGTAGTGCCCCAATAATAACATTTCAAATTTCCAGAACTATTCTTTAACGCGTACAAAAATTGAAGCATATTTCGTACCATTTAGTATAGTTTCTAAAATTGGTACTCATTTCCAAAAGTACAACCTTATATCGACCCTTTCTCGCAAACTTAATTCTTATCCCAAATATAAAGATTTTAGCCCTATCTGTTCACATAATACCAAATGGTACCAAATTTAGTGCATTTTGATACTTAGATCGAATTTCGAAAAAAAATGGTACAATTATCCTATACCCCTTCAGCGACCCCAATTACAATGTCAGAATTTTAGCTCTATCCGTTTGACCAATACAACGGATTTAATATTTAGTACTTCTAAGTTCTTTTTAGTACCCTTCATGTGCGAATTTCTAAAATCCCAGCCTCAATTCACCTTCACATCCCAACATTGACTTACATGCAAATTTCCAAAATTCTAGTCAGTCATTTATCACTAAGCTTTTCTGTATGAAGGCCACTCTATGATCAGCTGCAACAAACCCCTAGGATCATCAATATCTTCTGGAGGTCCCGAGAACACGAAAAATATTTTTTTCGTTTCTATCCCATCATTGATATTAAATAGAGTGTAATCACATTATATGCCACACTAATTGCACATACATCTGTAAAAATTTTCACGCGATACAAAAAAAAACTGTTTTTGTTTGATGCTCTCTTACCAGAAACTATTGTTATGGTACTCTTTACTATGCTATGATAGGTATATTGAGTTTATCATTCCCTTTGTATCTCCTCGAAATAAGCATTGTAAACCCTAAAAATTTTAAAATTTAACTTATGTCCGTCTCTTTGACATATTTATTAGATTGAAAATGGGTTGTATCGGTCCACAGCTTTGTATAACGCCCATAAAAAGGTAACTCCTCATATCTAGTTTTTTGATAATTGTAGTCACAATTTCCAATTCAAATTTTGTATTTGAATTTTGAAATAGGTGTTATATTCAGAGCTAGAGGATTTTTCATGGGGGCCTACAGTTTCCCTTTGTCCCCATATAACAGTATCAGAAGATATTCGACTTTTTAATGATTGTAGCCACAAAATGTGTTCTATGGTCAAATTAACCAATTTAAAGTCAAATCGATTGGAAATTATGGCCAAGACCTTCATAATAATTAAAATCAGGAGATATCTTTTATATAGGCTGTACCAAAAGCTGGACCCATATTGATATAATTTATAGATATCGATTCTACATCAAAAGAACTGAAAATGTCAACATTTGGCGAAATTAAATGGAAAAAATGGCCAACACTTAAAAAATACTTGAAGTCGGAGTTATCCTTACAAGGCGACTATTCCAAAAAATGACGGATATGACCCATTTTCAAGTCCATCAAGTCCTATACGAAATTGACAATATTAGCGCATTCCTTCGGAACCTACTCCATGGAGGTTCAACAATTTGAAAAATCATAACAGAAGTCAAAATATATTTAAATAATCGAACATTGTCTAAGGGTATACATCTGTCGGCGGCTGATACTTTCTTCGTTTTTTCGTTTTCCCTCGAAAATTTGAATTTTGGTATTCCGTTGTTTGGCCATACTGTAGGGCATCCTATTGTCTACCATGCAGTGTCGGATTCTCTGCATGTTTTGATTGTTATATTTTCATCAAAATATTTGAACATGTGTTACTCTGGCGGTCGGTGAGACAATGTGGCGGAAACCGAACAAACTTACAAACAAATAACAACAAAACTACGCATGTAAACAAATAACCTGTTTGTTTCATAAATTTAACGCCGAACAAGTATCAACAATATTTGGAGACTCTCTCTCTCTCCCACCCGCTCTCTGAGTTGGAGGAATGGGTTGGAAAGTGGAACAGCCAACAAACAATTATTGGCTAGACCTAATAACTCAGATGGCTTCATTTTGTAGGGCTGATAGGAAAATTTGGCCACTGACACCAGGTATTAATGGCTGGTAATGATACCACTCAAACCCTTTAACTCAACATTTATGGGGTTTGAATGGTCAATTCCAGTTAATCCATTTCTGGCGTTTGTAAGCAACAATAGAGAATGGAAAAAAATCAATCAGCCATAAATATACTACGTCATAGGAAGGGCTTCTGCCTCCCCCCATGCCACACACCACACTATAGCATATTGATGACCTTCTTCCTATTTCGGCTAGTTCCAAACACAGGTAGGCCCATGGGCAACAACCGGCCACAACTATTAATATTTATTGCAAATGTCTTCTTTGCAATAAAACAATAAAAACCCCCCACCACACGACTCACGCAATAGAGTCATTAGTTTGAGGCGGCTTTCTAGCTGGTATTTCAATTCAATTACCGGGCCTCTTTAAATTGTCCGATTGACTGGATGAATGGTTGGTTGGATGAATGAGTGGGGCGTCCATATTGCGTTGGACTATCCAAACATAGCGAAAGTAATTAATAATCATCACATACAAATCTTTATTAAATAAATACGTAATTATTTGAGTTTGGACATTGCAGAATTCTAATATGAGATATACTATTCTGATTTAACAGCTTAAAAAGTATAATTCGGTTTTACCGAAAGATGTATACCCTCAGCCAATGTTCGATTATTTAAAAATATTTCGACTTCTCTTATGATTATTCAAATTGTTGTCCTTCTGTGGAACAGGTTCTGAAAATCGCTGACTTGTTATTGAAAACTGTGTTCCTTTGTGGGTAGGGTACCAGAAGGGGTTCGGAAATATATATCATCTTCACAACAGATCTCGGGTTAGCAAAAAATGTTTTTAGGTATGAAATTTGAAGAGAGTAACATGCTTATTCCGCTTTGTTTGAGCGTTTCGGATTTCCAAAATCTTGAACCCTCTGCGTGGGAGGTACCAGAAGAAATGGTCCGATCTCTACCATATTTATAACAGATCTTGTGTTGATTGAAATATTGAGATATACCAAGTCTGGAATGGAATCGGATGTTAATTTCGCGTTTTAAGAGATTCAGGGATATTAAAAATTCCAAAAATTTGTGGGGGAGGTACCAGAAGGAGTTGGCCGATATACCCCATCTTTACACCAGACCTTGGGTTAATACAAACATTGTAATGTGTGAAATATGAAAAGAGCCGGATGCTTAGATCGGATTTTATAATTGTTTTGGTTATTCAAAATGTTGACCCTTTGTGGGGGAGTTACTTGATGGAGTGCACCGATATTGTCCATATTCGCACCTGACCTGACACTGATGCAAATATTAGGATTTACAAAGGTGGAGAAAAATCGGATCATCCTTTTTCTTTCTGTGCCCCAAAATATTTTTTTTTTTTTTTTTGAAAATTTGGACATTTTGTGGGGTAGGTACCAGTAGGAGTGGACTTATATTGCCCATCTCCGAACTCAATCTAATCTTGAAAAGTAATATACGAAGTATCAAGTTTGGACCAAATGAGATACACCCTTTGGGAGTTATCCTGGGCACCAGCCAGACAGCCTGACGGACGTACATCTCTAGATTGACTCCAAATGTGAGAGACGACTTCGAACTCGTCTCCAGAGACGACTTCGAGTTAGAGAGTCGTCCAGCCAGACAGACTGACGGACGTGCATCTCTAGATTGACTCCAAATGAGAGAGACGACTTCGAACTCGTCTACAGACTCGGCTTCGAACACATCTCCAGAGACGACTTCGAGCTCGTCTCCAGGGACGACTTCGAACTCCTCTATAGAGACAACTTCGAACTCGTCTATGGATACGACTTCAAACTCGTCGATAGAGACGAAATCGAACTCGTCGATAAAGACGACTTTGAACTCGTCGATAAAGACAACTTCGTACTCGTCGATAGAGACGGCTTCGAACTCGTCTATAGAGACGACTTCCAACTCGTCGATAAAGACGACTTCGAACTCGTCGATAGAGACGACTTCGAACTCGTCTATAGAGAGACGACTTCGAACTCATCTATAGAGAGACGACTTCGAACTCGTCTATAGAGAGACGACTTCGAACTCGTCTATAGAGAGACGACTTCGAACTCGTCTATAAAGAGACGACTTCGAACTCATCAATAGAGACGACTTCGAACTCGTCTATAGAGAGACGACTTCGAACTCATCAATAGAGACGACTTCGAACTCGTCTATAGAGAGACGACTTCGAACTCGTCTATAGAGAGACGACTTCCAACTCGTCTATAGAGAGACGACTTCCAACTCGTCTATAGAGAGACGACTTCGAACTCGTCTATAGAGAGACGACTTCGAACTCGTCTATAAAGAGACGACTTCGAACTCGTCGATAAAGACAACTTCGTACTCGTCGATTGAGACGGCTTCGAACTCGTCGATAAAGACGTCGATAGAGACGGCTTCGAACTCGTCGATAGAGACGACATCGAGCTCGTCGATAGAGACGACTTCGAACTCGTCAATAGAGACGACTTCGAACTCGTCAATAGAGACGACTTTGAACTCGTCAATAGAGACGACTTTGAACTCGTCGAGAGAGACGACTTTAAACTCGACGATAAAGACGACTTCGAACTCGTCGATAAAGGCGACTTTAAACTCTCTATTTTTTTAGCAATATTCTTCTGTACTCGCTCATATATAGAGCGTTATTTGGCGCTAGCCAATTTCTAATTTCGATCACGTTTCGAAATTTATTTATTTGTTATGTCTTGCTTAAACAGAAGCTAACTTTTTGGCAAACGGTTGGGCTTCACCTGGTTGGCACAGGTGATGTTCGAACCATTTTTTTATTAGAAATAAATTACAGTGTTTGTGAGAACCCGAAGAAGGGGTTGGTTCTATATTAGATATGGACAAGGTCTTCCAGCTATTGTTTACCTGTAAAGGGCGTTTAATGGGGAAGGAAGGTTGAGATGAAGAGGATCTTTACAAAGAAGAGCTTTAAAATTATCGCTACATCGACTCCAAATGTTCTGAAACGGATTTGGTCCAAAGAGACATATGGTCTAAAGCCGTTATTTCGACTAGGCACGTTTTGACCGTATCAAATGATATATCCCCTCTCTAGCCACATGGCTGAGGGTATAAAAACACATCATATGCCACACTTATTGTACACACATATGCACATATTTTCATTCAAACAAAAAAACTATTTTTGTTTGATGCTCTCTTGCCAGAAAATATTAATTTTACTTATGACGAAACGATAGTTTGTTGGTATCTTAGGTAAGGTAATGTGTTGGAGAACCTCCAGATATCATCGTATTTTTTACTCTTAGATTTATTTGTGTTACAGATTTAATTTTGTTCTCTAGACCACCACAGGACCAATTACGACTTTAAACACTCTCCATAATAAGATATCTATATTTTTTCCACCTTTCCCAGAAGAGTTTCTCATAAAACTTCAACCAATTTTATGGCAATGACGTCATACCTTAGAGAATAATATATTAAATTAATTCTTTAACACTAAAGACAGATTTTTAAAATTTTAAGATATTTTTTAAATCAAATGTGGATATAATAAAACTGAGCTCGTAGACTTTGTTGTCTCTTTTTATTTATTAGGCTCAGCCACAAGGCTAGAGAGGGTATATATCATTTGATACGGCCAAAGCGTGCCTCATCGGAATCACGATTTTAGACCCTAGACCTCTTTGGACCAAATCCGTTTCAGCACATTTGGAGTCGATCTAGCGATTTCCGTCCGTCCGTCTGTCTGTCTGGCTGGGCGCATGATAACTCTCGAAGAGAGAGTTAGATTTGGTCCAAACTTGGTACATCGTAATATTATTATCAAACTTAGATCGAGTTTGGAGATGAGCAATATCGGTCCACTCCTTCTGAAACCTCCCGCACAAAAGGTCGAAATTTAAAAAAATAAAAAACGATAATCCGATTTTGCTCCAACCTTGGAAATACTAATAATTCTAGGTCAGGTGCAAAAATGGATAAAATCGGTTCACTCCATCAAGTACCTCCACCACAAATGGTCAAAATTTTGAATAATTACAACTCTCATAAAATTTGATCTAATAGTCCGATTGTCTTTAAATTTCACACATCCCAATATTTACATTAAGCAAAGATCTGGTGTTAAGATGGAATATATCGGTCCACTACTTGTGGTACCTCCCCCACAAAGCGTCATGATTTTGAATAACCTTGAAGTTCATAAATCGCGAAATTAAAATCCGCTCTCTCTCTCTTTTATAAAAATGGTAGAGATCGGAGCATTCCTTCTGGGACCTCTCCCACAAAGTGTCAAAGTTTTGAAAAGCCAAAACTTTATAATCGTTTTGGCTTTCCGAAATAACTTTCCGACTCTCTTCATATTTCACACATCCCATTATTTCCACTAACACAAGATTTTCTGTGAAGATGAGATGTGTGCCCACTTCTTCTGGTACCTCGCCCACAAAGGGTCAACATTTTGAATATCCATGAAGCTCATAAAACGTGAAATTAACATCCGATTTTATTCAGACTTGTCACATATTTCTGCCAGCACAAGATCTTTTACAAAGATGGTAGATATCAAACCATTCCTTCTGGTACTTCCCCCGCAAAGGGTCAAATTTTTTAATAACCAAAACAATTATAAAATCCGAAATAAGCATCCGGTTCTCTTCATATTTCACACATCCCATTATTTCTACTAACACAAAATCTGCTGTGAAGATGGGCTACATCGGTGCACTGTTTCTGGTACCTTCTCCCAAAGGGGGAGGAATAGCCATGAAGCTCATAAAACGCGAAACTAACATCCGATTGCATTCAGACTTGGCACATCTCAATATTTCCATTAACACAAGATCTGTTTTAAAGTTGGTAGATATCGAACCATTCTGTCTGGTACCTCCCCCACAAAGGGTCAAAATTTTGAATAACCAAAACGATTATTAAATCCGAAATAAGGATCCGGTTCACGTCATATTTCATACATAAAATTATTCTTCTAATATTCTAAAGTGGAATATATCGGTTCAATACCTCTGGTACCTCCCCATAAGGCGTCAACATTTTGAATATCTATGAAGCTCATAAAACGCGAAACTAACATCCGATTGCATTCAGACTTGGCATTTCTCAATATTTCCATCAACACAAGATCTGTTATAACGATGGTAGATATCGGACCATTTCTTCTGGTATCTGCCCCACAAGCGGTTCGAGATTTTAAAAAACAAAACGCGACATAAGCATCTAACTTTCTTCAAATTTCTAACATACAAACATTTTGCTAACATAAAATCTGTTGTGAAAGTAATATATATCTGCGAACCCCTTTGTGGTACCTCACTCACAGAGGGTTACAATTTTCAATTCTTTAACCTGCCATAACTTGCGAAACAAGTCTGTAACTCTTTACAATTTGCTACAACTAAGTATTTCTCTCAGCCTGAAGCCTCAGATGAATATGGAATTTATCGGAATTTATGATTTCGCATAGAATTGGATATAGATGTTCGATTTTCTTGTAATTTGGCCCATACCGATATTTTTATCTGTAGTAGATGAAGTATGAAAACGGTGGAATACTTCGGTCGACTATGTCTGATACCTCGCGCACATTTTAAGATTTTCTTAAAATTATTACATATATCATATAAAGTAAAGGAAGTAGTCCATATAGTCCAAACCAGGTTCGTCGGAATATTTATATCGTATTTATTTAGGTCCCATACGAAATGGACAATATTGACCCATTCCCTCGGTACCTACTCCGCAGAGGGTCAACACCTTTGAATAATCTTAGCAGGAGTCAAAATATATTTAAATAATCGAACATTGGCTGAGGGTATACATAGGTCGGCCAAACCGACTGATACTTTTAAATTATTATACCCTACACCACAAGGTGGTCAGGGTATTATGTCTTTGTGCTTTTGTTTGTAACAGGCAAAAGGAAACGAGATGGACCCATAGTTCCGTTTGATGATCTGCATAGAATCACATTCTGAGTCGATTTATGCATGTCCGTCCGTCCGTCCTCCCGTCCGTCTGTCCATGTATTTTTGTGAACAAAGTACAGTTCGCATTTATTGCCCTATCCAGATTAAATTTTAGGACGAATCCTATCGGAATTGGAGATAATCGGTAAAATTTAGATATAGCTCCCATATATATCTTCGTCCGCCTTTGCCTTTTATTGTGCACCAAAAGTGTAATATCAGCCGGAATCATATGGAAATTCGCACATACAACGAAATTAGGAAAATAAGTATGTTAAATTTGATCGAAATCGGTTCAGATATAGCTATAGCTCCCATATATATTGTTCGTCCGATTTGTTATTTTTGTCCTCCGCAGCCGTAATATGCACTCTGCAACAACAATATTTGGGGAAATATATGAAATACAGCTCAGAAATACCTTTGCCAAATTTTATCGAGATCGGTTCAGATTTGGATATAGCTCCCATATATAACTTCGTCCGATTTACCTATTATTGTGCACCAAACGGCTAATATTTGTCCAAATGGAATTTGGCACATACGACCGAATTGAGTCTAGAAGGTAGTATGTTAAATTTGAGTGAAATCGGTTCAGATATAGCTATAGCTCCCATATATATTGTTCATCCGATTTGTTATATTTGTTACCCCCAACCATAATATGCTCTCCGTAACAACGATATTCAAGGAAATACATCAAATACAGCTTAGAAATATCTTTGTCAAATTTTATCGAGATCGGTTCCGATTTGGATATAGCTCCCATATACAACTTCGTCTGATTTACCTTTTATTGTGCACCAAACGTCTAATATTTGTCCAAATGGGATGGAATTTGGCACTTACGACCGAATTGAGTCTAGAAGCTAGTATGTTAAATTTGATCGAAATCTATTCAGATATAGCTATAGCTCCCATATATATCGTTCATCCGATTTGTTGTATTTGTTACCCACAGCCAAAATATGCTCTCCGTAACAACGATATTCAGGGAAATATATCAAATACAGCTCAGAAATACCATTGCCAAATTTTATCGAGATCGGTTCCGATTTGGATATAGCTACCATATATATCTTTATCCGATTTCAAATTAATTGTGCTCTAAATAGGCAATATAAGTCCGAATTTAAAAGATACAAATGCTTCGGCATATTTAGTCCTTCGAACGTTAAATTATATTTATATGATTTTGAATTCTCCCACAAAAGCATTTAATTGTCATGCGGAGCTCTACTAAATTAGCAAAGTGGTGTAGAGTATCATAAAGTCGACCCCGCCCGACTTTAAGACTTTTTTTACTGTTTTTTTTTTTTTTTTTAAATTCCAATGTTTTTTTAACTTCGGGTTCCTTTCGAAAATTTGAATTTTCGTATTGAGTTCTTTGGTCATGCTGTAGGGCATCCTATGGTCTACTATGCAGTGTTGGCTTCTCTGCTTGTTTTGATTGTTATATTTGAACATGTGCTACTCCGGCGGTCGGTGAGACAATGTGGCGGAAACCGAACAAACTTACAAAACTACGCGTGTAAACAAATAACCTGTTTGTCTCATAAATTTAACGCCAACAATGTTTGGAGACTCTCTCTCTCTCTCTCCCACCCTCTCTCTGAGTTGAAGGAATGGGTTGGAAAGTGGAACAGCCAACAAACAATTGTTGGCTAGACCTAATAACTCAGATGGCTTAATTTGTAGGGCAGATAGGAAAATTTGGCCACTGACACCAGGTATTAAAGGTTATGGTTATGATGCCACTCAAACCCTTTAACTCAACATTTATGGATTTTGAACGGTCAATTCCAGTTAATCCATTTCTGGCGTTTGTAAGCAACAATAGAGAATGGAAAAAAATCAATCAGCCATAAATATACTACGTCATAGGAAGGGCTTCTGCCTCCCCCCATGCCACACACCACACTATAGCATATTGATGACCTTCTTCCTATTTCGGCTAGTTCCAAACACAGGTAGGCCCATGGGCAACAACCGGCCACAACTATTAATATTTATTGCAAATGTCTTCTTTGCAATAAAACAATAAAAACCCCCCACCACACGACTCACGCAATAGAGTCATTAGTTTGAGGCGGCTTTCTAGCTGGTATTTCAATTCAATTACCGGGCCTCTTTAAATTGTCCGATTGACTGGATGAATGGTTGGTTGGATGAATGAGTGGGGCGTCCATATTGCGTTGGACTATCCAAACATAGCGAAAGTAATTAATAATCATCACATACAAATCTTTATTAAATAAATACGTAATTATTTGAGTTTGGACATTGCAGAATTCTAATATGAGATATACTATTCTGATTTAACAGCTTAAAAAGTATAATTCGGTTTTACCGAAAGATGTATACCCTCAGCCAATGTTCGATTATTTAAAAATATTTCGACTTCTCTTATGATTATTCAAATTGTTGTCCTTCTGTGGAACAGGTTCTGAAAATCGCTGACTTGTTATTGAAAACTGTGTTCCTTTGTGGGTAGGGTACCAGAAGGGGTTCGGAAATATATATCATCTTCACAACAGATCTCGGGTTAGCAAAAAATGTTTTTAGGTATGAAATTTGAAGAGAGTAACATGCTTATTCCGCTTTGTTTGAGCGTTTCGGATTTCCAAAATCTTGAACCCTCTGCGTGGGAGGTACCAGAAGAAATGGTCCGATCTCTACCATATTTATAACAGATCTTGTGTTGATTGAAATATTGAGATATACCAAGTCTGGAATGGAATCGGATGTTAATTTCGCGTTTTAAGAGATTCAGGGATATTAAAAATTCCAAAAATTTGTGGGGGAGGTACCAGAAGGAGTTGGCCGATATACCCCATCTTTACACCAGACCTTGGGTTAATACAAACATTGTAATGTGTGAAATATGAAAAGAGCCGGATGCTTAGATCGGATTTTATAATTGTTTTGGTTATTCAAAATGTTGACCCTTTGTGGGGGAGTTACTTGATGGAGTGCACCGATATTGTCCATATTCGCACCTGACCTGACACTGATGCAAATATTAGGATTTACAAAGGTGGAGAAAAATCGGATCATCCTTTTTCTTTCTGTGCCCCAAAATATTTTTTTTTTTTTTTTTTTTTGAAAATTTGGACATTTTGTGGGGTAGGTACCAGTAGGAGTGGACTTATATTGCCCATCTCCGAACTCAATCTAATCTTGAAAAGTAATATACGAAGTATCAAGTTTGGACCAAATGAGATACACCCTTTGGGAGTTATCCTGGGCACCAGCCAGACAGCCTGACGGACGTACATCTCTAGATTGACTCCAAATGTGAGAGACGACTTCGAACTCGTCTCCAGAGACGACTTCCAACTCGTCTATAGAGAGACGACTTCCAACTCGTCGATAAAGACGACTTCGAACTCGTCGATAAAGACAACTTCGTACTCGTCGATTGAGACGGCTTCGAACTCGTCGATAAAGACGTCGATAGAGACGGCTTCGAACTCGTCGATAGAGACGACATCGAGCTCGTCGATAGAGACGACTTCGAACTCGTCAATAGAGACGACTTCGAACTCGTCAATAGAGACGACTTTGAACTCGTCAATAGAGACGACTTTGAACTCGTCTATAGAGAGACGACTTCGAACTCGTCTATAGAGAGACGACTTCGAACTCGTCTATAGAGAGACGACTTCGAACTCGTCTATAAAGAGACGACTTCGAACTCGTCTATAGAGACGACTTCGAACTCCTCTATAGAGACAACTTCGAACTCATCAATAGAGACGACTTCGAACTCGTCTATAGAGAGACGACTTCCAACTCGTCGATAAAGACGACTTCGAACTCGTCTATAAAGAGACGACTTCGAACTCGTCTATAGAGACGACTTCGAACTCCTCTATAGAGACAACTTCGAACTCATCAATAGAGACGACTTCGAACTCGTCTATAGAGAGACGACTTCCAACTCGTCGATAAAGACGACTTTGAACTCGTCGATAAAAACAACTTCGTACTCGTCGATAGAGACGGCTTCGAACGCGTCGATAGAAGCGACCTTAAACTCGTCGGTTGAGATGACTTCGAACTCGTCTACAGACACGACTTCTCGTCGATAGAGACGGCTTCGAACTCGTCGATAGAGACAACTTTAAGCTCGTATGCGGCTCTCTTTTTATAGTAATATTCTTCTGTACTCGCTCATATATAGAGCGTTATTTGGCGCTAGCCAATTTCTAATTTCGATCACGTTTTGAAATTTATTTATTTGTTATGTCTTGCTTAAACAGAAGTTAACTTTTTGGCAAACGGTTGGGCTTCACCTGGTTGGCACAGGTGATGTTCGAACCATTTTTTTTATTAGAAATAAATTACAGTATTTGTGAGAACCCGAAGAAGGGGTTGGTTCTATATTAGATATGGACAAGGTCTTCCAGCTATTGTTTACCTCTTAAGGTGGTTTAATGGAGAAGGTTGAGAAGAAGATGGTCTTTACAAAGGAGATCTTAAAGATTAAATGGACAAGGGTCTTTTTAATAGGAGACCTGAAAAATGTTGGCAAGGTAAATTAGAGAATATATAAATTTTAATGACTCCGAAGTAATATTTCTCATTGCGAACTCATTAGGCTTTCTTCCCGCTGTAAGAGGATTTTTTTTCTACTTCTCTGCGAAAAAGCTAAGATTTTTTTCTATATACGATATAGATTCAAACCATACACTGCATCTTATGAGCTGTTCAGCCAAACCTACCCAAAAAAAGTACCTAAACTTTTTGACCCCAGTCCATAGGCATGGTGAGATCCCAAGACTTTGAGATTTAAACCAAATCAGACTACAAAGCAAACAAACACACGTTGATATCACATGCTGCTACAGCAAACAGTTCTTATATGTATGTATGTATGTATCAGAGATATACTATTGATGGTAAAACTCGACGAAGAGGTCTCTTGCAGTTGGAAGATTCTAGAATGTTAGAAATACGTTGGAGACCCCATGCAGACAACATGAAGACTAAAATAACTCATAGCTATTTTCGAATTTCGTCCAAACAAAGGTGACCCCCAAACGAAAATTGTCAAGGTTCTAGTCTCGATCCGTAATGGCTTGTTATCTTTGTTTGGACATTTTATAGCTTTCACCCAATGCTATTAAAAATAATCATGCCATTTTTAGACATCTCCCTCTGTAGAATAAGATGGGTAGTAAATTAATTTTGTCATTCTGTGAATTGTAGTAATTGAATATTTCATTTCGAGTTTGGAAATTTGACATTCTATTGGACCGGACCTCATTGGTTCATAATTATTTAGGTACAGGCCTCTACCTCTTCAATCAAGGTATTTTGAATGTTTTAGTCAAAAATTCGAATTATACATGTAGTAATTTGACAGTCATGGTTCTAAATATGCAGAATCTTTTATCACAAAAAAAATGATAATAACAATAAAAACCAGTAAAGAAAGTCCTAAAGTCGGGCGGGGCCGACTTTATGATACCCTACACCACTTTGCTAATTTAGTAGAGCTCCACATAACAATTAAAAGATTTTATGGGAGAATTCAATCATACACGCTATGATTATATTTATAATATCTCTTTTAAATTCGGACTTGTATAGCCCATTTGATATATATATGGGAGCTATATCCAAATCGGAACCGATCTCGATAAAATTTGGCAAAGATATTTCTGAGCTGTATTTGATATATTTCCCTGAATATCGTTGTTACGGTGTGCATATTACGCCTGCGGGTAACAAATATAACAAATCGGATGAACAATATATATCGGAGCTATAGCTATATCTGAACCGATCTTGACCAAATTTGACATACAAACTTCTAGACTGAATTCGGTCGTAAGTGCCAAATTTCATCCCGTTTGGGCAAATATTAGACATTTGGTGAACAATAAAATGTAAATCGGACGAAGTTATATATGGGAGCTATATCCAAATCTGAACCGATCTCGATAAAATTTGGCAAATATATTTCTGAACCGTATTTCATATATTTCCCTGAATATCGTTGTTACGGAGTGCATATTACGGCTGCGGAGGACAAAAATAACAAATCGGATGAAAAATATATATGGGAGCTATAGCTATATCTGAACCGATCTTCACCAAATTTGGGGTACTTGTTTCTAGACTCAATTCGGTCGTAAGTACCAAATTCCATCCCATTTGGAGAAATATTAGACGTTTGATGCACAATAAAAGGCAAATCGGACAAAGATATATATGGGAGCTATGTCTAAATTTTGACCGATTATCTCGAATTTCAATAGGGTTCGTTCTTGGGCCAAACAAATGATTTGTGCAAAATTTCATTTGGATCGGGTAATAAATGTGAACTGTATTTTGTTCACAAAAATACATGGACAGACGAACGGACGGACAGACTGACGGACGGACGAACGACTCAGAAAGTGATTCTATGCAGATCATCAAAAGGAAGTATGGGTCTATCTCGTTTCCTTTTGCCTGTTACAAACAAATGCCTGACCACCTTGTGGTGTAGGGTATAAAAATGGATATTTACTATTTGACGGTATCATTCGGATTTGTAGATTTGTAGATCGAAAGTTGTTAAACATTTTTTAAAGTAGATGCGATTTTTCGACGCTCAGAGAACATAAACATCCTTGCAGAACATAATCATCCTTGCAGAAAAAATGTCAGTGAAGCTTCTTGTTTTAGTATTTCAAAAGTTTCCGCTTCGAGTTTCAACAAAAATAGTTATAATTTAGAGATTTTGATCCTCACTGAAAAAAACGAATAGGAAATATTACATATCGATTCAAAATTTGACATAACACCCATATAGCGGTTACATCCGACAATCTCTATTTCAAATGGTATAACACCGTTCAACACAAAAAATAGGAAAAAGCCGCCAGATTATGAAAGGAAAGCTAAAAAAAAGTGATGTGTATCGAAGTTTTGAAAGTATACATCGCAAAGCAACCTAGGCAAGTTTTCCCTCTACTAGATTTTTTGAAATTTTCGCATCAATAGTCCTTGGAATACTAACATTTAGGGTATTTGTGTCACGAGGATTCATTTTGTTCAAAAATGGGTCACCAAAGTTGTCTTTTTGCTCCATTTTTTTACACTCAGCCATATAGGCTACATAGGGTAAATACCATTCGATACGACCAAACGAAATAACGGTTTTAGTTCCAAGGTTTCTTTGGACCAAATCCGTTTCAGGACATTTGGAGTCGATCTAGCGATGTCCGTCCGCCAGTCTGTCAGGGTGGATGGAGCGCATAATAACTATCGAAGTGAGTATCCGTTTGGATCCAAACGTAGTATATCGCAATATTCCAAACAAACTTAGATCGAGTTCGGAGATGACCAATATCGGTCCACTCCTTTTGGAACCTCCTCCACAAAAGTTCGAAACTTTCCAAATATATTTTACTGCACAAAAAGAGAGAGTATACTCCGATTTTGCTCCAACTTTGCGAATCTTAATATTTCTATCAGTGTTACGTCATGTGCGAAAATATCGGTCCACTCCATCAAGTACCTCCCCCGCAAACGTTTAAAATTTCCGAATATCAGGTGTACCTTTATATGGGTGCTATACCAAGACGTGGACCTGCACAGACAATTTTCTGTCATAGGCTGTAGTATCCATTACGATCTTCAAATGCGAAATTTGAAACAATTCCGGTAAATAATGTCGCTAAAATCATCAAATACCGAATATTGGGGGGTACCGTTATATGGGAGCTATACCAAGACGAGGACCTGCACAGACAATCTTCTGTCATAGGCTGTAGTATCTATTACGAACTTTAAATATTAATTTTGAAACAATTCCGTTAAATAATGTGGCTAAAATCATCCAAATACCCCATATCGGGAGATACCGTTATATGGAGGCTATACGAAGACGTGGACCTGTTCAGACAATTTTCTGTCAGACATTATACACATTTGAATAAATTTTTATCAGTCTACCTCATTTTGTTCGGAAGCTTGAGTAATTTCCACAGACGCACGGAAATTGCTAAATCGACATAGAATTTTATGCTGATCAAGAATATATATACATTGTGGGGTCTATAATGTATATTTCGAGGTGTTACAAACGTAATGACAAACTTAATATACCCTCCATACTATGGTGGAGGGTATAAAAAGAAGCCCACATCACTTCAGTGATTCATTTCCATGAGGAGATGAAGATTTTTTACCGATCTTCCCTAACAATACCTCCTTGGTTGCCACCCTCAGAAATCATCTTTTAATTATCTCCAACTAAATTTAGGTTTTCTGTGGCTCATAAATTCTCAAATGCAGTTAGAACTGAGTCCGGGCAATGCAAAATGTCATAATTCTAGCCTAGATTCGTTAATAGTCAAACACTTATCTTTATGTGGAAAATTTATGCCTCAAACCCAGTGCCACAAATAATTAATTATTTCAATTTCTTATCAATAACCCCCCTCTTCAATGCAAAACAAAATTGAAAAACAAACAAACAAACAAAATTGAATACCAAATCTGTCCAATTTCCAAACACTGTGCGATTAGTTTATGTGCGTGCCAAGTATTCGGCTTTTGTTTACCATTTTCGTTTTTTTGTGTTTCGCGTTTGTATTGGTTGTTTTTTTTTCTTTCTTCGAGTTTCTTGCCAGGCCCCATTCAGAAAATTCAAATATTCAAAACGCAAAACAAACCTAATTTGATGTTGTTGTTGATTTTTTTTGGTATTTTTTATAATTTGTTTTTGTTGTCTTTCCAGAATATCAAAATCCAAAAATGAAAAAAAAAAACAAAAAAACAAATTGTTTTGTTTGGCTATCTATCGTCGTCGTTGTTGTCGTGGCCGGTAACAGTTCGCCGGATTTTTCAGTCGTTTGCTATCAGTCGTTTGGTGTAGTCGCACTGCTCCTCTCCAGCAAGATCGCCAGCCACAGAAAGTTTGTTTGAACCAAAACAAAAAGAAAAATAAATTCAATTTTGAATTTCAACAATTTTGCCGATAAAGGTAGGTATGTATAATTAGTGAGTGTTAAATTGTTGGTGGATTATTGACGATTTGTAATCAGTGATAGAACGATTTGTTTTTGCGATTTTGTTGCGCAATTTTATTTGTTTTTATAGTTAATGAAGTAGTGGAATATTTTGAGTGTAGCTGCAAAGCCACTGCAGGTGTAGAGGATCAAATGAGATTTTTTTTTAAATAAATGACTTCAATTAGCATTCGAAATATTTCTAGGAAATTTTGAAATTAAAAACCAAGCAAAACTCCAACGCTGCCGAAGCTATTTTAAAACAAGTAAGCAAAGGCTACAGTCGAGCGGGGCCGACCGTTGAATACCCTACAACACTACAATAAACGATACAGTTTATATGGGCGAGATACTCGAAAGAATTCCACAAGATATTGTGACAAATAATAAAAGAAAACCATCAGGTTTCGTTCTCTAATTTTCGAATAATAGCAACTTAAACTAATTTGCTCATTTCAAATTTATTGGTAGATGTTGCACGTAAATGGTCTTCCTAGATATGGAACCAATATTTCCCAAAGACCCATAATCTCTCAGAAGTGGCAAAAGATTAACATTTATTATTGGTTTTTGACTGAAACGCATCTATATGAGATACAGACATTTGACTATATTCTTCAACGAAATCAGCCTTAACGAAATAGTCAGAAGTCCGTCTTTCCTGTATTTGTAAATTCTCCAAAAAGTCACTGGAATGGACATTTTCGTATTTTGTCTACAAAAGTTGGCAAACTCCTTTACACATTGAATATTTTTGGATGGCCATACAAAACTGCTTGGCTTTTACAATGTCCGGTAACCTCCATTCAAATGTGCCTGAGGATCCGGCGATAATTACGACCTGCTGATAATTTTGGAGTTTCTTGGTCCATTTCAACCCCTAAATATATGGCGATCATCTCCAAAAAGAGTAGGCTTCTATTCTCACCCTCATCTTATCTTCATGCAAAATTTCGTAAGGGTCGGGCCATAAATGCGATCTGTATATGATATCCTGATATCCTAACTACTTAGTTTTGTTAGCTGTAGAAATATTACGAAATGTTTAATTCAAAATGAAAATATGCCAAAAATATGACAAAATTGAAAAAATATGAGAAAATTTTAAAAAATCAATATTTTCATCTTTAGAGATATATTTTTATGTGATTTTTTAGGCGTATTTTCCTTTCTGCCAAGAGGCCATTCTGAATTAATGAGAACTGTCGAAATCAGTTCAGCCGTTCTCGACATAAAATAGATCTTTCAAGCATATCTTCTTTGATAGACATATATATCGCACATATTTAGTTATATATTCGATTTGTTGGATCTTAACATCAATGTAAAGATCAGAAGTAACCTTGTCATGGCTTTGTGATTTCGCCGGGATTTAAAATATTCACGGTTTAATGAAAATTTTTGAATTTTTTCAACAAAAAAGATATGATGTATTTTAGCCGCTAAATATTATCCGATGACCATCCAAATTGGTAGGCTTCTTCCCCGCCCTAAACTCTAGCTACATGCGAAATTCCGCGTCGATTGGTCTATAATTGCGACCTGTATAGCTACTGCAAAATTTGACATTTTTTCAGTATTTGGTTCATTTCAACCCCTAAACATTTGGCGATCGTCTCCAAAAGAAATAGGGTTCTATTCTGACATTAACCCCACCTACATTTTAAATTTCGTGAAGATCGGGCCATAATTGCGACCTGTAGAGTGATTACAAATTAACATGGACAAACGGACAGACGGACAGACGGACGGACGGACGGACGGACATACATAGCTAGATCGACTCAGCTCGGCGAGCTAGGAAGATCCATATATACTTTCCTATATGGGAAACCAATATTTCGAGGTGTTACATAAATTCTGGCCCAATCAAACTTATAATACCCCCAACACATAGTGTTGTAGGGTATAAATATATCTACACATGAATTTGTGTGTGCGAAGCCATTTTTGAATTCGAATCGAACATTAAAGTTTCGTTGACTTTTTATTTGAATATAGTGCAAGATTTGTCATGCTATGAATACAATAACATAGAGATGCCTTTCTTTTATTTTTCAATTTTTTTTCTTTGATAAGAAACATGACATGCAGGTCAAGTTGTATTTTATTTTATTGCTCTCAAGTCATCTAATTGTCGTATCTTGGATGGAAGGCCTTTAACTATGAATTATTTAATATTTTTGTTATTAATTGATGAATGACATATGTATGTATGTCAAGTGTTGAGAAAAACAATTTTAATTCTCCTTCAATCGAAAGATTCTTTCTTTTTTAGAAACTTAAGCCATTGGACTATGGTCCTAAATTCTAATAATTTTTAAATATTTTTACCAACACACTATGCTCTTGAATTATCCTACAAATACAGTGGGAGGGCAAAGACAAAAAATAATAAAAAAAAAATAAGCAGCTAAGTTCGGCCGAACTTTTAATACCCTCCACCATTTCAAAGAAATTGAAAATTAAAAAAAAAAAAAACAGAAAAGTACCAGTTAAATGAAAACCGTTATATGGGCGATATACGAAGACGTGGACCTGCATACAAAATTTTTTGTCATAGGCTGTAGTACCCGTAACGATCTTCAAATACGAAATTTGAAATAATTCCGGTAAAAAATGTCGCTAAAATCATTAAAATACCGAATATCGGGAGGTACCGTTGTATGGGGGATATACGAAGACGTGGACCTGCTCACGAAATTTTTTGTCATAGGTTGTATTATCCATTAAAATCTTCCAATACGAAATTTGAAATGATTCCGTTCAAAAACGTCGCTTAAATCATCAAAATTCCGACAATTTCAATTTTGCTCCAACTTTGCAAATCCTAATATTTGCATCAGTGCTTGGCTCACCGCTACTGGTACCTCTCCCCACAAGAGGTCAACATTTTGAATAACCGCAAAAGATCATAAAGCGCCAATTGAGCATTCCATTCTCTCCAAACTTCATATATCCCAATATATCTACTAAAACTTTATCTGGTGTAAAGATGGGATATATAGGTCTACTCCTTCTGGTACCTCCACACAACGGGTTAAACATTTGAATAGCCATGAAATAGACAAAACGCGAAAAGAACATCCGATCATTTTCAAACTTGGCACATCCCAATATTTCTATCAACAAAAGACCTGATGTGAAGATAAAATATATCGATCCACCCCCTCTGGTACTTCCCACACAAAGCCTCAACATTTGGAATAATTTGATCTCTTACAAATTGCGAAATAAGCATGCAATCCTTCCTTCCTCAAATTTCACGTATCGCAATGTTTCTATTAACACAAAATCAGGTGTAAAGACGAGCAACATTGGTCCACTCCTTCTGGTACCTCCCCCTTCAAAAAATCAACATTTTCATAGAAAAAAATTTACCTCGTCCAAAAAGAAAGAATCGGAAAATTTGGAGATTACACATCCTTATATTTTTATCAGGGCTAACTCGGGTGCGAAAATGGGTAAAAAATTTGAGTATCAATGAAGCTCATAAAACGCGAAATTAATATCCGATTCTATTCAGACTTGGTACATCGGTACGTTCCACTCAGCGATACCTCCCCCACAAAGGCTCAAAATTTGCATATCTCATAAATTGCAAAATAAGCATGCGCTTCTCTTCAAATTTCACACGTCCCAATATTTTTATCAACACATAATCGTGTATAAATATGGTATATATCGGTCCACTCCTTCTGGTACCTCTCCCACAAAGGGTCAACATTTTGAATATCCATAAATCTCATAAAACGCAAAATTAACTTCCGATTCCATTTAGACTTGGTACATCTCAATATTTCCATCAACACAAGATTTGCCATAATGATGGTAGAGATCGGACCATTCCTTCATGTACCTCCCCCCAATAGGGTTCAAGATTTTGAGAAACCAATCGCTCAAAGTAAGCCAAATAAGCATTCAACTCTCTTCAAATTTCACACATACCAACATATTTGCTAACACAAGGTCTGTTGTGAAGATGAAGATCCACCAAGTACCTCACCCACAAAGGTCACAATTTTCAATACTTTTATCTGTCATAACTTGCGAAACAAGTCAGCAAATCGTTACAATTTGATATATCTAAATATTTCTCTCAACCAGCAACGTGGGATGAATATGGATTTTATGATGGACCAAACCTGTGACGTCGCAATATTTATATCGTATTTATTTAGCTCCGATATGAAATGGACAATATTGGCCCATTACTTCAGAACCCACTCCATAGAGGGTCAAGAGTTTTAGTAATCATAACAGAAATAAAAAAAGGTATACGACTGTCGGCAGTCGGTCGGTTCTGCCTTTTTAAATTGTTTAGTTCTCATTTCGTGATCTGTTAGATTTTTCCTGTAATTATCAAAAAAGATCGAATATTGCAATTTTGAGCAAGGGGCTACTCTCTTCTATGAGAGTAGGGATTAGTGTAAGAAGGGGTGGACCGATTTTATCAATATTCATGCCCAATCCATGCTTAATGTAATTGTTGCGATATGCGAAGTTTCTGTTCCATTATTTTTCACGAAAGCATTGTAGGCTATAAACCCTCCACCTTTCAAGGAGGCTATAATAAATTTATCATATATGTTATACTTTTGTAACACCTCTAAACATTCGTCGTAGACCCCATACAGTGTATATATTCATGATCAGCATAAAAATCTATGCCGATTTAACGATATACGTCTGTCTGCTGAAATTAGGATACAACCCACATTGAATGACGTAGAGCTTTAAAATTTGCCGCAAGTATGTGAATTGTGTCTAGGATGGTTGGTATTGAAAATGAGATATATTGGTCTACGTTTTGGTATAGCACCCATATAAGGGTACCTCCAGGCATTCGGTATTTTGATTATTTTTGCCATAATTTCCCACGAAATTGTTCCAAATTTGATATTAAGAGTTAGTAGCGAATTCTACTGCTAGTGGCAGAGCATTGTCTGTATAGATCCATATTTTATTCCATATAACGATATCTTCCGATATTCGGTATTTTGATAGCTTTAGACACATTTTTGAAAGGATTTGTATAATAAGTGGTATTTGTTGTTCGTAATGGGTTTTAGCTACTGTGGCGAAACATTGTGTATATGGGTCCACATATAACAGTACCCCATTTTTCCACGAATTTGTCTAAAAAATTGGTAGTGGTATTGAAATACATTTGATGTGAAAACTGATCTTTAATAAACCCATTTTTTTGGAAATCAGATTTTTATACCCTACACCACAAGGTGGTCAGGGTATTATGTCTTTGTGCATTTGTTTGTAACATGGAGAAGGAAGCGAGATAGACCCATAGTTACTTTTGAGGATCTCCATAGAATCACTTTTTGAGTTGTCAGTCCGTCCGTCTGTCCATGTATTCTTGTGAACAAAATGCAGGTCGCATTTATTATCCGATTGAGATGAAATTTTCCAAACAACATTTGTTTGGCCCAAGGACGAACCCTATTGAAATTGGAGATAATCCGTAAAAATTTAGATATAGCTCACATATATATATATATATCTTCTGCACCAAACGTCTAATATTTGCCCAAATGGGATGGAATTTGGCACATACAACTGAATTGAGTCTAGAAGGCAGTTTGCCAAATTTGGTGAAGATCGGTTCAGATATAGCTATAGCTCCCATATATATTGTTAATCCGATTTGTTATTTTTGTCCCCCGCGCCGTAATATGCACTCTGTAACAACAATATTTGGGGAAATATTTTAAATACAGCTCAGAAATACATTTGCTAAATTTTATAGAGATCGGTTCAGATTTGGATATAGCTCCCATATATAACTTCGTCCGATTTACCTTTTATTGTGCACCAAACGTCTAATAGTTGCCCAAATGGGATAAAATTTGGCACTTACGACCGAATTGAGTGTAGAAGCTAGTATGTCAAATTTGGTGAAGATCGGTTCAGATATAGCTATAGCTCCCATACATATATTGTTCATCCGATTTGTTATAATGGTTACCCACAGCCGTAATATACACTCCGTAACAACGATATTCAGGGAAATATAACAAATTCAGCTCAGAAATATCTTTGCCAAATTTTATCGGGATCGGTTCAGATTTGGATATAGCTCCCATATATATCTTTATCCGATTTCAAATTATTTTTGCACCAAATGGGCAATACAAGTCCGAATTTAAAAGATACAAATGCTTCGGCATATTTAGTCCTTTGAACTTTAAATTACAATTATAATCATAGCGTGTATGATTAAATTCTTCCATAAAATCTTTTAATTGTTATGTGAAGCTCTGCTAAATTAGCAAAGTGGTGTAGGGTATCATAAAGTCGGCCCGACCGACTTTAGAACATTCTTTACTGGTTTGTTTTGATTTTTTAAATATTTCAGTTGTTTGACGTTTTGGAATATGAGATGGAGTATCTTCTTCTTCAAAAATTTGTCTGTGCCGCTCAATCATAAGAATTTTGAAATTCTCTGTCATAGTTTTCAAACGAAAATTCGGTTTAATTTCATGCTTAACACATTGCCATTTTTGTCAGAATATGTAGAACATGATCACTCCAATCAAATTTAAATTCCCATGTCTCCAATTAAAAGCACTTGAAATTTTTTTGGAATAATGATATCATGTCTTGGGTCATTAATATTTGGCGCATGTCATATCATCTCATTAAAATAAAAAAATAAATAAAATAATTTAATAACTCAACATCTTAAAACAATGAAAATGATTTCCCATTCCCAAGTTGCCGTAGTCACGCTTGCTGGCCGAAAATGAAGTATTTAATTAGAGCTCTACAGCACGCTCATGTCACCACTGTTCATAGTCATTATCTATTTCTTGGAGTGCAATTTAAAGTCCATTGAATATTGCCACCATACCAACTGCCTTCCATATCAACTATCCCCCCCCCCCCCCCCTCCTCTCATTATCGCTCGAGAACAAAGTTCAAATATGGCCCCTTTTATCTCTCATCGAAGAACATTTCCATCAGCCTTGTTGTCAATCTGTCACATTTAATGTCATATTCCAACTGGTTTTCATGAAACGCACAAAAATGATGGGTCATAAACCTTTTAGTTCGACAAAAACAAAAAAAAAAACTTTGATAAATAACAAGAACAACAACAACAAAATCAAGTTTTTCCACTCTTTCAACTTCACTTTCAGTTTTGCCTTGAGATTATGTTGTCAAATTATCTGCCAACTGACAGTTTAATGAAGCGTATTAATCTCAGACATCTTTGAAACATGTTTTCCAAAATTCATTAGAACATTTTAAAAGATTAGTCAGTCTTTTTTTTTGGGAAAAAAGTTTTTGAGAAATTTGGGGGGGGGGGGGGTGGGTGAGAATACCTTTCAAAGTTTTTAAATTGTTTTAAAATAAATTGTTTCACATTTTTAAAGGCATTTCTCAGTGGGGAATTGAAAAGGAGGCTGGGTTTCTCTCTTGTAGGGAGAGAGAGAGAGAGAGAGAGTGTGAGAAAGTGCTTCTGTGAGTATAAATTGCTCATGTTGTCTACAGGTGGTACTCCAATTGTAGTTAGAATTTTCCCTCCTCGGAAATGAGGAGAAAGAGAGATGGAGAGGTAATAGGGAGAAATATAGAACATAAGGTTTGAAAGGAAGTTTAGTTGGACAGGGGCGCCCGATGTAAACTCCTATTTTAGTGGGATATCCTACTTTGTTGGAATAAATTAAATTCAACAAGATTTGATTTTAAGACGCCATTATATGGCCATAATATCTTCATAGGCCATGGGATTTGATATAATATCGCTCCCTAGCATCGGGCAGCAAAAATTGACCACAAAAATCCAATTATATTTCAAAATGTTGACCCTTTGTGGGGGGAGGTACTTGATGGAGTGGATCGATATTGTCCATTTTCGAATTTGACAAAGTACTGCACATGCAAATATTAGGATTTGCAAAGTTGGAGCATAATCGGATTATCCTTTCACTTTCTGTGCAGTAAATTATTTTCTTTGCAAAATGTTGACATTTTGTGGGGGAGGTACCAGAAGGAGTGGACCGATATTGTCGATTTCCGAAAATTATGAACGCAGACGTTAGTCTCATTGGTTAACATTCTTGGATACATTCATAGTATTTGTCGATTATTTTTATACCCTCTTCCACATGGCTAAAGAGGACATATAACATTTCTTTTACGATTTTAGAACCTAGGTCTCTTTGGGCCAAATCCGTTTTAGGACATTTGGAGTCGTTCTAGGGGCTGGCTGGTTGGTGCGTACGATAACTCCCGAAGGAAATATACGATTTCGTCCAAACTTGGTGTATCGTCTTCTTTTTGTCAAACATAGATCAAGTTCGGATATGGGCAATGCAGGTCCTTTCCTTCTGGTACCTCCCCCACAAAATATCTATTTTTTTCAAATAAAATAATGTTCCGAACATAACAAAAATGGAACATTTAATTTTGTGCAAACGTAGCAAATCATAATATTTGTATCAGTGCTATGTCCGGTGCGAAGATGGACAATATCGGACCACTCCTTCTGGTACCTCCCCCACAAAGGGTCAAAATTTTGAATAATTATAACATTCATAAAACGTGATATACGACTTCGATTGGCTTCATATTTAGAACATCCCAATCTTTCTACCAACGCAATCTCTGGTGTGAAGTCGGTATATATCGGACCACTCCTTTAGGTACCTTCCCCACAAACTGGCGAATTTTTCAAAGATAATAATTTTCCGAATAGAACAAGAAAGGTTCATCCAGTCTTTTACAAACGTAGCAACTCCCAATATTTGCATTAGTGATATGTCTAGTGCCGAAATCGAATATATGGGTCCAATTCTTCGGCCACCTCCCCACAAAGGTTCAAAATTTTGAATAATTATATCTCTCATAAAATGCGAAATATGCATATAATTCTCCTAAAATTTTGCATACCCCAATCTTTTTACAAACACAAGATCAGCTGTAAAGATTGCATATGTCGGACCATTACTGCAGGTACATCCCCCGCAAAGGATCGAAATTTTGAATAACCATGAAGATCACCAGCCACGAAGTGAGCATCCGATTATTTTCAAACTTGGTACATCCTCATATTTCTATCGACTCAAGATCTGGTGTGAAGATGGTATATGTCGGGCCATTTCTATTGGTACCTCTCCCACAACGGGTCAAAATTTAGAATAATTTTCTTTCTCATAAAATGCGAAATAAGCATCCAATTCTTCTTAAATTTCGCACATACTAATCGTTTAACTGACACAAAGTCTGGTGTGAGGATGGAATATGTCGGACCATTTCTACTGGTCAAAATTTTTAATAATTATATCTCTCGTAAATTCCGAAATGAGCATCAGATTATTTTCAATCTCGGCACATCCTCATATATCTATCGACTCAAGATCTGGTGTGAAGATGGTATATGTCGGACCATTTCTATTGGTACCTCCCACAGCGAGTCAAAATTTGGAATAATTCTCTCTCTCTCGTAAAATGCGAAATAAGCATCCGATACTTCTTAAATTTCGCATATACTAATCGCTTTACTGACACAATGTCTGGTATGAAGATGGAATATGTCGGACCATTTCTACTGGTCAAAATTTTTAAAAAATATATCTGTCATAAATTCCGAAATGAGCATCAGATTATTTTCAAACTTGGTACATCTCAATATTTCTATCGACACAAGATCAGGTGTGAAGATGGTATATGTCGGACCGTTCCCTCTGGTACCTGCCCACAACGGGTCAAATTTTTGAATAATTGAATTTCTCACAAAATAAGAAATAAGCATCCGATTCTCCTTAAGTTTCCTATATCCCGAAATTTTTACCAATACAACACCTGGTGTATAGATGGTAGATATCGATCCTCTCCTTCTGGTGCCTCCCCCACAATGGGTCAAAATTTTGAATAATTAGGAAGCTCATAAAACGCAAAATTAACATCCGATTCCATTCAGACTTGGTACATCTCAATATTTCTATCAGCATAAGATCTGTTATAAAGATAATAGAGATCGGACTATTTTTTCTGGTACCTACCCCACAAAGGGTCAAAGTTTTGAATAACCAAAAACCATTATAAAATCCGAAATAAGCATCCGGTCCTCTTCATATTTCACACATCCTATTTTTTCTACTAACATACGATCTGCTGTTAGGATGGTAGATTTCGATCCACTCCTTCTGGTAACTCCCCCACAAAGTATCAAAACTTTGAATAGCCACGAAGCTCATAAAACACGAAATGAGGATCTGATTATTTTAAAAATCGGCACATCCCTATATTTCTATTGACACAAGATCTGGTATATCGGACCATTCCCTCTGGTACCTCCCCACAACGGGTCAACATTTTGAATAATTGTTACTCTCATAGAATACAAA
Organism: Musca domestica; assembly: GCF_030504385.1. NCBI lineage: Eukaryota > Metazoa > Arthropoda > Insecta > Diptera > Muscidae > Musca > Musca domestica. Next base: position 10,804,354 of record NW_026712272.1, on the reverse strand, counting down.
ATAAGCATCCGATTCTCCATAAAATTCACACATCCCAATATTTCTATCGACACAAGAGCAGGTGAGAAGATGGAACATTCCTTCTTGTACCCTCCCCACAGAGGGTCAAAATTTTGAATAATTATTTACTGGTAATAGTAAAATGCGAAATAAGCTACAGGTTCCCTTCAAATTTCACACATCTCAACATATCTGTTTACACAAGAACTGGTGTGAAGATGGCGAATATGAGTCCACTTCTTGCGGTACCTCTGAGGGGTCAACATTATATAACAAAAATAAAAAAAATTAAATAACAAAAATGCCCCCGAAAATGCTAAATAAACTTCCGATTCTCTCCGATTTTCCACATCCCAATATTTTTATTAAAACAAGATCTTGCCTGAATAAAATATATATTGGCCCCCTTCTGATACCTCCACCACAAAGGGCCAATTATTTAAATACCTATATTTCTCATAACTTGCGAATCGCTGACTTGATTCTTTTCAAATTTGGTATATTTAAATGTTCCTCTCAACAAGAGATCTCATGTGAATATGGAATATATTGACTCACTTCCTCTCGTACACAAAAGGGGAAAATTTCTATTGACAATAGTTCCAATAAATTTAGCACTTCTCAATATTTTTATCAATATTAGATGAAGTGAAACAATTCGGTACATCATATCTGGTACCCCTCACGCATATTTCAAAATTTTCAAAAGGAAAAGTTTCATTTATCTCATATAAAGTGCAGGAAATGGTCAATATGCTCCAAATCGGGCACGTTGTAATATTTATATCAGAGTTAGTTCAGATATGAAGTGGATGCTATTGATTCGGTATCATCTCCACAATCTTCATAAAGGGCAAATTTTTAAATAATCACAATTTAAATATATTTAAATAAACTGATCTAGGTTGAGGGTATACATCGGTCGGCAAAACCGATTGATACTTTTTAAATTTTTAATTTTAAAATTTCTAATTATGCTTCCCTATATGCATTGCCTATCTCTTTTCAAAACAAAGTATCACATTCAAATCGTTGAAATCCAAAAAAAAAAAAAAATCTCAAATCTTCTTCTTTCTTTAAAGATTATTATGACATTTTCAAATCTATACCCACAACTACAACTTTTCTCCATCACCCCAAGTGGCCCATTTAAAACCCATTGCACGTTGTCGTCTCCGACCAAAACACTTCCGCATATCTATGCCTACAATGTTACGCCACTGTATTTTGGCTTCTCTTGAACATAAAAGCTTTCATTTTCAGTGCGCGCCAAAAACCATGGAGGCATATCCAACGACAAAGCTTTCCAACTGAAACCATCCCCCCAAACATTCAAACTCTCTCTCTCATTTGTTTGTGTAATTTTGTTGCTTTATGTAGGTACCCATCACTCACAGTATGGGAGAATGAGGAAGACAACAAACAACTAAAACAACAACAAGGCGGGTCTTTATAAAGAAATTAACTTAAATTGACTCTCATAACCATTAAATACAAATCAAATTTGAACTTGAACTGAGAGTTTTACTATCGGTGTGCCCTCCATCATTTGCAATCACCCATAATATGTGAGGTGCTGCTGCGCCGCTGCTCTGCGCTATGAGCAGAAGCAGCAGATTGAACTTAGGTCTCTGGTTGTTGGTGTATATGTGTTTTTGGACGAAAAATATGTTTTTATGGAAAACGACCAAAGTATGAATCGACCTTTTATGACCTGAGGTGTTTTCAAAGTCCTGAAGAATAGTATGAAGAGTAAAGAATTTTACAGGAAACATTAGTGATTTTCTATAAAATCGGGCATATTGTTTAATAGATTTTCAGGACTCAGGTTGGCTCCAGAGAGCATATATCATTTGATACGGCCTAAACGTGCCTCATCGAAATAATGGTTTTAGACCATAGGTCTCTTTGAACCAAATCTTTTCAGGTCGATCCTTTTGGAATCGATCTAGGGGTGTCCGTCGGTCCGTCTGGCTGCCTGGTGCGCACGATAACTTTCGAAGGTAGTGTCAGATTTCCTCCAAACTTGATACATCGTAATATTTTTACCAAACTTAGATCGAGTAAGGAGATGGACAGTATCGGATAACTCCCTCTGGTACCTCCCCTTACAAAAGGTTCAAACTTGCAAAGAAAATAATTTAGCTAATTGACAGAGAAAGCATCATTCGATTTTGTGCAAACTATGGAAATCCTAATATTTCTATCTGTCAGGTCCGAAAATGGACAATGTGGGCAAAATCCATAAAGCACCTCAACCACAAAGGGTCAACATTTGGAATAACTCTAATTTTTATAAAATGTGAAATTCGAGTCCGATTGTCTTCATATCTCACATATCCCAATATTTTTATACACAATATGTGGTATGAAGAATGGCTAGAAGGGACCACTACCTCTGGTACCTACCCACAACGGATCTAAATTTTGAAAAACCATAAAGCTCATAAGGCTCGAAATGAGCATTCAATTAATTTCAAATCCGGCACATTCTAATATTTCTGTCAACACATTGTCTTGTGTGAAGATGGGCTATATCGGTCACTCATTCTGGTACGAAGAGAAAGGACCACTCTTTCCGGTACCTCCCCCACAACTGGTCAAAATGTTGAATAACTGAGACGTTCATAAAATAAGAAGTAAGCATCCGATTCTTTTTAAATTTCACACATTCTAACATTTCTACTAACACAAGATCTGCTATGAGGATGCGATATATCCGTACCCAACTTGTGGTAACTTTCCCACAAAAGGGCCAAAATTTTGAAAACAAGCCGCTTATAAAACGAGAAATAAGACTCTGATTCTCTTAAAATTTCCTACAATATCTTCAAAAAGATTTGGTGTGAAGGTGATTTATATCGACTCACCACTTCCGGATATCTACCCGACAAAGGGTCACAATTTTCAATAATTGTACCTCTCATAACTTCTGAAACAAGGCAGAGATTTTCGGAATATCTAAATATTTTTCTCAACAAGAGATCTGATGTGAATATTGAATTTATGATCCCACTCCTCTGGGTTCTACCCCTACAAAAGGTTAAGATTTTGATTAACAATTCTTGAAATGTGGTAGGAAAATCAAGATTGAAAAGTAAGATTAATATATGAAGGTGGATTTGAAAAAGTGTACTAAGTGTGCGAACTGTACTAAATGGCACTAAATTCGGATCAGTTGGTTTAGGGTGAACGGATAAAGCTGGAATTTTGAAATGTTGTACTGTTGGTGGTAGGTTTGAGATAAAGAGGTGGTTTTTGGAAATGAGTTCTAAAAGTACACGAGAAGTACTAAATAGTACTATATTTGGTACAATCTGGTTTTGGGTGAACACATATTGCATGAAGTCTGAAATTTGTTATGCAATTCGCTGTTCATGTGTAGCCTTGGCATATGGTAATGTTTTTGGAAATCTGTATCATAATTGTACGAAAAGTTCTAAATGTTACTGGGTATTAGGTGAAGAAGTAAATGTGCACTATAGGTGCTCGAAGAGTACAAAATACTACCATATCTGGTACAATTTGGTATTGGATGAACAGATAGTGCTTGAAATCTGATCGCTGTTTATGTGTAGTCTTGACATATAAAGGTGGTTTCGGAAATGTGTACCATAATTGTACGAAAAGTATTTAATGGTACTATATTTGGTATTGGGTGAAATTTTGAAATTTGATATTTAAGTTACTGATGGTATCTGTGCTTGAGACGGAGGTTTTAGAAATGCGTTCTATATTTGTACAAAAGGCACTAGATGGTACTAAATTTGGTATTGGGTGAAGGAATAGAGCTGGAATTCTGAAATTTGATATTGAGATGTCTGCTGGTATCTGGAACTGAAATCCTGAAATTTGATTTAGGGACAGTGTTGGTTTGTGAGATTTAGATATGGAGATTGTTTTTAAATTTCGTACCACAATTTTTCGAAAAGTACTAAATAGTACTATATTTGGCATTGGGCGAAGGGATTTAGCTGGAATCCTAAAATTTGTTATGGATGTAAGTGTTGGTGCCTGTGGTTGAGCGAAGGAGCTCGGTTTGGAAATGGGTTTATAATTGTACTAAATGGTACTAAATGTGGCAGTGAGGGAAAGTAAAGAGGTGAAATCCAGAAATATAATATGAAGACCGCTGTTGGTATTTGAGGTTGAGATATTGAGGTGGTTTTGGAAATGTGTACTATAATTGTACGAAAAGTACTAAATGGTACAACATTTGGTATTGGGTGAAGGGATTCGGCTGGAATCCTCAAATTTGATATTCAGATCTCTTGCAGTTAGATTGCTTTGAAAATTGTGCGAAGAGTACTAAATGGTACTAAATTACGTATTGGATGAAGCGATTGGACGTGCGATTCATGATGGAATTCAAGCGTTGTAGTGTGATTTTTTATATTTGGCTGGAAAGCTACTAGTGGCTATCGTTAGAGCACTCCAGCATTTAAATGTGAATAAATCTTTTGTGTCTCGTACTATCGCTCGTAGCCGTGATACTGGTAGCGTAGCCCGACGTCAAGGAAGTGGACGGAAGAAAACAGCAACATTAGCATAAATGGTTCGAAAAGTAAAGAAGGGACTTGATCGCGCCTGCCGCGTGCAGAGACCGAAAAATGGCTCGTGAACTGAACATATCGCAATATTCCATTCGGCAAGTATTGAAAATGAGCTCGCGGAAAAGCCATTGAAATTCCAAAAGGTGCAAGAACTTACACCGCAACAGAAACAACAGATTATAGACTCAAAAGAGCTAAAGAGTTGCTTCTCTTGGCCGAAAGTGGTGAACTGCCGAATTTGGTTATCTCTTCTCCGATGAGAAAATATTCGTTGTCCAGCTGTTTGTAAACAAACAAAATGACCGTGCTTACTTGCCGAAGAGGTCAGCTGAAAATATGCACCTTCGGTTGGCCACCAGAACTCAAGCCCCGGCCATGCTGATGGTGTGGGCCGCCATTACAGCCGATGGTCGCTCTCCGCTCGTATTATTCTAGCGTGGCATCAGAATAAATTCCGAATATTATCGCGAAAATATTCTGGAGGATGTATAAAAGCCTTGGGCACGCAAACATTTTGGCCGCAGACCTTGGACATTCCAACAGGACTCAGCTCACTCAACACGAGCCACCCCAGAATGGTTACAAAATGAGGCTCCTCGCTTCATTTCCAGCTCACAATGGCCACCAAAATCTTCGGATACCAATCCGTTGGACCATTGTGTCTGGAGTATTTTGAAAAATTTGAGATAAAAAAACTGCAACAAAACCAAATGCCATTATGTTTAAAAATGTTGGAAATAATTTTTAAACATAATGGCATTTGGTTTTGTTGCAGTTTTTTTATCTCACCCTGATATCAAATTTATGATTCCAGGGAACTCGTTGTTTTTATACCCTACACCACAGGGTGGTCAGGGTATTATGTCTTTGTGCATTTGTTTGTAACAGGCAAAAAGAAACGAGGTAGACCCATAGATCCTTTTGATGATCTACATAGAATCACTTATCAATCAATATCAATATCTTCGTCCGATTTGCCTTTTATTGTGCACCAAACGTGTAATATCAGCCCGAATAGTATGGAAACCAAATTACAACAACCAAATTAGGCCTGAAAATAAGCGTGCCAAATTTGATTGAAATCGGTTCAGATATAGCTATAGCTCCAATATATATATTGTTCATCCGATTTGTTATTTTTGTCCTCCGCCGCCGTAATAAGCACTCTGTAACAACAATATTTGGGGAAATATATCAAATACAGCTCAGAAATACATTTGCTAAATTTTATCGAGATCGGTTCAGATTTGGATATATCTCCCATACATAACTTCGTCCGATTTACTTTTTATTGTGCCCCAAACGTCTAATATTTGTCCAAATAGGATGAAATTCGGCACTTATGACCGAATATAGTCTAGAAGCTAGTACGTCAAATTTGGTGAAGTCGGTTCGGATCGGATATGTTCAGCTCACGAGCCATTTTTCGGCCACTGCGACACGGGTCGCGATCAAGTCACTTCTTTATATTTCGAATCATTTCTGCTGATGTTGCTGTTTTCTTCCGTCCACTTCCTTGACGGCGGGCAACGCTACCAATATCAGGGTAACGAGCGATGGTACGAGACACAAAAGATTTATTCACATTTATATGCTGGAGTGCCCAATCGAGAACCACTTGTTGTTCCCCAGCCAAATATAAAGAAATCACACTATCACCCTTGAATTCCATCACGGATAACTTTTTTCCTGGAAAACTCTCACCAAAATGTTTTTGTACGCTTGTAAGTAATATAAAGAGCTGTCACTGGAATAATTTTAACAGCTGTCGGACTAGTGGCTTAGAAATGACAGCAGTCTGAAATTGTTTGCTGTTTTTTTCATCTTACCCAGCATATTTCAAAATTCAAGGTACATTTGTTCTCCTCACATTGATATTTAGTACTTTTAGTACAATTTTAGCACTTTTCGTACCATTAGGTGAGATTTTCCAGAAATCCAGTTTCATCGCAACCCTACAAACTGAAAGTGATACTCGTACCAAATTTCTGTGCTTCTTCAGCTCATATTTATATGTAGTACACTTTCTTCCAAATTAGTGAGATTTTAAAAATCCCAACACCGATATTTAGTACATTTAGGAGGACATTTAGTACCTCTTTTTACCCTTAGAACCCAAAGTTAGCCTCATATCAAATTTTTGTTTTTCGGTTTCACAGTTCTCCCAATTACAATATTTAGTACATTTGAGTACTCTTCGTACCCTGCGCCTCATGGTTGCCCTACATACAAAATTTCCAGCTTCAGCCGAATCAAAATATTGTCCAATTTTAAATTTTTTTTTTAAAAGAGACTCCCCTCAATTTTTGCCCCCAAAAATGGCAACCCATCTGCCGAGCAGAATCTCAGATGAAACATGTGGCAGCGGTAGTAGCATAGCAGTAGCTGAGCATACAAGCAGAGTCAGTCACATACAACTGCTGCCATTGCCAGCTCAAGCCAGCACAAGTTAGTGTAATTTTGTGAGCACAAGCGTGCGGTTAATGGCATTCCTTGGCCGAAGAGAAAACAACAATTCAATTAAAATACCGAAAAAAATCACTTTAAAAACAAACGATTTGTATTTCTTGTGTAAAGTGCGGGAGAGTGCGGATTCGCTAAAGATAAATTTAATAATTTTTCAATAGAAAACCAAAAATTATTAAAAAAAATCCCAATTAAAAAAATAGTGCCAAGAAATCCAAATACGAATCCTTTAACAAATACGCAAATTCCTTCAATGTCCTTGTGAGAAAATAGATAAGAAAACAAAAAGGGGGGCAGAAAGACAAGGAATAACAAGAAGCAGAAAGAAGACGAAACACAAAAAAAAAAACACAATATTATTGTTTCCATGAGAGTGAATTTATGATACAAGGCAATAACAACAAAGGAGGAGAAAATAAATAAAAGAAAGGAAACAAACGCCAGCAACAGCATATCACAAACAAATACAAGAAAAAAAGAAGAAGAAAAAAAAAACACACACAAATAAATGTCATGGCAGTGATGGTGTAAACAACAACAACAAAAAATGCTATAAAATAAAATCAATGCTACGAAAAGAGTGGGAAAACAATTATCCTTAAACATTCATCTCCTTCTTCTTCCAAGTCTATCAAACAGCTCGCACACATACTACAGCGAAACAAAAAGCCAGCTATTAAATACTTGAAATAGCAATTTCTCCCCCCATCAACCATCAAAAAGGTAACCACAAGGATTAGAGGGAACTCGGTTCCTATCCCTTACCCCTCTTTCACTCCCCTCCCAACCACAACTCTTCTTTTAAATCAGTTATTCAAGCCAATTAAATTGCTTTCATTTCCAGCTTCCTTTCTCCCACAACCTTCTCTCTTCCGTTATTGTTGTTATGCTGTCTTGAATCCTTTTCGAGATAAATATAAACACTTTGTTGTTGTTGTTTTTGTTGTCCTCCTGTCAATCTTTGATTTTTCAACGTTTCATTTCACATCAGCTTTGTTTCTGTTTTTTTGTTATTTTCAAATTTAACTAATCAACCGTTGGCAAATTGTTATTGTATTTGTAAGCCCATACCCCTCTCCCTCTCGTGTGTGTGTGTGTGTGATATATTCTCTCATACTCTCCGCTACTCAGATTCTTTGATGGTTTGCTTGGGTGTGAGTGACAGGTTGTAAATAATATATGTGTGTGCCAGAGAGTATCTGTCTCAATGGCAAAAAAAAGTAGAAAAAGAATGGTTTTGGAAAAAAAGGCCGGTGCCTCGCTACTCACGTATACATGATGGGATGTGAGTCCATTGATTTTTCGAAGGGGGTATGATAAGGTCGGGAAAATTATAAATCTGGAGAGGGAAATTTCTAAATATCAAAGAGTAGTGAAATAACGCCCAGACAAAACGGCTAAAGCTAGAAACTTGAAATTTTGCACAAGGGTCAGTGGTGGTGTTTGTCATAAGGCTGGAATTTTGGAAATTCGTACTCAAGAGGGTACGAAAAGTACTAAAATGTACTAAAAATTGAATACTTTGTATTGAAGAAATGAATGAGCCTAAATTTTTAAAATTGGATTGAGAGTCACTGATGGAGTGCAGGGTAGATGTACCAAAGGGTTTTTTTAAGGAAACTCGAACTTTAAGGTTACGAAAAATTCTAATATGGTACTACATTTCTAAAATGATGCCATTTGTTATGATGTGCACGGATAGAAGTAAGAACTTGAAATTTGTATAAGAATCAAGGTTGAACAAGTTAAAAAGCAGTAAGTACGGCCGGGTCGAACTTTGAATACCCTCCACCATTTGGAACGAATTTGGAAATTTAAAAAAAATAAACTCCTTAAAAAATTCTGTTAAATTTTAAAAATACCGAATATTGACGTTATATTGGGGCTAAACGACGAGGACCTACATAGGCATTGTTTGTCATTAGCCATTACCATATTCAAATTCGAAACATGAAATAAACGATGAATAATGTAGCTAAAATCATCAAAATATCGTATATAAGGAGGTGCCGTTAAATTGGAGCTGTGCGAAGACCTGGACCAGCATAGACAATTTTCTGTCACAGGATATAGCATCCATTACTAACGTCAAATACGATATCTCAAACAATTTTGGTGAGTATTGTACCTAAAATCGTCAAAATACTGAATATAGGGAGGTACTAATATATGGGGCCTATACGAAGACCTAGACCTGCATAGGCAAATTTTTGTCACAGACTGTAGTTCCCATTACGTAATTTGAAACAATTCCGGTGACTAATGGCGCTAAAATCATCAAAATTTTGGGAGGTACCGTTATATGGGAGCTATACGAAGACGTGGACCTGCACAGACATTTTTTTGTCATAGGCTGTAGTATCCATTACGAATCTCAAATAACAAATTTGAAACAATTCCGGTGAATAATGCCGCAAAAATCATCAAAATACCGAATATAGGGAGGTACCGTTATATGGGGGCTATACGAAGACGTGGACCTGCCCAGATAATTTTCTGTCACAGGCTGTAGTATCAATTTAAAACTTCAAATACCAAAGTTGAAACAATTCCGGTGAATAATGTCGCTAAAATCATCAAAATACCGAATATCGGGAGGTACAGTTATATGTGGGCTATATGAAAATGTGGACCTACATGGCCCATTTACGAACTTAACCTGCCTACTGAAAAAATAAACAGGTGTGCAATATTTTAGCCTTCTATCTCAATTCGTTCGAAAGATAGTGTGATTACAACAGACGGACATGGCTAGATCGACTTAGAATTTTACGCTGATCAAGAATATATATACTTTGCTGGGTCTGACATGAGTATTTCGAGGAGTTACAAACGGAATGACAAAGTCAATATACCCACCGTAGTATGGTGGAGGGTATAAAAGCCAGTAAAGGAAGTCTTAAAGTCGGCCGGGCTTGATTTTGCGATACTCTACACCACTTTGCTAATTTAGTAGAGTTCCGCATAACAATTAAAAGTTTTTATGGGAGAATTCAACCATACACGCTATTATTATAATTATAATTTAATGTTCAAAGGACTAAATATGCCGTAGCATTTGTATCTTTTCAATTCGGACTTGTATTGCCCATTTGGTGCACAATTAATTTGAAATCGGATAAAAATATATATATGGGAGCTACATCCAAATCGGAACCGATCTCGATAAAATTTGGCAAAGATATTTCTGAGCTGTATTTGATATATATCCCTGAATATCGTTGTTACGGAGTGCATATTACGGCTGTGGGTAACAAAAATAAACAAATCGGATGAACAGTATATATGGGAGCTATAGCTATATCTGGACCGATCTTCACCAATTTTGACATACTAGCTTCTAGACTCAATTCGGTCATAAGTGCCAAATTCCATCCGATTTGGACAAATATTAGATGTTTGGTGCACAATAAAAGGTATATCGGACGAAGTTATGTATAAGAGCTATATTCAAATCTGAACCGATTTCGATAAAATTTAGAAAATGTATTTCTGAGCTGTATTTGATAGATTTCCCCAAATATTGTTGTTACAGAGTGCATATTACAGCTGCGGAGGACAAAAATAACAAATCGGATGAACAATATATATATGGGAGCTATAGCTATATCCGAACCGATTTCGATCAAATTTGACATACTTATTATCAGGCCTGATTTGTTTGTATGTGCAAAATTTTATACTATTCGGGCGAATATTACACGTTTGGTGCACAATTAAAGGCAAATCGGACGAAGATATATACGGGAGCTATATCTAAATTTTGACCGATTATCTCCAATTTCAATAGGGTTCGTCCTTGTACCAAACAAGTGATTTGTGCAAAATTTCATCTGGATAGGGCAATAAATACGTACTTTGTTTACAAAAATACATGAAGAGACGGACGGACATTCATAAATCGGCTCAGAAAGTGATTCTATGCAGATCATCAAAAGGAACTATGGGTCTACCTCGTTTCCTTTTGCCTGTTACAAACAAATGCACAAAGACATAATACCCTGACCACCTTGTGGTGTAGGGTATAATTAGTTTGATATATGAGGGTGGTTTAGGAAATGTGTACTAAGTATCCGAACTGTACTAAATGGTACTAAATTGTGGAACACTTTGGTTTAGAGTGTACATTTGGAGATGGAAGTTTGAAATTTTGTATACAGGGTTGTCCATATTCGACGGACCCATCTGGCAACGTCATAACTTTTGACAGAGATGTCACATCGCTTAATGACATACCGCGTTTGAAGCGCCAGTCCAAGCAGATTTTTACCATGAACCAATACACGCCACGCGAGCGCTCTGAAATAGTTGAAATTTACATTCAACAGAAGAAGTCAATTGTGAGAACTCAACGTGCTTTTAAAACATAAAAAAATGTGAGAAGTGCGCCTTCTAAGAACACCATTAGGCGTTTATACGAAAAATTTTCGACTGGTAAGGCTCTTTCTAATCCGAAGAGGCCATATTAAAGTCGACCAAGGCGATCGGCCGAGAATATCGCTGCCGTACGAGCCAGTGTTGAGAGGTCCCCTAGAACATCCCAAAAACGCCGTTCTCAGCAGTTGGGCATGGCTCGGCCAACTTTACAACAGATTATTCGCATTGATTTGCATTTGTTCTCTACGGGCAAGCCTCGTCGATTGAAATGGGCCCAAAGAGTCTTCGAAATGGCCAAAAAAAAACATGGGTCCGTCGAAGATGGGCAACCCGTATATCATTTGATATCATTTGCCAAAACGTGCCTCATCGCAATAACGGTCTTAGACTCAAGGTCTCTTTGGACCAAATCCGTTTCAGGACATTTGGAATCGATCTAGCGATGTCCGTCCGTCCGTCTGTCTGTCTGGTGTGCACTATAACTCTCGAAAGGAGTATCCGATTTGGTCCATACTTGGCTCATCTTAATATTAAAAAACTTAGATCGAGTTCGGAGATGGGCAATATTGGTCCACTCCTTCTGGAGATTAGATTACTGCACAGAAAGAGAAAGCACTCTCGGATTTTTCTCCAACTTTGCAAATCCTAATATTTGCATTAGTGCTATATGGAAAATATCGGGAGAATGGAAAATATCGGTCCGCTACCCACCCCACAAAAGGTGAATATCCTTGAAGCTCATAAAACGCGTAATTAACATCCGATTATTTTCGAATTTGGTACACCTCAATATTTCTGTCAACACAAGATCTGTTATAAAGATGGAAGTGATAGCACCATTTCTTCTGGTACCTCCCCCACAAACGGTCAAAGTTTTGAATAATCGAAAATATTATAAAATCCGATTGTCTTCAAGTTTCACACATCCCATTATTTCTACTAACACAAGATCTGCTGTAAAGATGGGTTATATCAGTGCATTCATGCTGGTACCTTCCCAACAAAGGAACAATATTTTGAATATCCATGTTCCAAGTTCATAAAACGCGAAATTAATATCCGATTCTATTCAGACTTTGGTACATCTCAATATAGGTTTCATGATTTTGAAAAACAAAACGTTCAAAGAAAGCGAAATAAACATTCAATTCTCTTCGAATTTCACACATACACAAGATCGTTTAAACGGTATTTTTAAACATATTTTGAACCTAACGAACCCTTTGGATGTCTACTTGGTGGTTATAAATGTCGTCCAAAATAATCCTTGTATTGTTATCAGTAAGTTTTCCAAGGACACAATATAGGAAGGCAAGTTTCAAGGGAATCTCAGTCCGAGATTTTCCGACAAAAATATGTGAGAGAGGGAAACTTTTCCCTCCATTTTGGTTATTTTGCGACGTCAACATTTAAAACGCGAATATTAGTGTATTCTGTTTCTGGATTTGCCTTCATAAATTTTAATTATTGAAAAAATTGTGTTATGGTGTTATATATTCCTGTTTATACAGAAAATTTAGAGAGGTCCCATTGGATAACACTTATTTTACAAGTCCACAGTTTGATGACGAGTCAATGTCATCTATGGACTTTGTCCACATAAATCATGTTATTACCTCACTGTGTAAACTTCCATACGCCAGGTAAAGAGTGAATCCTTGATTATTTTATCCCCTCTTCTTTCTTCAACATAAAAATAAAACCAACTGACACACTTACTTGCCATACCCATACCCCATTCCCCAGGCGGTTATGGAATTCCAGCTACAATTTGTTAAATCCTGTCGGAGGTTATGGTTGCCATTGTTGTTCGCTGATTTTCTCATTAAAGCGAAGGATAATAGCCAACAAAGACAACACAGAACAACAACAAGAATTGTAGAAAATTTATAACGTCAGTGTCTGCGTTAGCGACTACTACAACGACGTTGAATTGGTTGGATGGCTGAACATCCAAGCAGCCAGCCAACAAACATAACAGTTGAATTTTCTCTCCTTACTACTCAATGCTAATCATTTTGTATGTGTGTGCGCCGTGTGGTAGTTCAGTTAGACCATTAAAAGGGGATGTATGAGGGAAGAGGCAAGTATGGTTGTAAGACAATGCTTTACTCTTCTTCCTACCTTAATATATTCAACATTAGTGTATTGGCCCTCCCAGGAGATGATTGGCTCAAAACGTGTGTTTGTTCCTTCCACATACATGAGTATGGGAGTGAGCGTGCGTGTGTGTGTGTTTTTGAGAGAATGTGAATTTGTGTTTACTTGAAATGTGTGCCATTGTCTTGCCTTCCTTAAACTTTGTTCGGTTCTTTGTCGGTGTATATGTCTGCCTGCTTGTTTGTTTGGATGTTTGGTTGTCAGACAAGGTATTTGATTTATTACTAGTGGCAGCGGGGAATACAGACATTGGGGGATTGGTGAGATTTCTTGGAAAATTGTCAATCAATTATACGCACCGAAGTACAGAAGTCTATCCGGGTTTATTAAATATTCATTTATTTTAATGGATATTGAAGAAGGTATTATTGGCTTCATCAGAGGTCAATAAGAGTTCAGAAAATATATTGGATTGAAATGGAACTAATAGAGATGGATATGATATGTGTAAAGGAATTACTAGGGTAGATAATTTTTGAAAATGTTTTGAAGTACCATGTGTCAAAATTGAAATAAATTTGGAAAATTTTTAATTTTCAAAATTTATCATCGTTTGTAGAGGATATTCTTAAGGTCTATTTCTGCATGATGTTAAAAAAGGGCGATGGCAAAATGAAATTATTACATGGTGGCTATTATAAAATAACGAAATATAAAATAACAAGTTAAAAAGCCGTAAGTTCGGCCCGGCCCTCCACCATTTGGAACGAATTTGGAAATTTTCAAAAAATAAAACCCTTAAAAAATTCTGTTAAAATTTTAAAAATTCCGAATATAGCCGTTATATTGGGGTCTTTACGACGTGAACCTACATAGGCACTGCTTGTCATAAGCCATTACCATAATCAAATTGGAAACTTGAAATAAACGGTGAATAATGTAGCTAAAATCATCAAAATATCGTATATAGGGAGGTACCGTTATATCGGAGCTGTGCGACGACCTGGACCAGCATAGAGAATTTTCTGTCACAGGCTATAGCATCCATTACGAACGTGAAATACGACACCTCAAACAATTTCGGTGGGTATTGTACCTAAACTCGTCAAAATATCGAATTTTGGGAGGTACCGTTATATGGGGGCTATACGAAGACGTGCACCTGCACAGACAATTTTTTTGTCATAGCCTGTAGTATCCATTACGAATCTCAAATTGAACATTTTCATATTTCATCTAATACTAATAAAAATATTGGTTGGGCCGAATTACAAGAAAATCGAACATTTCTATCCAATTTATGGAAAATCACAAATTCCATATTCATCTCAGATTTCTGGTTGAGAGAAATATCTAGATATAGCAAGTTTGTAAGGAATCGCTGACTTGTTTCGCAAGTTACGACAGATAAAAGTATTGAAATTTGTGACCCTTTGTTGGTGAGGTACCAAAAGGGGCATACAGGTATATATAATCTTCACAACAGATCTTGTGTAGGCAAAATGTTGGAATTGGAAGAAAAGCTTGGATGCTTATTCTGTTTTCTTGGGCGTTTTGTTTTTTAAAATCTTGAACCCTATGTGGAGGAGGTACCAGAATAAATGGTCCGACCTCTACCGTCTTTATAACATATCGTGTTGTGATGGAAATGTTGAGAGGTTGTGGTGATGGAAATATTGAGATGTACCAAGTCTGGAATGGAATCGGATGTTAATTTCTCGTTTTATGAGCTTCATGGACATCCAAATTTTTGACTCATTGTGGGGGAGGTACCAGAGAGAACGGTCCGATATACTCCATCTTTACAGCAAATCTTGTATTGGTAGAAATAATGGGATGTGTGTAATTTGAAAAGAACTGAATGTTTATTTCGGATTTTAAGATCGTTTTGTTATTCAGAATTTTAAGCCTTTGTGGTTGATGTACCAGAATAAATGGTCCGATCTCTACCGTCTTTATAACATATCTTGTGTTAATGGATATGTTGAGATGTGCCAAGTCTGAATGGATTTGGATGTTATTTTCTCATTTTTTGAGCTTCATGGACATCCAAATTTGTGACCCTTAGTGGGGGAGGTGCCAGAGGGAATGGGCCGGTATATCGGTATATCTTTACATAAGATCTTGTGTTAGTAGAAATAATAGGATGTGTGTAATTTGAAAAGAACCGAATGCTTATTATGGTTTTTATGATCGTTTTGTTATTCAAAATTTTAACCCTTTGTGGGAGAGGTACCAGAAGAAATGGTCCGATCTTTACCATCTTTTTAACAGATCTTGTGTTGATTGAAATATTGAGATATACCAAATCTGAATGGATTCGGATGCTAATTTCACTTTTAATGAGCTTCATGGACATCCAAAATCCTGGTCCTTTGTGGGAAGGTACCAGAGGGAATGGACCGATATACTCCATCTTCACAGCAGATCTTGTGTTACTAAAAATAATGGGATATGTAAAATATGAAAAGAACCGAATATTTTTTTCGGATCTTATGATCGTTTTGTTATTCAAAATTTTAACCCTTTGTGGGGGAGGTACCAGAATAAATGGTCCGACCTCTACCAACATTATAGCAGATCTTGTGTTGATGGAAATGTTGAGAGGTACCAAATCTGAATGGATTCCATCTTCACACCAAACCTTGAGTTAATAAAAATATTGTGATGTGTGAAATTTGAAGGGAACCGGATGCTTATTTCGGATTTTATGATCGTTTTGGTTATTAAAATTTTTGACCCTTTGTGGGGGTGGCACCAGAAGGAATAGTCCGATCTCTACCATCTTTATAACAGATCTTACACTGATGAAAATATTGATATGTGGCAAGACTGAATGGAATAGTATGTCAATTTCATATTGTGAGGGAGGTACCAGAGGGAATGGACCGATACCAGAGGGAATGGACCGATACCTACTACCGATCTTGTGTTAGTAGGAATAATGGAATGCGTGAAATATGAAGAGAATGGTACGCTTATTTCGGATTTTATAAAAGTTTTGGTTATTCAAAACTTTGACCCTTTATAGTGGAGGTACCAAAAGGAATGGTCCGATCTCTACCGTTTTAAGAACAAATTTTGAGCATTTATGGGGGAGATACCAGTAGAAGTGACCCGATATATCCCATATTTACACCAGACCTTGGGCTAATAAAAAACTTGTGATGTCTGTAATTTGAAGAGAACTGGATGTTTATTTTGGATTTTATGATCGTTTTGGTTATTCAAAATTTTAACCCTTTGCGGGGGTGGTATCAGAAGGAATGGTCCGATTTCTACCATCTTTATAACAAATGTTGCGTTCTTGAAAATATTGATATGTGGCAAGTCTGAATGGAATCGGATGTTAATTTTGTGTTGTATGCGCTTCAGGAATATTAAAAATGTTGACCCTTTGTGGGGGAGGTACCAGAAGGAGTGGACTGAAGTTTTCCATCTTCACACCACGCCTTGGGTTAATAAAAATATTAGGATGTGTGAAATTTGAAGGCAATCGGACTCTTACATCACATTTTATAAGAGTTGTAATTATTCAAAATGTTGACCCTTTGTGTAGGAGGTACTTGATGGAGTGGACCTCAATTGTCCATTTCTGCACCTGACCTAGCACTGACGCAAATATTAGGATTTTTAAAGTTGGAGTAAAATCGGATTATCGATTCTCTTTCTGTGCAGAGAATATTTCTTTGTTATTTTGAAAATTTCGACCTTATGTGGGGGAGGTACCAGAAGGAGGCATTTTGGCACCAGACCTTGGGTTAATAAAATTATTGGGATGTGTAAAATTTGAAGACAATCGCACTCTTACATCATATTTTTACATTTTGTGGGAGAGGCACTTGATGGAGAGAACCGTTGTTGTCCATTTTTGCAGCTGACCTACAAGTGACGTAAATATTAGGATTTGCAAAGTTGGAGCAAATTCGGATTAAAGTTTCTATTTCTGTGCAGAAAAAATATATTTTTTGAGAATTTTGACCCTTTGTGGGGGTGGTACCAGAAGGAGTGAGCCGAAACTCCATCTTAACACCTGACCTTGGGTTAATATAAATATTTTGATGTGTGACTCTTACATCACATTTTATAAGGGTTATAATTATTCTACATTTTGACTGGAGGTACTTGATGGAGTGGGCCGATATTGTCCATTTTCTCACCTGACCTAGCACTGATCCATATGTTAATTTATGCAAAGTTGAAGCAAAAGCGTATAATTTTTTCTCTTTCTGTGCAGTTAATTATTTTCTTTGAAAATGTTTACATTTTGTGGGTGAGGTACCAGCAGAAGTTGACCGATATTGCCCATCTCCTAACTCGATCTAAGTTTGAAGATAATATTACGAGACACCAAGTTTGGGTCAACTCGGATACTTCCTTTGAGAGTTATCGTGCGCACCACCTAGCCATACAGACATTCAGATGGATGGACATCGCTAGATCGACTCCAAAAGTCCTGAAACGGATTTGGTCCAAAGAGACCTAGAGTCTAAACCCGTTATTTCGATGAGGCTCGTTTTGGCCGTATCAAATGATATATACCCTCTATAGCCATATGGCTGAGGGTATAATGAGCTACATAGTCTCAGATTTAGTAGTAGACCTCCATATAAAAGTAACCGGTAATTTTCGATATTTTGATAATTTCAGACGAAATTTTTGAACCGCATGAACTGTTATTTGACATTTTGAGTTCTCCTAAGAATTTTTTTTTTGCTAGAAATTGTCCAATATACCTCAGTATTTGCAGTGTTTTGAGGGTTTCCAAAGCATTTTCTTACCAACTCAGTTGCAGTTTGGTGTTTTAGGTTCCAAGAGGAAATATGTGCTTCCCGCAAAAACAAATTTCCATTCCTTGTGAAATTCGGTATTTTGTGGACATTACCTTCAATTTTTATGCCCTCCACCTTGGAAAGGAGGGTATATTAACTTTGCCATTCCGTTTGTTACATCCCTAAATATTCGCCGTAGACACTATAATGTATGTATATTCATAATCAGCACACCGTTTGTGTGTTTGTCCGTCTGTCGGTCTATCTATTGAATTCACCATACAGCCCACATTATTTGACGTAGAGCGTCAAAATCTAGCACAATAATTTGTATAGTGTCTACGATGGTTGGTATTGAAAATGAGATGTATCGGTCCACGTTTTGGTATAGTCCCCATATAACGGTACCTCCCGAAATATTTTGAAGATTTTTGCCACAGTTTTTCACGGATTTGTCTGAAAATTGGTATTTGTAGGTCATAATGGGTCTTAATTCGTGTGGCGAAACAATGTATGTATAGGTCCACCCTTTGGTATAGCCCCCATATAACCGTACCTCCCGATATTCGGCATTTTGATGATTTTTGCCAAATTTTTTCATGGATTTGTCTAAAATTTGGTATTTGTTGGTCGTAATGGGTTCTAGCTCCGGTGCGAAACATTGCATGTATAGGTCCACGTTTTGGAATAGCCCCTATATAACGGTACCTCCCGATATTTGGAGTTTTTATGATTTTTTGCCACATTTTCCCACGATTATGTCTAAAAATTGGTAGTTGTGGGTCATAAGGTGGAGGGTATTAAAAGTTCGACTCGGTCGAACTTAATGTTTTTTTACTTGCTGATATTTAATTCTACACTTGATTCTAATTTTATTATGGGTTCTCATTGAATGAACATTTAACCTACATTTTTTTTAATATCGGTTGACGTTTTACACTCATTCAGCGGAAAATGCCGATTTAAGATGTTATCAAGCCCCTGGCTCCACTTCCAGCCGAAGTTTTTTTGCCTTTAATTTTTTTTTTTTTGAAAATTTAATAGCCATAACACATTTGATTGATATTTTTCAAAGGCAACTTCTAGAGATTATTGTTTTTATACAGCAATCATAAAAGAGGTTTTATGTGAGTGAGGGAATATCAACTACTTGTCTTGAGGTTTCGATTCATTTGGACAAATTTTAATTATTCAAAAATTTAAAAACAAACATCAAATACTACGCATCTCCAGAAAAATTTCATAAAATCCAAAAAAATCTCACGATCATTCTTTACATATTAACTCAAACATTAACATTCCATTACCTCCCACACTTACCATGGCGGTCAACCGCCATCTCCCTTAAATGGAATCTACAAAAACAAAAAAATGAAAACCCTGAATTAAATTAATTGGATACCACTCTATGGTAAATTGCAACTACTTAACATAATTATAATAAATCTCCACACAAGAGCGCACACACACGCACATACACTCTCTCATACACAAGCACAATAGAATAAACATAAGGATAACACACATTCCTACAAACATCTACAAGTTAATAGGCCTGGCTGTTGTTGACATTCCTCTTGAGCGTTTAGCAGGCATGTCACGTTTCTAAACCACCTGGATTTTGTTTAAGTTTTGTAATGCCATGGCAAAAAGAGAAGTCTCACACACACACTTATACACAACAGAGCATGAAACCACATGCCATACAGGTGTATCATACAAGAGTAGCAGCCTTCATTTGATATGGCTCATGTTCATATATGTATGATAGTGTGTAGATGTATGTTGCGGTTGCGTCTTTATTTAATTAGTTTTTGTTTAATTTCTTTTGTTGACTTTAGGCTTCAGGTTAGGTGAAAGAGGTAGCACTTCCCCATGGAGCTTTTAAGTATGGCAGTTTTAGTCATCAAAAGCAATCAAAAAGGGATTATTTGTTTTCCAAGTGTTAATGGTGGTAATTAATAAAAGGTTAGGCCATGTTTGAAGAAAAGTTGGTAGGTGGGAGGAAAATTGATGGATTAGTTAATAAAATGTAATTTTATTAAATAAGCAGGTCTTCTATTCAGAAATTACAGCAGACATAATTTTATAGGCAGAAAAAACTCCCATATTTTTACAAAAGGCGTAACATATTGGTATCTCGGTTTAAAAAAAAAGTATTCTTCTATGATTCTTGATCAGATGGTTGTTCAAAAAATATTGTTAAAAAATTATTAATTTTGTTCGACTGGTTCTCAAGATACTATTCTTAAAAATCTTTGATTTGTGTACTTTTCGAACAATTTTAGTAAGCCTTATCAAAACCACCAACAGATCTCAACACCAAATACCAACAGAGACCCCAAGATCAAATTTGAGGACTCCAGTCCTATCCCTTCACCTAATACCCATTTTAGTACTTTTCAAGCAAATGCAGTACACATTTGTGATAACTTTTTCAAATTTGAGGAGTCCAGCCCTTATCCGTCACCTATTACCAAATTTAGTACCATTTAGTACTTTTTGTACAAATTAAGGACGTATTTATAAATCACTGCCAAATCTCAATACCAGATACCAACAGAGACCACAATATCAAATTTATGCCCTATCCCTTTACCCAAACCAAGTTTAGTACCATTTCGAACTTTTGGTACAATTATAGTACATATTTCCAAAACCAGCTCCTTCTTTCAACCACAGTCACCAACAGTGACATCCATATCAAATTTGAGGATTCCAGTCCTATCCCCTCGTCCAATACCAAATGTTGAACTATTTAGAACTTTTCGAACAATTATAACACACTTTGACAAAACCACCTTAATATCATAAACACTGTTGGTCATCTTTTTAAAATTTGGTACCATTTAGCGCTTTTTGTAAAAATAAAGGACGAATTTCGAAACCATTCCCAAATCTCAACCCCAGATACCAACAGAGACCACAATATCAAATTTAAGTATTAAAGTCCTATCCCAATACCTAGTTAAATACTATTCAGTAGTTTTCGTACAATTAAAGTACACTTGTATAAAACCTCCATACCCTGATCCCAGACACCAAATAAGACCTCAATATCAAATTATAGGACTTCAGCCCTATCCCTTCTAAGACCCAATCCCAAATTAATTACCAAGCTTTCCATACAATTATAATACGCATGTGGACATGCACCACCTCCTTCTTCCCACAATAGACACCAACATTGATCCAAAATTAGCTTCTTCTCTCAACCGTAGACACAAATCAGTGACAGGATTTCAGCCTATCCCTTCACCCAATACGAAATTTAGTACTTTGCGTACAATTATAGCACATGTGTCCAAAACCACCCCCCATTTTTGAATTTCGAATACCAATAGCGATCTCCATATTACTTTTCAGAATTTCAGCTCTATCCCTTCATCCAATACCAAATTTAGTAGTTTTTAGTACTTTTCGTACAATTGTAGTACACATTTCCAAAATCACTTCCATATCTCAATCTCAGATACCAAGAAAGACCTCAATATCACACTTAGAGATTCGAGACTTATCCCTTCACACAATACCAAATATAGTACCATTTAGTACTTTTCGTACAAATATAGGACGCATTTCCAATATCACCTCTATGTTTTAACCAAAGACACCAAGAGTGACATTTATTTCAAATTCAGGATTCCAGCTCTGTCCCTTAACCCAATACCCAATTTAGTACCACTTAGTACATTTAGTACAATAATTGAACACATATCCAAACCCTAATCCTTCTCTTAACCACAGACACAAACAGTGCCATATTATCAAATTTCAGGATTTTAGTCCTATTCATTCATTCAATACCAAAGGTAAAACTATTTAGTACTTTCAGTACATTTAACATACGCATTTTCCAAACAATCTTCATATCTCAACCTCAGACACCAACAGTAGCCCTAATATCAAATTTCACCTCTTTATTTTCCCACATTACAAAATTATGTACCGTTTAGAAAATTTTTGGTACACATTTCTAAAACCACCTCCATATCTCAATATCTCCCAGACTCCAATGCTTACCAAATGCTAAATTTAGTACCATTTTGTACTTTTCGTACAAATTCAAGGCTCATTTCAAAACCAGTTCCTTCTCTCAACCACAGTCACCAACACTAACATCCTCATATCGAATTTGAGGATTCCAGTCCTATCCCTTCACCAATGCCAAACTTAGTACCATTTAGTACTTTTCGTACAACCAACAGTTATCCAAATATCAAAGTTTCAGAATTTTATTTCTATCCCTTCTACCAAGACCAATTTTGCTACCACTTAATATTTCATACATTTGTGTTCTATCAATTCTAAAAAAGCCTTCATATCTCAATCCCAGATACCAACAGAGTCCTACTAACAAATTTCGGGATTCCACTTATATCCCTTCCCCCAATTAGGTACAATTCAGAACTTTTCGTACTCATTTCCAAAACAACCTTCTTTTCTCAACGACAGGCACCAACAGTGACATCTATAACGAAGATCATGTTTTCAGCCCTATCCCTTCACACAATACTAAATTTAGTATCATTTAGTAGATTCTGTTTA